>NC_062555.1:7408210-8044821 GCF_016906955.1 Phacochoerus africanus | reverse complement strand
GACTATCTTTAAGCATGGAATTGTTGAGTCATTCTCAAATTAACCATTTGAGGAAGTGCCAGAATTATTTCCAAAGTGGCAGGACCAACTTTACATGTCCACCAGCAATGGACAAAGGTTCCACTTTCTCCACACTTTGCCAACACATTTTTTTTTTTTTAAGTTAGAGACATTCTAGGATTGAAGTAGAATGTGGTTTTCATTCACATTTTCCTAATAGCGAATGACAAAGACCATCTTTTCATATGCTGTTGGAGGTTTCTGTATCTTCTTTAATGAAATATCTATTCGGTTCCTTTGCCCATGTTTTAAATTGGGTTGTCTTCTAGTTGTTGAATTGGAAGCAGAATTTATATATTCCGGATATTAGATCTTTATATGATATATGATTTCTTCCATTCTGTAGGTTTCCATTTTACATCCTTAATAATATCCTTTCATGCACAAGTTGTTATTTTATTTGATGAATTGTAATTTATGTATTTTTCTCTTGTTACTCATGCTTATGGTATCATACCTGAGAGATACTGCTAAAATCTTATGTATTTTATAAAAGACTTTTAGTTTTAGCTCTTATATTTAGGTTAGTGGTCCATTTTTAGTTAATTTCTATATGCAGTAAGAGTTAGGAGTTAAAATTTACTCTTTTCAATTTGGATATTAAGAATCATTTGTTAAAAGATTCCTATTTCCTCAATGTATAGTTTCAGCATCCTTTATAAAAATTAATTACCATAAATAGATTTATTTTTGAACTCTCAATTCTATTCCGTAAATCTATAAACCGTTGTTATGCCAGTACTACACTGCTTTGACTACTGTACCTTTATGGTCAGTTGGAAATCAAGAAGTTTGATTCCTCCACATTTGTGCTTTTTCAATATTATTTTATTTAGGATCCTCTGCTATTCCAAAGGAATTTAAGGATTGGCTTTTACATTTCTGTAACAAAGGCCAACAGAATTTCGATAAGGGGAGTTCCCACTGTGGCTCAGTGGTAAAGAACCTTACTGGTATCCAAGAAGATGTGGGTTTGATCTCTGGCCTGTCTCGGTGAGTTAAGTATCCATCAATGGCATAAGCTGTGGTGTAGGTCACAGACATGGCTCATATCCCATGTGTATGTGGCTGTGGTGTATGCCGGTAGCTGAAGATCTGATTCGACCCTTAGCCTGGGAACTTCCATATTCACCATGGGTGTAACCCTAAAAGCCAAAAAAAAAAAAAAAGGCAGGAATTACACTGAATCAGTAAATTGCTTTGGCTGGCATTGATGTCTTGACACTCTTAAACCTTCCAATCAATGAGCACAGACAGTCCATTAATTCAGATCTTTAAACATTTTACTTTAAAAATGTGTACTTTTCTATGTTAAAGTCTTTCATCTCTTTGATTGAATTAATTATTGGATATTTATTTTTATGGTTAATTTTTGGCTATACCCACAGCATGCAGAAGTTCCCTGGGCCAGGAATTGAACCCGTGCCACAATAGTAACCAGAGCCACATCAGTGACAATGCTGGATCCCCAAGCTACTGAGTCACCAGAGAACTCCTGGGTATTATTCTTTTAGATATTTTTATTGTGGAATTGTTTTCTTAATTTCCTTTTTGGATTATTCATTGCTTGGATAGAGAATAACCATCTGAACTTACTGCCTAGAACTTTCAGTATGTTGTTGAATAATAGCAATGAATGTGTCCTTGTCTTGCCCCTTTTCTCTGGAGGAAAGCATTAAGCATGATATTGGCTAGAAGTTTTTCATAAATAACCTTTATTATGTTCAGGAATTCTACTTATCTTCCTAGTTTTTTGAGTATTTTTTACCATGAAAGAGAGAGTGTTGAATTCTGCCACATGCTTTTTCTGCTCGATTGAGATGATTGCTCTAATCTTCGTTCTATTAATATAGGTTATTTCATTGATTGACCTTATATTGACCCATTCTGGCATTCTGGAATAAATTCCACCTGATTACAGTATATTTATTTTAACACACTGTTAAATTTGATTCACTAGTGCTTTGCTGAGGATTTTTGCATGCTTATTCTTAAGGGGTATTGACTTGTCATCTTCATTGTGTGTGGACTCTTTGCCTGGTTTTGGTATAGGGGTAATGCCAGCCGCATAGCATGAAACAGGAGGTGTCCACCTCCTCTTTCTTCAAGAGTTTGAGAATGATTGGTGTTAATTTTTGAGTGTTTGGTAGAATTCACCAGCAAAGGCATCAGATTCTGGATTTTTTTGTTTGGAAACCTTTATGTATCTGTTTAGATTATCTTTTCTTTGTTTTTCAGTTTGGGTGATGATTTGTGTATTTGTAAGACTTTTCTCCACTACTTCTAGGATATCCACTTTTTGGTGTACAATTATTTCACAGTATTCTCTTAAAATCCTCTTTAAGAGTACTTTTATTAGGTTGGTATAAAATCTGAAAGAACTGGCCAACAAACCCTTCTGCAAGTAATAAGTTATTATAGCTAAGTTTCAGGCTGTGAGGTTAACATATAAAAGTCAATTCTTTCTTATATATATCCCTTTGATGAACAAATGTAACTTGAAGCAAATAATAGCATTTACATAAGCACCTCCAAAATGAAATACTTCAGTATAAATCTAATGAAATAGATACAAGATCTATATGAGCAAAAACATAAAATGCTAATGAATGGAATCAAAGTATTTTATGGATAGGAAGACTCCATACTGATTTTTTTTTGGGGGGGGTGTCTTTTGTCCTTTTAGGGCTGTGCCCACGGCATATGCAGGTTCCCAGGCTAGGGATCTAATTGGAGCTGTTGCTGCCAGCCTACATCACAGCCACAGCAACACCAGATCTGAGCCATGTCTGCGACCTACATCACAGCTCATGGCAATGCCAGATCCTTAACCCACTGAGCAAGGCCAGAGATTGAACCTGCAACCTCATGGTTCCTAGTCAGATTCATTTCCACTGCGCCACGGCAGGAACTCCCTCCATATGGTTAATAGCAACTTTTCCTAACTTGATCTATAGATTCAATGCAATCCCAATCAAAATCCCAGCAAGTTATTTTCTGAATATTGACAAACTGACCCTGTGATACAAATGGAGAGGTGCAAATCCAGAAGAGCCAACACAATATTGGAGGGAATAAAGTTGGAGGACTTTAAATACCCAACTTTAAGACTGATGATAGAGCAACAGTCAACAAGACAGTGTGGTACTGGTAAAAGAATAGACAGTTAACAAAACAGAATAGAGAGCCCAGAAATAGACCCACATAAATAGAGTCTGCTGACCTTTGACAAAGGAGTAAAGGAAATAATACCATGTAGCAAAGATAGATAGTGTTTTTAAAAAAAAAAAATGGTCCAGAACACATAGACACCTACAAGCTAAAATAAAAAATAAAAAACAACAAAAAAACCACAACGAGGCATAAAAGATCTTACACCTTTCATAAAAAGTAATTCAAAATCCATCACAGGCCTAAAGGTAAATTGCAAAACTATAAAATGTATACAGATAACACAGGAGACAACCTAGATAAACTTGGTTTCTGATAACTTTTTAGATACAACGTCAAAGTCAAGATCCATGAAAGAAAGAATTAGAAAGCTAGATTTCATTAAAATAAAAAACTCTCCTGTGAAATACATTGACAAGAGAATGAGAAGTTAAGCCACAGACTGGTAGAAAATATTTACAAAAGACATTTCCTTAAGGACTGTTACCCAATACTTATAAAAAACTCTTATACTTATAAAAAATTCAGTAATAAAAAATAAGCCAATCAAAATGTGGGCAGAAGATCTGAACAGACATCTAACCAAAGAAACATACACATATGGCAAAAAGAGGCATGTAGAAAGAATCATGTCATCAGAGAAATTGAAACAATGAGGTACCTACATACTACGTACAAGATACTACACATGTATTAGAATGGCCAAAATCCAGAAGACTGGCAACACCCAATGCTGGCAAGAAAGTGGAGCAAGAGGAACTCTCGTTCATTGCTGGGGGGAATGAAAAATGGTACAGCCACTTTGGAAATAGTTTGAGGGTTGAGGGTTTCTTTAAAAAACGAAATATAATCTTACCATACCAGCCAGTAATTGTACACCTTTGCCTTTACCCACAGGACTTGAAAGCTTATGTCCACACAAAAATATGCCTATAATGCTTACAGCAGCTTTATTTGTTATCGTCAAAGCTTCAAAGAATGAATATGCCTTCAAGAGGTGAATGGATACATTAACTGAGGTACATCCAAACAACTGGATATTATTCAGAGCTAAAAAAAAGAAATGAGGTCTTGAGCCATGAAAAATCATAGAGGAAACTTAAATGCATTTTAATAAGTGAAAGAAGGCAATCCAAATAGGCTATAGCCTATATTATTCCAATTGTGTGACATTCTGGAAACAGCAAAACTATGGTGACAGTAAAAAGATCAGAGGTTGCCAGGGGCTAGGGAGTGGAAGGGATAATTAGGCAGAGAAGGGAGGATTTGTAGGACAGTGAAAGTACTCTGTGGGACACGATAATGATGGATATATGTCATTATAAATTTATCCAAACCTGTAGATTGCACAGCACCAAGACTGATCTATGATGGAAATTATGGACTTTCAGTGATAATGATGTGTCAGTGTCAGCGCATCAATTGTAACAGAGGTACCACTGTGGCGGGAGATATTGATCATAGTTGAGTTTATGGATGAATATGGCCAGAAAGTATGTGGGGAATCTTTGTACCTTTTGCTCTATTTTGCTTTGAATCTAAAACTGCTCTAAAAATACTCTATTTTCAAATAAAATAGAGTAAAAAAGGTAACCCACAGAATGAGAAAAAACCTCTAAAATATATATCTGGTTAAGGATTAATATCCAAAATATATAGAGAACACCTAAAATTCAAAAACAGAAAACCCAATTCAAAAACAGGCAAAGGACCTGAGTAGACATCTCTCCAAAGACAATGTGCAAATGGCCAATAAGCACGTGAAGAATGGTCAACATCAGTAATCACTGGGGAACCGCACATCGAAACCAACATCAGACAGCTATTGTGTTGGCTACAAAAAGAAACACAGAAACAAACAGAAAACCACAAAAAACAAATACTACTCAGCCATAAAAAGAACGACATAATGCCATTCGCAGCAACATGGATGGAACTAGAGACTCTCATACTGAGTGAAGTAAGTCAGAAAGAGAAAGAGAAGTATCATATGATATCACTTATAACTGGAATCTAATATACAGCACAAATGAACATTTCCACAGAAAAGAAAATTATAGACTTGGAGAATAGACTTGTGGCTGCCCCGGGGAGAGGGAGGGGCTGGGAGGGATCAGGAGCTTGGGGTTAACGGATGCAAACTATTGCTCTTGGAATGGATTTAGAGTGAGATCCTGCTGTGCAGTGTTGAGAACTATGTCTAGATACTTACATCGCAACACAACAATGGGAGGAAATAGTATGTATACATGTATGTGTAACTTGGTCCCCATGCTGTACAGTGGTAAAAAAATAAAAATGAAATAAAAAACAAAAAAAACATCGAGATGTGGATAAACTGGTCTCACACACTGCTGGTAGGAATTTAAATAATACAGCCACTGTGGCAAACGGTGTGATGGTTTATCAAAAAGATTAAAAACATAATTACCATATAATCCCATAATTCCACTTCCAGTATATACGCAAAAGAACTGAACGCATGTTCTCCAAGAAATACTTATACACGAATATTCATAACAATATAAATGATAGTTGCTAAGGTTTGAGGAAAATGGGAGAAGGGGGGCTAGTGTTTAATGGGTATAGAGTTTCTGTTTCACAAAATGAAAAGAGTTCGGGCAATGGATGGTGGTGATAATAGAACATTATGTATATATGTATTTAATGCCACTAAACATTATGAAAACACAGACATTCGCTTTCATTGATACAAGTGTGTTACAGGAAATGTCAAAAGACTCTGAAAGCCTATTAGAGTTAATCAATCTCTTTGGCCAGATACCTAAAGACCAGTGTGCAATACGTGATTGCACTGCTATATTCTGGAAACAAATGATTTGAAAATGAATATTATTTACCTTTCAATTATGAAAAAATTAAAATCTTGGAATAATAAAAATAGGCAAGATCTCAACATAGAGTCATAAGATACAATTATGAGAAATTAAAAATAAAGACAGTTTAAAAAGCACCATTTCATGTTCAATGTTTGGAAGAACAAATATTTTAAAATTGGAAAATATCTTTAAATTGATACACAGATGCCTATAGATTCAATGCAATCCCAATCATCATCAACCCATCACTTCGAGTGATGTATGTGAGAGGGTGTGTCCGTGTGTGTTTGCGTGTGTGTGCATGTGTACATGCGCCTGTGTTGCAAACTGGCAAAGAAAATTGAAGATACAATTGAAGATGAGAACAAAGTTAGAGACTTAACATCAGCTATTCTCAAAACTTAGCATATTGCTCCTGCAATTAGAATGGAATAATATTGGTAGAAGGATAGCTAAGAAGACCTACGGAAGATAATTTAGTATTGAAACAGACCCACCTGCATATAATGTCACCCAGCTTGTGAAAAAAGAACCACTGTAACAAAGTGAAAAATAATCTTCTCAGGAAACGTTGTAGGACAATAGGACTATTCATATGTAAAGATGAAAAAAGATGACTCTCATAATTTAGATTCCTATCTTACACTATACACAAAAATCCATTCCAGGCGAATAGTAGACTTGATGTGAAAGGTAGATTAACAAATCTAGAAGACAATGTAGGAAAGAACCCTTCATGATCTTTGCTTAGGGAACAATTTCTTAAATAGGACACACCAAGCATTAACCGTGAACTAAAAACGCATGAATTCCACTTCATTAAAATCCTGAAAAGATGTTAAGAAGAGAAAAAGAAAAGTCAGAGAATGGGAGATGATAGTCCTATCGCATAAAACAACAGATTTGTATCCAGACCACATGATGAAAGAGTGAAAGCCTCTTTGTGACTAAAAGAGTGAAAGCCTCTTTGTGACTAAAAGAGTGAAAACCAACTTGGACTGAAAAAGGGAAAAATCAGCCCTGCCATTAACTACATGGAGGGACAAACACAGCTAAAGCCAGCTGCAAATTCACTAGAAGCATTGTTTTTCCCAGGGTCCTGCAGCAACTGTGAAATATTTTACCGTCATACCTTTTCTTTTAATGACTTCTGCTTTCCTATAGAGCCCTCTACCCGTCCCATCTATTACTGCTGAAACGCCATCCCTAAATCCCCTTGACCTTATGACCTTACGACCTTGCTTCCTGGCTTCCTGTAGACTCCCTTATGACATATTTGGTGAGAAGCCAAACCGCAGGAAAGATGCTTGCCTAATCTCTCTGGAGTGGTACTGTTGGGTTCTTTTGGAGTTCTCCATGTGGCTCTCTCGGGTCTGTAAATCTGATTTTGTCAGGCTGAAGGCTTCCTTCCCAGTGGTCTTTGCGTCTTTAGGCTTTTGAAAATAATAGTCTCTAATAATTATAATCATAAGGAGGGGAGCTAGGAGAAAGAAAAAAGAGAAGGAGAAGATGAAAGGTACAGGCAACCAAAGAAATTTTTAAATGGTCAGAAAGCAAATGGACATAGGAAAATAGACATTAATTCCACAATAAGATACTGCTGTATGCTCCCCGGAATAGCCGTTTTAAAAGCTGGAAGTACTAAGAGTTGAAGAACATGTGCTACAACCAGATCTTCCACACTCTGCTGACTAGAATGTGAACTGCTGCAACCTTTTTGGAAAACGGATTAGCAGCATCTATCAAAGCAGAACACAGGAACACTAAGACCAAACAGTCTATCCCTGGCACGTATCTAAATTAACACCATATAAATGCGTAAAATGCATCCATGTAAAATACTTTTCTGACAGCAGAATTCACAAAAGCCTCCAATTCGAACAACCCAAATATCCATCAGCAGAAGTGATCCTTACACTTTAGAATATTCTTGTAATGAGAAACTAAAGAGAAAGAAATGAATGACATGCTGCTCCTTATAACATTACTGATAGATCTCCCAAATATTTTATTTGGTAAGAGAAGACATAAATAAGGCTACACAATATATATTTTCATTTATATAGAGATTGATAACAGATAAAGCCATTTACGGTGATAAGAGTTTGACTCAATAACTGTGAGTGGCAAGCATGACATATAGGTTGCTGACAATATAATTTGATCTCAGATGTTACAATAATAATGTGTTTATTTAAATTGTGACAACCCTTTAAGCTATACATTTAATATTTTTGCACTTTAAAATAGTTTTCTTATATAACTGGAGAAAATAAAACTCGATAATGTTTTTAAAATTGTTAAATGGCAATTACCTGCTTGAATAAATAATGGCAATGTTTTAAAGTTTCATAAACTTTGTTTTCTTTCTATTCAAAAGTATAACTCAGGTGCACTGCTGTTGGTATAGTCATAAGCATAGCTGCCTGCCAAAACTTCACTCTAATACTCATTGTATTATGGCAGTTATTTAACATTAGTAAGTATAATGCATAAAAAATAGACATCAGCATGTTTTCATAACTTTCATCTACAGAGCAAGTGAATGGCGAATATTTTTAAAGCTCTTATAAGCAATTGTCTAATAACATAAGAGAAGATTAAATTTATGGTAATTTTCTATAATCCACTGCATCTGGAAATAAGAGGCAGATTTTTATTTTTGTTTATTATCTTTTTTTTTTTTTTGCTTTTTTAGGGCCATACCCACAGTATATGGAGGTTCCCAGGTTAGGGGTCTAATCATAGCTACAGCCGCCTGCCTATGCCACAGTCAAAGCAATGCCAGATCCAAGCCATGTCTGTGACCTACACCACAGCGCCTGGCAATGCCAGATCCTTAACCCGCAACCTTATGGTTCCTAGTCGGACTAGTTTCTGCTGCACCAGGATAGAAACTTCTTCAAGTAGATTTTTTTGTCTTTTTATGGCCACACCTGTGGCATATGGAGGTTCCCAGGCTAGGGGTCTAATTGGAGCTGTTGCCACTGGCCTATACCAGAACCACAGCAATGCCAGATCCGAGCCATGTCTGCCACCTACACCACAGCTCAAGGCAACACCGGATCCTTAACCCACTGAGTGAGGCCAGGGATTGAACCCACAACCTCATGGTTCCTAGTCAGATTCATTCCCACTGTGCCACAGTGGGAACTCCCAGATTTTTAAAAACCAAATTCCAATCCTTATCACCATAGCCACTAAATGTTAGTGAATCTGAAATTCAATTTAAAAATAATGAGTTCCTGTTGTGGCACAGTGGGTTAAGAACCTGATGTTTACATGAGGATGTGGGTTTGATCCCTGGCCTTGCTCAGTGGGTTAAGAATCTGGTGTTGCCACGAACTGTGACATAGGTCACAGATGTGGCTCACGTATGGTGTTGCCATGGCTGTGGCATAGGCCTCAGCCACAGCTCTGGTTCAATCCCTATCCCAGGGATTCCATGAGCTACAGCTGTGGCCATAGGAAGAAAAATATAAATTTAAAAAAATAACAAAATGTGTGTATTAATAGAATGAGGAAAGAGTGAGTTCTAATTTATAAAATGAAGCTGTTAAAAATACTACACTGTTTTATCAAACTTTTTGTGTGACAATATAAAAAGGAATCTATTTTTATATTTTACAATACTGAAATCTAGATATCTCTCTTACATTTTCTAGGGTAACATATTCAATATCAAACATTTTCCTTAAGAACTTCCATGTTGATCACTTTATTCAAATAAACCATCAGTCCTAGAAGTGTATATTCTTATTATTCCAGTTTTACAGGTGAAAAATATGAAGCTGGCTTAAAAAAAAAAAAAAGCAAACAAAAACAAAAAAAGGAACCCCAAATCCCCACATTTTATCAGATCCTACTCTTGTAATATTGGAGCCTGGATGTGTACCTGAGCAGTAAAATTTCAGAATCGGTGCAACAATTTCCATACACTGCTGCTTTTTCTGAAATTTATAATATTCCAAATTTACTATAATTGAATCCAAGGGAAAGTAATAACTGCTATTTTATTTTATTTTTTTGTCTTTTGTCTTTTTAGGGGCACACCTGTGGCATATGGAGGTTCCCAGGCTAGGGGTCAAATCAGAGCTGTAACTGCTGGCCTATGCCACAGCCACAGCAATGCAGGATCCAAGCCACATCTGCGAACTGCACCACAGCTCAGGGCAACACTGGTTCCTTCGCCCAATGAGCAAGGCTAGGAATCTACCTCATGGATACTAGTTGGGTTCGTTAACAACTGAGCCACAATGGGAACACCATAACCACTATTAAAAAAAAATTCTCAACTAAGAAATATCATCTACTACAATAGCCTTTTCTACATAATGAGAAGTAATGATTTATGGTTCCCATGACATTTAGCTCATTATCAAATAAAACTGAACAATACTAAGCATTGCTTTAGGCAGGTAATGTTCTTTTTCTTTATGCTGATAATAACATTAAACATGGTATTTTCAGCATCATTGCTCAGGAGTCTTTTTGAATAATCTATTTCTAAACTTGAGTATAATCCAAATGTGAGAAGAACTTTTACACAGTGTATAAAATAGTTTTAAAATATATTATAAAAGCACATGTTATATAGGAGAAAAGTAGTGGTTATCAGTTAAGTAAAATTTATATATGTTTACTTAACATTGAACATTTCTACTTTACATACACAGAGGCCAAAGTATATACGCATGTAGTAAGAAAAACTTGTTTAGATTTAGAAAATTAAAATTAGCACTCCTGTCATCATTAACCTTTGTGTGGCTTTGGACAATGCATTTATACTTTTTAAGCAACAGCTTCTACACTCATGTATTTAATCTTACCTTTGCATATATGTTATTTACATGTATTCTAATAATTATAATAACATACTTGTATATATACTAATAAGCAACATATTTTAGAGTATTTCATCTGAAAGTTTTATGTGTATTAATATATGCGTATTACTATATTTAATCAACTGAGAGAATCAGCCTTCTAAGATCATAGCCAACCCTTCTAGTGAAAGGTGAATTTTGAATTGCTCATGATCAAGAAATGCTTATCTTCCTAGAAAAGGAACTTGGCATTCTCTTAAGCTCAATGGAAATCACCTATGGTTCAATACATAAAGTAATTATTCCTAGCTGCCCACAAGGATTGGACAAGTTTAAGACTTAGATCCCATTACTTCTCCAACTTTTGATCATGTTAAGTGGTCCAGCTACTGTATCGAAGAATTCTGGAGTGGGCAGTTCTGCCCGGAATTTTCTGAGTGGATAAAGCTGCAATGACAAGGTCTGTACCCTCAACCTATGGTTATGTTTGGGAAGGGCCCGTTTAATTGGGTACCACAAAAGGACAAGCTGGCACCCAGTGGTAATTATGAGCTAGTGCTGACCTACTCATGCAGCGTATGTTCCCATCAATTCAGGAGTCAGTGGTTTTGTTCCAGAACAGGGGAAGAGATAAAAAGATGTCTTGTTTTTCATTAACAATCTTGGAAAGAGCAACTAAGAGACACCATAGAAAGAGGGGAGCTCTGAATCTATTTCCTGATATAATTTTGACCCGAAAGAACAGTAACATGGGGTATCCTTCCTTACTACAACTGATGTCTCAGGTCTTAACTATAAACTTAGAACACACAACAGCAAAGGGCACAAATCAACCACACGAGGAGAATACGCCCACCAGCCTTTTACTTTCTGAAGTGGTTAGAATAATGCAAGTATTATCAGTATAACACTTGGCCTCCAAGGGCTTGGTCTTTGAAAATTTCCCTGAAGTCATAGAGTCATCTGGGGATTCTGACGGGATGTTAAGAATTCATTTGACCTGACACTGGGATACTCTTCACAGCGCAGAAGCCTACATCAGCCTGTTCTGCTGTGATGTGGTGGACGTGCAAAGTCCTGTCCATTTCAGCAGTCTTCTGGTATGTTGATGACCATATCAGTGACTGGGTGAAACAGTGCAGTTCTCTGAAGGAATACTGTAAATATTTATTGATCACACATGGAGATCAGGTGTGGATTGAGAAGTGATCATCAATTTCTGAAAGACTAATCTCTTGCAGTCTGGTCTTTGGGAAAGGGGCTGGTTTTCTGTGATGCTCAATGAGAACTTGATATGGATCAGTGCTTAAGATGACAGTCGGAAAACCGAATCACCTTGCTGGACACCAGAAATGAACACAACATTGAAAATCAACTGTACTTCAATAATAATAATCATAATAAAATGGGCTCTTATTTTTTTTTAAATCCCACAAATAGATTAGTAGGTCTCCTCATTACCTCACTTCATTTAGTTAGGATAGGTTTTGTCTACTAGATGGAATGATAAAAGACTTTAGAACATATAACATTAATTTTGTGGATAAGATATTTTCCTAATAATCTCGGATTTTATTTACTTATCCCATTATATATTACAAATTCTTATGGACTAATCTGATTTAATGCATATAAATCATAGTTCATATTCTCAAGCATACATACCATTAGAGTGGGAAGAAAAGATAATTTAGGGTTATTTTACCCTAGCTTTTTGCCTCACTCACTAGAGTCTACCCTGACACAAAAATTACCAGTTTATCATTTGCAAAATAAAAATAAGCTATAAGCTTTACCAAGCAAGGTGAAAAGTAGGCATCATATATATGATTTAGCCACTTACACCAGCATTTGACATTTCGTAAACAATTGCCAAATAGTAAGTGGATTTCATCAGTGATTATTCCTGCACATATCGTAATATTGGAGAAACAGGTAATGAATTAAGTAAATCATGAATATCTCAAAACATATTTCAAATAAAAATAACATAAAACAGATGAGGAAATTTTAAGTTTCTGACTCAAGTCACAGCTGTTTTACCATAAATAATTCCTTCTCCAATATTTTGTTAACAGGTTGAAAGTGGTTATAGCACTTAACTTTTGTCTCTTTTCATGGCCACAGCTGGGGCATATGGACATTCCTGGGCTAGGGGTCAAATCAGAGTTGCAGCTGCCAGCCTAGAACCAGGGCACCGCCAGATCCAAGCCACATCTGTGACCTATGCTGCAGCTTATGGCAACGCCAGATCTTTAACCCGCTGAGCAAGGCCAGGGATTGAACTTGCATCCTCACAGACACTATGTCAGGTTCTTCTCTGAGCTACAATGGGAATTCACAGGGTACTTAACTTTAAATCAAATTTCAAATATGCTTTTTAAAGTACAATTAATATCCTAGAATATCTAATGTGATTTAATTAGAGCAATATCTCAACTCATTTGACTATTACACTACCTCAGGTTTTAAAAGAAACAATCTCACCTTAGATATTTGATTTGTCATTAACAGTAATTATTTGCACACTCACACCCCTTCTCACTGCATAATGCATGACATTCATATCAGGTAACTTTATACTTTCTCTATATTCATAGTTGTTTTGGCACTTATTATTCAGGTATTGATCCTCAATAGCAGAAAACATTTATTGTTATATTATTGCCAACTAGCAAAATATCTCACACAATTTTATAGTTAATAACACTAACTTATTTGGTGCCACTTCCTTCTCTGCATTTGTTTCCAGGACGGTGAAAGATTAACAAAAGTTAGCATTGTTATTGGTTAAGGAAAAAAAAAGAATTATAAACATGTTGAAATCATGTAACTAATTATTACAACAGTACTTAATGTGATAAGTTGTTTGATATATAGTTAAGTTTATATTATCTTATTTTTTAAACTATGTAGCTGACATTTAAGACAGTTTGTAATCAATAGTCTCAATAATATATTTTTTGTCTTTTTGCCTTTTCTAGGAATAATATATTTTTAAAATTAAAAAGTGTAAGATTAAAGCACATCTTCCTCGTTCACATGTATGTGTCCTTTGGGTTAAAAGCACATACCACTTCCCAGTTCTTTGCTGTATGCCTTAAGGACCATATCACTAGAGAGGAATGGAAGTTCTCCTTACCCTTCTTTAATCACCAATATAATTACCTTTTTAAAATCCAAATACTTCTTGTTTTATAATTACGAATTCACTTGTAAGAAAGAATAGTGAGATGCCATGTTGCCTTTTGCATCTGCAGGACGAAGTGCAATCTCAGCAGCACCAAGGATACAGAACATTTCTGTATCACAAGGACCCTTCCCACGGCCCTTTCATGGCCATGGCCACTTCCGTCCCATTCCACGGCCCCATGACCTTCTGGAAACCACCAGTCTGTTCTCCATTTATGTAATGTTGTCATTTCAAGGGTATAGAGATGTTATTGGATGGAATTACCCAAAGTATAATCTTTGGGGGTGGACTTTTTTTCCACTGAACTTAATTCTTTGGAGGTTCATCTAGGTCATTACACATGTAAATAACCTGTTCTTTTTTTTTTTTGTCTTTTCTAGGGCCACACCCACTGCACATGGAGGTTCCCAGGCTAGGGGTCTAATCGGAGCTATAGCCGCCAGCCTACGCCAGAGCCAGAGCAACACAATATCTGAGCCATGTCTGCAACCTACACCACAGCTCATAGCAATGCGGGATCCTTAACCCACTGAGGTCAGGGATCAATCCCCCACCCTCATGGTTCCTAGTCAGATTCGTTAACCAGTGAGCCATGATGGGAACTCTGAACCTGTTCCATCTTATTTTATTTTATTTTATTTTAATTTTATTTTATCTTAATTTAATTTAATTGTCTTTTTGTCTTTTTAGGCCCACACCTGCAGCATATGGAGGTTCCCAGGCTAGGGTCCAATTGGAGCTGTAGCCACTGGCCTACACCAAAGCCACAGCAACAAGGGATCTGAGTTGCATCTGCAACCTACACCACAGCTCGTGGCCACACTGGATCCTTAACCCACTGAGCAAAGCCAAGGATCAAACCTGCATCCTCAAGGATGCTAGTTGGGTTCGTTAACAACTGAGCCACAAAGGGAACTCCTAACCTGTTCCTTTTTATTGCTGAGTAGTAGTTCATACGAGGGATGGTCTACAGTGATCTGCTTATTCATTTGTCCACTGAAGAGCATCTCAGTATTTTCAGGTTTTGGCTATTAGAAATTAGCTTGTTTTAAACATCTGTGTACAGGTTTTTTTGTGAACGCAATTCTTAATTTCTCTGAGATAAAAGTTCAAGACTGCAACTGCTAATTTTATAAAGAAAAAATATTTTGAAATTCTACTAGGTAGTCTTTTATATTATCATTCTGAGGAAAATGAAGCCAACTTATTTTTTTCATTTGTCACTGGTATTATCCTTCCTTTTACCTATATTTAACATATTTCAAAGATGTGTCACTCATAATCTAACAGTTAGAATAAAACATTTGTTTGGTTATGCCAAAAGAGAACATAATTTATCATTATATCTGAATTTAAGTGAGAGGGTTTTCTATTTTTGATTAAATAATAATGTACTCGACACCAGAAACTTGGTTCCATGACCTATCATTTCTCAATATAGCTATCAACTGACAGATTTTAACTCTTATCCTATTAGTTAACTGCCATTTTGACATAACTTGAATATTCTGTTTTATAATCTACTTTCATCCCAGACAAAAATTCATACCTCATCAACAATTTCAAGTTAAAATGTTCCTTTTTTTCTTTAAAGGAGTAAAAAGTTATGTCTTCTTAGTTTTTATGCACAATTTACTTGGAAAAGTTGATAGATCTGTCAAAGTAAATAAACATATCTCGAGTCAGATAGTATGGGTTGAGAGAGACCCAAGGATGTTATGAACACGTTGGGGTAAACCTGAAGGGAAAGACTAGGATGAGGAGAAAATAGGAATAAGGGGGAAGCTCCTTGCAACCTAACTGTGAAACCATGACCACTGACTTTGCGTCAGCTGATGCTCTGTCATCGACACTGACGTTCCCAAGGGAGCTTATCATAGGATGTGGAACAGGCAAAGCCATGTACCACAGATAGATATATGTTATGTGTGATGAAGCAGACACGTTTGGTACACCATGACCCCCATAAGGCTATCAGCTGATTTCTCTGCAGAAACACTAGAGGCCAGAACAGAGTGGCAAGATATGTTCAAAGTTCTAAAAGGGAAAAATGTGCAGCCTAGAATATGCTACCCAGAAAACATATCATTTAAAATAGAAAGAGAAATAAAGACTTTCTCCAACTGTAGGAAAAGAGGACAGCAAAAAGAGAACCCACTCTCAAAGAAATACTGAATGGGATTCTCTAAATAAAAAGAAGTAAGAAATAGGATGGAGGCAATCACAATTGGAAAGCAATCACTTAAATAAGCCAGTGCACAGATCTAAAAGGGGGGTACAGGGGAACCTGCTGGAAAAGTGATGAGAAACACAAGGAACAGCAAAAGGACAAATAACAAGACGGCAGAAGAGATCCTTAGGATAGGCTGCGGAGTCTGAGATAAGTCAGAGCTGCCAAAGAAAACTTCTGACAATTGGAAACAACGCAGCCTAATGTGGAAGAATAAGGATCAGAAAAAAATCAAAGAAGAGATGAAACAAAAGGTACAAGTTGACTTAAGGAAAGGGACCTGTGCATTAAAAAAAAACTTCAGGAGTCCAGTAATATCAAAACAAAAGTGTGATAAAGAGGTGAGAGATAATAGTGCGAGACTGGATAGGGCTTGATACGTCTTGCTTCTGTAGGGCTTCTGTCAGTTCCTAAGCGGATTCTAAGAAGAATGAGGACAAACACAGATTTACTTTGCACATAAAGTGAAAGGCATACAGTAAGGAAAGCTAAAGGTCAGGGGTCCCGTTATAAATTGATTGTAACAGTCAAATTAGAAACCCACAAAAATAAGACAAGGTACAAGATATCTGAGTTAAAAAAATGATGAAGGAATATTTAGAAGATAGAATGAGCCACGCTTGGGGGAAAAAATGTAATTGTAATGTATACATGTAAGGATAACCTGACCCCCTTGCTGTACAGTGGGAAAATAAAAAAAAATTATAAAAAAAAAAGAGAAGAGAATTGAGGTATGGCTGTGGCTTAAAGTTCTTCGGAAGAGAGAAATAAACAGTGGCATTCTCTTTAAAAAAAAAAAAAGAATGAGCCACGCTTGATGGGGAAAGGAAGGAAGAAAAAAAATTTAACTCCCTTTTGACTTAAGTTCATGATTTGAGGAATTGGGTTGAGGATGGTAAAGTTTTGAATTCAGGAGAAAAAACAGGACTGAATTAAAGGAGGAAGTGGACCTAGCACTCAAGGTTTGAGTTGTTTTCCTTGTCTATTAGAACCCGCAACAAAATAATGCCTTGGGGACATTACTGTTGTGAACCTATGCAGAAGTTGCCTGCATTTTTATGTCATACTAACTACCTTCAAGAGGCTATTTCTAAGTAGAACTTTAAAATAAAGAACCCAAGGAGTTCCCATCATGGCTCAGCGGTTAAGGAATCCAACGAGTATCCATAAGGAAGTGGGTTCAATCCCTGGCCTTGCTCAGGGGGTTAAGGATCAGCTTTGCCTTGAGCTGTGGTGTAGGTCACAGATGCAGCTTGGATCCAGAGCTGCTGTGGCTGTGGTGTAGGCTGGTCGCTACAGCTCTGATTTGACCCCGAGCCTGGGAACCTCCATATGCCGTGGGTATGGCCCCGAAAAGACAAAAAATAAATAAATAAAGTAAAATAAAGAACCCAAGCACTTACGACATCAAGTGTTTCTGAATGCACAAATATCTAGTATTAATAAGCCAGGGATAAAGGTTTATGCTCGACTGTGATAAAGCATGTCTAGCTGAAACCAGGAGGAATGTGCATTAAAATAGAGCCCAACACTATACTCACTACTGGAATTAGGAAAGCCGTAAGAACCAGTTAGAAAATGAAAAGTGATTCAATATATAACATCTAAAAAGATACCTGTGAGAATCATTAAATCTGTAGATGTAGCATACTCATGACTACAAAGAAAATATTATAAAAATATTTATCTTTACATATGTAATTTTATATTTCTTAGAATTCCCGATAAAATCATCAAGGAAAATCCTGAACATACACTATGAATTTAAATTTTATTTAGAAGAATATTTTTGAAAGGTTAAATTAGATCTGTGTAAAATTGTTGCATCATTGTAAATATCTGTGCAATGGCATCATTTGTGTGTGGTTTTTACCACATGTGAGACTCTGCCATTAAATCAGAGAAAATATGAAGCATAAATTTTTAAATTAATTAGATTTTTGATTGATTTATGATACATAAACATATACCCATATATGTTTCTATAGACATAAATAAATGCAAGCACTTACTGTATATATGGGTATAAAATTGTCTTTTAATCATATATAACAGTAGAATAAAAATAAAATATAAAAAGAAAAATGATTACTAAAGAGTGAATTTAAAAGTTTATCAATTTTTACTAACTCCTAAATGCTAGTTATTTGAAAACAACAAATTATTTCATAGTGTAGCATCTGTCAACAAGAATTACAAATATTTTTACATAAAACCCAAACATAATTTCTTAGGCAAAAATGAAGAAAACGCTTTAGTTGACTGACAATTTCATATTATTGCAAATGCAGCTGATTTCTAATATAAATAAACATTAAGTCAAGACTAACACTTCTTTCCTTTGATTAATAGCTGTATTTGGGGGGGCTATCTTGTTAGGAACAAGCAAACACAGACTACAGGGGTCACAACACATTATTTTTAAAAAAGTCAAATCATGAAAAATGATCGTCTTAATAAATACCGCAAAATTCAATAAATACTTTCATCAAATGTAAATGTTACTCAAAAAGCTGCTAGATTTTTTGCTGCTAGATTTTACCTTGCCAGATGTGTTTCTAATGTATTCATGATTCAAATTTATTTTGCAAAATCTTATCTGACAGCATCACTCTCATTACTCTATACAAAAGGAAGATAGGGAGGTGCTGAAGGGGCTTATTTGTATTTATAAAGCTTTTGATATTATTCTCTTTATTTAAATGTTCTGCTTGACTGCGTCAGCTTTTAGAAGGGTATGCTGTATCTGAAGTCAGTTCTGGTCACCGATCCTGTCATCTAAATCTTTATCTCCAAAGTATCCAGAAAGTCCTCTGAAAACAAGAATAAAGCTACTTTTTAGTTAGATAAATACCAGCTTCAAGAGTGCTTTTCTTGGAATTCCCATCGTGGCTCAGGGGAAACAAATCTGACGAGTATCCATGAGGATGCAGGTTTGATCCCTGGCCTTGCTCAGGGGGTTAAGGACCCAGCATTGAGGTGAGCTGTGGTGTAGGTCACAGAGGAAGCTAAGATCTGGCTTGCTGTGGCGCAGGCCAGCAGCTACAGCTATGATTCGACCCCTAGCCTGGGAACCTCCACATGTTGTAGATGCAGCCCTAAGAAGACCAAAAAAAAAAAAGTGCTTTTCTTGGTAAGATTCTGGACAGTGGCAACATTAGCCAGGTTGAGTAGATGCCTGGATCCCTGTACACTTTCAGTAATCACGCCCAGAGGGCTTTGTTGAGTTGTGAGGCTAAAAACCTTTCAACTGCATTTCTAACATCTCGATAACCCCCAACTTCCTTTCTCCCAGCAGATATTTCTCTAAACAATTGTCTATTATTCTACAGACATCAATTATTGGATATTAAGAAGATATTCCACAGTGAAAAATACTAACACCTAAGCTTTAATGATCATAAAATTGAGTGAAAATGTGAGTGTTTCTCATCGGTCACTAAATGACTTTTAATGAACTTGTCATCAATGTGTGGTGTAAAAATACCAATGTTCTCGAGACAAAACATCCTTTTGCTCTTGTAATTGATTTGCTCTGTACAACTCAGTGAATACAATATATCTTGAAATAAGTGATTCTGTATATTTTTCCCTTTTACAAGTCGACCTAAAAGGCATAGCATGGCACTTTATAATTTTTTTTTTTTAATTTTTTTGTCTTTTTTTTGCTATTTCTTTGGGCCGCTCCCGCGGCATATGGAGGTTCCCAGGCTAGGGGTCGAATCGGAGCTGCAGCCACCAGCCTATGCCAGAGCCACAGCAACGCGGGATCCGAGCCGCGTCTGCAACCTACACCACAGCTCACTGCAACACCGGATCGTTAACCCACTGAGCAAGGGCAGGGACCGAACCCGCAACCTCATGGTTCCTAGTCGGATTCGTTAACCACTGCGCCACGACGGGAACTCCGGCACTTTATAATTTAAAATGAAGGCGTGTTGTGCGCTTACGATAGGGAAGGTTAGTCAAGTCGGATTTATTTTTCTGTAAAGAATACCGTGTCATCCCCGTTGCAGTGAAGACCATCCCAACGGATGTGGCATGGCCAGCCTTGCCCTGAGCTCCTGGAAGGACAGCCACAGGAGGGCAGCGTCTGGCTCAAGCCCCGAGTGCTACATCAGTGCAAGTGTGCTCATGCTGTGCTGCCCTGAAGTCTGCTGATGAGATGTTGTTTTAGCACCAGGAGAGCTGAGACAACATCTGTCTGAAGGACCTACCCACTGTGCACCCCGGAGTGAGTGGAGCTTAGATATTCAATCATCTGACCATTGCTGCTCAGATACTTTTCTGTGTTGTCCAAGCTAGCGGCACAGTGGCTCTGCTAACCACTGTGTCTTTTCTGCACATGAATTCTCCATCATTAGTCTGAAACGTGACAGCATTCACTTAGATTCTAAATCTGTTTTCATGGCCACAATATCTTAGCACTGAAAATTTTCGAACAAGAAAACATAGAGTGGTTAGATTTTTAAACATAAGGGCAACCTTTGTATAGATTTGGCTTTTGAATTTTTAGTCCCTTACTTCTAAGAACAAAATTTGTCATTAGGAGTTCCCATCATGGCTCAGTGGTTAACGAACCCGACGAGGATCGGTGAGGACGTGGGTTTGATTCCTGGCCTTGCCCAGTGGGTGAAGGATCTGGCATTGCCGTGAGCTGTGGTAGAGGTCACAGACCCAGCTAGTATCTTATGTTACTGTGGCTGGGACTACAGCTGTGATTCGACTCCTAGCCTGGGAACCTCCATATGCCGCAGGTACAGCCCTAAAACAAACAAACAAAAAATCATCATTCATGATGAATCCACTAGATCCTGTGGCACATGGTCCAGATCACTACCAGCTGAAGGCTCTCAAGAGTGTCTCTTACAGGGAATGGCCCTCGGCATTAGCACAAGTACCTTATTCGGATGCACAGATATTGCCCGTATTGTCTCCGGATGCCATCATAAAAAAGATACCAGCTCCGGTGGTAGGGTTTTCTACCTTCCCGTCACTCCAGCTTTTATTTGTAATAATTGCTAACACTTACTGGCCTTTTCTCTCCAAACCAGGGTGCACAAAACATGGTTCCTCAGCCCCTTAGGCAGCCAAACCACCTGCCGGGATCTGAATCCACTAATTGGATTTACCTCTGCCAGAAGTAAAAGAAAAGGAGGAAAGTTCCTTGGGTTGCCTCTGATGATTTTAAATAAAAAAAGGGAAGAAAAGAAAACTTCAACTGGAATCCCTTTTATTGGCAGAGGTCAAATGAAGGCCTCTAGCTTTCAGGGCTGGTAGAAATGAGCAGAAGGAATGTCTGGAGGCAGCACTGGGGTGAGTGGAAGACTTTTTGAGGCAGCAGTAATGGGTATTTTCGTTTGTTTCTTTTATCAGATCATATTTATGGCATGACTGCGTCATTGTAACGGAAACTTAGTCTTGAGGCTTCGTCTTTATTTCTCCCCACATTTCTGCGCTTAATCTCAATATCCTTATACTTCATTCTTTTCTGTTTAAACAGCACAAGTTGCTTTCTGTAAGAACTGGGAGGGGTATGCGTGTGTGTATGCATGTGTGTATATGTATACGCACATACATATATACGAATAGTCCTGCTCACTGCTTAAAGTTCTGTCCTTTGAGGATGTCCCCCAAAGGGGCCGTAGTGTACAAATGCCATCTTTGTGTCGACAGAACCATCTGAGTTTTCTCTGAGTTTTCAGGCCTGAGTCTTCTCTTTCTCTGTCAGTTGATCTTAGGGAACTCCCCATGAGGCCAGGGTGCGGGCTGGGAGGGAGATGGCAGTGCAGCAGGACTGGGGACCATGGGATCAGGTCCCTTCTGCATGTAATGTAAGGCTTTCGGGGTCTGCTCAGGTCCTGTCACACACCCACCCCTTCAGTCTGATGATGAAACACTGCTGTGCACATCCAGTGGCATTGGCTTTGTAGGTCAGATCATGCCAAGGTCATGATGAGCAGCTCCAGTTACACAGCCCATCATTAAGCATTCAGGCTCTAAGGCCAAGGGCTGCTTCTCAAAATACAGATGTGCAGAGAATGTCAGGGGTCTGCTGTAAAATCCTAAGACTTTGCATTGCGATTCACCTTGGGGGCCTATCAGGGCCCAAATGGCATTTTTGTCTTCCGCGAACACTTCCAGCACCATTGGGTCTACTGGATCACGTGGCTGAAGTGGCTGAAAAGCTTGCAAAGCAACCTGGACCCACTGCAAAACTGTCTCTTGTTCTGGGCCCTACTTAAAACTAGCAGCTTTACTAGTCCCTTGGTCAAAGGGCCGGAGTAACACACCCGATGAGAATTCCATTGCCTCCAAAGACCAAAGAGGCCCACTCGACACTGTGCCTCCTTTTTGGTTTTAAGAGGAACCAAATGAAACAGCTTCTAGGAACCCCAGAATCAGCAAGCCAAAGCCATAGATCCGCAGGAATCAGCTTATCTGATGGCCGTCTGACACCTCCTCTGTCCATCGCAACCACACTCATCTCACATTCGGCAGAGGTGAGCACCACCACGTGCCACCCGGGAACCCAGTCACTCTCAGTGCATTTTGAGTTCCCTGTTCAGAGACCGTGGTTCTGAGGGCATGGTCTGTGCAGAGAACAATCACCGAGCTCTTCAGGGACCCCAGGGCCAAGACAGTAGTGGTACAAGGTACGTCTTCTGGACCCTCTCAGTGAAGAGTGTCTATGTGGGAAGGGAAAAATACAACCCTGAAATGCCAGTCTTTCTTAGCCTTTGAGTCCCTTCCTCTGCATGAAACCAAGACAGATTGGGTGCTTCCAATGCACTCACCGTGAAACAATTTTTGGTCCCTGTTTCAGCCCATCTGCAACCCTAACCCTAACCCTAAACCTAACCCTAGCCCTAACCTTTCTTTCTTTCGGACTTCCTGGTCTGCAACACTGGGCACACAATCTCTGTTTAGTGAGCCTGTATTACCAAATTTGGCCTGTCCAACCATATCTTTCTTACACCATTACCACACACCCTTATTAGCCATTCCCACACATGTTCCTCTTATATTTGTCTACATAAATTAGGAAATTTAAGAGTCCTTTGAAGTGTACCACACCTACTCCTGGGTTCCATGCTGTAACCTCGATTTTAGGGACTGTGGTGACTTGTGTCTAGTTATAGATCTAGAAGAAAGCGAGGTGATGGACTGGATTTTAGGAAGAATCAGCAATATCTTGCATGGCAACCACCTTAGAGGAGGCCAATATAGTCTGTCCCCTCCCCCCCCCGATGCAAAATTGGAAAGAAACATATTACTGTGGGGAGAGAGGCTGATACCACTGGGGCCAGAGAAACCACTCTTGTACATGGTGAGGTGAATCCTGCTGTGGATGTGGTTGCTGTTTCTGTTGGGAATGGAGAGACCTCTTCCACTGAACAGAGAAGGCTGATCAGAATTTAAAGGCTCAATATCCCAGGTTTTACCAGGGTTCTCCCATGTGTTTCTGCCTGAACATGTAGAATCCCATTCTTGAGCCAGCTTTTTCATTTCTCCCCACATTTCTGCAGCTGCTTGATATTCCTTTAATGAAATTTTCCTATTAATTAGCAGAAGTTAACTTCTGCATCTTACAAGTAAGATATCTCTATACTTTTATACAGATATATCCAATGCCATGTGCATAACATTCTAAACTGTTCTATCAGTCAAGATGTTACAAATTCCATTGTGTAAATAGAATGTGATTTCTTAGAGGTGCATTATTTTTCTTTTTGTAATAACATCATATGTCTCTGGAATATTGGCATAAATTCAGTCAGTAGTTATTTACTTTTGACAATTCTGAATAAAATTAGATCTCAAATAAAGCTCTAAGAGCTACAACCATTCATGCCTTGGAGTAATCAATTTCTTCAAATGTTTACTAGTGCATCCAGAGCCATAAAATTCCTTATATATGATAGAGAAGTGTTTGTGTGTTGAAAACACCTGCTAATGATAATTAAGGACATTGGTAAAATATGTGAATATTCATGATTTTTTTAACATCAGTACAAATGGTACAGGTGCAACTTCACAATAATGTACTTTGGCCATATCGTGGATTACATAGAAAGGACAATCCTGTGTTTAAGTCAAATGTACAAAATGATTTTAAAAATACAAGTATTTGTGGTTACAGAACCTTAACCATATATCTTAGAAGAGCAACTTCCCCAGATGCCAAACTTTTAATTGCCACTTATCCCTTATTCAAAAATCACTTGATGAGTGGCTCTTATGTGCTAAGCACCGTGTTAGTTATTGGAAATACAGCAGGGAAAAAAATGTTAAAAATCTTTCACGCAGCTCATATTCTCGTAAGTCAGGAAGGACAGATAATACAAAACAACTTACCTAAAAGGTAATAGTGGTGATTATGTATTCTGTAGAATAATTATCTATCATATGATAAAGAGTGGATGTCAGGAAAGTTATGTCAATAAAGGTGATATTTAAGGAGAGAGATGAATAAAATAATAAAAATTGAACCCTATGAAGATTTGGAAAAAGAGTCGAGTCAGGGAAAAAATAATATGTGTGAGAAAACAGAGATCAGTGTGGCTAAAATACAGTAAATGGAGGAAAGCGCAATGGGAGACGAGGGCAGTCAGATAGAGATTCCTATGTTTGAAGACGTCGCAGGCCATGGTTAAGATGTAGATTTTTATTTTGACTCTTGGGCAAGTACTTACTTAGTTGTATTGTATGTTTTGTAGTGAACATCATTAAGAAATAGATTTCCAGTTTTCTGATTTTTTTTCCATAATGATGACTTATGACGCCCTTTATCTTGATGATCTATTTGCTGATTTAATACTTTTCCTTATTTCCCATCAAGAAATATGAGTGTCCATTATCCCACATCCTCCCAATATTTAAAATTTCAATCTTTGTAATTTTAGTTACTCTTTGATGAGGGTAATGGTGTATCATTACAGTTTTCATTCATATTTCCCTGATATAATGAGGATGAGCAAGTTTTCATGTGCATAGCGGCTATTTTTGTATCAGTATTGTGAAATATACATCCAAGTTTTTTGCCATTCTCTATATTTTTTGTTATTATTATTATTTTGTTATTGATTGGTGAAGGTTACTTACATATTTTAGATACATAACTCTCATATCTATATCTATCCAAGCCATTGATCTCATACATACACAATGAATGGGAATTTTGCTAAATTTCAATTTATTATATTTAAATTTTTATGTTTAATACTTTAGCACATTCTTCGTAAAGTTTTTGCCTACATTCAGGTTGCAAAAATATTTTATATTCTATGCTAGAAACCTTATGCTTTCAGCTTTATGTTTATGTATATCTTAAATTAATTTATGTGAATGGTATAATGTAGAGATGGTAGTGCATTTTTTTTTTCTTTTCTTTTTAGGGCTGCGTGTGTAGCATATGGAAGTTCCTAGGTTAGGAGTTGAATTGGAGCTACAGCTCCCAGCCTACCACACAGCGACAGCCATGCCAGATCCAAGCTGCATCTGCAACCTACTCCACAACTTGTGGCAACACTGGATCCTTAACCCACTGAGCAAGGCCAGGGATTGAACCCCCCTCCTCATGGATACTAGTTGGACTCTTAACCCACTGAGCCACAATGGGAACTCTGCAGCGCATTTTTAAATAAACCTATTCAGTTATTTCACCCCCATTTGTTGCAAAGTCCTTTCATTTCACAATGCATAGCTTTGCTTTTTTTTTTTTTTTTTTTTTTTTCGAGTGTATGACTAAGTGTTTTTGGTGCTTCTGTAAGTGGAATTGTTGGTATTTTTTTAACTGAAAATCAATAGCTTGCATGAAGCCCTAGAGTTGTAGATGTCCACTTCCACTTAACTGGTAAGAATATGTCTCCCATAGCCACCCACAGAGACAGAAAAACTGCAATGTCTCTTTTATCCTAATGAATGTGAGATTAACACACACTAGATAAATGAATTGCAAGATGTGGCACCCCATCTCTCAATGTCACCTTCAGTTCCTGTTTCTTTCCCAAGACCGAGCCACTGGGACTGATTTTCCCCACCCCCTACTCCTGTGACATTGCTACAACACTACAATCTCATTCTGACAGAAATATTTTGCCAGTTCTCTTTATAAAGGGAAACATTGTAAAAAAGTATATATATCCTAATTCACACACTATCTACTATAACTTTATCATTTAATAAATATTTATAAATATAGAACTGAATTAGCTTGCTAGTTCCATTAACGTTATTATCTCTATATTATAATTATTTTACTCATATCGCTCAAGTAAGTAATTTATTCTTCATTGACTTGCATCAGACCTATAGCATTCTGGTCATGATCCTCTGTTTAAATACTTTTATACTTTTAATTTACAAGTGGGTTTTTAACCTAATTATCATAGTTGAATCATTGATGCCCCAAGGTAATACCTTCACACATTGACTCTGGGCTTGGTCATGTGACTTGTTTTGGCCAATGGGACAAAAGAAATTTAATCCAATTCGCATCTTTAATCAAAGCACTTGCACACTTTATTTCTTCTCTTGCTCCTCTGCCTTTGCTATGAGACTATTCTAAGGTTTATCCTACTGGTGAAATATGAGAAACATTAGCAGAACCAAGTTTCCCCAGGTAATGTTATCCTGAACCAGCCAAACCCCAGCCAGTCTTTCAGTTGCCAGTAGATACACAAGTGAGCCCCTATGAGATTAACTAAATCTGGCTCTGAGCATCAGAACTATGGTAATGTCTGATTGTTGTCTTAAGTGAATATTGTGCACACAACTTATGAAGTAAGAAAAAAGGAAAATCTGATTAACTTATTTCACAAGGCAAATGAATCCCTTATTCAAAAACCAGACAAAGTAGGAGTTCCCGTTGCGGCAGAGTGGAAATGAATCCGACTAGGAAACATGAGGTTGCAGGTTCAATCCCTGGCCTTGCTCAGTGGGTTAAGGATCTGGCATTGCCGGGTGAACTGTGGTATAGGTCACAGATGCACTTTGGACCTGGCATTGCTGTGGCTCAGGTGTAGGCCGGCAGCTACAGCTCCGATTAGACCCCTAGCCTGGGAACCTCCATATGCCACAGGTGTGGACCTAAAAAGACAAAAAGACAAAAAAAAACCCAGAAAAAATAAACATTAATGTAATACTCACTTGTGAATGTAGATATAAAAATCTCAAAAAAAAAACTATGTGAAAGTTGAATTTAGCAGTATGTGCATGTATGTACAGAAAGATAGTAAAGTAATGCAAGGATGGCTTGATATATTAAGAGAAAATAAAAGGAAATTACATGACTGTTTCAATAGATGCCAATGAAAACATTTAATTAAACTGTTTTAATTTTATGAATTTCCAATCATAAAAATAAATGCCACTTAAAAATATAAGTGAATTTATCAAAGCCTACTTACATCAATTAATAATCCCCCATGAAGTCAGGGAAAAAAGAAAAGTGCTCCCTATAATTGCTCTGATTAAGTACTAGAGTAGGGATTGTACTACTCTAATAGTACGATACTAGAGTGGGGATTAATCCATTCAGAAAAAAAAAAATGAATGCACAGTTGAATGACATATTAATCAATAAGGAAAAGTCAAAACTATCTTTCCTTGAAAGTAAAAATTTTGTCATAAAAATCTAAGTAAATATATAGATTAGGTTTAGTAAGTAATCATATAAAATTTCAATTTTTACCTTGTTAAATATTAGCATAAAGTAATATAGCATGTTATTATACATCCTTAACATTCAAAGACTATTCAAAGTAGCAACAGAAGTAAAAATCAAAGCCTTAATATTCTAACTGGGCACTAACTAGTCACAGTGACACCAGCCTTATCTGAGGTATAGAGTCCTTCGTTACTCTGGTTGGTGCATGTGGAGACATCTTAGGAATAAACAGGCATTTGGAGGTTAGTGTGGTGGTGGTATATTTTTTCAAGTTCACCAAAGATGCTCATTTTCAACCATTCAATAAGTAATCCAATATTTTTCAAGCTAGTCTAAATATACCAATTTCTACCATCTGAATATTCAACACAGACTGAAGATACTTAATAACTATTAAGTGCTTCATATGTGGTAAGTGATATTTTATGCAATTTATAATTATTAACTCATTAAATTATTATAACAGACTTAATATATATGAATACATATATATTTAATATTTATAACTGAGCAAACTACTTTTAGTGATGCTAATTTTTCCAAGCTTAAACATAAAATGATAGGATTTGGACACAGATATTCTTGGTGGATCCAGTTTCTTTACTTTTGACTTTACCATCTCAGTATAAACCTAAAATTTAAAAGTTGATGAAAAGTTCATGAGGAAAATCATATTACTTTATCAAAATAATTTTAAATACACAAAAGAGAAATATTGTGATAATGGAACATAGTACTTAATATTTTAAAGATTTTAGTTAAACATTTAATATAAATTCCAATTAAATGGACTTTCAAGAAATGTTTAAAAGCCCCATGAAAGAATAAAGGAAGAAAATAGCCAGGATAATTTTTGAGATGGGGGAAAATGGTAGAATTTGATCCATTAAAGAACACTATAAAGCTATAATTTTTAAGTCTAGTAAGATATACAGGGATATCATTTATATGAGGAATCTAAAAAGGGTATCAGTGAACTTATTTAAGAAACATAAATAGACTCACAGATATAGAAACTTACGGTTACCAAAGTAGAAGGGGAAGATGGATAAATTAGGAGAGTGGGATTAAAATATACACACTACTATATATAAAGTAGGTAACCAACAAGGACCTACTATATTGCACAGGGAACTATACTCAATATTTTGTCAAAACCTACAATGGAAGACAATATGATAGATTAAATATATATATATATATATTTATACAGGTATAACTAAATGATTTTACTGTATACCTGAAACTAATACAACATTGTAAAATCGATACTATTTCAATAAATATTGAAATAAATACACAGGGATACATACTTCAACAACTGGAAAAAATTAAGTACCCTGAAACAGACTTGTATGGACTTTTGATTCATTTCCAAGGCAGTATGACAAATCAGTAGGTTAATTTGAATTATTCATTGAATCTTTAAGTTGTGCTGAGAGAACTAGTTGTCCATATTAAAAAAAAAAATAAGTTAGCTTCCTACTTCATATCAAACCAGGCTATATATTGCAAGTGTATTGAAATACTGAAGAAACTAAGAAGAAAAAATTATATGAGAATGTATTTTGACTTTGAAATAAATAAGGATTTTTTAGGCATTTCATAAAACAAAAAAATATATATATGTATATACAATAATTGTTCAGCAAAACAAAAGTTATCATAAAAAAACTTAAGACACAAGATTCAATTTCAGTGCAGTTGTCTTCAGTGTTTATCACAAAGGAATACCCGGAATAATAAAGATCTCTTTTAAAAAAATGATCAAAGCAAGCCAAACATTCCCTCTAAGATCAAGAAAAAATCAAAATGGTAATGAGATATCACCTCACAGCAGTCAGAATGGCCATCATCAAGAAGTCTACAAATAACAAAAGCTGGAAAGGATGCAGAGTAAAGGGAACCCTCCTACACTGTTAAGAATATAAATTGGTGTGGCCACCATGGAGAACAGTATGGAGGTTCCTTAAAAAATTAAAAATAGAGTTACCATATGATCTAGCAATCCCACTCCTGGGTATATATCAGAAAATCTGAAAATTCTAATTTTTTTATAATTTTATAAATGCTTCATATATATATATGAAACTAATAAAACAGTATAAATCAATTTTATAGTTCAATTTAAAAGAATAAAAAAATTATCAAAGCATATATCTATTTAGAGCTACATCTTGGAAGAAAAAAATGTAAATAAAACAATAATGTAGAGGTTTACTTCACTAATTGGAGAAATGTAAATTTAAAAAGAAAAATTGCCATTTAACAGCTATTATAAAGGCAACTTTAAAGTTTGATAATAATAAGAAGGCGAGAAACAAAACAATCTGATAGTACTATAAACTAGTACAGCCACTTTCAAAAACCATCTACCATATGACCCAACAATGCCACTGCTAGGCATATATCTAAAGAAAGCCATAATTTGATACCTGTACCTCAGTGTTCTTTGCAACACTATTTACAATAGCCAGGACATGCAAGCAACCTAAATATCTATTGACAGAGGAATGGACTAAGAAGATGTGGTACAAATGGAATATTATTCAGCCATAAAAAAGAATGAAATAACACCATTTGCAGTGACATGGGTGGACTTAGAGATTATCATACTAAGTAAAGTAAAATAGAGGAGACGTAGCATATGACATCACCTATATGTGGAATAGAGTTTTTTTTTTAAAGATACAAAAGAACTTATTCTTAAAACAGAAACAGATTCAAAGATTTTAAAACCAAACTTAAGGTTTCCAAAGAGAAACAATGAAGAGGGGATAAATTAGGAGGTTGTGATTGGCATATATGCACTAAATTACATAAAATAGATAACTAACAAGGACCTACTATATAGCACAGGGAACTCTACTCAATATTCTGTAATAACCTATATGGAAAAGTAATCTAAATAAGAATGGGTATATGTACAGTATGTATAACTGACTCACTTTGCTGTACACTTGAAACTAACACAACAATGTGAATCAACTATTCTCCAATAAAATTTAAAAAAAACAATAAAAAATAGGCAAAAACAAGAAAAAAATTAAAAACAGTAAAATCATTAAGGGAAAAAGTATGTAGAGGAAGAAAAAAATAATATATGCACCATGATCTTTCTATAGTATCGAAATCATGCAAGAGGGTACTATACATTGCATGGCTGCAGAAATATGTATTAAACTTACAAAAACATACACAGAAGAATCAACATAAATTGGATGTTGGTGTTTTTCACTGAGGAAGGATGGAGGTAGAGAAGCTATTGGGCTGGATTCTCCATCAGCCCCAACACCATCTGTACTACAGGAGATGAAAATCTAATAAAGTGATGGGCATGAGTAAACTTGTTATCTTGATCTTTACACATCTATTCAGGTTCAAACATTTAAATGTTGAAACCGAAACCGAGCAGAGACCTGTGGGGCTCCTGGGCACAAAAGCCTTTCTGTGGCCCCCATTTCTTGTTTTTGGGAAGTGGGCCTCATTCCGTCTCCATGGCCTTCCCTGAGTTCCAAGGAGCAGGTTCAGACAATTACTCAGCGAAGGGAGGGGATGCAGAGACGGGGGAAGAACAGTCAGGAAACAATAGTACAGCCTTGGGGCAGGGTCCTGGTGCCCCCCAAGGGAGACACATGATGATGTAGGCATTACATCACCTAATAACGATACACCTAAGAGAAAAATCATACTCCTTATGCTTCTTTTAAAACTGAATAATTTGGGAGTTCCCGTGGTGGCTCAGTGATTAACGAATCCAACTAGGAACCATGAGGTTGCAGTTTCGATCCCTGGCATTGCTCAGTGGGTTAAGGATCTGGCATTGCCGTGAGCTGTGGTGTAGGTCGCAGATGTGGCTTGGTTCCCGCGTTGCTGTGCTCTGGTGTAGGCTGGTGGCTACAGCTCCGATTCGACCCCTAGCCTGGGAACCTCCATGTGCCGCAGGAGCAGCCCTAGCAAAGACAAGAAACAAACAAACAAAAAAACTGAATACTTTGAAATTGAACAGCCTGGAGCCCTTCCTTGTGCTTCTCCCTCATTTGATTTGCACCCTAAACACAATTACGTGTAAGGTAAAGGTTGGGCACCCTGAGCACAGTTGCCTGTGCTTTGAAGATTACAAGCACAGGATGTTTTTCCAGGAATTTTCCTAGTTTGTTCTAATCTCTGATCCATATGCCATTCTGGCAAGGACTGTTATTCTAGGCAATAACCCAGAAGACCGCCACCAGGCTCACGCTGAGATCTGACACCAGCTTTGATGACTGAGATTCCCAGAAAGAAAGATGCATGTCTGCCTCAACCCTGATTCTTCTCTGGAACCCTGATTTTCTCCTTTTAGACTATAAAGATCCCTGCAATTCTTGCCCAAGGGGGAGGCACAGTCTTTAAGGCCTTAGCCTGCTGTGGCATCGTTGCCTTGCCAAAGCAATAAAAGCCCCCCCCCCACCCCAACTTCACCCAAAGCTCTGTCTCTGCATTTCTCTTTAGCACCCAGGGACAGAGGCAGGGTTTTGGCAACATTATGAATACTTTTTTTTTTGTCTTTTTGCCTTTTCTAGGGCCGCTCCCACGGCATATGGAGGTTCCAGGCTGGGGGTCTAATCGGAGCAACAGCCACCGACCTACACCACAGCCACAGCAATGCGGGATCCAAGCTGCTTCTGCAACCTACACCACAGCTCAGGGCAACACTGGATCCTTAATCCACTGAGCAAGGCCAGGGATCGAACCCCAAACCTCATGGTTCCTAGTCGGATTCATTAACCCCAGAGCCATGACGGGAACTCCATGAATACATTTTTAAAAGTAGCCTTTATTTTATTGATTTAACAAAAATGAGTGAGCCCTTAATTTATCCCAGTTATATTTTACATTCTGAGGATAGAGAAAGTATAAAAACAGCCAACTCTTTGCCCAAAGAGCAGTGTGGATGGTTCAGGGAGTAGGAAAGGATGTGTAGGGAAGGGTAAGCAGATGGGCTGCAGAAAAAATAAATACACACTGTGTTAGCTGCTAAGTGGAAAAAATACAAAACAGCTAAGGAGATACAGTGTAACAGAAAGTAATGCAGGCAGACAGTTCGGAGAAGTCTTTGTGGTGAACAGGATATTTTTATAAATGAACAAGGGAGTGAGGGGCAAGCTTTGGGGAGATGGTTTAGATAAAGAGAACAGCAATTGCAATATTCTAAGGGTGTTTGTCATATTCAAAAAACAGGAACTTGAAAGAGGCCGATGTGGCAGGAATGATTGCATGCCACATTTAAGAAATGATTTCCCAAACTTACAAACGTCATTATTAATGAACAAACACAATGCATTTTAACTCTGTAAAAAATAATAATAGAAACCCCAAATACACAGCTGATTATAACCACAGGACTTTCATTTTGTCAGACACTTTGGTATTTTATTTTCCACCACACTAAATAAGAACTGTTTTAATGTGTTTTCACTGTATTTTTATGTGATATATAAGTTAGGGACGATTTTACATTTACTGTTTAAATTCAGTATGATAGCTGTCCATCCAAATTTTTCTATAAAAATATAACTACTAGGTGCTAAAAATGCTAATGAAAATTCATCAAAAATCAGTTTATGTGCATGTATTTTAATAAAATGAATGGTGCTGAATTTTCGCTCTTTTCCATGTAAATGTATTCTAATTCATGTTTGTGCTGCAGTATTTGAAGGATGCTTCAAGCACATTCAAAAGCATCAAGAATGGTGTATGGGAGAGACCACATTGAGATATAAACAAACAGGGGAGGCTTTTGATCTCCTAGTGATCTGGAGAGCTGCACATTCTGAGCAAGTCAAAACTATAATTTGAACACTGAGAAGCAAAGATGGGACAGGATACAGCAGAAGATTTAAATCTTAAAGGGTCAAAGTAGTTTATAGACAAAACTAAATTAGTATTGAAACAGAAGGGAAGGGAGCAGGGCACAACATTTAAAAGAATGACGTAGTCTTTGCAGATATGACAAAAACTAAGTCCAAGACGGTGGATGATTTGCCTTCCAGTGGGCCTTCAGCTTCATTATACAGTCATTGTAACACAGTAGCTGAATTCCCCCAAAGAAAGAAGAATGCATGTGTGCCACCAGCCCTGATGTTTACTAAAACCCTGTTTTTCTCATTCTGGACCACAAAACTCCCTGCAATTCTTCCCCAGAGGAGGGCACAGGAGGGCACGGTCTTTAAGGCATGAACCTGCCATGGCCTCCTTTGCCTGGGACAGCAGTAAAAGCTATTTTTTTCTCCTTTACCCCAAATTTTGTCTGCGCATTTCTCTTCAGCACTGATGGACAGAGGCTGGGTTACAGCAACAGTATCCCTGGGCCAACATCAAGGTGCCTGCAGGACCACACTCCCTGTGAAGGCTCTGGGCAGAGCCCATGCCTTGGCAGCATGCAGTCCTGGCTTCTGGTTCCATCATTTCGATTTCTGTCTCTGCTTCTGTTTTCACATGACTTTCTCATCTGTCTAATCTCCTCTGCCTGTCACGGGACACTGTGATAGCATTTATGGCCTGCATGGATAAGCCAGGATAATCTTGCTATGTCAAGATCCTTAACTTAATCGTATTTTCAAAGCTCTTTTTTTTTGTCCTGATGTATTTATAAGTATGAGAGCTCAGGACCTGACATCTTTATGGGGCCATTATTCTGCCTGCTACAGCAAGTAAGAAAAACCTCAAACTAGTGCAAACAAGGCCAAAAAGCAGGTATATTCCAAACAAAAGTTAAGAAGGGGAAATTCTGAATGTGCTAGCGAGTAAAAGGAACCTTGGCTCCAGAGTCAGTGGGGTTAGGGTTAGGGTTAGGCCCGCGGGCGCCTCCGAGTGGCAGCTCTGTGTAGAGGCTTCTTTCCACTCTGCTTTGCCAGGAGAGAAAACTTGACCTGCAGCTTGGTGTCTTCATGGAAAGAAAGCTAAGAAAAAAAGCAAATCTGGGGCAGCAGTTCCCAACCACATAGCTTACCCATGTCAGTTACCGCAACGTCTTTAGGTTCAACAGGAAATAAACCAACATCAGAATAAAACACTACGATCAATGGAAACCTGGCTCGAGTCCCTGGCTCAAGTCCCTAGGGTTTCTCCTGTGATCCGTGCTCCTGTACACCTCATCATACCTAAATCACCGCCCCAAACAGGAGAGATTAATTTGACTCAAAGCAAAAGCTATGTGTTATCAGTGGGCGAGGGGAAAGATTGATGCTAGGATATAACCACCAGACTAACTGAGTCATCTAATAATTAAACCACTAACTTTTGCCTTCCTCTTCCATAGACTGGTATATTAAGCCACTGACCCATCCCCTCTGGTAATGAATCTGTCAGCTAGGACATCATTCCTGTCTGACTAGGGGACAACTCTTCCTTGAAATAATTGATGAAGGCTGCTCAATAAACTGATAAACTTGTTTTATATACCGTCAAGACAGGGACTGTTGTACCTTAGCTGTTCCTATTCAATAAGTATCTGAAGTTAAATGCATTTTTCTGACTCAAGAAAGAACTGGAATCTTGTCCAGCTACCACTTGACTTGAAATAGCTTGTAGCTACCTCTATAAGTAGCTTTTGGAAATGTATGTTTAATTTAGTCAACTGAGCTTGCAGAGATGTCTCCGGGCTAGAAATAAGGATATAATTATCCTTCTTCTTGATTTCAGATGCAGTATATGACAAGCCCTGCACCTTTTATATCTGTGCGACAGAATTTGAAGTGTGCCTCAAGTCATTTTCAAAGGCATAGAGAATCATATACAGATGTGAACAAATACGGCAGATATTTTTTGTCAATTAAGACAGCAAATAATGATTATTAACCTTTATTTTTGAATACAGATTTTTAACAGCTCTACTATTTCTCATAAATATAAAATGGAAATACTAATATAAATTATAAACTCAAACAAAATAATCTATTTAATTATAAAACATGTTGAATGCCTAGTCTGTGCTATACAATGTACTAAATGTTAGAGAAAGAACAAGTTTTCTGATGTGGGGATAGATAGCTAAGAAGGCTCAAATGGCTCTCTCTCTCACAAATGCTAATGAAAATAAATAACAGAATATGAAATTATAAAAGATAAGAGTCACTGGATTTGGAAATGAGGATTTTGACACATTTCTATTACAGCAACATTAGGAAAATGTGTGCAAATTAAATAAAAGCAGCAAGGATGAGTTCATATCTCTGTTTCCTGAGACAATATAGTTTCAGGAAAAGTAACAGGAATAGTATTTACTGATTGCATTTTAAGTACTTAAACATATTAACTGATGCACCAGGCTCTGTGGCTGGAGTACTGTCATCCCTATTTTCCCAATGCAAGACTGAGGCACTGGGAGAATAAAGAACTAGCCCACAGTCAGGACCAGTAAGAGGCTAAGCTTAAAGTATAAACTCAAGTCTTTACCCCTGATCATTGGGGTATATGCCCCCCCCAAATAAGTGAGTTTGATCAAGGAAGCAGAATGATTATGAATGATGTGGCAGAAGAGACTTATTATGAGAAGTGATGATACTTTAGGCAATTGTGGAAGCTGTTGAATAATTCTATTGAACACTGTTCCAGCTGTGTCTGATGCCGGGCCTGATGTTGCTATAGGTCAACAGAGGTCATTAGATGAAATGAAAATTTGGATGTGAAGGAGACGTGAGGAACCCATGAGGACACAATGGAATCCACAGCAGTCTCTCCCCGCCTCCAACCTTGACCATGTGGGGACCAGCAGAGGGAGCTGCCACCTTTTACCATAAAGCTCCTCATGCTTCTTGCCTAGGGTTCAAGGAAGATAAAGCAAGAAATCTACGGGAGTTAAGAAAGCTGAGAGGTCAGCTGCTGCGCCATGCCTACAGAACAAGCCTGTGGTTCGGTGACAGTGCATGCAAGTTACAGCACTGCCTAGCATTGACCTTGAAAATGTAATGGTTCCTACTTCACCTTCTCTTAAATTTAAAGCAAATATTTCTTGCTGCTCATGCTGACTTAGAAGAATGCAAGGAAACTTCTGAGAAATGTAATTCGATTTTGGCAAAGCTGAAGTAGTACAAAATCATTATACTGTGTGTAAATAAGGAAGATTCTGGAACAAATCCAATGATAAGAGTTAAACTGAAGAAACATCCATAAACCTATTGACATATTTGGAGGATTTCCTTTGGAATATCTTCACCAAAGCAACATGTTACAATTGAAATTCACTGCTCTAGGAGGCTTCAGGCAAGAGCAACCCACCACCCTTGGGGAAATAAACAACAAGTCAGCCTATAGAGTGACAACCCTCCCTGCCATCTAGAAAGTTCTTCCATTGTTTGCAAGGGTCCTGGAATAAGACCAGAAAATGTCACATGGTCATATGTGAATGTTCAGGCTAATCAAAAAGAAAATTTCATTCAGAAAAATGACCCTACATTGAGCTGCTTTACTGAACAGACAATATTATGAAGAACAAATTCCACAGCGCTGAGACCTGAGGTCATAGTACTTGTAATTGAAAGGTTTTGCCATTTGCTGCAGCTCCGATGGACTTGGACTTAGGTGTTATGCTAAGTGAAATAAGTCAGAGAGAGAAAGACAAAAACTGTATATTACTTATATGCAGAATCTAAAACATACAACTAACTAGTGAATAAAGCAAGAGAGAGGCAGACTCACAGGAATAGAGAACAAATCAGTCGTTACCAGCAGAGAAGGTAGGGGAGGGCACTAGAGGAGTATAATGGGATTATACCTGATTATAATGGGATTATATAAAAAAGGGTTATAATAGGACTATATGAAATCACATGTGAAACTTTTGAAAATTTTAAAGTACTATGCCATTTAAATAATGTTTCATTCAATAAAAATATATTTGAGGTATTAACACATTTAAACATGTTAATACAAATATGAAGATGAAAGGAATGATGATTTTTCCATCAACTTTAGAAATGAAATTATATATTCATTCCTTTCATGAATATTATGCTATGAATATAAGCTCTTTTAAGTTAAGTAAATAAAACTGCATTTGAAATTATGTTTTTAAAAAGTTGACTGGCAAAACTTCCGTTTTAAATACGAAAGGACTAGTCTAACATAACCAAGAACATTTAGGAATATAAAATTATCATTAGTTTCGAAGCAAATTGATCAATTTTAAAATAAAACATTCCAGAAACGCAAGAGAAGCAAGGATAGAAGATTTGAAAAGCTGGTTTACAACTGGGAAATCTCAAGGAACATACATTTAGAAGGGTTTTATTACTATGATCTATTACCTAAAAATGGCCATTTTTTTCTTGAGCCTCCAGAAACATTTACTCAACTGCTTTTGCTGTTTTCTCCAAGTCGGCTACCCTCAAGCCTCTGCTTTTTTGCCAAGTCACAAATCCAAAGTCAATGTTTCAGATTTTTTTTTATGGCAACACCTCAATTCTATCTAATAATCTATGTGTCCGTTACCTATTGGTGAATAACAAACCACCGCAACATTTAGTGGCCTAAACATAATAATGATTCACTCTTTTCCATATAGCTTTGGGTTGGCTGGTCTCAACTGGGCAGTTTTTTTCTGCTTCGCATGTTGCTGGCTGGGGTCACTCACCTGTATTAAATTCACTTGGGAGATCATCTAGAATTGGCTGTTCGCTAAAGCACCTCGCTTCTACTCCAAATGGTCTTTGCAACAGAATAATCAAAAATTCTTTGTGTCAGGAATCTGAGTAAAAACAGAAACCATCCGTCTTTCTTAATGCTACTGTCAAATGGTCACTTCCATCATATTTACTAGTTAATGGAACTCACGAGGAAATTCAAGGAAGTTGGAACAGACTCATCTTCTTAAAAGGGGAAGCAGCATGTACCTACAGAGATGGGAAGGGCACTTGGCAAACATTTCTTATCTTTGAGTAGAATCAACAATTCTTTTCTTAAAGGACCAGATGGTAAACATTTCAGCTTTGCAGGCATCTGGTTTCTGTCACTCACAACTACTTAATTCTGCTGTTATGACACAAAGGCAGCCATGGATAATACATAGGAGAGTGGATCTGTGTTCCAAAAACAGCTCACAAAAATAGGTGGTATGCCTGTGGGTGAGAGTACCTACCTTACTACTATCCATGAAAGCTAAGTACTCACATTTAAGCAATTTATCTTCAAGAAATAAAGGTATATAGAGACAGTTATCTGTTTATCTATAGCAATGAGGAAGCCAGCTAATCCTAAATATGCATTGACAAAAACAAGTTGCGTAAGCATATAATGGGATTTTATGTGTTTCGGGTTTTTAAACGAATATTCTCCCTACACATATGCTATGGTCAGAATACAGGCCCATCTCCAACTGACTTTGCATTTGGATATAGCAGTCATTTCACTTAAAGGGATGAATCTGGGGGTGACACTGTGTCCACTATGCACAGAGGTTTAAAAGGGAATTCAGGTTTCTCTTCCCCTTCTCGAGGAGCTTCATAATACTATGAGGAAAACTTAAAGGGCAGCTGCTTCTCCGCCTGGGCTCTACAATCAGGAGACACGTAGAACAGACATAACCAGACCTGACTCACAGCTTAGCTGAGCCTAATTCAAATTCATGTGATCCACAGACCTGGGAGCAAAACAATAAATATTTATGCCTGTGTAAGCTACTGAATTTTAAAAGTTTGTTAGGCAAGATTATTAGAGAAAAAAACTCTTACAAATTATCTAGGGATGTATTGCAATTTATATTATAGATACATATTGGTGGAAAGCAAATTATGACTGAAAATTAGTTGTGAAAAGCCTATTTTGTGATCTCATTTATTAAATAACCTTTTGTATTATGATGGCCATAATGGTTGTCATTGGGTAGGAGGGATCATATGTGTTTTATATAATTCTTTGAATATTTTTCTTTCCATATTATTCAAAAATGTGCATTGCATCTCTGGTTAAAAAAAAAAAAACGACCTCAGTACCTCTGAGAGGTAAAGAAGGTACTGGAAGTATATGACAAGTATCAACGCACAGCAGAATAGGAACCCAACAGGTAATAATTTTGATGATCATTGTGGTAATTATAAGACTAATGCATCACATACATGTCCAGTAAATATCTTTAAAAGAAGCAAACGATAATATTCCATTTGGGAATCTTCTAGTTACTTGAAGGAGTACTGTCTGAAAATCATATGCTCTGTTCCTAAAGATCTAATTTTCACTGTTCCTAGAGAAGGCATCATGTTTACCTTGGACAAAAAGGGTCATTAGAACTGAATCAAGCTGATATCAATTGTATTCTTAAAAAGTAAACGGCGGACAGACATGTATGACGTGATAATAACTTGGTTTCCTTGCGTCTGTAGATATCCAAATGGGCTAATAACACCATCCCGCCATGAGAGAATTAGATGTGTAGTAACAACACATAACTCCAACCTTCTGGGTGCCTAGTAAGGTCCAGATACTAATGACCACCGTTCCCAACATGTATAAAGCCTTGGCAACGTTGGTCATTCTCCATAATTTATAAAAAAGAAAATGGTCTCACAATTAAGACCAATTGCCATGTCCAAGGAAATCCAAGTAGAAAATCAGAATCATCTCTGTCTGATTCTGTAGTTCATGCTTTTAGTAATATAATATGCAGCTTTTAAATAGACTTTAATTGTACTACGTAAACTATATGGACATAATTAATTGACTTATTTAAAGCAAAAACAAATGTGGAAAATGCAACAGGCATTCTGAATATCCTATGAGAGAGACTGCCTTGATGGCAGAGATTGCAGTGATGCTCCAGTTAATAAGATCTGTGTGTCCTCATCCCTTGTCTGGTACCTCTGTAGTCTCTGTACACTCTGATGCTCGGAGGAACTTGGAATTTAGTCTGGTCGATAGGATGCTATCGAAGCGATGCTGTGGCAGTTCTGCGTCTAGACTTCAAGATGGTCTCTGTTTTTCTGCTTGTATGGATACTCACTGTTGTGATAGACCTGCTTGTGCCAGGAGAACAGCCACAGGCTGGCCTGTTGAGGATGAGTAAACACATCCAAAGCCTCCCAGCAAACTGCCAGCCAATCTGAGATACAAGAGCTACCTAACCATGTCCCAGAGTTGAGCACGGATATGGGGGATCACAGTGTCAAAACCAGGTATCTCTCGTTGTGGTTTTGATTTGCATTTCTCTAATAATTAGCAATGTTGAACAGCCTTTCACATGTCTCTTGACCATCTGTATGTCTTCTTTGGAAAAATGTCAATTCATTTTACCCAATTTTTAAATCGGTTATTTTTTGGACTTCTGAGTTGTATGAGCTGTATTTATATTTTGGATAATAATCCATTATTGATCATATCAGTAGCAAATATTTTCTCCCTCTCAGTAGGCTATTTTTTCATTTTTTCAGTGGTTTCCTTTGCTGTACAAAAGCCTTTAAGTCCAATTAGGTCACATTTGTTTAATTCACTTTTATTTCCTTAGCTTTAGGAGACAGATCCAGAAAAACACCGTTATGATTTAGGCCAAAGACTGTTCTGCTTATGTTCTCTTCTAGTTTTATGTTTTCTGGTCTTAGCTTTAAGTCTTTAATCCGTTTTAACTTTATTTTTATATATAATGTGAGAAAAGTCCTAATTTCATTCTTCTACATGGAGCTGTCGCGGTTTCCCAGCACCACTTACTGGAGAGACTGTCTTCTCTCCATTGTATATTTTTGCTTCCTTTATCAGAGATTAGTTGATAAGAAGTATATGGGTTTATTTATTTATTTATTTTTTTAAGGGCCGCACTTATAACACATGGAGGTTTGAAGGCTAGGGGTCAAACTGGAGCTACAGCTGCTGGCTAATACCACAGCCACAGCAACGCAGGACCCCGCTGCGTCTGAGACCTACACCACAGCTCATGGCAATGCTGGATACCCAAGCCCACTGAGCAAGGCCAGGGATCCCAACTGCATCCTCACAGTTACTAGTTGGCTTTGTTTCCACTGCACCATGAAGGGAACGCCTGAATGGCCTTATTTCTGTGTTCTCTGTTCTGTCCCAATGATGTACTGATCTGTTTTTGTGCTGGTACCATACTATTTTGTTTAGTACAACCTTTTTTTTTTATTGTAGTTTGAAGTCTCTCTTCTTTTTTCTCAGGATTACTTTGGGCAATTCAGGGTCTTTTTTTTTTTTTTTTTGGTTCCATATGAATTTTATGATTATTTGTTCTACTTCTGTGGAAAATGTTCTGGGTATTTTGACAGGGATTGCATTAAATATGTAGATTGCTTTTGGCAGTAACAAAATGAATTCTTTAAATCTAAGAGCATAGGATATCTTTCCATTCATTTGTATCAACAGTGAGATGGCATCTCACATGTCAGGATGGCTATCATCAAAAAATGAACAAATAACAAATGTTGGAGAGGATGTGGAGAAAATGAAACCCTTGTATACTGTTGGTGGGAATGTAAATTGATGTTACCACTATGGAAAATAGTATAAAAGTCCCTCCAAAACTAAAAATAGAACTACCATATGATCCAGCAATTTCACTTCTGGCTATATATCCAGAAAAAGTAAAAGCACTGCATCGAAAAAACACATGCACCCAATGTCCGTAGCAACACTATTTACAACAGCCATGGCATGGAAGCAACCAAGTGTACATCTAAAGATGATTGGACTAAAAAGATGTGAAACACACACAGGAATATTACTCAGCCATAAAAAAATAAAATTCAGTCATTGGAGCAATATGTATGGACCTAGAGAATATCATTAGTGAAATAAATCTGATATAGAAATTGTACGATATCATTCATACGTGGAATCTAAAAAAATATATGTACAGTGAATGCATATGAAAACAGAAATAGATTCACAGATAAATAGACATAGACTCATAGATACAGAAAGCAAACTGTGGTTACCAAAAAGGAGAGGGAAAGAGGGAGGGCCAAATTAGGGGCATGGGATTGACGGATCCAAACTACTGTGTATAAAATATATATGCAACAAGACTATACTGCTGGGAAAGTTGGGCAAGAAAAATGGCATTAGCAGGGTAAGAGGCTGTCTGAGTGCCACATCAAGCGGTCCCCCCTGGGCCTAGTGTTTCTCCAGTGGGAAAAGGGGAGCCAAATATGGTCTTTCAGTACCCTCAGTACTGTGGACACTTCATAGGAGCCCCACTCAGCATTTTCCTTATAGGAAGGGTACGGGGCTCTAAGGGGTTTGACCATGGGAGATCAGATTGAGATAGAAAAGGAGGATATGGCTTAGACCTTGGCAGGCTGCCTTTCTCAGTTCAGCTGCTCCATAGTAGAGATGCCTGGCTGGAGAGCTGAACTGGTGACTCCATCTGACCATGATCTTGTTATACAGTCCTCCCTGCTTCATGTTTGCAGCCAAAGAGCCATACAACCCTTGGAGCCCTTTTCTACCATGCTTCCTTGGTCAGGGGAGCAAAATTTCACTCCCAGCTAGTTAAATCTAGTCCTCAGATTCATCCCATAAGGTAGCCTAACCAGAGGACCCTGGCAGCTGCATAGGGCACCCTAGAATCTTGGTTATTGTGGCACCTGCCAGTGGTCCTGTCCACCTGCAGAGCCAAGCAGGTGGCCTATTTGGCCAGGGAGCTCAGTGAGAAGTTCTGCTTGTTTCAGGTTCTCAACCAACAAGCCAAGCCAGCCCTGGAGCCAGTTCTATTGCCTTCCAAGAAAAGAAAGCAAATTCAAAGCCCTTTTTACTGGTTGATAGAGCCCCCAGTTCAGCATAGCCAACTGGCATTGCTGGAGCACTTGAGAGAACCATGGCTCATTCCACAGCCCCACGTAAAGTAGTGCCCAAGCAGTTATTCCTGGTTTGGGTTCCCGACCAATGAACCACACCAGCTTGGAATCTTTTATCATACTCTGCCCAGTCAGGGTTTGTGGCTTTGCCTACTTGCTGAGTATGGCCTTTGGTCCTACCCAACCAGGAAGCCTAACAGATCACCTGGGCAGCTGTGTGGCCACCTTACAGCCCCACTCATTGTGGTACCCAAGCAGAGAGCCCAATTAGCAGTTCTGCTCATCTATAGAGCCCAGCTGATGACTCTATCTAGCCAAGGGGCTCAGTGGACAGGTATATCTAATTTGGGCCCATAGCCAACAAGCCGTATGAGCTATGAGGCCTGATGACCTTGCCTGGGCTATGATTCAAATTCAAAGCTCCTTTCCATATGTTTTTTAGAATGGTTTTAGTATTGCTGTATTCTTTTAGTTTTTGTTTGTTGGAGAAATTCTTTATATCTCCTTTCATTTTAAGTGATATTCTTGCTGGGTAGCGTATTATAGGCTGCAAATTTTTCCTTTTAGAACTGTGAATATATCTTGCCACTCTCTCTTCTAGCCTGTAGTGTTTCTATAGAAAAATCAACTTATAGACTTATGGGGGTTCCCTTATAATTAATTCTTTTTTTTTTCTCTGGCTGCCTTTAGAGTCCTCTCCTTATCTTTAAATTTTGCTATTTTTATTATAATATGTCTTGGTGTGGGTCTGATTGGGTTCAACTTGTTTGACGCTTCCTGTATCTTGCTATCTGTTTCCTTTAAATTTAGAAAGTTTTCAGCCATAATTTTTTCAAATATATCTTCAATCTTATTTTCCTTTTCTTCTCCTCTGGAATCCCTATTGTGCATAGATTGGCCTACTTTACATTATTCCATAGATCTCTCATATTGCTTTCATATTTTTTCATTTGGTTTTCTGTCTGCTGTCCTGATGGGGTGATTTCCATTATTTTATTTTCCAATTCACTTATGTGTTCCTCTGAATTATTCATTCTGCTCTTCAATGCCTTTAACTCAGATTGTATCTCTGCAAATTAATTCTCTAATTTTTCTTAGTTCCTCCTTTTATTTTCTAGTTCTACTCTTTCATAAAAAAAAAAATAATGCCATTTACAGCAACATGGATGGAACCAGAGATTCTTATGCTAAGTGAAATAATAGTAAAAGACAAACAGCATGTGATATCACTTATATCTGGAATCTAATATACAGAACAAATGAACTAATTTATAGAAAATAAGCTACTCATGGACATGGAGAAAAGCTTGTGGTTGCCAAGGGGGAGGGGGAGGGAGTGGGATGGACTGGGAGTTTGGGGTTAGTAGATGGAAACTATTGCATTTGGAGTGGATAAGCAATAAGATCCTGCTGTATAGAACAGGGAACTATATCCAATCTCTAGTGATGGAACATAGGTAGAATAATGTGAGAAAAAGAATATGTATATATATGTATATATATAACTGAATGACTTTGTGTTAGAGCAGAAATCGACAGACCATTGTAAATCAGATATAATAAAAAATTTTAAAAAATTTCAAAGCCCTACCTTTGGCTAAATACAGCTTCCAGCCCTGCCTACCAGGAAGCCTAACCAGAGTACCTGAAAGCTGTATGTTCTTTTCTACATCTGTCCTAACAATGACACCCAAATGGAAAACCCCATCAGCAGCTCTGCCCATCTACAGCACTGAGCCAGTGGGCCTGGCTGGCCAGGGAGCTTCATGGGAATTCTGTCTGAATTCAGTCTCCAGACATCAAGCTGTAATAGCCATGGAGCCTTTCTATAGCCCCATCCAGGCAGTGAAGCAAATTCACAGCTCTGTCCAACTACTGAGTAAACTGTCTAGTTTTATCCAACTAGAAAGCTTGATCAGTGAACCTGGGCATCTGCAGAGTCTATTGTACTGCCACACTTGGGCAGGAAACCAAGCCAGCAGTCCTATCCAGCTGCTCCTAGTGAAGCAGGAGATAGATGGGCCCCAGGCTGAGCAATTGTAATTTGTTCCCTGTGGACAGATAACTTCAAGATAAAAGCTGCATCCTGCTTGGATAAAAAGTAGAGATCATCTATTTCTCATTCTTGAGGTCAAGGAACTACACACTCACAGAAAGATTCCTTGGGTAAGGAAAGGAGGGGCACCAGACCATGGTACATCCTGTCAACTTCCCAGAGGCCCTGGTGCTAGAATCTATCCTGAGGGCAGGGCTCTGAGTCAGGCCAAAGCCAGATGAAGCAAGACGACTGGCCAGAAAAAGCCAGAAGGACTGCTCCCACCTCCACACAAGTGATTTAAACCACCTCCAAAGCACATGTTCCTCTTCCTCTCTTGCTCTTTCTCTCCGTTTCTTTCTCTCTTCCTTTCCACCCCCACCCCCAACAGCCTGCCTTGTGTCTATATTTTCTCTGCACCTATCTTTTCACTCTTCTCTCTTTAAATAAACACTTAATTGTCTCATTAGCCTCAGTCTCTTTGATGAAGTCTTCCTCCAAAAGAACAAAGTTCTGGGGACCTGCAGGAAGTGGTTAGGGCTCAGCACTCTCACCCAACTGCCACCCGAGAACACGACAAGCAAGCACCTCCCCAAACTCAGAGCTCAGGGATTGATCTCACCAAAGAGAAACCCCAATAGCAAGTTGTACCTGTCCAAGGAGGCTCTCAGCTGACTCATCCAAAACTGAAAGCCTGTCAGGGAAAGGACCATCTCTGCTAAAGTGAACCTGTAAGGTGTGGAAGAGAAAACTGCTTAGTAAAATGCATGCACACCCATGCAAGGAAGCATGAATCATGAAAGATAATGTAAATACAACACCAATGAAAGAGAACAAGAGAACAAACTAAATTCCAAAAGAAATGGAGATTTATGAACTATCTGACAAAGAACTCAGAATAGCCATATTAAAGAGGTTGTGAGCTATAGGAACACATGGACAGTGAAACAAAATTAGGAAAACATTGTAAGGTCAAAATGAGAAGTTCAACAAAGAAATAGAAACCATAAAAACATGAAACCCCATGATGGAAAAATTCTATAATTGAACTGAAGAGTTCAGTAGAGAGCCAAGAAGAAGAAAAAAAAAAAAACCCAGTGAAGTAAAAAAAAAAAAAAAAGGTCATTTGAAATTACTCAGAGAATTAAAAAAAAAAAAAGATAAAACATGAAGAAACTTTACTGGAATTGTGGATTGTGGCACAAAAATAAAGGAAACAATGTACACATTACAGGAATCCCAGAAGGGAAACAGACAGAAAGTGTATTTAAAGTAATAATGGGTGGAAACTTCCCAAAGTTTGGGAGAGAAATTGATATTGAGATTCATAAGGCTCAAAAGACCCCAAATAGGTTGAACCAAAAAAGAGCTACAGCCAAATATATTATAATTAAATTGCCAAAAGTCAGAGAGGGGGTTATGCTAAGTGAAATAAATTATATAGAGAAAAACTTACACTGTGTGTTCTTACCTATATGTGTTATCTAAAAAAATGAACTCATAATAAAGGGACCAGATTGTAACTGAGCAGATCCTGTGGGGCTCCTGGGCACAAAAGTCTTTCTGTGCCCCCCATTTCTTGTTTTTAGGAAATGGGTCTCATTCAGCCTCCATGACCTTCCCCGAGTTCCTGGGGACAGGTTCAGACAGTTGCTGATCAGGGAAGGGAGGGGATGCAGAGACCAGGGAGGAACAGTCAGGAAACAAAGGTATAGCCTTGGGGCAGGATCCTGGTTCCTTCTCAAGAGATACACATCATAATATAGGCATCTTATGTACCTAAGAGGAAAGTTATATTCCTTATGCTTCTTTTAGAAAGGAATCCTTTAGGAGTTCCCCTTGTGGAGCCGTGGAAACGAGAAACAAACCTGACTAATACCATTAGGATGTGGGTCTGATCCTTCACAATTCTTGCCAATGGGGGCACATTCTTTAGGGCATTAACCTGCTGTGACCCGCCTTTGTCTGGCAAAGCAATAAAGCTATTTTTTTTTTCTCTTTTACCCCAAACTCTGTCTCTGCATTTCAGTTTGGCATTGGTAGACAGAGGCTGAATTCGGGCAGCAGGATTGGTGGCTGTCAGAGGTGGGGAGACAGGGGCATGGAGAAATGGATGGGGCTGAACAGATTCCCAGAGAGAAGATGGATACATCCAGGTAATATAATGTGTAGCACGGTGACTATAGTTAGTGATACTGCACTGTATATTTGAAAGTCACTAAGAAAATAGACCTTAAAGAAACAATATGTGAGGTGATGGATATTAATTACAATGTACTGTAATCACTTTACAATATATGCATGTATCAAATCATTATATTGCAAACTTTAAATTAATACAATATTAAATGTCAGTTATATCTCAGCAAAACTAGAAGAAGAAAAACAAAAGCAAAAACCCGTGAATCATGGGCTTACTAAACAGTTGTTTGAAGTCACTTTGTTTTGGGAAAGTAGAAAACTCTGGGAGCTTACTCTTCTACTAAACAAATGGTGAAAATTATTCTTTTAAGAAAGGGTCATACATTCAAAGTGTATTTATAAAATTGTTTTAATTCAGATAATATTTTGTACTTTTTGAACTCAAAATCTATCAGAGGACATAAAAATCTTGGAACTGCTTCAGAGTGTATGTGTATGTACATCTTAAGAATGCATAGATTATTAAGGAAAGAGAGATACAAGAATTTTTAAAATTAAACATGGCCATGAGATAGAATTAAAAATAAAACATAAAATCTTCTTAGCTTTTTGGGGATTTCAGATAATGTATATTTTATTTAATTTATTCTCAAAGTTATATTTTAACAAGGATGCTACTCTTGAATATTAAATATATAAGCATTAAGTAATATGCTATTTTTATTAAAAATAGAGTCTCACATATTTCAATTACCTAGGTCTGGCATATGTGAAGATATGCAAGAAAATGTATAGTGCTCTGCACTCTGACTCTAGCTTTTATTCTTTCTTTATGTATTGTTATTTTCTTAATCAAACTTGTTGCTTTTTCACCTTGGGCCAATTCCACTACTGTAAGGAAAGATGCTGATTTCAAAATGTACCACCCAACAATCCATAGATGCAATACTGAGCCCAGCTGAGCTCAGTCAGTATTACCTGACTTGAAACATAGGACTTATGAAACTATAATAATAATTTAAAATATTTTGGAGTTCCCGTCGTGGTGCAGTGGTTAACGAATCCGACTAGGAACCATGAGGTTGCGGGTTCGATCCCTGCCCTTGCTCAGTGGGTTAACGATCCAGCGTTGCCGTGAGCTGTGGTGTAGGTTGCAGACGCGGCTCAGATCCCGCGTTGCTGTGGCTCTGGCGTAGGCCGGTGGCTACAGCTCCGATTCAACCCCTAGCCTGGGAACCTCCATTTGCCGTGGGAGCGGCCCAAGAAATAGCAAAAAGACCAAAAAAAAAAAAAAATTAAGCCACTATGTTGAATATTTTCTAAAGAGAAACAATAGCTAGTTGGTGAAAACTTTTTAGATGTATCAAAAAAATAATTTTTGGTAAATATTAAATTACAAAAAAACCTTTCCCCTTGAAGATTATTTTTATAGTTTATATATTGTCAGTTAATGAATCCTTCATTCTCTTCTTGAATTGACTGTTACCTACCCTCCCAGCTTTTATCTATCATACCTATTTTTACCTCCCATGATCTTAAATGTAGCCACATGCCATAATTAATCTCTTAGAAGTCCAGTCAATTTTTTCTTCAAAATATAGGCATAATCTTACTAATGTTCATCACTCTTAATACTGTCACACTATTCAAGGCACTGTCATCTCTTGCCTGCATTGTTGAAGCAGTGTGACAGTGGTTTTCCATGGTTCTACAATTGACACCTTACATTCTACTCATAGAAAAGTTCCCCCAAATGATACTTTTATACCATAAGTCAGATTTTGTCTGGTTTTTTTTTTGTTTTTTGTTTTTTTGTTTGTTTGTTTTTTTATTTTTATTTTTTTTGTCTTTTTGCCTTTTCTAGGGCCATTCTCGCAGCATTTGGAGGTTCCCAGGCTAAGGGTCTAATCGGAGCTGTAGCCACCGGCCTACGCCAGAGACACAACAACACAGGATCTGAACCACATCTGCAACCTACACCACAGCTCACGGCAATGCTGGATCCTTAACCCACTGAGCAAGGGCAGGGATCGAACCCGCAACCTCATGGTTCCTAGTCAGATTCGTTAACCACTGAGCCATGACGGGAACTCCAGATTAGGTCTGCTTCTTAAAATGCTCCCGGCCTTCCTCCATCATATGAGGATGAGGTACATTCATCATGTATATTCATCATGACAAAAATAGGAGTTATAGCTTGGTAATTAATAAGCTAAGCCTATGCTACATTGATAACCCAACACACAGTTACAGAAATTAATATAGGTATAAATTTTCCATATAATTAGAGACTTTCCTAGGCTTATAATAAAATATCAGAGTGATAAGCTAATGTGTGTGTATCAGCTAATATATATGATAATATATATATATGGTGGTTGGAATATAAATTTCAAACTCATACCCAGTTGGTGTATGTGTGTGTGTGTGCATGTTTATGTAGGATATATGTATATATTCACTATACAGGCTTCCTTTTATAAGGAAATGCTATAAGGAAATCAGATTTAAAGCAGGGAACTTTGTTGGAGGGGAAGAAAATTCTTCCTCTCACTCACCAGAACTTTCTCATGAAATTCTATGGTGCTCTTAACTTTCTGAGAAACCTTAGAATCTACTAAAGTATAGTTAATACCTCACACTGGTCAGAATGGCTACCATTAATAAGTCTACAAATAACAAATGCTAGGGTGTGTAGAAAACAGGGGAACCCTCCAACACTCTTGGTGGGAATGTAAATTGGTACAACCACTGTGGAAAACAGCATAGAGATTCCTCAGAAAACTAAATATAGAACTACCATATGATCCATCAATCCCACTCCTAGGCATATATCTGGACAAAACCTTCACCCAGAAAGATACATGCACCCCTATATTCAGGCGGCACTATTCACAATAGCCAAGAAATGGAAGCAACGTAAATGTCCATCCACAGATGAATGGATTAAGAAGATGTGGTGCATATACCTAATGGAATACGGCTCACCCATAAAAAAGAACAAAATAATGCCATTTGCAGCCAAATAGAAGCAACTAGAGATTCTCATACTAAGTGAAGTAAGTCAGAAAGAGAAAGCCAAATGCCGTATGATATCACCTATATGTGACATCTAAAGTGTGGCACAAATGAACTTATCTACAAAAGAGAAACAGGCTTACAGACAGAGAACAGACCTATGGTTGCCAAAGGAAGAGTGGAGGGAGTGGAATGGACTGGGTGTTTGGGGTCAGTAGATGCAAACTATTTCATTTAGAGTGGAAAAGTAATGAGATCCTACTGTAAGCACAGCAGACTATATCCAGTCTCTTGGGATAGACCATGATGAAAGATAATATAAGAAAGGGAATGTGTGTGTGTGTGTGTGTGTGTGTGTGTGTGTGAGAATGATTGGGTCATTTTGCTATACAGCGAAAACTGGCACAACAGTGCAAATCAACTATATTCTAATAAAAATTTTAAAAAATATAGTTAATAAATATAATACATGATGCCTACATCTGACAGCAAATAAATTTATTTATAGTGTCTGGCGCTCAAAAGACATACCCCTGAGATTCATAAAAATTAGAGTACCAACATCACCCGACTCCTATCATCACTGCAGCTCAGAACAAGTTAGAATTCTGCTTTTTAAATTATTCCCCAGTTCAAAATTGCTTCCCATGTTTATTTTAACTTTATAAATACATTGGGTTGGAACGTGGAGGCTAAAGATAATGACATACAATGGGATGTATCCTTGGCTTCTTTCTAAAGAGTGGTTCAACTTCTTCCCTTGTTATAATAGCAAGTCATCAGAAATATTTTAATAGCTGCATTTTTACAGTCTCTTCCACACCACTTTCCAAGTACAGTCTTTGAGTCTTAGGTTGAAAGAGGTACAGTGTAACAAGGGTGGGAACATGCCTGAATTAGACCTGTGGTGACAGTTCTCTGATCATTTACAAATCTTGGCTCAGGGAGTTAAAATGTAACAAGTGGAATAGTAAATACAGAAGATAGCTTTGAAAAGTGAAATCCCTGTAGAGCAGGATTTGTAAGAATCTAAAGGAAATTTACATCTCAACACATTGTTCACTTCTACTTCCTACAGAGGACTCTCAGGGAACAATTGCACTTTTTACAGGTTTTTGCTTTAGTGTGAGTTAGTGGCAAATGTCCTACTGCTAAGGCACATTATCAGAACATTTGAAAGGACATTCACACAGACCAAAGTCACCTTGTTAAATAACACTCTTTACAATTTGGTGCTGTGAGAAAAAAATAAAAGCTGTGAATTTTGTAAATCAGAGTTCAATACCTTCATGGATTTCATTTTTTATGTGGTTTATACATGTGAACAATATTCTTTCTTTCAATAATATGGAACATTGATAAATAATGCTCTACATATGCGCAGGATCAATTCTATGCTAAAATGTCCTGAGGAATTGTGTTTCTGCAGAGACCTTAAACCTTGTAAAATGTTCTCTACAAGGTTAAATTTGTGGCAATCTCTAAAAATGAGACTGCATTATTTACTGAAGTGAAGTACCACTTCACATTGAAAAGGCATGCCATTTCCTTAGGGAGAAAGATACTTGATCACTGCAAAAAAATTGTTCCCTATGCAACATCCTATAAATGCTAATTTGTATGTAGACATCATTATGTTCCTCTAAACTCAGGGGTGTAGTATAAATTCTTTCTCAGTGTGTTTAACATTTAAGTTACATTCTTTAACTATTTTTGTGTGTCAATTTACTTGCCAGTAAAACATACGATTTTCATTAGAGAAATTATCTGTTTTGAAATACCAAAAAAAAAAAAAAAGTACTGAATCGACTGAGTGTACTATAGCATAGTCCTACCATTTTAGAATTTTAGTGTTGGAAGACTGTAAAGAAGGTAATAGCCTAATTCCCACAAATGCGACAATATCTTCCAACTCAGCTTTCTTCAGCTTCTATGTGAATCTTTTAATTGATGCATAAAATAACTGGATGATAAAATATTTTATTACATTTTTTGAATGGTTATCTCCAAAAATCTTTTTTATATTAGAATGAAAATTGTCTATCCCTTCCACTCAGTGCTCCTAGACCTCTACAGAATCATGTAATTCTCCAAGTGTAATTAAAATCTGTATCCACAAAGAGGATTATGACAAAATAAATATGACACCTTAATCATAATAGATATACTCAAGAAACAGCCCACATGTCCAAAAATGGATAATTTGTGTAATATTTATGTAGTGAGAAGCAATTTATCAATAGAAATAAATGAACTATGCATAAATGGAAGACTATGAATGATTCTCAAAAATTTTATGTTGGGAGTTCCCGTTGTGGCTCAGTGGAAAGGAATCTATCACCCATGGGGATGCAGGTTTGCACCCTGTCCTTGCTCAGTGGATTAAGGATCCAGCATTGCTGTGAGCTGTGGTGTAGGTTGCAGATATGGCTCGGATCCCATGGTGCTGGGGGTGCAGTGTAGGCCAGCAGCTACAGCTCCGACTTAACCCCTAGCCTGGGAACCTCCATATGCTGCAGGTATAGCCCTAAAAAACAAACAAACAAAAATATTATGTTGGTTAAGAGAAGACACAGAAATACATAATGTATTGCACCATGGATATGAAGTATAAGAATACTTGTGGTGATAGAAGTTAAGAAAATAGTTGCTTCTGGGACCGTGGAGAAAAATATCCAGAAAGGGCTCAAATACAAATTTTCTAGCAGTGTATTTGCTTTAGGTCAGTAATGATCACTCAAATGCTGAGTGAAGTATTAAAAAATTAGCAGTGACCTTCAATAAATAGTAGTGATCAATAAATGCTTTACAAGTTCTTCGAGGTCCTAAGTCTTAGAGGAAATACACTGTAATTGCAAGCTGGCCATAATCTCATCATATTTACTCTCAGTCCAAACTACCTCATTTATTCACACAACCAACCAACCTTGGTTGAAAAATAAACTTTCAGCACAGCAGCTTAAAATAATCACGCGCATCATGGTGCTGGCCTACACCACAGCCACAGCCATGTGGGATCCGGGCTGGGTCTGCGGCCTACATCAGAGTTCAAGGCAGCACCAGATCCTTAACCCCCTGAGCAAGGCCAGGGATCAAACCCACCATCTCATGGTTCCTAGTCGGATTCGTTTCTGCTGCACCATGACAGGAACTCTAGTTTTTCACAGTCTTAATCTGAGAATAATTTTTTTTTTGCATTAACATTAAAATAGAAATGTGTCTATTATTAACCCATATATCTCCAAAATGAATATATGATTCTCTCAACTAGCTGTTCTTAAAATGACTTGAATAGGTTAGATTCTAGTCAAATGTAGTATTTTGTTTTTGTGAAATGTCTCATTTAAGTACCAGGCAAACACAAAGCAATTTGGAAGCATTTGTAAAGTGCTTTATGCTTTATGCCATCTGTTAAGTACAACATTCTACATTTGGAGAGAATGATTTGGGGACAGAGCTGCTTTTTTTCCCATGTAAGTCTGAACATTTGATAATCAAAACTTAATGATTCTTTGAGAAGGAGTAATTTAAAGTTTATGAAAATAAACCAAAAATAAAATGTGTCATGAGACCTCTTCTTCATGCGGCATTTTTCTGTTTTGTTTCTGCTTTTTGCTTTTGGCAAGGAAGCCTTGGAATTGTAAGTGCAGTACTTAAAATGCTTTCAAGCAAATATGTTACTGGGATACTTTTTCTTTCAAGTGATTGTTAGTGGCATTCAGTTTTAAAGCTAAAGGTTTTTGTGCATGTGTATTTAATTTTTGCTGGGACTAGCAGTCATTTCAACATACAACTTTTTTTTTTCTATTTTAGGGCGGTGTCTGATTGTTTAAAGACTTATTTTTTTTTAAGTCGATGTGTATTAAAGGGTGATTTTAAGCCATTCGTATGGTGAGTAAATTCTTACTAGTTCAAGAGGATCAATTAGAATTGGTAGTACTGATCATTCGGTTATAAACTGAGAATATTTCTGAATTATTTTCACTGTGTTGACTGTGGTTCAAGTTAAGACTTTAGATGAATTTTGAAATGTTTTTATTTAAAAAGAGCAAAAAGGAAAACACCCAGTGAAGCAATCTATTGATAATCTTTTAAAAACTTCCATATAATGATCAAAGAAATGTGTAGTATTAAAACTGTAGCCCATGTATGCATTGAGTGTTAATCACATTTATAAGACTTTTAACTTGTGTTTTTCAATCACTAAATTATACCATATTATGAGGTTGAAATTTCTACAATGGAAAAATAGCAAAGGTTATTCTTTTAATCATTATTGCATTTTTTACATCACATGTAAGAGAAAGTCAATAGGAGAACTCAAGAGTGTGGCTATATTTAAGGAAGACACTAATTTGTGTCTTGGATCAGGTCAGAAATTTTCTAAATGCAAAGGTGAGTCTTACACATAGTCTTTCATTTTAGATTCCCCCTATAATAATTTGTTACACTGAAACACTTCTATATCACCCAGTTTTTTATAACCTAAGTTGTACCTTTTAACTGGAAGATTGAAGAGCAGTAACAGAAAGGATGAGCCATGAACATATCCTCTGAACAACATGTGACTTGAACTGCAGGAAAGTTATTGCAAATGGAAAAAAAGGAGCTTAGAAGTATTTTCTGCTTAAGAGTGCATAAGCGACTTGTTCAGACAACACATTCAGTTATATAATAGATGAAATACATTCCAAACATCACAAATTCTTCATATATGAACGTACATGTCAATAATAAAGTTTATTTTTAAAGTTTTCAGATAAATTATTATAAAATTATATATCTAATTTGAAAAATTAATTTTTTAAAAAATCTTTGTACTTTTGCAAGAAAGTTACAGTTACTAACTGTTAGAAATGGCAGGGAAGAAAGAGGCAGAGATTGGATCAATGAAATCTCAAGCAGGTTTATCAACCAACAGAGTGGCCAGAAGCATGAGCAGAGAGAATTCAGGCTCCCAGCTACTGAGGGAGCTGCTATTTATATAGGGAAAGGGGGAGTTTCTATTTTTAGCACATTCTATTTTTAGCACAGGTGCGTGATAGAGTAAGAGACCGGGAAGATACAAGCTATGCTTTTACAATTTAAGTTTCTCCAGTTATTTTGTCTTGAAGCTTTGTGTTTCATTTTGTTCTAAGGCCATCTGGCTTTTGCCACATTTTAGTTCTTTTACAGTTACCACCCAACACTAACTTTGTCTTGAAATGTGCTAAGTTTTTAGAATTTTGTGTAGTTATACTTGTTTTCTTATAGAAGAACAAAGATTTGTAATTAATTCTAATATAAATGTTACTTATAGTGAGAAAATATAACCCCCAAGTTAGATCGTCTTGGCATAAAACATGAAGGAATGAGATGTATTAACATCATTAACATGATAAAACTAACCAACTTCTCTGATAATTAACAAAATAATCATTTTCTAGCTAAATCTTTACTGTCTTCAAGGACAACATTTTTATCTCAAAGTTACTTATGAAGGGATCACTGGGAGAGAATATTGCAAGTAAATTTTGTGGTAGCTTTTGGGAATTTTTAGCTATTTCTTTGGCTGCTTTACACATATATCACATTCCTGAAATATAAAGATAATTCAGTTTACCAAAGTTGTTGCCTGTGATCATATTTTGCACCGTAGAGCTGGTTCAGGTTTTCTGTGCTAACACTGTTGAATTATTGCTATTTACCAAGGGAGGCTTACACAGAAAATTAAAATTGTGCAATCTTATACATATGTCAGCAAAATTCATTTGAAATTACATACAGAAAATTGGAGAGTATAAACTACAGATGTCAAACTAAAAAATAAATAAATTAAAGCACTCAGAATATTTGAAAATACACAAATAATAAAATGCGTAATTTTAAAGAAACATATCCAGAGTATTTTTATAGAGAATGAGTTTAAATATCCGTGGTAAAGAATAAAGTTTTTTTAAAGAGAAAAAAAGAAAGTATTTGAACACTTTAACTTACCTGTGTTTGGATCAAAAACTTGTGCAGGAGATCAGCGTTATCAGATTGCATTTAAAATGCTTTTATTCACACTGTATGTAAGATAAGGGAGAAATCCTCCCCTTATATCATCATATAAAGAATATCATCACTTTTGTGGTGCCCTTCACTGGGGAGGACTCCTAAACCCTGACTTCAACAGGAACTAAATCTAAGAGTTTCTGTTCTCCCCCTCAAAGAACTGTCCATACACACACACACCCCCACACACCTACTGTCTTTCAGAAGATGTTATCTGCTGGTTCCCAAATAGTAGGTTTGAGTACTAAATGTTTCAACAACTTATTAAGATAACATTCTATTGTCCTCAAGAGCTATTATATTAAAAAAATCAAATCCATGCATACATTAAAAATATCTATTTAGAAATTTTTATAAGTAATGTCAGAAAATATTCTCATTGAATCAAAGATTAAAAACTACAAAATATTTTGTGTGTTTCTGTAATATGTGTATGCTCTACTTTAAATTATATAATGAGAATTAAGTTGTGTTTTAAAGATACTATGAGGATCCAACAGTTTCATGTAAGGTCACAGCAATTAATTATTAGCAATAAGTAATCAGTATGCTGCCATATTTTGAGAGGATCACCTTCGTTAATTTGAATAAGGGCTATTTGGCGTGAGATTAGTTTTAAATAGTTTTGTCTTTACTTGATTGAAGATGACACTAGAGGTACTAGAGAAAAGGAACTGAAGTTTGAAACTCTAAGAACTGCTATAAGAACCACTGAGTTGTAGCAAAATTGAATAAAAAAGATAAAGGAATTGATGTGATTTATATACTAGTGGTCAAGTTTATCTGGCAGTGAAAATGCATTTGATAATCAGGGCGAGGTGTCTTATATTACCATATAGATATAATTTGTACTTTGATAACCAATGTAGAGTTTTCTTACAGATGATCTGTTAATAGTGCTTTTGTATACCATCCTGTGCCTTAGAAATTAGAGAAAAATTATGCAATCTTCAAATACATCCTATATTTTAGTTACTCAAAAATGGTTCAGAAATTATTTTTATGTATAGTATGATAAAAATGTTACTAGAATATATTGTTTATTGATGTTGCAGATATGAGCATAAGTGGGGTTACCTTCAAGTGAAGACCAATTCATATCCTACCCAGTGATTTTATAATGTTATTGACTATATTATATGCAAAGACATATTTCAAAATATTTTTACATTTAAAAGGAAGAATATAGGTGCTTCCATCGTGGTGCAGTGGGAACAAATCTGACTAGGAACCATGAGGTTGCAGGTTCAATCCCTGGCCTTGCTTAGTGGGTTAAGGATCTGGCATTGATGTAAGCTGTGGTGTAGGCCAGAGGCTACAGCTCTCATTCGACCCCTGGCCTGGGAACATCCATATGCCCCAGGTGTGGCCCTAAAAAGCAAAACCTTACTAAATAAACAAATAAATAAAATGAAGAATATAAAAATAAAAAAATGAGGAACATATATATATATATCATATATATAATTTATTTATATATACACATATACATAAGAAAAGATATAAAGTTAATATTAACTGTATTATCCATATGTAAAATATAATATGTATTATATGTTTTATGCTATAAATCATATGCCATATGGCTTATGTCATGAATTATGTACTCTCATTTCATATGTACATATCTATCTATCTATCTATATCTTTCTTACCTCATGGACATACACATGTATATATTCATATTAATATACATGCATGTATTAATGTAATACTATAAATATGTAAACCAAACTATTGATATTGCCTAATGACATCAGATTAGGCTTGGAGGAAGAGAAGATTACTGATATGTTCTTTATATACTCTTGTATTGTTTACATTATTATAAGGGACAGGTTTTCATTCTGTAATTTAAAACTAGTGTACTGAATTAAAAAGCTTTTTTCCATTACTGTAATTCTGATGAGCTTCTGTGCTTTGAAGAATAGAAACTCTTCCCTCCCACATGTTCCACTCTCCCCATGAAACGCCTATTTTTTCTTCTTTCTGTCTACTCACATTTCATTTATCATGCTGAGTTACTCTCCATCTTGTTTTGCTAAATTGCTTATATATCAGAGTGTAAGGTCATTCATGAAGTAGTAACTAGATATCAACTGTGTTATTTATTTATTTAGCTTTTTAGGGCCACACCTGAGACATATGGAGGTTCCCAGGCTAGAGGTCTAGTCAGAGCTGTAGCTGCCAGCTTATGCCACAGTCGCAGCAATGCCAGATCTGAGCCACATCTGCCACCTACACCAGAGCTCAGAGCAACCCTGGATCCTAACCCACTGAACGAGGCTGGGGATTGAATCTGTGTCCTCAGGGATCCTAGTCAGAACAATTAACTGCTGAGCTACAAAGAGAACTTCCTCAACTATGTTATTTAATAAAACGTGAAAAGAAAATTTCTATAATGGCACTCATGTACTAATAACCCAATGTAATATATAGTATTAAATATGCACATGCTCTCAAATTACCAGTATTTATATAGAAAAATACACATTGCATATTATGTGATATTTTAAATCCATGCATTTAGTACATCAATATACATCATTTGCTACTTTCTTTTATATTAATGTTACTTTATTATGAGTTCCTTTCTCTTAAGAAAGTAAGAATGTTGGTTATAACAGGAAAGAGAGTGAAGATGAGTCTTGAACTCCCAGGCTTGCCTATATCTTCAGAGGGAACAGTGGAGCATATCACACATTGTGTTGATGTTAGCAACCAGTTGAATTTCAGGTGAATGACACTTAATTAAAACCTAATTCACTTTCATTAACTAAGGAAGGGTAGACAATCAGAAGTAGAGGCTGGTCGAACATGAATACATAGAGACAAAAGTACAAATTGACCATCCAAGCACTTGTCCGGTTAGACTGGGTCTTAGCCAATGGTTGGGTGTGTAGTTCCCTTAGCGATTACCATTCCTAACTAATTACAGAGATGAACATAGCATGGTTTAGCCTGATACAGTTCAACATTCAAATGTTGTAATGGTTCCATGCTCATTAAGTCAACTCTGTTTATTATTAGACTCCCTACCGTTTCTGGCTTTAAAAGAATATGCTAATCATCCTGCTTAGTTTTCTGGTCTGTCGAACAATTATATTTCTCAAGACAAAGAAATAAATTGATATGAGAATTTTATACATCAGTATTCTGAACTTGCATGAAGTGAGAACTCTTATGAGAAATGGGTCCTCTCTTGTCCTAAATTATATTCAGCATTAGAGATGGTATAATGAAAGAATTACTGAGGATATTTTTCAGCAAAAGCTTTTTAGAAATGATCAGTTAAATATTTCACAGTATCAGCTTTATGCATTACTAACCTTGCCTTGCACTTTATTTAGCACTTCAGTATAATATTATAGAGAAATATCTGTGCAAAAGAAACAAATAGAAATCTCAATTAAATGGAGTTGAGGAACTAGAAAAGGGAGCTCTCACACCCTGGGGCAAAAGCAGAGCCCTATGTGAAGAATAAAGACTTCTCTTCTTTTGTGGTAAGGACTCAGGCAATGAAAACTCATGAACTCTGTTTATTGTAGCCCTCCCAACTTCTTTCCCTGCCCCCATGAACTCATTCTCATTTCCTTGTCATACAGAGTCTTTGTATATGGCTTGACTGACATATCCTACTAATCCCAAAGAGACCCGACTTTGTTGGAGAAATATCTGAGAGTCTATTTGTCTGGGTCAAATTTTGGTAGCTTGTACAGAGACCAGAGAAAACCTCTGAAGTCTCCAGTTCTAGTGAGCATACAAGTGTGATACCCATTTTGAACCCATTGTCACTCATTGCTTTCTTATCTACCCTAGAGTTTGAAAATATGTCTTTCTCTTGAAACCCAGCTCAATACCCTCTAAGCTTTTGGAGGTGCCCAGGCTTTATTCAGGATCTATTTTAAAGTTTTATCTTTCTGGTCAAGGCCTCGTTCTGTATATGAGGACTCATTTAGCACTTCAGTCTTATTTTAAGATCAGCCTGTTTCAATTGAAGCTGGCTGAGAGGTTATCAGCCCATTCCTTTAGGAACAGGAACTGCTTCAATGAAACTGTGCCAATTCAGACACTGGTCCATTCCTTTGAAGTACGATGTGTTCGCTGAAAACAGGCTGAAAAACCCTGTGTCCTCTATCTAACAGAACCAACCTGTTTCCTTAAAACTGCCTGGTATTAGCTTACAGCCTGTTTGAATTGAGCTATTTATGCTGTAAGCTGTTTAAGTTTTTTGAAAATTGTTTTTCTTTCTAGAGATAAACTGCTAAGAAATGGTTCCCAGTTATCTAAATATTTTGAAGGTGACTCCCCTACAGAGATTCTGGCTGATTTTATGTTTAAAAGCCATGGTCCTTTCTCATGTGCATGTCTAACTAAATGGACTGGCTTGATCAAAAGTAATTTAGAGTAGAAGTTGTCATTATAAGAAACTTTTGAAATTCGCAAACTTATTTTTTTAAAGACTAAGTAGGACTAGAGTAGCTCGAAAAATTTCACAACTGAATGGCATGCCTATTTGGATTGGTATTTTGAGGCATCTAAATGTTATCAGGAACCTAAAATAGCCTCTCTGCAAAATAAGATTTTAAGATTAACTGAGACAAAAAATTATTGATAAAAGAAAATGGATCCCGGACCCTCTGCTCTCTTTGGCCTCTTTGTCTCAGGCTTTGTCTCTGGTGCTATCTTGTCTCTTTTCCTTGGCTCCTCCTGTTCAGATTCCACCTCCAGGACCATCTTCTTCCCTTCTATGCTCCCTATGCCTCCTCTGTGCAGGCAGCTCTTGTTGGAATCACAGGCTGGGATTCAGATTACTACAGTAAAGCAAATCTCATAATAAAGTGTGTCTCATGATTTTTTTTTTTTTACTTCCCCAGTACATTTAAAAGTTATGTTTACAATTACAATGTGCTCTAACTAGTAAGTATGCAATAACATTACACCTAAAAAAGCAATGTACCTATCTTATAAAAACACAGAACAAAAAGTAAAATTGTAACAGCAAAGATCATTGATTACAGGCCATAACATAAACATGATAATAATTTAAAAAACTTGAAAATTATGTGCAAAGGGCAATAAAGTGAAGCACAATAAGACATATACTTGTACAAATTCTCTCACTGAACATGTCCTTTTCTCTGAAACTCTCCCCACTCCCTTTACCTTTGAACTTGTCCCATTAAAACTAAGTCTTCCAAGGATCTAGGAGCTAAACAGTTAATTTCTTTCTTTTTTTTTTTTTTTTTTTTTGCTATTTCTTGGGCCGCTCCTGCGGCATATGGAGGTTCCCAGGCTAGGGGTCGAATCGGAGCTGTAGCCTCCGGCCTACGCCAGAGCCACAGCAACGCAGGATCCGAGCCGCATCTGCAACCTACACCACAGCTCATGGCAACGCCGGATCGTTAACCCACTGAGCAAGCGCAGGGACTGAACCTGCAACCTCATGGTTCCTAGTCGGATTCGTTAACCACTGCGCCACGACGGGAACTCCAATAAACAGTTAATTTCTTATATTCCTTGGACTAAAGCTTAACGGCAAGTCATAGCTGAAGATTTTTCCAAAGTAACCAAAGGTCTTTTCAGATTTGCTAAGAAATTTACTATAGTCATTCATATTTATCCAGAGTAAGTTCATCTGGCAAAGCTGCCTTTCTAATTCTAGATGAGTCACCTAAAAGGAAGACTGTGTACATTTTAAATTTTTAACTCCAGCAAATGAAGGTCCCTAAAAATATACTCCTGGTTCCTATGATATTGCAAAGAGCCAGGGCATTGAAAACAGACTGTTACAAATTTAAGAGCTTTCACGGCCTTTAGCCTTCTAACCAGCCTTACCAGCATTCCCCCAGTTCTCTGTGATGGGGGCTCCCAGGGTCAACAGGGACTCTTTCCAATCTTCCCTCTCAATCTACTTTGAGAAACTTTCTCCAGCTTGGAGATGAATCTCTTCCAGTCGTTACTGACACTGGAGCCACACTCTCAGTGCTCAACCCCACTACTAAAAGTAGCTCTGCCTCAGAGTACTAAAACAGTTCAAATTTTAAGGATCTCTGATGAGCCTCAAGACGTTTCTGTTTCTGAACCCATTCTTTTTTGTTTAGGCCTTTTGAGAGCCACCCACTCTTTTCTTCTTAGTTCCTTCACTCCCATCCATTGACTAGGCCAAGAATTAGAGAAGCATTGTGTAGAAATTTCTGTCTTTCAAAAAGGGAAAATGATTCTAGAATTTGACAGTGGTCATCAAAGCAGCCTATCAGGTGAATTAAATGACCCTTTGACCTCTTTTATTTGCTCCATCTTGGATGGTACTAGAACTGATTCTGGAAAGAGGGATCATCCCTCTCTCCCTCCCCCACTACTTAATCAGCTACCACACTCTTTACGGGCAAAATCCTCAGCTGATATTGGTAATACTCCCAGCTACCATTAAGATTCAAATGGATCCCTCAAAAGCTCTTTTCAGAATTCATTAATATCTTCTTCAATATCTTTTAGGTACAAAAGCCCTTAGGGGCTAAGCCCTCTATAGAAAATAACAAGGCTCAAGATCTCTTTACCTCTTCTATCAGCCCCTGTAACCTTCCCATCTTAATGGTAAGTGAACCTAAGGGCAGAAGGTGAAGGTTTGTCCAAGACCTGGAACTACTAAATGACATTGCTATCCTAAGACACCCTATTGTTCCTAACTTTCATATGTTACTAACATCTATCCCCACTGGAAGCAAATTTTTTCACTGCAATTGACGTATGCAGGGCATTCTTCAGCACTCAGTTTAGGAAGCCAGCTATACCTATTTGCTTTCACATGGGCAGCAAAACAATTCACCAGGGCAGTAATGCCTCAGGGTTTTATCAAGAGTTTGTGTTAGTTTTCACAAATCCTGATGATATAAATTCTCTACGGGTTCTACTTTGTTGCAGTATGTGGATAATGTGCTCCTTTGTTCACCTTCTCAAGCCTCCTCATAGAAAAACAACATTCACTTGCTAAGGTTTTTCGCCTTACAAGGACATAAATATAAACATCCAATGGAGGTTAGATATTTAGGGCATCTGATATTAGAATAATGGCTGCATCTAGACCCAGAGATACATTGTGTTGCCCTAAATTTCCCCAAACCCAAACTAAACACCAACTGTCAGGTATTTTCAAGCTAGTTGGTCATTGCTGCCACTCAATTACAAGTTTTCCTCTTATAGCCACATCTCCATGTTTTAATCATTTTCTACCTCAAGCAGTAGAAGATCCTGAATCCTCCACACAGTGACTGCCTCTCAGCCAGTCACCTCACTGCTTATAAAGTCCTTTTGTTAATTTCCCCTCAGGCAATTCTTCTATGTTGTAATAACTTTAACATGGCTACCATTCCTCCTTACACCACCAGTGAAGTCCCTCATAACCGCTTAATGCTGATGGACTTCCTCCTGGATCTTTGCGAGGATTTGCAGGAAATCACTTTGGGAAAAGCTGTCTTTTCATGGTTCACTGGTAATTGTTATTTAAAGGGTGACAATGGCAAATGCTGTATGCTAATGGCATGCTGTTGCAACTACTGCTTTTCACTTTGTTGAGGTAGCATCTTTTTCTCTGGCTACTTCAGCTCAACAGGCTGAAAGACATGATCTTACATGGGCCAAGGATAAAACTGCCTAATTTATATCGATAGTAGGTATGCTTTTTGAAGCGGCTTCTGATTTTGCACTATTGTGGAAGCTATGTGGTTTCCGTGCTTCTAGGGGAAATAAAATTTTAAATGACTCCTCCTATGTTCAGGAATTAGTGAATGCAATACTTTTTCCTGCTCTTTCGGTATTATTAAGATTCCAGGTCATTCCAAACTTGACTCTGTACGCTAAGGGAAATCATCTTGCTGATAGTTCCATAAGGAATGTAGCTCTTAAAGTAGCCAAACCTCTGTCATGTCCCACAGGGCTAGTTCTCCAAATGATAACATAGAAAGTCTAGTAACTAGACTAAAAAGGAAAAACAGGCTTGAAAAGTCAACAACTTTTGGTTTGATAAAAATAGAAAGGTCTTGTTTGGACAAAATATAACCCCATCCTACTGATGACTCTAATATTCCCACTCTTCCTCCCTGTCCATGCGTTAAAACATTGGTCTACTGACAAAGAATCAGTACTAGTTGGGAAAGACCAGTATAGCCACAGCAAGTACCCACACTGCATGTCCCACTGATCAACGTACAACCCAGAGAAACGTGTTTGTACTGCTCCCAGAAATTTTAAACTGCCTAATGGACAATTTGAGGCCTCATGAATGGGTTTCGTAAACTTCCTCTTTCTCATGAATGTAAATATGCTTTATCCCTGTCTGTATTTTTCACTCGCTGGACTAAAGGTTTCCCCTGCACACTAAGGCCTCTTAAGTGGCTAATGCCCTTTAGGAAAAAATAATCTCTATCTGAAGAACGCCTCTTGAACCTCATGGTGATCAAGGAACTGACATTATTGGCTAGATACTTTGACAAGTCTGAGCTGTTTTGTTGGTTTTATAGCACTTTCACTGTGCTTACCAGCTTCTCTGGTTCATTTGAACACACTAACAACATTACCAAGACTCAAAAAGGAAAATTTGTATTTTTACTCAAAATGCTTTGGTCAAGAGTATTGCCATTGGTCCCTCTAAGTCTTAAATCCATTTGTGATAGACAAAGGGTGCCCAGTGCACTTGGCTCTTGCATCTTTTGCCCTACCACTGATAAAAGGAGAAATATTCCAACATTGCAAAGGCCCAACTGCTTTCATTAAAAATAAACATGTTTGTAGCAGCACTATTTACCATAGCCAAGACATGGAAGCAACCTAAATGTTCCTTGACAGAGAAATGGATATATGTACACACAGTGAAGTACTACTCAGTCATAAAAAGACAATGAAATCATGCCGTCTGAAGCAACATGGCCCTAGAGATCATCATACTAGGTGAAGTCAGTCAGAGACAGATACCATATGATATCACTTATATGTGGGATCTAAAATATGCACAAATGAACCTATTTATGAAAAAAGAAACGGACACACAGACACATAAAACAAAGTTATGGTTACCAAAGTGGGAAAGAGGGTAGGGCAGGGATAAATTAGGAGTATTGGATTAGCACATACATATTACTGCATATAAAATAAAGAAAGCAACAAGTCCTATTGTATAGCATAAGGAACTATATTCAATATCTGGTAATAAGCCATAATGGAAAAGCAAAAATAAACATATTTTGGTAGTGTGCTCTTAGTATATTAAGACTTTAAACATCACACCTTGCAACTTAGAAATTTTATCTCCTGGAAAAGGTACCTCTAGAAGAACTCTAACTTCATTGGAGATGAAACCTTTCAGGTGCCCTTGTGCCACCAAAGTCCAAGGAATAAACTCCTGGATTCATGTGACACACCTCAGGAAAGTACTGAACCTTAACTGGATGTGAACATTATCTAATGACCTAAAAGTCAAGATTTCTCAAAATTGAAGCAGACAATATCTGATAAGGTGACTTGCCCAGAATATCCGGATCAGCCCTATTGGAAGTTTATAACCAAATTTTAGTGATGGAATAACACTTCAGATGATCTCCAGTGTCTGTGGTCTTGGTAACACATGGACTTTGGATAAAAAGCACCTGAGAGTTCTTCCCCCATCTCCCCTTGTTACTAAAGTATGGCCTCACTGGTTTTTAATCCATTCCCTTTCTCCCTGACATTGGACACCACACCCAGAAAAGGTCTTTCCTCTCAGTGAGTGACACAAAACTGCTGAAATTAGAAAAGCTGACTCTTGTACCAGCAATGGTTTCTGAGAAAGAGCTTGATCAAAAGGGGAAAATGTAAACAAACAAAAAAAGGGTAAAGAGAAACTTCAGTTAAATAAAGTGGCAGATCAGAAGGGGGAGCTCTCATACCCCAAGACCCAACGGGAAGAAAGATCCCCTTCTTTCCTGAAAATGACTCAGCCAATGAAAAGCCAAAAATTCCTTTTTTTTTTTTTTAACTATAGCCCTCCCAAATTCTTTTCCTCCTTTCCTTTCCATGCAGTGCTTGCCTGTGGCTTGCTGTGGTTGCCGATCCTGAATTGCAGTTCTCTGCCGATCATGAATAAACCTATTATCAGCTGTAGAAATATCTGAGAGCCCTTTTATTTTAGGTTAACACCTGTAATTTTCTCCTTTAATTGGCATTATAGTAAACCAGAGTGGTGTTTTCAGCGGTTTACTCAGTTATAAACGTTTGTTAAATATCTACTGTGAGTGACAGTGACAAAAGAGAAGCGAACAAGTCAGACATGGTCTCTGCCTGCAGGAAAATTCCAGTCTACTGGCCAGAGATGCAAATAACATGGCAACATTGGAATGTAAGTGGTAAGTGAGACAGGCAGAAAGACTACAAAGAAGTAGTGCCGAGATTACCTGGGAGAATTAGGGAAATATTTCCCTGCAAGAAGATCAACAGAAAGATGAGAGAAAAGGATTAGAAATGTATAAATAAGGAAGGATAGATTTTTTTCAGGAATTAAAAGGGCTCTACCTCAGCTTTTAAAAAATGAAAATAGGAAATGAAAATACACTTAGGGGTAGGGTTAAGAAAAACTAATTATGTGAAAGGCTTCCCATACCATGCTAAATAGCTTAGAGATTATTTTAGACAATGGCCAATTTTTCATTTAGGAATAAGAAAATATGAGGGCAGAATTGTCAACAAAGAATTGGAATTTCACTGTTTGTTAAAAAAGTATAAAGAAATGAGTTCATATTAAAGCTTGCTAATATTTGTATTTGTTTGTATTTTTCTTCATATCTAGATTATAAAGATAGTATATCTTATAGCTTTATATTGATTTTGCTTCTCTCAAGGGTTCAAAATATTATTTTGCAGTAGAACCTCAACATATATTTCTCCTCGATCGTTAATTAACTTGTTATACAAAAAACACAGATTTAAATATTCTAATTTTATGAAAGCATAAGTCGGTCACAAAAATTAAAAAATTTTCTCCTCCCTAAAAGTTACAGAGAGGTTATCAAAGAACTGGCTGTTTTACTGCACTACGCACATGATCCGATTAACAAAATTCAATGTTGAAAAAGACCTTAAAGAAAACAATTCTGCATAAAGTAAAATATATCCACTTCATCACTGAATATACATCATTATCACTGAGAAATAAGGATTAGGAACCCAATAGGTATAAACCAAAATCGTACTACAGACATTTTAATTGAAATATGTGTTAATAAAATCACTTATAAATTATAGAAGAAAGACAATAAATAAGTTTCAACAGACAAATAGATGATAAATAGGTTGGTAGAGAGAAGGATACAGAGCATCATGATAGATATAGGCAGTGTTTTCTCCAGATTCCTGAATTTACTCTCATTCTCTCTGGAGAGAGAGGAAAAGATGGAGGGAGGGAGAAAGAGAGAGGGAGAGAAATGTAGTCTACAGATCAAGAGAACTAAATACGTCCCTTCTGTCGGCTTCAGTCTCATCAGTCCAAATCAAATTTGCTGCTCCGATGCTTAGATAACAAAGATTTGAATAATACAGTCAGACTCAATTTGCTGTGCCAGTGGATGTAGCACCTACCTAGTGGGCACCTAGGGTCATGATTATTATTTAATTAACTGATATGGCAGTGCTTTCAGTCCATTATTTTTAAAGCTTTGATGAATGCCTTGAGTGAATCGTATAGGTTCATTTAAAGATTTTCACAGCCTTGCATAATGTATTTCCAAAAAGCACATATAATTTGACAGTATATTCAATACCAAAATAGCATTTTCCCCATAGAAATTAAGAAGTCTTTGCAGTATGTACAGTTTCCAGAGACTGCAAAGAACACACAGAGCTACAGGATAGCATCCATTAGTTCAAATAAGGCTATCTGAGAAAGTGCGAGGTTGCCTCACTTAGAACTATAATGGAGACGAAAATTTACTTCCAAAATTGGTGATAAAATTGAATTGCCATTTCTCAAGTATTTCTAGGCAAGAAAATCTACCTTACTGTGAACCTCATCCTGAAAATGCCTTGCCAGTATAACATAATTTGCACTCCATACTAATTTGTAAATCCATTTACTTTTAAGATATAATTTGCTTGTTTAAAAGCTCAGTTTTAGGCTTAGGAGGCATTTAATTCTGATTCTCCAACAGTGCAGCGTCCCCTCTCCTAACTATTTTGTGTGAATAAATGAGGTACTAGGGAAACTATTTCAGTCAGACTGACTTTTTGTTGAGGTAACATTTTCCATTCTGCTAAAGTTCAACCCACATTGACTTCACCGAATGGCTGCTGGGAAACTGCCCTCAGAGCTTTATTTTTATGGCTACCGTCTTCGTAATGAAATGTTGTATCGTGAAAGTCACGTCCAGAGTGTTGATTCTGCTCCTAAGTGACGTTGTTGGAGCATAACATACATTTGGTTACCTACCTGACAAGGTGTCTCTTTAACAGAGGAAAAAAACGACCTGACTAGGATTGATGGCACCGCTGCCCCTTCTCAGTGGCGGGGAAAATGAGCTGAGTCAAAGCAGACCTGGCTGCACAGGGCACGTCTGTCTGCAGGCCTGTTCCCTCATTTCTCTTCATTTGGATAAGAAGGCTTTCCTTTGAGCGCATATTCCCACAGTCTCCAATCTACCAACCACTGTGCTTATTGCTTTCTTCTTTTCACTTTGAAATTACTTTAGAGGCATTATTCTGTTCTGGTCCACATTAGAGCAAAGCTTTTTCTACATTTTTAGCTACATGCTCTCTAGGTCAAGGACAACAGGGCTGAAAATTAGAGTCCTGGGTAAAAAGGATTTAGTAAAGTATTTACTTTTTGGCCATGAGTTTCTGCTGCTGACACCTTGACTTGCTTCCCCCCCCCCCCCCCGTCCCCCGGGTCACTGAAGTAAGTTCCCTGAGATACCTGCTTTATAATTGTCATGACTTATAGTAAAATTGAAGTCAAGCTCCAAAGACTCATTTGTTCCACCATGTTGCCCTCTGCTGCCTCAGTTTTTTTTGTTGTTTTCTTTTTTCTTATTTAGGGTTGATAGGTCAGTATGTCCTTCAGTGGCAGTGAATAAAATGAAAAAAGGTATTACAAAAACCAAAGCCAGTCTGTGTAGTTTACACTTATTCCTCACGAGGACAATGTTCAGGGGATAAATGTCACTACGGCAGTGCGAACAGCTGATTTGTGGGGATTACAAAAATATAATCCAAAGAGCCACACAGGACATAAATACCAGATATTAAAATAGGCACTTGGTGGTAAAAGGAAAATTTATATGGAAAACTCATATATATCACAGCTATGTTTCTTTCTGACTTCAATTCATTTAAATTCAAGTGCGACAATCAGAAGACCTGGGATTTATATCAGATTTCAGGGAAGTGTACATGGTATTCAAGCACATACACATAAAACTAGACTGTGAGGAGTCTGGAAAAGTAAAATAGAAGTTATAACAACATGCACAGAATTTAAAAACAATTTGGGAAATAATATATAGTCATACCAAAGGGAAAAAAATTCTGGAAATAGAAAAAAGAAAGATAAACTAAGACCATGAAATACTGTTTCTCATGGAATCTATAGGTTAGCTATACCCCCAAAAAACCATCCATCAAAGACTATTTGCAAAAACATCCATATTGGCAAAAATCACAAGCAAAAGCAACAGGGATGTCTATTTAGGAACCTTACTAAAGTAGAATTTTAAAATATATTTCTAAATTGTGGGTTAGCGTTATTATTTATTTGCAAACAAGAGACAACTAGAATAAAATTCCTTATGGGCTTCTCTACAGCGAATGCAGAAAACCTGAAAGGAAGTAGCAGTGTCTGTAAACCAAGGAAGAAAGAAGGAGGAGTATGCTCCTGATGTGAAAAATGTCCCAAGCAATACTGCCAAGGAAGTAAATTTATTTTTCATTCAAAACGGAAAATAGAAACGCTTTTTCTTTCCGTGTACCCTAGAATAAATAACTACGCTGTTTGTCGGATGATGACAAGTGTTGTAGGGAAAACACATGATAATGAGGAAAGGACTCTCGAAGTACGTTAATGACTTTGTCCAAGTATGATACTACTTTTACAAAGTGATTGAAAATACCCTCTTTAATAAGTTGGCATTTAAATAGAAAGTAAAAGAGCGAAGACCTATACTTATATCTAGGGAATATCATGCTAGGTAGAGGAGACAGCAAATTCAAAGGACTTGACTTGGGAGATTATAATTATGTTTGAGAAACAGTGAAGGAGCATGGCAAAGAACTCCAGAATCTAATTAGGACTCAAGAATTGATCTGGAGTTCCTTTTGTGGCTCAGTGGTTGGTGAATCCGACTAGGAACCATGAGGTGGCGGGTTCGAACCCTGCCCTTGCTCAGTGGGTTGACGATCCGGCGTTGCCGTGAGCTGTGGTGTCGGTTGCAGACGCGGCTTGGATCCTGCATTGCTGTGGCTCTGGAGTTGGCCAGTGGCTACAGCTCCGATTGGGCCCCTAGCCTGGGAACTCCATATGCCGTGAGAGCGGCCCAATAAATGGCAAAAAAGCCAAAAAAGCCAAAAAAGCCAAAAAAAAAAAATTGATCTGCCTTCTAACTGCATTAGGTTATTAGTTGAATCCACTCAGTCAAAGTTCTAACTTTGCTCCAGATTCAAACACAAAGAAAGGATTTCTCATATGTGGGTTAAGGGTCAACTGGGAAAACAAAGGACAGGTAATTACTAGGGTTCTGGAAGTATTGAGTTTCTGCATAAATAAAACTCTTCTCTATGCAGCCTCACGTCTGAATCACCTCTCTTTTCCTCCCTGTAGGCATATGCTTTAGGTGAAGAGGCGGCCATGTGGCTTGGGAAGTCTGGCCTCACTTGAGAATTCTTAAGAACAGTGGAACCAACAGGAATAGCCACAGTGTGGGCAGCTTAAATAAATTCTGAATTAGGGCTTTTGTTAAAAAATCTTCTTTAATTTGGTCATCCTATTACATCCTATTACAAGTTGGATTAGTAAAATGCAGTGTACTGAATTCATGATGTAGGCTAAGAGATAGAGGCCTTACCTGAGTTTGGACAGTAAGGAACATCCATTGATCTGTGGCTTAGTATTTTTAAGTCTTTAGTTTCTGACTGCGAAATATTTTTTACTTTAAAACTTGTCATTTAATCATTGATTCATTCCTTCATTCAAATTCCCAAGCATTAGTTTTAAATAATTATCGTATGCTGGTTTAATTAAATAATGAATTAATTTTGTCTTTTTAGGGCAGCACCTGAAGCGTATGCAAGTTCCCAGGCTAGGGGTCGAATCAGAGCTGTAGCTGCTGGCCTACACCACAGCCACAGCAATGACAGACCTGAGCCATGTCTTCGACCTACACCATAGCTCATGGCAATGCCGGATCCTTTAACCTACTGAGTAAGACCAGGGATCAAACCCGCACCCTCATGGATACTGCAGGGGTTTGCTACCACTGAGCTGTGATGGGAACTCCCAATCATACGCTAGTTTAGAATGATGTTGAGAGTGCAGAACGGAGGGGTAAAGACAAAATAATCTCGTAGTTTTTTTTTTTTTTAAATGGCTAATTCTGAAGATTATTGTCTTTATGTTTATTCCACAGAGGTGGAGAGTTAAAATTTCTACCACAAAATATAAAGACTTTGAAAACAATCACAACCTTACAACAAACTGAAGATCAACGACTTTCCTTGGACCAATTACAAAACTGAGGTGGCTGCCATGGCAACACCAGACCGGAGCCACATTTGAAACCTATAGTGCAGCTTGCAGCCATGCCAGATTCTTAACCCCCTCAGTGAGGTTAGAGACTGACCCTGTATCCTCACAGAGACCATGGTGTGTCCTTAGCTCGCTGAGCCACCCTGGGAACTCCCGAATATATTCTTAACTAGAGCGAAAGCAGTAAACTGACTCAGACAGTAATATGGATAAACCTCTAGAGGCTGAGCACGTGCTATCATAAGAATAAGAATTCCCCAAGTGGCACAGTCTTAGAAAAAGGCAAGACTTTAGTAGACTTCAGCGCTCGGATCCTCACCGTGTTTCTGTGGTGAAGATCTGAAGATAATTCCCTGTATCTCTGACTGTAGCAGGGGAGTCGTCACCATTCTTGAAATACACTAAATGAATTCATAGGGAAAGCCGACTCTCCCGGAAAATACTTCGATGGAATTTATTCCAGGTGGAAGAAGGATGTCCCTCCCACCGAAACCCCTCCAGCCTTCCTGTACCGTCAAAGAAGGGGAGAGTAATCTAAAAGGGTTAGGGCTCCAGGGAGATTTATCAAGACTGTGGCAGCTATGAGGGTAAAGGGGTTGGGGAGAGAAAAATTTCATACCACTGGGAAAACACTCTTGAAGATCACAGTGCTAAGGCACAGGTCCACTGAAAGATGGAGTTTTAATTGGAAGATTATAGAATGTACTTATTCCTCTACCAATTATCGTCATATGAATAGGTCTCCAATACAATAACAGTAGATCGAAGCTGAAAGACCTGCAATATACTATTCATTCTGAGGAGGAATAACTTGGGAAACTCAAAGTCAAGAGATGAAATAGAAAATGACAGTTGAGGAATTTGAAGCCTCTGACATGTACAGTTGTAAGAAACATTACAGAACAGCCCATAACAAACTCAGCATAAATCTTCACACAAAGGCTGATTTATTTTAATTCTTATTATCAGATACATGTACGATTTTCAATAAGAACATACAAGGCATCCCAAAAGGCAAGAAAAAAAATAGCATATAGAGACAAATAAAGCATCAGAAAACACATTTGAGATAAGAGACATGTTGGAAATATCACATAGGAAATTTAAAATATATACTATTATTAAAAGAGTTTTACTGGAAAAAGTAGACAGTATTTAAGAACAGATGGGTAATATAAGCAGAGATAAAAATTCTAAGAAGAAATCAATAGGAAAAATGTGAAATTAAGAAAAAATAAGTAGACTCAGTGCAGCTAAGGAAAGATAAGTGTGACGGATGATAGCCACTTTTAAAAATAAAATACAGAGAAAACAGCAACAGTACATACAAGAATTGTGGGTCAATTCTAAAACATGTAATTAACACATGTGTAACTGAAAAGGAAGAAAGAAAAGAGAAGACAAATCAGAACCTTTTTTTTTGGTCATGCCCATGGGAGGCAGAAGTTCCCGGGACAGGGATTGAATGTGCCACAACAGGAACCCAAGCCACTGCAGTGACAACACTGGATCCCTAAACCAGTGTGCCACAAAAGAACTCCTCCCAGAATATCTGAAGGTAAAATAGCTAAAAGTTTTCCAAAATGAACAACAGACATGGAAATCATAGAGACCACAAGCATAATGAATAGCAAGAACAGACAAATATGCAAATTAAACAAGCAAATCCCCAAACGTTTAAGCTAACCATGTATATTAGTTTGATAAGGCTGCCTTTACAAAGTACTAAACATGGATGGCTAAGTAACAGACCTTTTTTTCCCCTCATAGTCCTGGAGTCTCAAGGCGTCAGCAGGGCTGTCTTCCTGAGAGGCATGGGGTGGGGGGGGAGGTGGTGCAGACAGACCTGTAGAAGGCTGTCTTCTCCTTGTGCCACATCACCTCCCTTTACTGATGCCTGTGACCAAATCCCCCCTTCTAATTAGGACATCCTCGTATCAGACTCAGGCCCGTCCTAATGACCTCATTTGAACTAGATTATCTGTATAAAAATTCTCTCTCCAGGAAGTTCCCATTGTGGCTCAGCAGTAATGCGCCTGACTAGTATCCATGAGGATGCAGATTCAATCCCTGGCCTTGCTCTATGGGTTAAGGATCCAGCATTGCTATGAGCTGTGGTGTAGGTCACAGACATAGCTTGGATCCTGAGTTGCTGTGGCTGTGGTGTAGGCCAGCAGCTGCAGCTTTGATTTGACCCCAGCCTAGGAACTTCCATATGCTGAGGGCGCCCCACCCCCACCGCAAAAAAAGAAGAAAAACAAACAAACACACCACAAAAAAAAAAAAAAAAATTCTCACTCCAAATAGTCATATCCTGAGGTACCAGGGGTTAGGACTTCATCATATGAATTGATGCAGGGTGGCACAATTTAACAATAATATACCATATTTAAATTGCAGAAAACCAAAGACAAAGAGAAAATAGTGCAACAATCCACAGGCCAATAGGGGGCATGCTTTACTATACAAGAACAAGAATAAGATTTACACTAGACTTCTTGTAAGAAACCATGCAAATTGAAGAGAATGGAATAAAAGGTTTGATAGTTTGAAAAAAAATAAAACCAATCCACAATTCTCCCTAAAGCAACATTATTCTTCAAAAGTGAAGTAGGAATAAAGGTTTTACTCAGACCAACTCAAAAAGAGTGACTTCACAAGCAACAGACCTGCCACATAAGACGTGTTTTAAAAAATATTTAGACAACGGAGTTCCCGTCATGGCACAGTGGTTAACAAATCGGACTAGGAACCATGAGGTTACGGGTTCAATCCCTGACCTTGCTCAGTGGGTTAAGGATCTGGCATTGCTGTGAGTTGTGGTGTAGGTCGCAGACGCGGCTCAAATCCGGCGTTGCTGTGGCCCTGGTGTAGGCTGGCGGCTACAGCTCCGATTCCACCCCTAGCCTGGGAACTTCCATATGCTGCGCGAGCGGCCCAAGAAATGGCAAAAAGACAAAAAAATATATATATATGTGTATATATATTTAGACAAAAGTAAGGTAGATCAGAAACTCAGAGTTCCCACAGTGGCTCAGTGGAAATGAATCTGACTAGTACCTACAATGATGCAGGATGAATCCCTGGCCTCTCCCAGTGGGTTAAGGATCCAGTGTTGCTGTGAGCTGTGGTGTAGGTCACAGATGCGGCTCAGGTCTGGAGTGGCTGTGGCACAGGCCAGCAGCTTCAGCTCCGGATTTGACCCCTAGCCTGGGAACCTCCATATGATGTGGGTGCAGCCCTAAAAATACAAAAGAAAAGAAAAAAAGAAGAAGAAAGAAAAATAGACAAAATAAACACATTTTCTGTATGCTCAATAAGCATCTCAAAATTGAAATGAAAAATACAGCACATTGACACTGACAATGGAAATATCACATACACAAGAATAAATTTAACAAGGAATTTGCAGCGATCATATAATAAAAATAATTTTTTGGACTTAAAAATAACATATTTACAAATAGGAAGATATACTATGTTCTTGTTTATTCTTCAAAGGGAAAACTTACTTTCATAAAATGACATTTTTTCAAAATTAAATTTTAAGTTTAATTAATTATAATTAGGGGCTAATTTTCTTGATTCAGAAAAAAATGACTTTAATCCCAAAATGAGAATCAATGGGAATAGAAAAAGCATTTTCTTTATGTAACAAAATATTCTATAAAATCATTTATCTCTCATTGAATTGTGCATATTAACCATTAAAATAAAATAATAGAGCACAAAAATTAATGTTGACATAGATCAAAATTTTATATATACTAAAATGTTACTTAAATTTAGTGCAATGATATATATATTAGGTGCTTGCAAAAACTAATAGCAATATTCAGGAATAAAAAAATTGGATTCCTATTTCATACCAGGTGCAAATAGTTAAAAATATTTTTAGAATAAAAATAAAATAAGAATATATAGGTTTGGAAGGGATATTGGCACAATGCCATTATTCCCAGAAGCTAAAGAGAAAAGAAATGCATATATTTAATATATAAAATACCTAGAGTTTTGAACAAGAATATTATATATGCATAATCTACATGAAAAAAGTCTAGGGATAGGGAAATATTTGTCTCATTTATGAAAATCATAGGTTTAATGCATAAGGAACCTAAACTTTCTGAACTTTAATAAGACAGATTATAGGGAAAAATAGCTGAAGAATATAGACTCTTTAGTGAAAAACACAGTCATGGAGAAAACTGCTTTTAACATAAAAAATAAATGAAAGCTCTGGAAGTTCAGAGAAAGGTGAATTAAGGTATCCGTTGTTGTCAATGGTTATCATTCCTTAAAATCTTTTGCAAAACAAAGGAAACCATAAACAAAATGAAAAGACAAACCACGAACCAGGAGAAAGTATTTGCAAATGATGCTACCAACAAGAGATTAATTTCCAAAATATACTAACAGCTCATACAGGTTAGTATAAAAAAATTAAACAAAAACAGCCTAAGAGCCCAATCAGAAAATGAATAGAAGACCTAAACAGACATTTCTCCAAAGAAGACATACAAATGCCAATAGGCATATAAAAAGATGCTCAATATTGCTTATTATTAGAGAAATGCAAATCAAAACAACAGTGAGGTACCAGCTAACACTAGTCAGAATGGCCATCATTAAAAAGCCAACAAAAAATAAATGCAGAGAGGGTCTGGAGAAAAGGAACTCTCCCACACCATTGGCTGGAATGTAAACTGGTGCAGCCACTATGGAGACCAGTATAGAGGTTCCTTAGAAAACTACAACTACAGTTACCACATGATTCTGCCATCTCACTCCTGGGTGTATATCCAGAGGAAACTCTAACTGAAAAAGATAATATGTGCCCAAATGCTCAAAGAAGCGCTATTTACAATAGCCAAGACATGGAAGCAACCTACATGTCCAGTGAGAGAAGAATGGATAAAGAAGATGTGATATATATATGCAATGGTATATTACCAGCCATAACAAAAAATGAAATAATGCCATTTGCAGCAACATGGATGGACCCAGAGGTTGTCATATTAAGTGACGTTTGTCAGACAAATATCATATGATATTACATATATGTGGAATTTTAACAAAATGATATAAATGAACTTATTTCCAAAATGGAAACAGACTCACAGGCACAAAAGACAAACTTATGACTGACAAAGAGGTGAGAGGGTAGGGGAAGATTTATTAGAACTTTTGGATTAATATAGAAACGCTATTATATATGAAAGAGGTAAACAAAAAGGACCTACTGTATAGCACAGGAGACTCTACTCAATATCTTGTAATAATCTATAATGGAAAATAATCTGGAAAAGAACACACACACACACACACACACACACGTATATATATAACTGAATGACTGTCATATGCTTTAAACTAACAATATTGTAAATTAACTACACTTAAATGAAAATTACAAATAGAAAAAAGAGAAAAACTATATATATCAAACTATAATTTCTAAACAACATATACTTTTATAAATATTTAATATGTCCAGATTCTGCAAATTTAAATATCTTAACTGAATACTGATATCAAAATGTTACTTTCAATTTAATATGCACATTTCAATGATTTTAATTATGGTTAAATTTACAAAATTTATCTGTCTCATTTGTTAGAATATTTTTGCATCTATGTGTTATTCAATAGCTGAATCAGAAACGGTTTAGTAGTTAAAATTATTTTCCCCAAAGTGCGAGTTTAATTAGTAAACAGTGGTATATTATGAATGAGTGTTGAAAGTGAAAGCTGAGAAAATATTAAATTCAGATACGTGTACTCTAGGTCAAAGAATTTATTTTTCTTTGATATGGCTTCAAAAGTCTTTCATCCTCATGCTTCGCTGACACTTAAAACGGTGTCATGGTGGGAGCAGAAATACAAGTGACAGGTCTAATAAATTAGCAATATCCTTCTCACTACAATCCCCTCATTTTTGGCTGTGAAATTTCACTTCTTATTAAAATTTGTATTCTTCAAATTGAACGGGTGTAGCAGATTTTCTCTGAGTTTTCTGTGTTTTATGCGTGAACGAGGCCCCAAGTTCTACCGCTGAGAAGCGTCACTGGCCTTTGTCTCAGAGTAGCATGGAGCTTTCAACATTCTAGGAGGTTGGGCAAAATCTCAAAGGGTTGAATAAAAAGTGCCTTTCAAAAGTCACAGTCACAATAGCCTGGTTTATGTATGAATGACAGTCTTCTCTATTAGTAGGCTGCCTTTTGTACTTCTTCCTCCTCTTAAAATATGAGCTAGATGAGAAGATACACTTAAAAATAATAACAGCTGACACAAGAGGCAGTGATGTTTCAATATCTAGACCTCTAGGTCAATGATTCTAGATTAGTGTTTTCTTTTTCTTTCTTTTCTTTTTAATTAATTTATTTATTTTTGAATATGATGGCACATGCAGCATATGGAAGTTCCCCGGCCAGGGATTGAATCTGAGTTGCAACTGAGACCTGTACTGAAGCTGAGGCAACACGGAGTCCTTTAACCACCACACCATCAGCTGAGGCAACACTGGACCCTTTAAGCAACCATATCAGTCCAGGGATGACACCTGCACCTCTACAGAGACCCAAGCCATTGAAGTCAGAGCCTTAACCCACTCTGCTACAGCAGCGGTTCCTAAACCAGTGTTTTTCAAACTAATCAAGCTAAATAGTTATTTTCTACTTAGTGGGCTTCCCTAAGAATTAGAAAATGAAAAATTAAAAAAAAGGAAAGAACTGCCTATAATAGAATAAAACTGAAATTAGAGTGTCACATGTAACAGTCTTTTTTCTTAGTTTATACATTCATACACATTTATAATGGTGTATACTTGAGTCATAATGTAAAATATATTTATTTTTATTTTTTATTTTTATTAAAGTATAGTTGATTTACAACGCGGTGTAAAGTATATTTCTTACTATGAGTTGTATGAGACAAAAATATTTAAGTCATTATTTTATATCATGTGCTATAGTTGTAGTCTTTGCCGATTAGTCCTTAAATAAATCAGAAAAGATATTCCTCATCAGACAGGATATATTAAAACAATGTATACAACTCCCAATTTCTTCACCAATTTTGTGTTTTCTGAGAACTCTTTTTAATATAGTAAGATAGTTTTACAAATGATAATACACACATTTAAAAAGCACTTGCATAAACAGCATGAGGTATTAGAGAGAACATTTTCATTCAAAAAGTGTTCCATGAAAGTAAATTTATCTGCCTGAATTAGAAAATGTAAAACAGTCTAGGGAACTATTTCTCCTCTTGCTTCCTGCATAAGAAACTCTTAAGATATTTAAAATAACAATATTGAATCACATTACCTAAAAATTAAAAATAGGTACACATACATAAAATGTGTGCATACGTATGTACGCATAATTTTTTAAGAGTAAGAATCAGTCTCCTTAGGTTAAAAGCAACTTTTGATATATATTATTAGTTGACTATATTACCCAGAAAGGCACCTTATTCCTTTGAAAACCCCATACATTTTTATGTCAAAAGAAGCCAAATTTCAAAATATCCCTGAGATGAAATTTGCTAAGGGAACTGTTAAACCCATGGGAGTGAAATTGAGAGAACTGCATGCACTTCTTGAGTTGAAAGAAATCATTTAAGCAAATGTAAATATGAGGAAGAACTGAGTTGTGACTCAAAAAGTGAAAAAAAAAATGGTTTGGAATCATAACGAGATCAAGGTTAAAGACATATGGTTTGCAAGCCACATACCTAATTTAAAACTTTACACTTTTTATTAAGATGTAATGTTATGTTTGTTTCAGAAAAAAGCAGACTTTTAGGACAAGGTTTGGCTATTATTATCAACATTAGATATTAATTTTAATACTGTTCAGAAATTTTCCATTTGTTGCCCATTCATTCTGAATTAAATCAGATTGAAGAAACAATAAAGTCAACCTAAAATAATTTGTCTTTTCTTCACAGATCCAATAGTAAGTTATATTATTACATGTGGAATTTAAAGTCTGGCCTTTAATCAGTTTTAGACATTTTATATTTTGAGAAAGTAGATATTAATATTAATAATTATTACATAAAGATTTTAGAAACCAGTATTTATCAAATAAAGCAATTAACTTCAAGTATTTTTATATTTGATAAATGTTAATTCTTTCCATTTTTCATCTATACGGTAGATTGGTAGAAAGGAAAACAAACCATTAGATTTGACACATTACTCATCATTCAAGATTGTGTGATCTTGGTCAAGTCATTTATCTTAACCACGCCTGGGAATTCTTCTGGGCACAATAGTATTTACCTCATAGGATTAAAGGATTAGTTGGGATAATGATAAAGTAACACTGAGCAGAGTTTAAGAGACTAATAACTGTTCTATGCCATGACTATTCTGCCACGAGTATTTTCCATGGTTATTTATAGGTTTTTTTTTTTTTTTTTAAATATGTGCTTATTCTTTGAGTGTAGTTTGGGTATTCAGAATTTTGTCTGCTTGATTTCATAAAAGAAAAAGGGCTTGAGGCATCTCAAAATAAGTTGATATCTTTTTCATATCTATTAATTTTACACATATAGTTTCTAATGTTGCCTTGCTACATTAATATACTGGGTTGTCCACTAAGTACCAAGAATCTGGGGAACGTCCCCTTTCCACGTGCATAGTGATGCCAGCCATGATTCTACAATATGACTACCTTCCTTAAGCATGGTTATTTGGCTTACAGGACGAAAGCAAATAAAATTTGGTCCAGTCAGTAATGCTCTGAGGATTTAGAACTGGTGCGAAGAGTCAATCCACAGTTGAATGGCTTGATCAGTAACACCCAAGCTTTTAGGAGCTTGAATAGAAGTGTAGATACGATGAGGTGTGAAATACATGTAAGTGTCTATACATGCAAGAAACACCTGTGTTGATAGGAGAAGCAGAATAATACTTTTCTAAAAGACAAAATGAAATGGAAGTGATGAACAGGGAGTTAGAAAGATCAAGTATTAAGATGGCTAGTGAAACGGACATCCCCGTGCCTTCTTCAAGCACAACTCCATTCTTTTCCTTTAGAGTTTGTGGGCCATAGATTCTCTATTACAACTCCATAACTTTGCCATTGGAGCACAAGCTGACTCATTGGTGATAATGAAAGAAATAAGCATGGCTGGGTTGTAATGAAATTTATGTTACTGAAACATGAATTTAATATAATTTTATATGTCAGAATATTCTTGCAGTTGTTTCTAATCATTAAAAAGTGAAGGAGTTCCCATGTGGCTCAATGGTAAGGAACCTGACTAATAACCATGAGGATGTGGGTTCAATCCCTGGCCTCGCTCAGTGGATTAAGGATACAGTGTTGCTGTGACCTGTGGTGTAGGTCACAGACATGGCTTGGATCTAGTGTTGCTGTGGCTGTGGTGCAGGCCAACTGCTGTAGCTCCAGTTCAACCCCTGGCCTGGTAGCCTCCATATGTCATGGGTGCAGCCCTAAAGAGAAAAAAAAAAAAGGAAAGGATAAAAAAAAATGGTGTAATATATGGACCATACAAAAAGAGGTATCAGGTTAAGTAAGAGATCTACTAAGCTAGGGAATCACTCTGAAATTTATTCCAAACAAAGCTTAAAAGCTTCCCAATCACTGCCTTCTTTTCAGGTACGACACTAATAAACAACATTCTTTCTCTACTATAAATATTTCTGGTTGTGTGAGGATGATTTTTGATTTTTTAATTTATTTAAAATTTTTTTCTTATTAACAGAATTTTAGTTTATAAATGAGACCATAAATTGTATTTCCTTCTAAAACTTAAAATTGTATTATTTGCATTAAGAAAGTTATTAGAAAAGATGACTATAATAAAAACATAAAACCAATAACTGATCATATTAAAAATATGTGAAAATAAAAATTAACTCTTAAAATGAGCAAGGCGACTTAGGATAAATAGCTGTTAAAGATACAGAGAAGGAACACAGCAAGTTGATGGGAAGTTCGTTATCAGATAGTACAATAAGAATTATCCTAACAAGAGAATGTAAATGCTATTGGAGTACTCACATAAGAGAGAGAAAAATTATAACAACATATATCAATATATGATTACTTCTAATTAGATGGAGATAAATGCTGTTTCAACAAGTTCTACAGTATCACAAAAATAAAATGGTCAACTATATTTGATAAAATAAATAGCTTATCAAAAACATTAAGGCAGGCACTAATGGTGCCATGATAAACCTGTTAGGAATCTCAGCAGCATTTCAAGTCAATATACTTTAAATTTAGTTTAGTCCAGCAGGACATTTGGAAGGTCTAGAAAGAGATTAGGGCAATTATGCATACCAAGTACATAAATGTCAACAGCAATTTAGAACAAGAGTGGATTGTGAGAATGCTTCCAGTTCAATATTTTACTCTGAAGGCAAATAATCAGTATGAGATTTTCGCAACAGAGAGCTAACAGAAAATACACAGAGGAAAAGAACAAATAAGCATACTTAACATGGAGGTTTTAGAATAATGAGATTCTACTGGTGATTTGAGTCACAGACAATTCCTATAGGGCTATTTATGAATGCTATGTTTTCCTAGAAAGTCACACACTGGAGACATTTTTTTCCTATGTCCTTAACAATGGCTTTCAGTAGTATAGGTTCCTATTAGATATTCGATCACTGTCATAAACCATACAGTTTTTATTGGAAAATTAGGCAGGATCTTCATTGGGTGGTGTCCTACAACTGGCCACTATTTCTGGGGTATGGATTTTCCAATTCGAGAGCCACACACAGAAATTGGAATGTAATATTTCTGGTGGAAGTTGTCAACATCAATGTAAACGCAAACCCTAACCAAAAGCTTGACAAACACATGATGAGTATTCAATTAATATCTACCGAATGGATGTAACTGTACCTAAATATTTGCTTGTGCGACAAAGGTATTTGAAAATCCAGTTCAAAGAGTTGTAATTTAAAAAAAAGTCTGAGACTTGCTTCTCTATGAAATTGTCATTATACCAGAAGATGTAATGCAGGGAGCTATAAATGTTTTATAGATAAGGATTGCTTTCCCACTCACCCTCTATTCATCTACTTACCTACCTACCTACGTACACATGTATCTTCCATTTATGCTATCATCACCTACTGTTAGAACCTCATTCTGTTATATGAGAATTGAGGGAAATTTAATGTCACCTACTACATACCTGTGTAGCCCTGCTGTCGAGTTTTACTTTCCATGGTGATAGAACAAGAAAGATTCCTAAAACCTAATCCCACTGGTGATATGATAGAGTGAATTGCAATAGTCATTTGGGGATTCTTATAATTATCACAAATTATTTGGTTGCATTCCTTTCACTAGATTTTCACAAGAGATAATAAAGTATATTTCAATAGCCAAATCTTAGGTTAGTAGGCATTATAACTAAATGACAGAAATTACATTTTTCCTGAAAACCATGAATTGTTTTTAGTTATTCTTGTGCCTCTGTAAGACAATTTTTAGTACCTATCAGACAAAAATTAAATGCATTTCTGTCCCTTCGTAAGACTCTATATCAAGGCTTTTTTTGGAGAAAATTTCAGGAAAAAATACAGTGGCTAGTAACACAATGGAGTCAAACCCTGGGAAATAGAGTAAGTGTTCATTATTGCTTAGTGAGAGGCAATGCCCGAAGCACTTCTATATATATATTTTTTAAATTTTGTCTTGTTTTTTACTGAGGATACTGATGTTTCCCTTGGAAGCCTTAACACATTATTCTTACAAACTAAGGAATGCCTGGTTCTGTTTGGAACAGTATTATTTTCCTATTACTGCTACAACAAATGCCTACAAATGTAGTGGTTAAAACAACACAAATTTGTTACTTTATGGTTGTGAAGGTCAAAAGCTTAACATGTGTCTCACTGGATGAACAACAAGTTGTTGGCATGGTTACATTCACTCTGGAGGGTCTAAGGGAGGAGACTTTTCTTTGCCTTTTCCAGCTTCCGGAGGCTGCCCACGTTCCTTTGCTCAATCAGATGTCTTCTTTCATAATCATATCTATTTTATGACTCTGACCGTTTTGTCTCCATCTTTCACTTATAAGTATCCGTATAATTACACTAGGACCACCTGAATAATCCAATACCCTCTTCTCAACTCAAAAATCCTTAATCACACTTTGCAATGTAATGCTATATACATACAAGTTTTCAGAATTCGGACATGGAAACATTTTAAGAAAGCCATTATTCTTCTGCTCTAGGGACCTTGGGGAATTCTTAAATAGAATTTAGTCTTATCTCATTGAGGTATACACTAATTTTCAAAGGGTTACTATTCAGAGAGAACTGGGGCAAATAATTCCATAATTAGATATATTTTTATTCTTTTTTTCTTTTTACCACCAGGCCTATCCAAGTTACCAGGTTAGGAGTCGAATCAGAGGTGCAGCTGCTGTCCTGAGCCACAGCCACAGCACCGCTGGATTGAAGCCCTATCTGCCAAACACATGCCACAGCTTGAGGCAACACTGGATCCCTAACCCAATGAGTGAGGCCAGGGATCGAACCTACATCCTCATGGACACTGTGTCAGCTTCTTAACTTTCTGAGACACAATGTGCATTCCTGGGTATATTTTCCAACCTATTAAGATATAGCTCTATGAAGGGAGATACTAGATTTCTGTAATATCTTTTTTTCAGGTTTGAATATTAAGATTATACTTGGCTCTTAGTATGGGCTGGAAAGTGTTCCATCTTCCTTGTTTGTTGATAGTGTGTGTAAAAGTTTGAGAAATGTTTGATAGAATTTGGCAGTGAAATCATATGTACCTGAAGCCTTTTTTTGTGGGAAAGTTTTTGTTTTATTATGAATTAAACTTTGAGCTACACTTATGGCTACTCAGATTTTATGTGTGTCTCTTCTTGGCTCTATTGGTGAGTTGTGGTACAAGAAATGTGTCTATTTCATCCAAGTTGACAAGTGATTGGCATAGGATTGCAACATGTTTTTATTCTTTTCATGTCTTTAGGATTTTTAATATTCCCTCTTTCTTTCCAATATTAATCATTTTTGTTATCTACATTTTTGTTGAAGAGTTTACATAGAAGGTGATCATGTTTATTGACCTTTTTGAAAAAAAAAACTGGTTTCATTGATTTTTTTCTATTCTTTGATTTATATTCCATTTATTTCTAGTATCTTTATAATCTCCCTCATTCTACTTATTTCGGTTTTGGTGTTTCTTTCTTTAACTTGTTAAACAGGAAACTTTAGATCTTACTTCATTTCTAATGTAAGCATTTTATGTCTTCTTCAAGTATTGCCTAGTGAGAAGTTTTATATGTTGTATTTTTATTTGTGTTTATTTCAAAATGTTTTATAATTTCTGATATGATTTATTTTTGACATATGAGCTAGTAATGAATTTCCACACATCAGGGAAATTGTGGAGTTCCCTTGTGGTGCAGCAGGTTAAGAATCTGGTGGTGTTGTCTGCACTGGCCCCAGATGGCTGTGCTGCAGGTTCGATCCCTGGCCTGGGAACTTTCACATGCCATAAGTGCAGTCAAAAAAAAAAAAATACACTGCATGATTTCCATTATTTTAAGTTTATTAAATCATTTTGAAAGACTCAGAAAATGGTTTATCTTAGTTTATGCTTCATGTGTATTTGAAAAAAATATGATTGAGAGATTGTTCTATAAATTAAATTAAGCCAAGCTGGTTGATGGTGTTGTCCAGCTCTCCAACAGTCATGCTTATTTTCAGTCTACTTATTCTTTTTTTTTGTCTTTTGTCTTTTTAGGGCCACACCCCCAGCACATGGAGGTTCCCAGGCTAGGGGTCTAGTCGGAGCTACAGCTGCTGGCCTACACCAGAGCCACAACAACACCAGACCCAAGCTGCGTCTGCGACCTACACCACAGCTCACAGCAACGCCAGATCCTTAATCCACTGAGTGAGGCCGGGGATTGAACCCACAACCTCATGGTTCCTAGTCAGATTCACAGCAACGCCAGATCCTTAATCCACTGAGTGAGGCCGGGGATTGAACCCACAACCTCATGGTTCCTAGTCAGATTCCTTTCCGCTGCGCCTCCGCGGGAACTCCTGAGTCTACTTATTCTATCAATTTTGCTTCATGCATTTTGAATCTCATTTACTGAGAGTAGACACACTCAAAACCGGGACATCATCTCAATCAATTCATCACTCTATTATTATGCTTTACTTTATTCATGGTAATATTTCCTGTATTGAATTCTATTTTATATTCATATAGCTACTCTTTCTTTTGATGGTTGCATGGTATATTTTCATGTATTTACTTATAACCAGTTGTGTCTTTATATGAAAGTCAGTTTCTTGTAGATCATATACAGCTGGATGTTATTTCTTTCTTTCATATAGTCTGCTAATCTTTACTTTTTTGTCGGTCTTTCCTTTTTAATTGAAGTGTTCAGATCATTTAATTACCGATATAACAGTTTAAATCTTTTGTCTTACTGTTTGCTTTCTATGTATAGAATCTGTTGTTTTCCTTCTGTCTTTTTTGATGTTTTTGATTTATTTTAAATCATGTAATTTCATCTTTATTATGGATTTATTATTTTCGTATTCACTTGGATTGGCTATTTTTAATGATGATATATTAATTCAATTTTGGCTTCTCTTTTTTAAAGGGACTTCTCTTGAATTTATAATATTATAAAGATATGTTAAAGAACTTTTTACTGCCCATCTTGAAATACTATTATACTGCTTTACATATACCATAGAACCCTTACTAAAATATATCTCAATTCACCTGTTGTCTATGGTTCTCAAAAAGTTTATCGAACACCTTTGATAAATGACAAAAACATTAACATGTTTACTTTAGAGGGTTAGTTGTAATTTTAAAATACAGACGAAAGAAAAATTATTTCTAATTCCTCCACAATTTACCATTTCTGACCTTTTCAACCCTTGTATAGATTCAAGATCCGATCTGATACAGTTTTCCCCAATTAAAAAACTTTACTTTAGGAGTTCCCATCATGGCTTAGTGGTTCACAAATCTGACTAGCATCCATGAGGACACAGGTTTGATCCCTGGCCTCGCTCAGTGGTTAAGGATCAGTGTTGCTGTGACCCGTGGTGCAGGTTGCAGCTGTGGCCCAGATCTGGTGTTGCTGTGGCTGTGGCTGTGGCATAGGTTGGTGGCTATAGCTCCGACTGGAATCCTAGCCTGGGAACCTCCAAATGCCATGGGTGTGGCCCTAAAAGGACAAAAAATCAAAATAAAACAAAAAAACAAATCCAAAACCCATTTTTTAGCATTTCTTATAATGTATGTATTCTGGTGACAAATTTGCACAGCACTTTTTTCCTCAAAATTGTCTCTGTTTCACTTTATGTAGTTTAGCAGTTTATTTTTTCTTTCAGAGTTTTAAAAATGCTTTCCATTTTATTTTAGCTTGCACAAGTTCTCATGAGAAATATGGCACGTATTAACTTTTAAATGTCTTCATGTGACTTTAAATACTTTTTAATTGGCTGCTTTTAAGATTTTTTTTCCTAAAGGCCAAATTATAACAGATTTGTGGGAAACTTATACATACCATTTTAGTTTTGTGTGTGTATGTTTTATTCTGCTCGGGGTGAATTTAACTCTTTGGCCCTCTCTGTAGTATTTTGATTGATGTCGAAATAATTTCAGCCATCATTTCTTGTTTTTTGCCCCTCCCCTCCTGAGACTGCAGGTACACTCGTATTAGGCATTGATATTGTTCCACTGATCATTAAAACTCTGTTAATGATTTGTCTTTTTTCTTAATTATTCTCCTACATCATTATTTTGAATTTAAATCTGAACCACAATTTCACCTTGGAGTTAGTTAGCTCCAAAATGATCATAGCTATGAATTCATTTGGGAGAACTTTTTTCTCCCTTTTTTGTCCATTTTCCCTTCTCTTCCCTCCCTTTTCCCTTTTTCTTCTTTCTTTCTGGGCTTTGCTTCTGCCAAACACCATATTTTCTTCCTTCCTTCCTTTCTTTTTTCCTTGTTTCTTATTGTTTTCCGTTTATATTCTAGGCAGGGGAATCAAAGCTTTTTTGTGGTATTTTTCACTAACTGGAATTATTGTATGATTATGTTTTCTTCAGTAATCTATTCCATCAGCATTTCTTCATGATTGTAAGGATCTCAGCAACAACTCTGAGCTCAGGCAGACCAAATTCAAGATTTTTGTTAAATCTCAATTCTTTCCACTTTTTCTTTCATCAGTGTACTTGTTAATTTCCATTAATTTATTATGAGTTCAGCTTTTAATGAAAAAGTAATGTTTGCTACTATAGACAGAGGTTTCCACAAATTAAGGTAAAAGTTCAGTAGGACCCTAATATGTAAATGACATTTTATTGTAATGTTAATAAATATGTATTAATAACAATTTAAAACCTATTAAATACTAATAAAATTATTCTGGTACAATTAGGGACATCAAATGTAATTAGATATGTATTTTATAGAAACACTCTACCTTCTGTTTCTGTGAACCTTAGAAATTTTTATTTCTCCCTTAAAGTGATAGCTAAAAATGTTTAGCCGTCCTTGTTTTAGGGTGAGACTCAAATAATACATTTTTATGTGAGAATACCTAGATTTGAAATACGATTTTGATACTTCATAATTATCTGTCCTTAGGAAATTAATTTTTTGAAAGTTTCTCATATATAAAATATAAATTATATCTTTTTTCAGTACTGTTATGAAAAATGAGGACATACCTATAAGGTAATTATTAGAATATCTGGTAATATATAATTATTGAAGATTCATAACATCCCTCTATTGGAGGTGGGGGGAGAAGTATTTGAACAATGACACATGCTTTGAAGCTAGCCTCTGAACTTTAGAGATGGAGTTCTGAGTTGAGTGTGTGAGTCTTAGTGACAGTAACTGACCAAAAGGTAGCTATATTTTCATTGCATGGGCATGATTAAATATCTATTCACACTCTCATCGATCCCTCTCACTCACACCAATTCTTAATACTCAATTTAAGATTTTAATTACAGATACTTGGTAAGCACTCCATTTGGTGTCCATCTCCAGGACAAGGAAAATAACCTTGTAAACCAGTGTTGGACTTCCACACAAAAATGACTGAAGGAATCCCAATCCCTGACACAGATTATTCTACAAAGCCACAGTCACCAAACATATGATACTCACACCAAACCAGAAATACAGATCAATGGAATAGGATAGAAAGCCCAGAGATAAACCCAACCCATTATGGCCAATTAACCTACAACAAAGAGGCAAGACTACAATGGAGAAAGGACAGTGTCTTCATAAATGTTGCTGGAGAAAACTGGACAAATACACATAAAATAATTAAATTAGAATATTCTTTAACAACATTTACAAGCATAAACCGAAAATTCATTAATGACTTAAATATAAGACTAATATTTACTTAAATATAAGACTAGACACTATAAAACCCCTAGAGGAAAATATGGGTAGAACCCTCTTTGACATAAATTGCAGCAATATCTTTTTGAATCTATCTCCTCAAGAAATAAAAGCAAGTGTAAATAACTGTGACCTAATTAAAACTAAAAAGTTTTTGCACAGCAGAGGAAACCATTGACAAAACAAAAAGACAACCTACAAATAGAATAAAATATTTGCAAATGATGGGATCAATAAGAGATTAATATCCAACATATATAAATAGCACATACAACTCAACATCAAAAAACCAAGCTAACCAGATTTTTTTAAATGATTGGAAGAACTGAACAGCAATTTTTCCAAAGGGAAAAGGCAAATGGCTAACAGGCACATGAAAATATACTCAACAGTGCTAATCATCAGGGAAATGGAAATCAAAACCACAATGATATATCACTTCACAAAAAAAAGGGCATTAGAAGGGCATTCATAAAAAAAAAAAAAACACAAATACTAAATGCAAAAGAGTGCGGAGAAAAGGCAACTCCCTTACATTGTTGGTGGGAATATAAATCAGTGCAGCCACTGTGGAAAACTATATGGAAGTTTCTCAAAAAAACTAGAAATGTAACTGCCATATGACCCAGCAATGCCACACCTGGGTATATAACTGAAAAACACAAAAACATTGATTTGAAAAGATACATACATGCTAATATGTTCATGGTAGCATTCTTTAGTTACAATTGTCAAGTTTTACAAGTGACTAAGTGTCTTGTCAACAGATGAATGGATAAAGAAGATAGATAAAGAATACTACTCAGCCATAAAAAAGAATACACTTTTTGACATTTGAAGCAACAAACATAGACTTGGAGAGCATTATACTAAAGGAAATACTAATATTATATGGTATCTCTTATATGCAACATCTAAAAAATACAACAAACCAGTGAATATAACCAAGAAGCAGGCTCACAGATATAGAGAACAAACTAGTGCTTACCATTTGGGGGGAGTGTTATCAAGGAGGGTGAGTGGGAGGTACAAACTATTAGGTGTGAGGCAGGCTATAAGGATGTACTGTACCATATGGGAAACAGAGTCAACATTTTGTCATAACTGTAAATGGAGTGCAACATTTAAAACTGTGCAAAATTTAAAAACCCAAAATTTAAAAAAAAGACACACACAAATAATGAAACACAAAGAAACAGTAAGAGCTTCCCATTCATTCCCATTTATTTTAGAGGCTAAACCTGTTCCTGTAGTGGGACATATACCTTTTCCAAGTTACTTGTTGAATAATACAGAAAAAGCAATGCAACTTTCAAGTATTTTATTTATCTGACATGCAAGAATGCCTATATGGATGTCGTCTGTAGTATCCATTTAATGTGAATAGACAGTATAGGAATGTGGTATAGGAATTAAAAGAATTCCTAGATATTTCTTGGTATCTTGCACTTAAGTAAGTAAATTCCCATTTACTTATTATGAATTTGATATATTTTCCACTGTTACAAATGAATCCCTTTTCAGTATGCAAAGTTTCTCAAAAGAGCTCATTCATAAAATACATAGAACTCTTTTCCTCAGCTAGAACACATAAATAAATGCAAAAAAAAAATCAGCAGGTTTTGGTAAAGTAAATCTCAGGGATGTAGCTCTCTTGGATTATGCGGGAAAATAGCCGTGTGCATCTGGGAATCACCGAAAAAGCATTTACGAAAGCCCCAATAAGGAAGTGAGTCTGGGCAGATGTGGAGTTATGTTCTGGTCTGTTTGTCACTGAGCCCTTGCACTCGTGACAAGGAGCCCAGGAGACTGGCTTCATTCAGTGGTTGACATCTTACTGAAAACAAGACAGCCACAATATTTGTGAGTCAACAGAACCCTGTCACAAAGGACAGGGCTGTGGACTCTGCCTCATGGTGTTCACGAACGAGCAAGAGAAAGAGTCCAAGAATGATGTAAGTTTCCACTGAAAAAGGTCTTGCATTTGAGAGTGGGATATTAGGCACTCAGTGGTCCTGGACTAGATGAAAAGAAGAGGTGAAGAGGCACAAAATGAAGAGCCTTGTTTTTCCAAAAGTTCTGTGGAAAGTCACAAAGTGTGTCCTTCACATCTTCAAAGTTCGAGATAAAATTCTAAAATGTCCTCATTTGCTTGCTTGCTTTCTCCTGTCACTAACAAATGCTGTTCTTGAGAAGGAAATGCATTTTTAGAATACACATCTTACTTTAATACAGATATTAAAATGGGAATGAAGATGGATATAATTACTCTCTCTACCAGATGTTCTCTCTCCATTTTTGCATTTGTAAGTATGAAAACATGTTCTATTATTTTTTACAAAATACATATTTTAATACCAGACTAAGCCCTATACTTTAAATGCAAATCAGTAAGATTTCCTAATACAAAATATACTGAATCCTTTGCCTAATCCTTAAAAGAACTTTGATTTTTTTCATCCTTACTCATTAAAATCCATGAATGGAAAAGTCTTTTCTAGCTTCTACCATTAAAGCACTGGCCTTTGAACAAAATCTAGGCACAAGACATGAAAAAATGGATTTATGAATATTCCAAGAGTGTTTTGTGTTAAAATCACCATCTGATAATCTAAATATGGGAGAAATGTAATACACAATGAAAAGTAAAATTAAAGTGCAATTTGGGTCGCAAAACAGACACCTCTGACGATTAAAAACTTCATTTTACTGAAATACTCAAGGATGTCTAAGCCTAGCGCTGTGTTAGTACGAGGGGCACACAGTGTAAAGAATTGTCATAGCTTGCAATTATCAATATAAGAAGATTAAATGGCTCAGTTCCTTTCTTTCGTTTTCATAAGCTGAGTTTATCTTCCTTCACAGAATTACCACAGAACAGTATGGACGAACTACAAAGACACATGTAACTGGGTTTTACATTTTTTTCTTTTGAGCATTATTTCACAAAATTAAGATGACGTCTTTGCCAAGTATAGTATAAAAATTCAGGAGCTAGTAGCATTAGAAGACTTGCATACAATATATACCATATCCCATTTATGGTTGTAACATTAAAACTATATTTGAAGAAATTACAAAGGCAGTCACAACCTGACAAGGTAAATCATTTCATCTGCTGCTAGACCACTAAGTATTCCTGGAAGGAATGGTCTTTGGCATCTCACGTGTAGGAACGATAGATTTTGCTTCTTACCTGGTCACTAGTATCTATTTTCCCACTTTACTCTGTATATATTTACAGTGATCTTAAATAGCTATATTGATCATTTCATATCTCTGGTCAAAACATCTTTTTTTTTTTTTGTCTTGTCTCGGGCCGCACCCACAGCATAAGGAAGTGCCCAGGCTAGGGGGTCTGTCTAATCGGAGCTGTCGCCGCCGACCACAGCCACCGCCGCAGCCACAGAGGGTCCGAGCCACGTCTGCAACCTACACCACAGTTCACGGCAGCACCGGATCCTTAATCCACTAAGCAAGGCCAGGGATTGAACCTGCAAGCTCATGGTTCCTAGCGGGATTCGTTAACCACTGAGACACAATGGGAACTCCAAAAGGATCTCCTTAAATAACTGCAGGGTGATATTCTTAAATCACTGCATTGATTGCATCATTTTCTGGTCAAATACTTGAGGGGGCTCCCAAGAGCCTCTAAGAGTTTACAATTATTTGCATAAATAAATGCAAATGCCTTGTCCAATATGGTCTCAACCCTCTAGCCTCACCATTCACTCTCTGTCGAAACTGGCCCTTTTCTCCAGGAAAGTTGACACTTTCACTGTTCCCTAGATTCCTTTCCCCACTTCTTAAATACCACGTATTTCCTCATACAATTTGATTCCCTGGGAGTTCATCACTTATGCCATTATTTTAACAATTCTGTTAAATTACTTACAAGAGCAATTTACACTTATTCAAATGAGGGCGGTGAAGGAAATATATATTCTATAAAGACTGATAATTCTACTTCCTCTTCCTAGATCAGCTGTAATCAAGTTAAGAATCTGGTTTGAATCCTTCCCTATACTTTGGTCCTTGAATATTTCTCCAGAGGCAAATATATTCACATAAACAATGGCTTCTTCAGCCACCACAGATTATTGGTTATCTGCTTTTGTTGTGCTACACAAATTAGATTAGATTACACCAAACTGTTCTTTGATTTCTTTCTCATGTTGTATAAATACTAGGAACATTTTCTTGAGATTAGTAGTAAATCTAGTTAACATTTAAAAGCTTCCAAATAGTTCATGTTCTTGAATTTTCAGTTAATTCAACCAATTCCCAGATGACAAATATGCAGGTCATTTCCAAATTTAGCTGTAAAGACAATATTGCATTTACTATTTGTGTATGTATATTCATCTCCACTACTTTTCACCACAATATTTATGGGTACCTCACAAGGGTTATCACTGAATCAAATATCTATCTATCTATTTATCTATTTATTTTAAAAGCTATTGCCTAATTCTTTATTAAATAGTCATTACACTTTGCTTTCCCACCAACCATGTGGGGCCATTTCTTCTTATTCTTATTAGCACCACATATTATCTTCTGTGTTCTTCCATGTTTCATAGTCAAAATAGCATTTTAGTCCTTTGCATTTCTTGGAGCTGATAGGATTAAGTATTTCTCATAGATTACTATTTGATTTTATTCTGTTTCAAATATACATACTTCTCACCTTGGCTTATTCTTCTAAATCATTTTCTTCTTAACTTCAAGAAACACAAAGGATACTGAATACTAAAATGAACAGCCAGGACGTTTCGGTGTGCTCCAGTATATTTCAGTATATTTAACTCTTAGCTCCACCTCTTACTGTGATGCTGGACATGGATTCTCAGTTATACTATTATAGCTCAAATAGTACCTACTCCAGGTGTTTCTCATTAGCATTCCATAGAAGATACATTTTAAAATGCTTAGAACGATCCTGGACACACAGGATTGTTAATTACTACTTGTTACTGTCACTGGATTTTTTGTTACATGTCTTGCAAAGATGTTTCTCAATCTCTCTTATTAAATATGTTTTTGTGTGTGTGCATATGCCTGCAAACACATAAAAAACACGCATCATTTTTACAATATTTGTATCACCTAGTTTTCATTTGTGTTTTCTTTGTATAAATTCTCATCTTTATTCTTTTATGATCTCTTCATTCCTCAAACCTATACACTTATTCTCATTAATGTATTTATGATTGCATTTTGAATGTAAACCTTTATTAATCTGATATGTTTATGTGTGTGCACGTAATCTTATAAATAAGAAGACTGATGCCTCACTTAATTGGCCCCCTGCTATGTTTTGCTAATGACATTACACAACTTTGGACAGTTTTCTTTCTCTAATCCAGAGAAACTTTTTCCAAACCATCGCTTTTGATGAACTCTTCCATAATCTGTCCTTAGTCTTTCACAGAAAGTACTGAGAGCATCATGTCTGCAAAACTACCTTGGCCCTATGGCTACTCACCTTCTTTCTGTATTATTGATATACACCTGTTTCTCTTTTTTATATAATGATTTTTATTTTTGTCCATTATGTCTGGTTTACAGTGCTCTGTCAGTTTTCCGCTATAGAGCCTGGTGATCCAGTTACACATACATGTATATATTCTTTTAAAGAATCATTTCATTTATTTTTCTTTTGTAAAGATAGGTGCTCTTTTTAATTTTTATTATTTAAGTATAGTTGATTTACACAGTATTTAAGTATAGTTATTTACACAGTTTCAGAACACAGCAAAGTGATTCAGTTTATATGTATATAAATACATAGATATATACACACAGTTATATATACAATGGAAGAGAATCTGAAAAAGTATATATATATACACACACTGTGTATACATGTGTCGATATATACATATGTGTGTGTATATACACATATATACAAATATATACAAATATATACACAGTGTATACATATACACACAGATATGTGTATATATACATATATATTGTGTACAAATATATACACACACATATACATACATATAGATATATACATACATATACACACATATATACATGTGTATACATACACACATATATACATACATGTATACACATATATACATACACACAGAGAGATATATACACGCAGATATATATACACAGATATATATGTATGTATACTTTTTCAGATTCTCTTCCGTTTCAGGTTATGACAAGGTGATACAGCTTTCAATTGTCTTGGGGAAAAAGCTCTTTCCAAAGAGGGTTAACGTCGTGTTCTACATGCCATTTCCTAACACATCTTAGGACTTTGCTTCATCAGTGAACAATGTCTTCCCTTTATCTTTAACCTCCTTCCCTTTTCTCAGTTTGCATTTATGTTCTAGTTTTTCCAATGTTAAAATAGAAATAAATTTCCAGATAAAACAATTTTAATCTCCTTCTAACTCTCATCTTATTTTGTTCAATCTCTGGACTGAACAAACACCATGAAGGAGGAATCTGCATTTACTGACTTCACTAGGCCATTTTATTTTGTACCTTCTTATATATCACATTTTCCTCCTCTCTCAAGTGATATATTTTTTGTTGAGGTCTCCTTTTAATTAGTTTATAAACTCCTTGACGTCAAGATACTTATCTTAGTATCATCTTACTTCAAACAACAAGAACAGTGAACTCTGCAGAGTGGTCAATAAATGTATAATGAACGAATAAACTGCCTGCCACATTTAATTGCCAATTTTGTAATCTTTATTTTTCCTTTCTTTTTCATACCATTCCATCTGTGTTTCCTGACAATTTTGTTTCCTCATTCCTAGTCTTAATTATTTGTTGTTATTTTCGTTATGTTCTTCTGACTTTTTTTTTCCGGGTCACATCCTCAGTATATGGAAGTTCCCAGGCGAGGGTCCCAGTTGGAGCTACAGCTGCTGGCCTACGCCACAGCCACAGCAACGCAGGATATGATACGCATCTGCGACCCACACCACAGCTCATGGCAACGCTGGATCCTTAACCTACTGAGTGAGGCCACGCATTGTACCGCATCCTCATGGATCCTAGTTGGGTTCGTTACTGCTGGACCACAATGGGAACTCCCTGACCATTTTTTACTTTTGAATAATACAGCTTTGAACTATGCAGGTCCATTTATATGTGGACCTTTTTCACAAAATACATGACCTGCAGTTGGCTGAACTGGCAAATGCAGAACCATGTACACAGAGGGACGACTATAAAGTTATGCATATTTTTAACTGCATGGGGGTCAGCACCCCTAACCCCTGTGTTGTTCAAAGTTCAACAGTATGAAGGTCTGGGACATACCTAATTTTATTTTCTTTTATTTTTGCTTATTTGAATTCATTCAACTGCTTTTTATAATTCAACGTATTTCAAGAGACAATTCTTTTCAGACTAGTTTCTATATATTTTTTTTTTTTGGTTTTACAGGAAATATTAAAACTAGTGATATCTCAAATGATCAAGCTTTGAAAACATGGAAGCACATTTTATTTTCTCCATGCAACTTCCTCCAACCACTTCAAGTTAACTGCATTTTTTCTATCAGTTCCACCTTTGGGTCTGACATGGGAGCTGTCTGAGATGGAAACTTGAAGGCAGGGAATTCATTTAGCAATTTGTGATCTCCATCCATTTTTTTTCTGCTGTGTCTCAGAATTCTTCTCAACCAGATTTTCTAGCCAGCCCCATGGATTGATCAAAAGCTATCTATGCAAATTACTTTCCCTTCAGATTCTATGCTGATATCTTCAAGACATAAACTGAGTTAATTAAGGGGGGAGATGCTAAGACAAGTGAGAATAGCTTCTTCAAGCACAGGCCACAAGTCACATGCTGGACCTGGTGGGAATGTGAGGAAGCGATGGGCTGGTAGCAGCCACACAAGACTATTTTGGTCATGTTGTAAAAGGAAACCTCTCTGAAAATGGTATTTTGCTGTTACTGGTATTTTAACTTTTTCTCTGGATTTCTTACTCCTTTTTTTTTTTTTTTTGGTCTTTTTAGGGCTGCACCCGTGGCATATGGAGATTCCCAGGCTAGGGGTAGAATCAGAGCTATAGCTGCCGGCCTACACCGCAGCCACAGCAATGTGGGATCTGAGCCGTGTCTGCAACCTACACCACAGCTCATGGCAACGCTGGATCCTTAACCCACTGAGTGAGACCAGGGATTGAACCCACGTCCTCATGGATACTAGTCATGTTCCTTAACCACTGAGCCACAACAGAAACTCCTTACTCCATTTTCTTTAAGGAAAATGTCCTCTATTCCAAATACATTTATTATCTAAATATTAAATTATTGCATTGCTACTATGTAATATATGTTTATAATTTTCAAAAATGTACCCATTTCAATAGAATCATCTACTGAATTATATCTGTGCACAAGGCCTCAACATTAGCCCAGTCTCAATTTATATAATTTTGTAGCATTCATTGACTAATAACTTCTCGATAAAGGAAGCTCACTATTTGTAGCTTTGCTGATTTTTCAGCTTTGTTTCACCTTCACACTGAATCTTGTGCCCAGTTTACAGAACTAGTTTACTTTCAAATTCTTTGGTTCTCAGTTTCTCCTCTGGTAAAGTGAAAATTGTGCCATGCACTGAAAAAGGGTATGAGTTGACATGATCTTGGGTCCCTGATCTTTTTCAGGGACTGAAGAACTCTCAAAAATTGCATTCTTCTGTTTATTATTAATTTTTCTTATTCTGATTCCTTGATCCAGATATCAAGACAAGTGTGTCTGTCTTGTCTCTGCATTCTCCATTTGTGGTGACACCTGGAATATTTTCTAGGATTTTTTCTGTTGCTGAAATTTTCAAGTGCCCTACCTCCAGAACAGGTAAGATACATTCACACAGCATGTAAGAGCCTTTTCACAACCACATCCTATAATATGTCAAAACAGAAAAATATTACAAGATCAGAATAAGGTATACCGCTTTATCCTAAGAATATAGAGGACACCAGACAAACAAGGTTTTTGTCTGGTCTCTATGCATTATTAATAAAAGTATATTTTTCAAAACTTTGAGTCTATATGTAGAGATATTTTTAGTTATAAATTCTTACTTAATTCTGAGGGAATGCCTCTCTACGTGGTGTGGTAGAGATAACTGCAAAATTGCTCTCCATCTTTAAAGCGATTTTTCCAACACAGTCAAATTATGTGTGTGGATAGTGTTTATCATCACTCCTTCGTCTCTGTGTGTGCACTTTCTTTTCCATAATACAAATGAAACTTTAGAGCCACGTTAAGGTGTATTTTCCATTATATGCTCCCAGTAAAACTGAGATTCTATAGATACATCTTGTGAAGCAAATGCTGGGTGAACTGATATAAATATTTTAAACTAAAAAAATAAATGATGGCACTGATGTCACTTCTACTTTTCTGTCTTAGAAGTATATTCATTTTTCCCTTCCCCTGTTCCTTTAACTCATGGATTATAAACCTTCAAAAGAAGGAGTATGTCTTATCGGCTTCACATGTCTTTTCATTGGCTTATACGTCCAAAATGAATACAACTTTTGCAGTACTTATTAGTCACTCTTTCTCACATCTCGTTTCACTGATCTCTTACCCATCACCTTTATAAGTTATTTGAACTTTTGTTTTCACAATTACCTTTTTCCCTCTCAAAACTCATTTTATTTTTGCTTCTACAGTGTCACAAGATAGCAATTCCTTGAAAATGATAAAATGAATAATTAAAATTTTAAATACTAATTAAATAATTAAATAAATATATATACATACACACACACACACACAAATGCACATTTGCTGCAACGTAATCTCTCTTTACAGGGTTTCCATTCTGAGTAATTCAGCATTTAACTTGATAACTACTAGAACCCCTAACAATTATTTGACTTCTTCACTTTCAGTAACACTTGACCCTTGACCTTTTGGAGCATTCCACTTCAACCACTCATTCTCATCTTGCCCTTGCTAAGATACCTGCTGTTTTCACCATCTATATATTATGAATCTAGAACTGTGACCACCACCTTCAAATTTTTTCAGGTTGCTTTCTTTAGAACCCCACAACAATGATGATTTGTTCATCTAGGAACCTTGCTGTATTTGTCATCATTCTATGTGCCATTCATATCTCTCTTCTATCATTATGTAGATAGCATAGATCATGGCTATATTTATTTTTTACAAAATAATGTGTTAATTTTTTTTCCTTGTGAAAACCTCACCCTGATACATTGTCAACAAAATGGAGAAATATATAATAACTAATAAATAACTAAATAATCATTATTAATTTAGGAGACAAGTGAGAGTTGGCTCTACTTGAGGTTTAAATATTATTGTTTTATAAAATTTTGCCAAAGATTATTCAAGTTTTTCACAAAACCATACAATTTCACTTATTTCATTTAAGATTATATGCATGGTAAAGAATAAGCAGAAGAATTAAACTTGATAAGATTCACTACGGTGTTTAAATGGGAACAAAAAAATGTTCTTTAGTGATTGTTTTAATAAATAATTTTGAGTGCTTTCCGAGTATAAAATCCTTTCTTCAAGTTTACAGCACACGTATGTACTATAGGGTACATACTATACTCACGATTATACTATTTCAGTCCATTCTTCTTATCTTAATAGCCACTTAGATCAAAGTGAGTAAAGCCACTCAGTTTTCTACTTTTTAAGTAAATAAATTCCCAAGATGTTAATGAAGAATTAATTATTAAAAGCCTAGCCTTTATTTTAAAAAGAGATTCTCTATTATTATTAAAATTACACATTCCTTAGATCAAAATGAATGGGATAAAAACAAGTCAGCAGAAGTCCTCTTGAGAAATTTAAGGATGCGTGAATTTTTTTTTTTTCCCCTGGGGAAGGGGGTCTATAGTTTTCATCAAGATTTGAAATGAACCTATTTCCAAAAATAATAAAAAACCCCTTGAAGGGAGCATTTCAAAAGGGCAGCATAGAAGACCCTGAACTCACCTCGTTCCATAAGACTTGACAAATCTACAGGTACACATGGAATGATTTCCCCTGAAAAAGAGCTGCAAACTACATGAGCAGTGCCACCACAACAAATGATTAAAGGGCCATACAGAAATGAAGAGGAGAGACAGAGATACAGAATCTGGCCAAAAGCCCATGTCAGGAGTGGAAACCCACAATTGAGAGAGATTGCAACAATACGGAACATTCCTCTGAAGAGGGAGGACTCTGTGCCCCACATCAAGCATCCTAACCCTTGGGTCCAACACTATAGAGACAAATCCCCCAAATGTGTGGCTTTAAAAACCAATGGCGGTTTTGTCCAAGAGAACCACAGAACTAGAGGGAACAGAAAACCCACGTTTAAAAGGATCACATATGACTCACTCCCCCTGGGACCCAGCACAAAAGCAACAGGTTGAAAAGCAGGGAGTTGAGAAGGGAAGGAGATCTGTTTACTAATCGTCAACGTCTGCCAGAGAGGTGGGAACCTGGGAATTTCTCCCCTGAGGACGGAAACACAGTTAGGTGCTATTTTTGCTGTCCCACTCCACCTTGCTTGTGCTGGCACTGAACAGGGGCCATTCTGGCTCTCTCCCACACTGTCTGCCATGCTTCAGCCACGCCGCAGCGGGACATGGTGAGCACCCTGTCCCCTCTATGCTGCTGTTGTGCCAGAGCTGGCTAAATGAGCACTGCCCACTTGGGTGGGGGATACTCCTTCAACGCCTGGCTCTGGTGCTGGTGGGGAGGGTGTCCCATGAACCATCTTCTATACAAGACGGCTGCTCCATGACTGGGAGAGGTAGCTACTTTTCCTAAAATACAGAGACAAATACAGAGAGTCAGGCAAAATGAAGAGAGAGAGGAATATATTCCAAACAAAGTGCATGGAGGAAAAAACTCAGAAAAGACATTACTGAAACGGAGATAAAATCCTTCCGATAAGGAGGTGAAAATATGGTCATAATGACCACTGAACTTGGGAGAGGAATGAATGAACACTGTGAGAACTTTACTAACAATAAAAATATAAGGAAGCACCAAACAGAGAGGTGAAGAATATAGCAACTGAAGTAAAAAATTTACTAGAAGGTTTAATCACAGGCTGGATGAAGCAGAAAAATGAATCAGTGAGCTGAAATACAAAGCAATGAAACTCATCAAGACAGAGCATCAAAAGAAAAAAAGAATTTTAAAAAGTAAAGATACCTGAAGGGACCTAAGGGACAACATTAAGCAATATAATATTTGCATTATAGGGGTCCAGAAGGAGAAGAAAGGTAGAAAGGGGCAGTAAACTTATTTGAAGAAATAGCAGTCCCAAAGTCTAATCTGAAGAAGGAAATAAAACCAGGTCCAAGAAACTCAGAGAGATCCAAATAAAATTAACTTAAAAAGATCCACAAGACACACTGTAATTAAAATGTCAAATATTAAAGATAAAGAGAGAATCCTAAAAGAACCATAAAAATTGATTGTTGTAGATAAGAGAAGCCCCATAAGCTATCAGCAGATTTTTCAGTAGCCAGGAGAGAGTAGCATACCATATTCAAAATGCTGAAAGGAAAGAAAAAACAAACAAACTTGTAATCAAGATTACTCTCTTCCACAAGGGCACCATTCAAAACTGAAGGAGAGATAAAGAGTTTACAGTTAAGCAAAAGACAAAGAAGTTCATCACTACTAAACAAGCCTTACAAAAATGTTAAAGGGATTTCTTTAAACTGAAAGAAGTGCAATAATTAATATTAAAAAAACATATGAAAGTAAAAATCTCAATGGAAAAGGTAAATATTTTAAAGGTAGTACAATTACCACCTATGAAATTAGCATCAATATCAAAATATGAATGTAATGACATTATCTAAATAAAGCTATAATAATTATTTAAGGGATACATAAACAAGTAAAATGTGACATCAAAAACTTAAAATAGAGCAGAGGAAAAGTTATGGTTTGGAAAGTGTTCAAATTTAAGTTTGTATGCTATAAGTGAAACTCAAAGTAACCACACAGCAAAAACTTATAGTAAAAACACATACACAAAAGAAAGGAATCTAAACATAGCACTAAAGAAAATCATCAAATGTGAACAAACAGTTGAAGGAATAGTGATGAAATACAAAAACATCCAGAAAAAATTAACAAAATGACAATTAATACATATCTATCAATAATTACTTTAAATATAAATAGACTAAATTCTTCAATTAAAAGACACAGAGTGGTTAAATGGGGAAAAAAAGACATTTATATGCTGCCCACAAGAGACTTAATTCAGAAGCAAGGACATATGCAGGCAGAAAGTTAAGAAATAAATAAGATATTTCATAAAAATAGAAACAGAAAGTTTGCATAGCTATACTCAGATCAAACAGACTTCTAAAAAATATTGTAATAGAAGACAAAAAAGGCATTATATAATGATAAAATGTCAGCCTATCAAGAAGATATAGTATTTATAAATATATATGCTTCCAACATAGGAGCACCAAAATATGTAAAGCAAACTGATTAACTGATCTTAATGGGAGAAGTTGGCAGTAAGAAAATAATAGTAGGGGACTTTATCACCCCATTTACCTAAATGGGCAGATCATCCAGACAGAAAATCAATAAGAAAACAGAGCATATAGGCTTAATAAATATATACAGAACATCCCCACACTGGAAGTAGCAGAATACACACTCTTCTCAAATGCACATGGAACACTCTCCAGAATAGATCACATGTTGGCCCACAAAATAAGTCTTCATAAATTCAAGAAGACTGAAATCATATTCAGCATCTTTTCTCACCAGACCAATATAAAACTAGAAATCAATGACAAGAAAGCAACTGAAACAAATACAAAATGTGGAGATTAAACAACATATTACTAAGCAGAAAATGGGTCACAGAAGAAATTAAAGGTGAAATAAAAAAAACCCAGAGACAAATGAAAACAAATACAATTTACCTAAGTATATGGATGCAGCAAGACCAGTTCTAAGTGGGAAGTTTACTTTTATTTAACATACTATTTGATGTCCTGGCCACACCAATTAGACAAGAAAAAAAAAAAAAAGACATCCAAATTGGAAAGGAAGAGGTAAAACTGTCACTATTTGCCATATACATGATTCTATATATATAAAAACACTAAAGAATCTATCAAAAAACCATTAGAATAAATGAATTTGGTAAAGTTATAGCATAAAAATGTAATATACAAAAATCTGTTGTATCTCTATATACTAATAACTATCAAAGGAGAAATCAGGAAAACATTGCCATTTACTATTACACCAAAAGGAATAAAATAGCTAGGAATACATTTAACAAAAAAGGGGAACACTATAAGACACTGATTAAAGAAGTTAAAGAAAATTCAAGACATAGAAAAATATTCCATACTTGTGGACTGGAAGAATGAATATTGTTAAAATGTCCATCTTCGCCGAAGGAATCCACAGATACAAGTCTCTATCAAGATTCCAATAGCATTTTTAACAGAATTAGAACAAACAGTTCTAAAAGTTGTATGAGAACACAGAATAGCCTGAATATACAAAGAAATCTTGAGAAAGAAGAACAAAGCTAGAGGTATCACATTCTCTGATTTCAAACTGTACTGTCATGTTAGAGTAATAAAAACAAAACATAATATTGGCATAAAAGCAGATATATAGAACAACAGAACAGAACAGAGGGCCCAGAGTAAACCCACACATCTATGGTCAATAAATCTATGACAAAGGAGATGAGAATGTACAGTGGGGAAAAGACTCTTCAATAAATTAGCTACATGCAAAAAAATAAAATAAAACTAGGCCACTCCACTACACCATATGCAAAAATTAAAGTAGATTAAAGCTTTAAATGCAAGACCAGGAACCATAAAAACACAAGGGCAACAAAATAGAAATTAGCAATCTGGGCCACATCAAACGAAAAAGCCTCTGCAAACAAATCAAATAAAATATCAAAAGACAACCTACTGGATGGGAGAATATATTTGCACCTATATGTCCAATAAAGGGTTAAAATCCAAAATACATAAAAAGAATTTACACAACTTTATGATAAAAAAAAACCCAAACCAATTAAATAATGGGGAGAGTATTTGAAAAGACATCTTTCCAAAGAGGAAATACAGATGTCCATCAGGCATAAGAAAATGTGCTCAGCATCACTAATCATCAGGGAATGCAAACGAGACCCACAATGACATCTAATTTCACAACTGTCAGAATGGCTATTATCAAAATGATAAGAAAGATCAAATGTCTAGGATTCAGGGAAAAGGGAACACTCATCCTCTGTTGGTGGGAATGTCAATTAGTGGCGGTTCCTCAAAAGTTAAAAATAGAACTACCATAGGATCCAGCAATTTCGCTTATAGGTATCTCTATGAAGGAAACAAAAACATGAATCGAAAAATATATAGATGAGCTTTGGTATAGATCCGCAGATCCTGTGTTGCTGCGGCTGTGGCTTGGGCCAGCAGCTGCAGCTGTTACTCGACTCCTAGCCTGGAAGACTCCATATGCCATGAGGGCGGCCCTAAAAAAAAAAAAGAAAGCAAAATATATATGTGTAACCCTATGTTCCTTTTATAATTTATAATAACCAAGATATGGAAAAAACCTAGGTGACTACTGATGGATGAATGGATGAAGATGTGGTCTGAGATATATATAGTATATATATAATATATATTATATATATATACACACACATACAGACAATGGAATACTACTGAGCCCATTAAAAAGAAATGTCTTAAAATTTTCAGCAATATAGATGGGCCTTGAGAGTACTAGGCTGAGCAAAATAACTTAGAGAAAGATACATGCTCTATGATGTCACTTATATGTGGAAACTAAAAATAAAATATTCCCAAAGACAAATAAACCCATACTCATAGATGTAGAGTATACATTGGTGATTGGGGCAGGAATAAAATGGGCGAATAAAATCAAGCAGTATAAAATTCCAGTAATAAATTCAATAAGTCACAGGAAGTAATGTACAGCATGGGGACATATTTAATAGTATTACATTCATTTTGTGTGGTGGCAGATGGTAACTTAAGAGTGATCATTTCACAATACATACAAAAGTTGAATCACCATGTTGTACACATGAAACTAATATAAATTGTATGTTGAATATAAGTCAATTTTAAAAAATATAAAAAGGAATCCTCTCCACAATTTTAGACATATTGCCTTCTATTGGCACTTTCTTGACTTAATCTCCAAAACTTTGTAAAAATGAAAAGCTTGCCAACCATCACCTAGTAATTGCATAATTGATTTCAGTGCCCAAGTATTCCTTTCTTACAGATTCTTTTTGCATTATATTAATTTTAAAATACTCTCTGTCTTTTCAAAGGTCATCATTTTTTTCAATTTAATCACACTTATGCAGAGCATGTTTCATTAAATCTACTTTTTTTTCCCCAAATAGATTTGAATTGGTATTTTAGTAAGAAAAGTTTTTAAGACTGTACATTTGGAATGAAATCACATAAAAACCCGAACTCTGTGTTTGTGAAAGCAATCCAGGCTTTAAGGTAGCAAAGGTCAGCCTCTTCTCTCTTGAATGAGACCACCTATACTTTGAGGTTAATTACTTCCTGACAAAAAAGTACTGTACTCTTTGTAAGATAAAAGCCATAAAATTGAAAAATAAGTCAGAGAATCTCAGTTCATCAGTCTGATAAGGCTGTAGTCTTTCGTATATGTCATCTATTATTGACTTGGCTAATACCTTTGATTTAGACCTTCCAAAAGTAATAATCACATCTTTGAAAAGATTAATCTATAAGCCTCTTTGCCTTAATGTATTGTGTTGAAAAATCACAAATCTCTGACTTTCCTCTCACTTGACCCATTTTTCTAACAGAGTAAACACTGTATATTATACTTTCTATTTGATCAAATACAGGACAAACCTTTCACAAGAATTAAAGCACTTTTCCATTAATGGAAAAAACAAGAACACGTATGTTCACAGAGTCATGGTTAACATGTTTGAGTGTGTTTTGTTATTGAGAGTTTAGACAAATGTACATAAAAATGTACATATTTTGCTGTGTTTGAAGACTTCATATTTTCTTATAAAGGAGAGGAGTAATACTTGACTGTTAATCTTCCAAATAACTAAAAGTTCCCCTTAATTCCTTATATATTTAGCCAAGTAACAAAAGAGTCAAACATGAATTAAATGTACAAACACAAATTCGACTGACTCAGTGAATTATTTCAGTAAACAAAACCTTTTAAGAGTCATGTAAGTTTCTCCGTTCAGTTAAAGAGAAAGCTATAGTCCATGCAGGGGAAATATGCATTCAGCATTACTGGAATTTCCTACTTTAAATAAATAACAGATTATTAAAACAAATTATTCCATATGGATACAACAAAAGTTCTCCCCACAAACACAGAAAGGAGAAGATCAGATATAATGCAACTTCATGAGACCATTAGCAAATAATAATGTGTCACCATGTAGTAGGTTAATTGGGTGATATTTATAAATATACAACTTTGCTCTAAAATGCTCTCTATTTCTATCAAATAATTTTCACTGAAATGTAACTGAAGCTCAGCACAATGCTTTTATTCCATTTATAGATTCTCAACTATAAATATGGATTTCCACACGTAAATGCTTTCATTTAGATAAATTTTTAAATTATCAAGAACGTGAAATAAACTTTGAGTCTTCTTCCAGCAGAGTCAACTATAAAATTATTCTAATGAACAACCAGGATTTATCTTACTTTTCAGTAGAGAGTTTCTATCAATGTGTTTGCAGAAAGGTAAAGACTTCTCAAAGGCAACTGAGTTGAGAGAAAACACCTTGTCATTTCACTATAAACACTGTCTTTTATATTAAAACACTAGAAAGTGGAGAAGGTATGCTAATCATGAGAATGTATAAACCTAGATTAAATAGGGCTCTATACTCTAGATTGCAGAAGAAAACAACTAAAATGGAATTAATGATGAAAATAATGACTCCACTGGTTCATAAAAAAATGTAAAAATCAGAGCCTGCCTTCTTTTCTGAAAAGAGTTTATGCACATGATAAATCTGACTGGTCTGGATTGGGTCAGGTACCCAATACTGAGTTCGTGATTAGCTAGGGACGTGGCATGTTCTGATGGCCAGGACTAAGGAACACGTGACTAGGGACACCAGAGGCTAAGTGCTGGAGAAGAGTGAGTCCAAAGGAAATACTGGCCAGCATTCTAGAAAAAATTGGATGGAAAGGAAAAAAAAAAGAGAAAGATGTGCTTTACGCATATTATTTAGGGACTCAGGGGGAAAAAAGTAATGAAGCATAATCCTTGTCCTTCATGGTTTCATATTGGAAAGTAAGCAATGTAAATGCACAAATAAAACTTAATATGTGATTTTATGTCTTACATGATATTACCACAGATTCACTTGAGAATAATAGTGCTGAAGAATTTGGATGGTAGAACATTAAAATATACCTGAAGTAGCAGGACAATATGAAGGAATCTTATTAAAGGTGATTAATTCATCCTCAAGAGGGGACTGCAATTTATTTCTCGATATACATTAAGCAGTAGACAGTGATCAGGATCTAAAGAATCCAAGTAGCAAAAAAAGAGAACTATAGAGTTTAAGAGGAAGATGAAAGGTTCTTAAGAATTTTGTTTTGATGCTAAATAAGAAGGCATTTTACCAAGCATGTGGAACAAGAGGAACTTTTCCAATAAAGTCACACAGAGTGAAGGATGCGCACTCTCAAATGTAAAATACAAACTAAAGTAAGGTATTTAAACATACATGCCAAACACAAACACAACTGAAGGGTAACAAGAAGGGTGAGCAGAACAAAGAAGACACCAGCAAGGGTGGAGGCTGTTCTGAACTGGGTCCAAGGCCTTTATGCAACAACCCAAGTGGAGGGCGCTGCCACCACTAGTTTGTTTGTTTGTTTGTTTGTTTGTTTATTTGTCTTTTTGCCATTTCTTGGGCCTCTCTCATGGCACATGGAGGTTCCCAGGCTAGGGGTCCAATCAGAGCCATAGCCACTGGCCTACACCAGAGCCCCAGCAACGTGGGATCCAAGCTGCGTCTGGAACCTACACTACAGCTCACAGCCTTGCCAGATCCTTAACCCACTGAGCAAGGCCAGGGATCAAACCCGCAACCTCATGGTTCCTAGTCAGATTTGTTAATCACTGAGCCAGGACGGGAACTCCCTGCCACCTCTAGTTTAAGTGTCACAATACAATGTGTCCATTCTTCTCCTTTAAATAGGAATGAACAGGAGTTCATTTGATGATACAGCGCATATGCTTTGATGACAGACACATACGATGCCACTTTCCTGGAGCGCTCTCATCCAAATACATTCTTTTAGGATCTAAAACTGATGATTCAAGAGATTAAATGTCTCCAATCTTGAGACTGGACGATTGTTATAAGGTCCATCAAAACATTTCTCTCCCTAAGACTTAATGACTCACTCAGGTCCAATAACTTAGTACTATGGCCATTAACCAATTACTGAACCCCAATCCTCATCTCTTAGTCATTTACTTTTAACATCAATCAGGATAGTATTATTAATTGCCTACTTTGCAACTAGCATTTGAGACATGTTCAATTCACAATAAATTGCACTTTAAATCTTGTCCTGAGGTACTTAGAGGAGAATTGCTGAATATCCAAAATCCCTTTCTACTTAAATTTGCCAGACACACCAAAAAAGGGTATGAAAATATGCTACACACTTTCTAATGCTATATTTTCAGCATGCAAAACTAGTTTGATTGATGGTTTTTTTCACTGCATTAGATTTTTGTCCATTCCTGTGACATGCAAATGAAGATAAACAGAAAAATCTGTTTCATTTTCGTAACAGAGCATTACAAACGAGATAGGGATGATCCCTGCCTGAGGGGTAATGCTGATACTGATTTCACCTGACACAGGAGGAGAACACATTAACTCTACCGAATTCTCTTTTAGAACAGAAAACTGAATGCAGACAAACCGTCTTTGGCATGCCAGGTTGTGAGGCATATTAAGGTGGCCACTGGAATCACCAAAATTCCTATGTTGTGTCCTTCCCTCCCAGCCATAAATATTCTTAATTAGAGCCAATGTGAAAAGACTGCACACATTTTAAAAAGCTATAAAATTATACCATTTCATCAAAAGTATGTTTATTTTTTCATGTGCATAGTCTTCATTTGGTCATTTTCAATTTAAGTTAAAGGCAGTTTCTCATAGTGTATGTAATAAAATATTAATGACCCTTAATATTTCTCAGGATCAGTACTAATTTATTTTACCCTTACTGTGTGAAACTGTTCATATGAGAAGTGTTATGTTAGCTGATCTTAATTCTACGAGACGACACCTGTTATCATTTGAGTCATGAGGAAGCTGATGCTGGCTCCCCAAGAACGCAGCAAAGCTGATGATCATTTTAAACCTTGTCAGACATAACAGGCCTTGGACCTCGTCCTGCTTTTCAGAAGCAAGGGTTAACTCAGTGCTTTCTCCTATTTTTTTTTTCTTTTCCAAATTTTGTAATATGGCAGGTATGATTTAGTCGTATAATTCATTAACAATTTTTTCAGTTAAATTTTTTCACTAGCAGTTTTAAAATGCTACTTCTACAGAGGTACAATTTAATTCTGGATAAACCTCAAGAGAAACAGATAGTAAGACTTTATTATATCTCTATTAAATATGAGGTTAATCAAATATTTGGTGATAGATGTTTACGTACATAATTTGATACTGAAAACCTTCTGTGAAACATTTAAACACCATAAAGTTGCCTTCTTTCTTGACCTTTGCCATTCCCGTCTCCTCAGGTGTCACTATTGTTATGAAATCAAGGTAGTTGAGTGTATATTTTTGTTCTGTCTGTATTTCTAGGGCACATACATTGCAATAAATGAGGTGGGCCTATATATATGCAATTTGGGGAGAAAATCACTAGTTTCATGTTTACTTGTTTTTAGTATGTGAAAGTAGATTTTTTTTAGAAAATAGGAAGTGTACATGTCATCAGTAGGGGACACTACAATATAACAAGAAACTTGCAAATTTTGTGAAATGGTGCCTATTACTTAAATCTGTAGCTTCCAAGTACTAAAGCCATTGATCCATAGAAAAGCTATGGGTTGTGGCTCCGACTGTGACAGTACAGCTGGAGAGAAGCACTGCCCTGCAGGAAATGATGTCACTAGATTTTCTAGAGAGACTGAAACTTAGGAAGTGGGCTCTCAAACGTCTCAAGCATGGTGGGCCCATGACACATGCAATGGAAGTAAAAGAATTACTGGACTTCGAAGGAATGTGTAGTCTTAGCCAGCGAGCATCTCAGGAGGAACCAGATTCTTTACCTCCCTTTCTGCATGACCAGAAAGCTTGAGTACACACTATTGTTTAGATAGAATGAGAGGAGAAAGTCCTAAAATATTAATATTTAAAAAGCCAATAACAGTTGTAGTGACCAAAGCAATACATTTGAACAATTATTATATACTCAAAACTTTTAAAGCGCATCATTAAATAGTATAGAAACCCCACAACTTATTTTATTTATGTTATAAATGAGAAACTGTAGTACTAAAAGACGAATTAAAGTCCACAGGTTACATAAACAGCAGCTGAGTAGTCTCCTGATCCTGAGTTCACAATCACGGAAACGACTGAGTTTGTGTCTTATCAAGATGAAACGTGTTGCACAATCATTTGAAGTGAATAACTCCATATAAAGAGAGATACTCAGTATGCTTGTCCTGTATGGCTAAGATTAATATTAACTACACATATATGTAGGTGATTATTTTATGTCTATTTTTTCATGAAGTGTAAGACCCCCATCTCCTGTATCTATTGCCCTGCTGCATTCATTTTTTTATTTTACAATGTATTTTAGAGATCAAGCCTTGTCAATTCTCATTTTTTACTGATTAAAAATCATTGTATACTATGAATGTCATAATTTATTTAAAATTATCTGCATTAATGAACATTTTTTATTGTTTCTAACAGTTTTCTTTTACAAGTATTATAGCAGTGATCAATGAGCTACAGGCCAGTGGTTCTCAGAGGTATACAGAGAGGCATGTGGTTGCTGCGTCAGGGAGTATACCTATTATGCAAGGTTTTGAAAATTCTGCTGTATTAGTAGTTCATACAATATGCCTCTCCCCACAAAATTTCAGTAAGCATTGAGGTTCTTTTTCACATTTGCGGATCTGATATGCAAAAACATGCTACACTGGTGTGGTTCCCATTTCATAGTTACTGGTAGTGTTCTTTTTCTTCTATTCATGTAACCCATGTACATTGCTTCTGTGAGGAGTCTATACACATCATTTGTTCTTTATTATTCACTGTGATGTATAATTTTCTTATTAATATAAGTTTACATATCAGGAAAAAACTCTTACCTGGTGGGATATAGAGTTCCCAGCCAGGGATCAGATCTGAGCTGCAGTTGCAGCCGACCCCACAGCTGTGGCATCACCAGATCCTTTAACTCACTGTGCTGGGCTAGGGATTGAACCTGTGTCCTGGCACTGCAGAGGCTCCATCAATCCCACTGATCCACAGTGGGAAGTCCTACATTTCGTTTTAATCAAGGAAGAGCCTAATTCATACTTCTAAACACAATCTTTCCTTTGCCTCTGGAATTTTTTAAGGTCAGATGTTTATTTTAACACCATGTTGAATTTTGCTTCATTCTAAGTAATTTGAGTGAATACTTTTGATTCAAAATTGTGACACATATATTTAGTCTTTCATAAATCCAGGTCTACTTTACACCTGGCAACTTGGGGTGATACAGAAATTTACCTGTAGCTTATCTGATTATTATATCATACCACTATTTGTATTGTAATACTTCTAATTTTGACACTTAGGAACACAAAACTAAGAGAGAAAAAAAGGCACAGAGGTAAGAATAGGTATCTTTGTGTTGAAATGAACTAAGAGCCCCTTTTAAAAATAGTTATTGGTTAAATAATTCATAGGAAATTCATGGATGTTACTTTGTAATCATTGTTATAAGCCTAGGAGAGAAATGCTTAATGCATAATTGAAATCACAATTTAAAGGTACACCTTAGCTGGTTGCATGAGCCATTAGATTATAAACTCTACCGGCATAGATATTATGTCTTTCTACTTTGAGTCTTTATCCTGCCAAAATGAACCTTTCCACAGAAAAGAAAATCATGGACTTGGAGAACAGACTTGTGGTTGCCAAGGGGGAGGAGGAGGGAGAGGGAGAGGGAGAGGGAGAGGGATGGATGGGAAGCTTGGGGTTAATAGATGCAGACTGTTGCCTTTGGAATGGATTAGCAATGAGATCCTGTTGTGTAGCACGGGGAACTATGTCTGGTTACTAATGATGGAGCATGATAATGTGAGAAAAAAGAATGTATGCATGTATGTGTAACTGGGTCACCATGCTGTACAGCAGAAAAAAATAAATGTATTGGGGAAATAAAAAAATATATTCCAGAACATTTATTTAATAACTCATTTTGAATGGATCTGTGAATGAGAGGTCTTAAAATATTGAAGATTCTAATAATCTAAACTTAAAATGAGGGAAAAAGGTACACATATTTTTGGCTGCACCTGGGGCATTCAGCAGTTCCCAGGCCAGGGATCAAACCCACGTCACAGCAGCAGTCTGAGCTACAGCAATGACAAAGCTGAATCTTCAACAAACTGTTCCACCAGGGAACTCCAAAGAGGTATATATACTATATGGAATCCTAATATTTGTCTATTTCATTTCCAAAGAATCTTATTTTCATTGTCTAAGACATATTTCTGATATATTTTCAGCATGAACTTGAGCTCAAACGTTGGTCTTCAGAAGGTGTAAACACCTTTAAATCAAATGCTACATTTTATATGTATGATAAAATACTATTTTAGTCACTTATTCATATAATTATTCATTTTGAGGGAGGGAATGTTAAATTGGTCTCACTTTCTATTCTAACATAACTACTTATTAGATTGTCAAGGAGGGCTTATTAACATAATTACCATGTTAATAATAATAATAAATAGAACATCAATAATCATTTATAATAACCTAATGATGGTACTTTAAACTAATGCTTAACATTCCTTGGTCTCCCTAAGTAATGTGATTCATAGTAAACTTACTAAATATCTATCATCTATTATTAAACATAATAAATGTTCTTATTTGTAAATTTAATTACTCTAAACATTTGGGGTCAGTAACATGGAGAGAATCATTGTTAAGCTTGTAATATCCATCAGAGCTGCTGATTTCAGTGACTCCTGATTAAAAAATAGCTCTAATGAATAAACTGGTAAAAACAATTGTCAAATATAAGACATTATTTGTTGGCTAAATTAATCACAACAAAGCTAGCTAGGTTCCAATATATGTAGAATATTAGAATGCAGTGGAAACATTTAAAGAAATTTCTCAGCACTGTTCAGAAGTGCTAGCATTCACTTTGCGACCTAATTAAATGAGCGTACTGAAAAACAGGCACCAAATTCCAAAATACTTTTTTCTACTTCAATGATTATAAAGGAAGGTTTGTGAATTAAAACTAAAACAAGTTTTATCAAGAAATTTAAAAATATTTTGCCTAACAAATGTCCAACTTAGACACACACGCATATACATAAACAATTATAATAGATTCTTATATTAAATATTATGGAATTTTCTGAGGTAAACAAACCAATTTAAGTTGATTCAACATGTTTTTGCCCAAAATTAGAACCCTGAATATCCTTTTTTATGGAAACTTTAGTTTATCACATGCATTAAGAGTTTGTTAAATGCTGGTCTAATCACATTATTTTGTGTGCATCATTAGCTTATTCTTTTTGAAAGATTTATACTTCTAGGTGATAACCTAGGGTAGGAAAAAAAATAAAGAACAAGTTTTGAAAGAAATTAATGTCTTTCTATTTTACAGTTTTATCTTACCTGATTAAATATATAAGTTCACTTTCTATGTTTCCAGAAATGTTAGAGCAGCGACAATTTTCTAATCCATTTCATAAGTAGGAAAAACAAAGTGAGAATATGTTTGGCTATGGATCAGCTGAAATCAGGGTAGAAACAAGTTTTCTAAGGACTTGACTTAAAACAAGCATGTACCATATGACAGGAAGGCCCAAGTGGAAATCTCTTAAGTTTCCCCCAATCCTTGATCAGGATAATAAATCCAGAGCAGAAGAATACCCTGGAAGATTTGCAGAGTTTAGTGCCACTATCAAAGATTTAAAGGATGCACACTGGGATACTCTATCAAATCCCTTTTCAATTTACCTGGAAAAGTCAGATGGAACTGTCACTGGCAACAGGAGTCTAGGGAGACAGGGCATCTAAAAGAAGTTATGGCATCATGGACAGCATCCTGGAAGAGAGAAAGGACTGTAGGTTAAAAACAACGCTTTGTGAAGCAACCCACTCCCTCTTGTAGTTAAGGGGAGGATAGTCTAATAGAGAAAACACCAGTGTCTTCCAAGGAAAAATAATTCGGAGCTTCTGTGATATTCTGAAGACGCAATTTTAGGAAAGTAAGTCCCCGCAATGAAAATCAACTATTGGCTCTGTTTAAAATTATCTATTTGTAATGACAATAAACAAAACATGACCAATAAGTTTGAATCTACATTTTCAAATTTTTAAGTTTCAGAAACAGGCACACGTTTTATTTTAGCTAATTTGAATTTAAATAGCCATGTGCAGCCAGTGGTCCTTCTACATGATGGTTCTATAATTCCTCATTGTTTGGGTAGCTCTCAGTATTTAAATACTTTCAAAACTACTTTAAGTTCATTCATCTCTAGAAGTCTGGGGAAATATGTATTGCTCAGTAAAAACATAAGCAAAATTGTTGTTTAAAATCTAACCTATATGATGAGAAAAACAACTAATTTATATTGCATATTTATTGCATGCCCAACAAATTCCATATAATTTTGTTTGGTATCAAATTATCAAAGACTGCCTTTCCTTCTCTTTACATTTACTATTAAGTTACCTGTCCATTCACTATCCTACTCAACACAATGAAATTTGAAATATTTCAGCTATAAAATTTCAGAAATTTTATTTTTCAGAAATTGCATTATGGCTATCTTACTTTTTACCTGTCATTTACTAGTTGGTTATAGATCAATACAAAAATACTAACAAATTTGGTTCCATAAAAACCTAACCATATCTATACACAGACATACTACTTGTAAATATAAGGGAGCCCATCATATCTTAAAAGCTCTGAATATTTAAAATATGTGATTTAATTAGAATTAATCTTTTTAAAATAATTTTGTGGAATTATTTAAAATTTTAGAGAATTGTCTCCAAGAGCAAGTTAGAATTACCAGTTGAGAAAAATACAGGAACATTCCACATGACATTTAAATGTAACAAATTTAGATGAATATATTGTATTTAGAACACATAGGATTGTACATCTAATGCAGTCGTTTGTTCTTTTATGCCAGCTTATATTGTTTTACATTTAACATTGTGATGAAAAAAATACATAGTGTCAAATTTAGATCCTGATATCTTCTATTACCTAGAAATAAGTCTTCCTAGATGCTAATAATACAAATAATAAAAAATACTGTGTTTGCATGATATAGTTAGGTCTTTTACAGATACGGGCCAGGTAAATGTTTAAAATGGTTCATTGTTTTCTTAACACTTTTAAGTTCTCCTTTTATCTCTGTCCTTTTAAAAAGTTCTTTAGTCATTTATCATCCAGGCTGTGACTATTCAACTATGATAAATTTGGAGGGTTCAATTCATTTGGAACATTTACTATTTTTAGCTATACTTCAAAACATTCACAATAATAGCAAATTCACTCCTGTAGTGGAAATCAGAAAAAAAAAAATCAGAATTTGTATTCCTAATGTACTTTTTTCCTTAGTAATATATCTGTCATTTTGCTGCATCCACAAACACCATTATACATTAAAAAAAAAAAAGAAGAAAAAAAATCTTCTAAAAGAGCTTAAATTTTAAGAAATGTATAAGAAAATTTTGAAAAATCATCCATATATCTAGCATAGGGCATGAATTGACAGTTATCATAAAGGCAATTACAAATATTTTTACATGTTCAATTTTGTTATATAGCTTATAAATGCATATCAAATTTATAAGATATATTTGCATTTCTTCTATCAGGAATGCCTCATAGGAAGTAGCAGTAAATGACTCTACTTTACTACATAAAGCTAACAATTATTAAACTGTTCCAAGGCAGGAAAAGCAAGCCTAGAAGAAAATGAGACCAATAGCATCTCAGTTGAGTAGAGAGCAGAAAGTATTTTCATGAATATATCATCACTAGAATGCAAGCTTTTCAACACATTTGGTTTGAGTTTCCTTTATTCATTCTTATATAGTTCTATTCATAGAAAAGATATTTAGATTAGTTTCCATCACTCCTCTAAATTCTGAGAGTACCACTAAGACAACAAATGGAGAATGGTCATTTCTCCCAAATAAAATGTACTAATTAGAATAAAAAAAAAAGAGGGGGAGAAAAAAATTACAAATGTTCGTCATAGCAATCAGTTGGGTAACATAAGATTTGAGTCTAATTTAAGAAGGCAGATTGAAAGTACACTCTGGGAGTTCCCATCGTGGCGCAGTGGTTAACGAATCCAACTAGGAACCATGAGGTTGCGGGTTTGGTCCCTGCCCTTGCTCAGTGGGTTAACCATCCGGCGTTGCGGGGCAACCGTGAGCTGTGGTGTAGGTTGCAGACGCGGCTCGGATCTCACGTTGCTGTGGCTCTGGCGTAGGTCAGCAGCTACAGCTCCGATTCAACCCCTAGCCTGGGAACCTCCATATGCCGCGGGAGCGGCCCAAGAAATAACAACAACAACAAAAAAAGACAAAAGACGAAAGTGCACTTTGTTGTCTTATTTTTGTGTTGACCTGCAATTTCATTTCAGTGTTAGGAAAAAAAAATCAATCTACTAATAAAAAGACGAGAAGCAACCATTTAACAAAACAAAGATGGAAGAATGGCATGCCTGACTTCAAGACTTAAATGTGGAGTTCCTACTGTGGTGCAGTGGGTTACAAATATGGCTGCAGCGGCTCTGGGCACTGTGAAGGTGCAGGTTGGACACCCAGCCTGGGACAGTGGGTTAGAGATATGGCATAGGTTGCAGCTGTGGCTTGGATTCAATCCCTGGCTCAGGGCCTTCCATCTGCTGTGGGTGGGGCCATAAAAATTAAAAACAAACAAAAAAAGACTTAAATCTGCATTAATCAAGATAGTGTGGTATTGGTTAAGCAATAGGCAAATAGGTCAATGGAGCAGAATAGAAAGCCCAGAAATAGATCCATGCAAATAGTTAACTGGTCTTTGATTAAAGAATAAGACAATACAATGGTGTAAAGATAATCTTTTCAAGTAAAACTGGACATCTACATGTCAAAGCAAACAATATAGGCATACTCTTTACACCCCTTACAAAAGTTAACTCAAAATGTATCATAGACCCAAATGCAAAATATCAACTACAAAAGTGAAAAAAGAAAAAATCTCGATGATTTGGGTGATGATAACTTTTAAGATACAACACCAAAGCTACAATCTATGAAAGAAAACATTGAAAAGTGGAATTTCCTTGAAATTAAAATTTTCTGCTCTGCAAAAACATTATAAGGCGAAAAAGGCAAGCCCCAGGCTAGAAGAAAATATTTGCAAAAATTATTTTGTAATTAGTGCTTTATACTCCATTCTTTCATGATGTTTTGCTCACAGTCCCAAATTTGGCTAGTTAGAACTCCTTCCAGCTGTCTCCTTTGTTTTTACATATTTTTAGCACTTGATTTTCTGACTCCAGGACAACCTTAAGATTTCTCAGCCCCAGTCCAAGGATGCATGATTCCTTTTCTGTGGAAGAGGATAAACAGACCAGGTGTACACATTGCTAGCGCAGAAACTGGGATGTCATTAGTGGAATTTCTCAGGACGTATATCTCAGAAAACATTTTAAATCACAAGCCTCTAAATCCAATCCAGCATTGTTGGCTATCTTTCCATTCTGTATTAGCATTTAGATTAACTCTCAGTTAAAAGATTGGTTCTCAGCCACAACACACTGATACTTATTCATACACCAAATCTTACATGGCAGAGAAAAAAAGTTTTTAAATTTGCATGACAATATCATCCCCACAGATAAAACTACATTTTGCTGTACACGTGAAACTAAACAACACTGTAAATCAACTAGACTCCAATAAAATTCAATTAAAAAGGACATCAAAAAACTAACCATGAATATAAACTTTTCAGTTCTAAGAGCACTGTGATTAAAAGTCACTTGTAATTAATGCTTATTATTCACTTGTATGTGGGGTGATGACATCAGTGAGATAATGTTAGGTGCTCTAATTTCTATTTAATTGTATTATATTTCTTACCTGGGTTATTAATTGCATTTAAAAAATCTATGACTATGGTTTATTCAGATTATTTCCATTCCTTTCTCTATTCTTATACTCAATTCCCACTCAGCTCCTACAGGGATTTGCTTTCCTTAATTTCCGTTACATACTTGTAGGTTTCAAAAATTTACGTATTCTCATTTCTTTTTTCCGAATCAAATATAACATATTATAATGCACATATACATACAAAAGAAATGTATGCTATTTTATTTTCAATGATATAGCATGAAAATGTCTACATAACAGTTCACAGAATTCTTCATTTATTTTTATAAGATCTTTGTCAACATGACAGATCATTCACCCATTTAAGTTTATACAGTAATTTTTATTATAGTCAATTATAGACCATTTTCATCACTTCAAGAAGAAACCCCACATCCTTTAAATATAACCACTCATCCAGAACACCCTTCAGCCCTAGAGAACCACTAACCTTTCTGTCTCTATGGGTTGCCTACTCTGGAAATTTCATATAAATAGTGTGTTTTTTATGACTGACCCTTCATTTAGACAATATTTTTTTAAGTTCATCATATGTGGCATATATCAATACTTCATTCTTTTCTACGGTCAAATCATTTCCCATTGTAGGTATGGGTATGTATTTTCCTTGTGTTACATACAGCACATTTTATTTATCTGTTCATCAGTGGATGGATATTTGGTTGTCTACCTTTCATTTCATTTGAGTAAACATGTATGTGTGGCATTGTTGGGTTAAACGGCAGCTCTATGTTGAACTTTTAGAAAGTCGAACAGGGTAATTTACAAAACATCTGTACAATTTTACATTCCTACCAGCAACGCACAAGGACTCCGATTTCTACTCATTCACACACACACAAAAAAACATTATTATCATGGGACTTTTTCATTATAACCTACTCTAGCACACTAAAGTGGTAGTTTTCATTTTCTATTCTCCCTATCACTTAAATTCACTCTAATCTAATTTCCTTCTTTCTGCTTGCTTTAGTTTGATCCTTTTTTGAGTTTCCAAAGGTGGAAATGTTAGGTAATTCATTTGTATCTCTTCTTTTTTAATGTAGGTGTTTGCAACTATAAATTTCCACCTGTGCCCTAAAACAGAGCCTCTCTCTCTTAAGAGGTGGCTGAGAGGAAGAAGGAACCTTTAAATTTTCAACCCCAATTATATGAAAATTAGTGTCTACAAAAGGTAGTCTGGGACAGAATGAGAAATGCTGATGCCCTGCCCTCCAGAACAGGTGTCATAGTCCCCACAGGGACCCTGGGAGCAAAGGAAGCCTGTGTCCTTAGCTGCACCTGTCTGGATTGGTGTTTCCATTAATGCTGAGCTGAGAGGAGAATGGAGTGGGAGGTCGTGTTCGAAACACCACAGCCCCTCTCTGTTCTTGTGGAATTTTAGTAGACATTCTTGACTAAATGTTTCTCTATTTGCAAAGACTTTAAATGGTTGTTTTGTAAACGGTTTTTACCAGTTTCACTGGGGAGTAGGTCTGCTGTGCCTCTAAAAATGTCATACCACTCTCCTTATTTTTTATACTGTAGTTTAATGTGTAAATATTTTTTAAACAACGATCTAGCTATGTCCATTTAGATGTGTCCTATACCTTGATATTAGAAATAATGCCAGGGAAAATGACCTCATGCATATTTGTACAGAGGGGATATTTGTGAAAATGTATATTTAAAGTTACTTTATCAAAGTGTGATGGCTGAACCAATAGGTAAATGCATATATATACTTAGTCATTGCCAAATGCACATATAATATACATATAATTATATGTAGTTTTATGCACTTTTATATTGTATATATGTGTTATTGCCCAATTCCCTTCTATTGGGGTTATACCGTTTTGACTTCTCCCAACAACATGGAAGATTGCCTGTTTCCCACAGAGTAACTGACAGAATATTGTTAAACTTCTGCATACTGGCCGAACTGATTGATGAGAACTATTTTGGTATAATTGGAAACTACATTTTTCTTATTAGTGAGGTTACCATCTTTTTTTTTTTTAACATTTGAGAGCTTCTGTGATGTGTCTTTTTATATATGCTGCCTCATTTTGATTACATATTAGTCTTTTTCCTTGATGTTTTTAAAATTCTATTATGGATTTTAGAATTTTTCTGATGTATGTATGGCAAATATTTTCCCCCAATTCGTCTTTTGGTTTTGCTTATTTTTTACTCATCAGAGAAAAGCCTATTTTTATTTTTTAAAAATATACTTAAATATGTCAATATTTTCTTCTATTATATGTGAATTTGAGTCATAGAAATATTTTCTTCAGACCCATCACTAAGAAATTTAACTCCAATTTTTGGGTTTGTGAAAAGCCGTTTAAAGGTTTTTACCTCATAGGAGGTGTCACATTAAGGTGTCTTTGTACCTTAACACTTCTTTCTGCATTGAACATTCTTCTTATATCTGGAAATTTAGCAGCCACTTTACCATAAAGAGAAGGGGAGAAAAATTTTAGAAAAGTTGGTTCTCACTATTTTAAGTGGCTGAAAAGAGCAGTATATCTTCAGGTTTCTGTTACTCAAAAATGAACACACCACACCCTTCTTTAAATAGGCAAGTTAATGATTTTTTTAGGGTCGCACCCACAGCGTATAGACATTCCCAAATCTGAGCTACAGTTGCCAGCCTACATCACAGCCACAGCAACACCAGATCTGAGCTGTATCCGCAACCTATGCCACAGGTTGCAGCAACACAGGATCCTTTAACCTACTGAGCAAGGCCAGGGATTGAACCCTCAGCCTCATGGATTCTAGTTGGGTGATTAACCTGCAAAGCCTCAACAGGAACTCCAAGTTAATAATCTTTGCAGATGAAAGAACCTCTAGATGATACATTCAGCAACATGTATAATTTATATGTGTCATTTCTTCTTCTTGTGTATTATTCATCTTTCAGTTTTCAGACAAGATTGCTTAATTCTTTAGTCATAAGAAACCACTTTTATTCTCCAACTCCTTTAGCTATTTATTTTGAATATTATGACATACACTTAGTTTTGAGCTCAAATATTAGAATATTAACAGAGGTATGGTTTACTTCTATATATAATTAACATAAATACATTTGAATTCTAAATCCTAATAACATAGAAGTATGCCTGTGAAATAGACTATACCTCCTAGACAAATAAAGACTGGAAAAGAATAGTTATTTATAAGCCAAGTAGACAATGAAATAATTATGCATGCTGATTTTCATAATGCTTAAGTTTCTCTTGGATTTATTTAATTTTAATTAGCTAATTAATTACTTAATTTTCATTAAAAGACAAACATGCATATATATATATATATATATATGGATAATTTATACATTTGCAAAGCAGAAGTTCTAAATAGTACCAATTTATGGACATTCATGTCAAATCTCAAACAATAAAGATGTTCTAATTAGCAAAGAAAATAATTTATGTCACATAAAGAAAGAATGGGCCTTGTGTAAGATGAGTGTAATGTAACATACTAAACTTTTGCCATCAGCTATCATTTCAGTCCATCTTCCTTGGAAATCTCCTAACAAAAATTCCCCCAAAGATCTTTAAATCGAAATAAAAATTGCTTAATTTACTGTTAGTTCAATAATCTATTATTGATCAATTTCCCTGACAACCTGTATTCACTGCATAATTCCATAAAATTATAATAAATCTCCAAAATTTACAAACAGCTTCTGCAGCTCCATTCCAAAAAAAACCAAAAAACCCCATCAAAAAATGGGCAGAAGAACTAAACAGACAGTTCTCCAAAGAAGACATACAGATGGCCAAAAAACACATGAAAAGATGTTCAACATGACTCATTGTTAGAGAAATGCACATCATAACCACTCTGAGGTACCACCTTACACCAGCCAGAGTGGCCATCATCCAAAAGTCTACAAACAGTAAGTGCTGCAGAGGGTGTGGAGAAAAACGAACCCTATCGCACTGTTGGTGGGATTGTAAATTGGTGCAACCACTGTGGAAAGCAGTATGGAGATGCCTCAGAAAACTAAACACAGAACTACCATTTGATCCAGCAATCCCACTCCTGGGCATCTATCCAGAGAAAACCACGACTCGCAAAGACACACGTACTCCGATGTTCACTGCAGCACTATTTGCAATAGCCAAGACATGGAAACAACCTAAATGCCCATCGAGAGAGGAGTGGATCCAGAAGATGTGGTACATATACACAATGGAATATTACTCATCCATTAAAAGGAATGAATACCAGCTTTTTTAGCAACATGGATGGACCTAGAAATGATCATGCTAAGTGAAGTCAGCCATGCAATGAGACACCAACATCAAATGCTTTCACTGACATGTGGCGTCTGAAAAAAGGACAGAGTGAACTTCTTTGCAGAACAGATGCTGACTCACAGACATTGAAAAACTTATGGTCTCTGGAGGAGACAGTTTGGGGGGTGGGGGGATGTGCTTGGGTTATGGGATGGAAATCCTGTGAAACTGGATTGTTATGAGCATTATATAACTACAGATGTGATAGATTCATTTGAGTATTAAAATTTTTTTAAATAGTCTATTATTGATCAATTTCCCTAACGACCTGTCTACACTGCATCACTCCATCAAATGATAACTAAACTTTTCTTTGATTAGTAAAGCCTTTATCCAGGTCAAATTAAGAAAAATTATACCGGTTTTGAATTTGGGCTCTCTCCATCTTTTTTCCTCTCCCTCTCTCTGTCTCTCTTTCTCTTTCCTCTTCTCTCTCTTTTCTTGTCCTCATAGGGGAATTCTCTTATGTTCTGAATTAATAATTGCTCTTTCCTCTTATTTTTTTTTTTTACTGGATTTGCTATTCCCTTGAACCACTTTTTTGTCTTCAATCACTCTGCTTATAAACTCCAGCTACTAGTCAGACCCTTGTATGTAATGACAGCATTCGTGAAGTTGCACTTTCCTTCAACATATTCTGCTAGAGTATTCATTTACTCAATTTATATTTCTGAGAACTTAACATGGTGCTCAGGATCAATAATCTAGTTACGAAGACACAGACTCTGATTGTAAGATGCTTATAATAGAGGGGTAAAGACAGAAAAGTGGTGCTGTCAATTATTATCCGAAATATTAAGCATACGAAGTAAGTGCCGGAAGAAAATCAAAGCTGCATTTGCTGATTATCCAAGAAAAGCTGCTACACATCTGTGCTAAAGTATTTTGCTTAGAAAGCTGCCTGTCATTCCACTCAGTGTTGAATCTTGGCGTGACAGCTCCAAGTCTCTCTAAGCAGCTCTGCTGAGTTTTATAGAAGGCTTATTTCTTGATTCTTTCATTTGAAGATAAAAAAAAGTGACTCTTAGCACTAATGCAACCAGAAAAAAGTTTAGTCGTTCAAGTTCATGAATCTATAATACCTCAGGTTTAATTGCATCAGCTAGGGTTTGTTCAGAAAAGTAGAATTACTATATGTAATATGCATTAAGTAATTTGCTATAGGGATTAGACCTTGCACAACTGTGTAATCTTATTGCTTCTGCATCCAGTATTGTGTAAGAAGTCATTAGGGCTGGCACTTGGGAAGAGAAGGTGGGCAAGAAATGGGGAAGAGAGAGCACAAACTAGAACCCACAAGAACAAAGTGAAACTCACAAAGAAAAGCTGAACCCCACATTCATCTCTCACGAACCATACTTCAGATGACCTCGGTAACCTGCAGGATAGAGCCTTTTAGTCCAGAGCTATATTTGCATCTCATCCCTCATTTGGAAAAGAGGAAAGACAAGATCAAATGAGACTGGAAAGAATGAAGGGACTGGTTGCTGGATGGCACCAGCCAGGTGAACCAACAGTTCAATGATAATGCATATGGAATTTAAAATGTGTATCATGTACAAGCAGTTTCACAGTGGAAAAATGACTGCTAACTCACTTCTGTTTAACAAATATCATGAAAATTTCTCTTGTGATAAGTAATAACTTGGAACTATTAAGAAAACAAAAATCTTGGAAATATAGATCCAGTTTAGCTAAGGTGACATATTTTAAAAAACACTATAATATTGCTGCAAATGCCATTATTCTTCCTTTTAGCTGAGTAGTATTGGATGCAACTAGAGATTCTCATACTAAGTGAAGTCAGTCAGAAAGCGAAAGACAAATACCATATGACATCACTTAATTGTGGAATCTGAAATATGGCACAAATGAGCCTATTATATAAAAGAGAAACAGACTCACATAGACATAAAGAACAGACTTGCGGCTGCCAAGGGGTAGGGGGCAAGAAGTAGGAGAGAATGGGAGTTTGGGGTTGGTAGATGTAAACTACTACATTTATAATGGATAAGCAATGAGGTTCTACTGTACAGCACAGGGAACTATATCCAACCCCGTGGTATAGAACATGATTGAAGATAGAATGAGAAAAAGAATGTATATATATGTATGACTGGGTCACTGTGCTGTATGGCAGAAATTGGCACAGGACTGTAAATCAACTACTACAGTCTTTTAAAAAAACTCACAATAATCATTTTGAAACATACAAAGCCATAGCAATCCAGAGATTGATACTTCACAATCTAGCTGATTTTAAACATGGTAATCTATTTTATCTCATTCCAAGACTCAAAACCAAAAAGAATCTGTCTAGTGATTCAATTAAAATGATTGTAGAAACTTGTAGCCATAAATAGGAAACCAAATGAGTGTAAATCTAGATGGTGTTTAGAATAAGATGGAATGCGTGATGTTGAAAGACTTGACTAACAGAAAACAATGATTAAGCCTCAAGAAATAGACTATGACAAGACCATGTTTTATTCATCCATCATCTCCTTCATTATTGGTCACTAATCTATTCATCTGATACATGTTTATTTCCTATAAATTAGGTATTACCCAAGACTGCAAGAACACGAAGATGCATACCAAGATGTGCCTATTTAAAAACTGGTATTTTCGTGACGAAGCAAGACACTGGAATACATCAGAAAGCAACATGAAGAAGAATATAATAGAACTATACCCCAACTGTGAGATCATCACGTGAGAAGGAACAAACAGAACACACTCAACAGATAAGCAGCATCATGCAGTAGTGTGTGTGTGTGTGTGTGTGTGTGTGTGTGTGTGTGTGTGTGTTAACACAAATGAAAAAGAGGAAGCAAGGAACCCATGTACTGTGATATTCGTTTGGCTGATTAGTTGGGTATTATGTTTGGTTGGTTTTTGCTGTTGTTACTTGTATAGGGAATATTTTTTTGGGGGGGAGGGTTGCTAGCTTGAACATGCACGTACATGTAAATTTAAAGCTGAAGTAACATTTTTATCCTGGGACCCACATTATACGATTATATTTAGCTTTGTATCTACCAGGTGTTCCTTATTCTTAAGGAAATCCAAATTTTGGATTCTAGGAAATCCAAATTTTGTTCTTACAGCAACATGCACTAGAAGGTGAGAAATGGTTGTTTTAGCTCAGTTTTTAAAAATTCCGGGGGTTTGGGATTGGCATATGCACACTGTGGTATATAGAATGATTGGCCAAAGGGGACCTGTGGTATAGCACAGGGAACTTCACCCAATATTCTGTGATAACCTATATGGGAAAGGAATCTGAAAAAAGAATGAATGCGTGTACATGTAAAACTGAATCACATTTTGGTACAGCAGAAATTATCACAACATTGTAAGTCGACTATATTTCAATAAAACATAAAAAAGACTCTGTTTTCCTTTATCAGTGATTATACCAGAATTGGACCTTTGAACTATCTCTGGCCAATAGTGTGCTTAGGAAGTCTTGCTAAAGTGTTTTAAGGAAACACTTTACTGTCTTTTTGGAAGAATGCATAGGAACTTCTGTTCTTTCCTTAACTTTTGGAACCTTTTGCTGTGGGCACTGAACTGTGATGACATTGAGCCCTTTTGCAGGTGTCCTTGCCCACACAGATGGTGAGAGGGTTAGAGAAACACACAGTGCCACGACCTAAGTCAAGGCCTTGTTAAGTGACTTCAGCAACCCTAAAATGCCTAACTCTACATTTTCTCTTAAGTGATTTTTTAGAAGTCAGTTTGTTGTTACTGCTGCTTTTTGATTTTCTGTTTTGGCTGCACCCATGGCATGTGGAAACTCTCCAGCCAGGGATCAAACCTGTGCTGTAGCAGCAACCCAAGGCACTGTGGTGACAAAGCTGGGTCCTTAACCTGTGCCGCAAGAGAGTTCCAAAGCTGCAGCCGTAATGTATGATGTTCCTTGAAACTGAAACTTCCCTAAAGAACCTGTTGAGCCTTGGATAAGCTAAGAGATATGTAGCTAAATTTAGTTATACTCAAGCTTCTTCAATTCAACACGGATATAACAGTATAACTAAAAGATAACTGAAAAGAAATTCAAGCTTATGTGTCATATGGATAATCAAAATAAAAGTGTTTATATTTCTATGCCTTCATTCAACAAACATTTATAAAGAAATTTTATGTACAATGCACTGGGAACTAGAAAGTATAAATCATGAAATTAAATGTTCACATTGTACACAAGTTTACTTGAGGGACGAGTGCTGAAAACTTGGTAGCAGGTGGCAAGTGTCATGAGAGAAACACCAAATAAGTTTCCGAGGTGTTCTGAGGAAGAATATGACCTATTTTCTTATGGCATCAGCGAGAACATCAGGAAGAGATCGGTGTATTTTTCCCTGAAAGCTGGGTGACATTTGTACAGGACGACATGATGCAGAGGGACATCAATTTGAAAGGAAAATAATTACCAAAGCTAGGAAATAAAAGTGTATGTAAAGAGCTGGAACTGGAACAAGTAAAAGGTTGTGGTGGAATATTAGAATGTTTTTGTGTGGGTGTGAAGATGGCTGAAATAGGAAACCCCTCCATCTCATGTTGCGTTTTTTTTTCTATAGGGTTAAAATTCAAAGAAGTGGTTTGAGGGATGTCATAGCTATGACCAAAGTCTGCCTCTAAGGAGATAAATCAAGTTTTAATGGGTAGAAGTGGTGGTAGAGGAGAGGAACTGGACCCATAAGAATTAATATGAGATAACTTTTAGAATAAAAACAGTTAATATTAAACTGTAGTAGTATCTGTGTACTATGGTATTAGTAGTCGTATTTTGGTTAGAAAATAAGAGTTCCCATCATGGCTCAGTGGAAAACAAATCCAACTAGGAACCATGAGGTTTTAAGTGTAGAAGTTTATAAGTATAAATTCGTCTTTAGGAAAACGGTTACCAATTCATTAATACATTACTGGACTCACAGCTTGGGAACTGAGGTTGAGCAGAGAGCTTGAGGAACAGTGACGAGGTCAAACTGTGTTCTGAGTCAGTAACAGGAAGTAATATAGGCAGGATTTTTATCTGTATATTTACACCGCAATGATAGGCACTAGATGAAGCTGTGTATACTTCCCAAGCTCTTCAACAGATGGCGAAAATCTTCCCGAGAGAGTTGGATTTTGAGATAAGAGCTCGTGAGAGGAAAGAAATTTAAAAAAAAGTTCTAGGAATGCACTGCCTGTGACTACCGTTACTAACACTGTATTCCACATTTGAAAGTTAAGAGCATAGAAAACTTAAAAAGTTTCCACAGGAAAAAAAATTGTAAGCATATGGGGTGGTGATTGTTTTCTAGACATAGCGGTTATCATTTTGTTACAAATATTGAGTCCTTAGGTTGTACACCCGAAGCAAATATAATACTTATATATAAGTTATAACTTAATACAAAGAAAAGAAATAAGCATATTTACCAAGGGGTGAGGAATATTTTAACCTCAATTACTACAAGATTTTCTGGATGCAGATTTTTTTTCTTTTGTTACACGAACAACAAGACATATTTAATCAAGTAAGAGAAGATGTAACTATTTACATAGATAAGATATTATGGAAAAACAAATGGGAAATAACTTTTATCTGTAATAATGAGAAATGATTTTATAAAGGAGGTTGTATTTGGAGCTGGCGTGAGAGAATAGATCAGATGTGTAGAGACAGATGGAAGAAAATAATCTCCAACAGAGAAAATACTCAGAGGAAATAAATAAAACCTAGCAGCTTAGTTTGGAGAATGGAACTCAATACAAGTTTTAGTTGAACTTGATGTTTTCATAAATTTAGGTATCATAAGAGATATGATATTTGGTCAAGGTTTATTGAAAAGGTGGGTTTTTTTCTTTATTGTTTTTGATTAAAGGGTTGAGTGAAGGTTAAGGAAAAATTCATTAGAGAGTGAGATACTGAAATTTCAAAAAGAAAAGGAAAGAGAGACAGTGACAGAGACAGAGAGAAAATGAGTGATTCACTTAAGAGACACAACAGCAGAAGGGATCGCAAGAGTTGTCATTAATTTCCTTGTTTAAACTTTCAGTCATTCAACAAGCATATCTGCCACACCTTGCATTAGTTACTGGGGTACAACAGTGAGCACACACACATAAGTTACTTTCATGAAGCATTGCTAGAAAACGAGCTTGAAGATATTGGTAGATATATGATTACTTATTTTAATGGGTGCTATAAAAAAGTAGACAGTACTATGAGAGAATAATGGGGTGGAGAAAATGGGAGGACATTCCTCACTGAAGGAGAACAAGAGTCAAGGTGAAGCAAGTTCCAGGTGATGAACCTGATGAGCGCAAACTTGGAACTGAGGAGATGTTCAGGATTTAAGGAGTTGTAAGAAGGCCAGTGCTGCTGGGAGCATTCTAGTCCAGGGAAAGCAGGGCACATGATGAAGTCAGGGAGGAAGGTGGGAGAATGATTCAGGGCTTCCAGGACTGGAGATGTGATTTTAAGTGCAGTGGGAAGGCATTATAATGCTTAAATAAGATAATCACTTGAAAAAAATTTTTAAATGATTCATACTGCTGAGTGCAGAATATAAGAGAAAGGGGGAGGGTTGAAATTCTCTCATCCGGGAAGAAATGATAATAGAGACTAAAGTAGTGGCAGAGGAATTTTTAAAAGGTTAATAGATTTGAGATATCATTTGGAGCAGAAACAAGATGTTTTAGAGCATTTTATAGTTGCATGTGAATCTGTGCTAGGTTAGAAGTTTAAACTTTCTTTTTAAATGTGCATCACCTAATGGTCAAAATGAAATTAAAGGATGATAGAAATTAATAATATTAACATCTATATGACACACATTTTCTCCACTAGGGTCTTGAAAATTAGATTTTAGATAAATACAATTCAAAAATCCTTAGCTGCTAGTACTGTTAAAAATACACTCATTTGTTTTACAATTTTCTTCTTAAATAAACTGTAGAATATGTTTCCAAGAAAGCACTCAATTATAACCTTCAGGTAAGAACAACACACTGCAAGCTTTGAAATTCTTTTATTTTTATTTTATTTTATTTTTTTTAGGACCACACCAGTGGCACATGGAAGTTTCCAGGTTAATAGTTGAATCAGAGCTACAGCAACCAGTCTACACCACTGCCATAGCAACATGGAATCCAAGCCGCATCTGTGACCTACACCACAGTTCAGGGCAATACTGGATCCTTAACCCACTGAGCCAGGGATTGAACCAGCATCCTCATGGATACCAGTCGGGTTCATTATTGCTTCGTCAAAACAGGAGCTCCAAAATTCTTAATTATTCATATTGAAAGAGTATTACCATCTGAAAAGAATGCGCTGAGATACTTCTCTCCCATTATTTCTCATACAACAATAAACTTTATTGAGCACAAATTATCTGAAACTGCCGGGAATCCAGTGGGTATAAGTTCTTTGTTTCAAATAATTAAAAAGAAAAGAGAACAAGATAAGGTGGTTATTATAGAAAATGGGAAAGAATAATTAAGAGTTGTTAAAATGACCTCTAATATTAAGAGTCTAGCACAGTTATATTCAAAGAGGATTGTTGCAACTAATTATTTTAGGTTGTTTAATGTAATAAATTAGAGTGCAGATTGCAAGAATTGCCATACTTGTATTTTATTTTACTGCCTGCTGTTATCTACCGATTTTTGCATACTGGCTTCAGAAAATGCAATTTTCTAAACAGTGACCTCTCAAAGTAAATAGAATGTTAGAAAAGGTAATTACCGTTAAGTGTTATAATAATAAATTGAACATCCTTTTAGTTGAGTACTATAACAGACATTAGGAATATTAAGTTCTCCTACAGGCAAAAAGCCCAAGATTTAAATAAGTACTGAAACAATATGCTTGTATTTTATTTAGGAGGAAAACTAAACTTGAAATCTTGCAGAGAATATTCTCAAGAATCACTGGCTGTGAAACAATAGAACATATTTGGACCAGAGATGAAATAGTCAATACAGTTCACCTAATATATTGGCAAATCATCAACAGGAATGATTAATGTAATACTCATGATAAAAGAAACATAATGCTTATTAGTTTTGTGTTATAAATGTATTTAGTACAATAAATTTTTAGCGATTATATTTTCATGTGAATATGAACGGCCTTGCAGTTAAATTTCTAACCATAAGTCAGAAATAGAGCTAAAAATTTAATCCAACTTTAATTATATTTTAATTATATTTTGTAATGCTAACATTCCTTTTTATTGGGTATTTTTACGTAACATTATATTTCATTTTTTGTTTTATAATATTTCTTAATAACGCCATGGAAAATTAAGCATTTCATGCATTGTTAAAGCAATTTTCTATTATAAACTATGGAAAATATATTATGCTCAATTCCTATTAACACAAAATTCCTATCAAATTGTAATTTGTAACTTCAAATCTATTTGATAAGTGTTAAATATTGCTAAGTATTACATATTAGAGTGTAGTATAATTAAGAGTCATTAATTCACTCATTAATTTATTCACATAATTTCATCTATCATTGTTATGTAATGCTTTTCCAGCATGAGTATATACCAGTGGGTAAAAAGCTAAACTAACTGCCCTCGAGAACTTCATAATCTAATTTTCTACACAGCAAGTACAGAAATATTTCTTGTGAGATCAGATTGTGAAAATGCTATAAATGAAACAACAAGGTATAGATATAGTGGAGATGAGAGCTGTTTTGAAACTATCAAATAACTGCCAAGTTGAAAGATGACAAAAAGACAGTTAAATTTATATATATGAACGACTGAGTATATATTGATACATTTCGTTAACTTTTTTCTATAAAAATAACCCTAAAGTTGAGGATATTAGATATATTTTCCTATGCCCACCCTATATACATGTGTGTTTGTGTATGTATGTATGTATATACACACACACTGTTACCCTGGCTTTTTCTTTTTTTGGCTTTTTAAGGCTGCACCTGCTGCCTATGGAAGTTCCCAGGCTAGATGCTGAATTGGAGCTGTACCTGCTGGCCAACACCACAGACACAGCAACGCCAGATCCCTGCCACATCTGCAGCCTACACCACAGTGCACAGCAATGCTGGATCCTTAACCCACTGAGCAAGGCCAGGGATCAATCTTGCCTCCTCATGGATTCTAGTTGGATTCATTACTGCTGAACCATGACAGGAACTCCTACTTTGGCTTTCATTGTATTACTTTGAACATGAATCCCTTCTCTTTTCTAAGCCTGAAATATATTTGTCTGGAAATTTATCATTTAAAAATCATGCCAGTATTTATATATTTACCTCATGTAAAGTACCATGTTTTAAATGATATAGTATTAAACATAGATAATGCCATTTTTTTTAATGGCTGTACCCATGGCATATGCAAGTTCCTAGGTTGGGGACTGACTCTGAGCTGCAGGTGTGACTTATGCCTCAGATGTGGCAATAGCAGATCTTTTAACCCACTGCACGGAGCTGGAGATTGAACCTGCAACTCATAGTAACCCAAGCCATTGAAGTTGGATTCTTAACCCACTGTACTACAGTGGGAGCTCCAACGATGTCATACCTTTATCCTACAGTTTAGTGTATATGCCTAATTTGGCATAGAATAGAAACAGAATACGTAGGGTGGGTTGCAGTTATTATTTTTTTTTGACGACTACAGCATAGGGGCAGTGAGCACCTCTGTAGATCAGTTCTTTCCTAAAAACAACAAAAACACTGATGGAATTGTCAGCTTCCTCAGAACTATGGAAATTAACCATGCTTGCAATCCGAGGATTGCTTATTGAAGAGACACTGCTGAGATGCTGAGCAGTGGAATTTCACGGCATGTTAATATAGCTCCCTTGCATTCTTCTCCCTCCAGATCCATCACACCCTTAAATACCAGTAACTTTTCAGCCACAGCAGCTATTAAAAACTAGCAGCTGTGAAACAAGGTTTTTCCTTCCACCCGAAGGCCTAGCCCCAGAACAGTGTTACTTTTGGGCTTGCCTTGCAGCTCTCTGGAAAAGCAACATGTGCAGGGTGTTTTCATCATTTGACCTTAGAGGGAGCTCATTCCATGGGAAAAGTTCTATTCCCAGGAATCAGCTAGAAGAAAATATCCACAATTATCATGCATTACCGCTGGCTGCAATAATAACTGAGGCATACAAGAGTCCGGTGAAAAATTGAAAAGGAAGATCTAGGGGACAGTATGTCTATAGGGGAATTTGAAATCTCTGCCCTATTACCAGGAATCCAGAGGTGAAACACATGTTCAGGGCTGTGCAAATGAGGAAAGACATGAAAGCGTACAAGTATCTCACAACTGACTACCTTGGGGCCCTGAACAAGCACGAAGAAAAAGCTTAGGCAGAGTAGCAAATAGCATGAACACTGAAAATATGCCTACACATAGTCTCTCAACAAATGGTGGAAAGATTATTGTTTCAATATTTTTTGCGAAATCTTTGACAATAATTATCTAAAAGCTAAGCCAATGAGGCAGAAACAGCAGTGCAGTGGCTGCACACAACAGAGAATACAGACTTTTCCCTGAACAAATAACAGGAATTTCACTAAAGAAATAACTGCATAAAAAATCATAATAAAATTAAATTAAAAAAAAGAATGAGGGAGCAATAACAAATTTCTTTCTTTCTTTCCTTTTCTTTTCTTTCTTTTTTTTTGTCTTTTGTCATTTTAGGGCTGCACCCGCAGCATATGGAGGTTCCCAGGCTAGGGGGCCTAACTGGAGCTGTAGCTGCCAGCCTACGCCACAGCCACAGCAACACCAGATCTGAGCTGCATCTGCGACATACATCACAGCTCATGGCAATGCCAGATCCTTAACCCACTGAGCGAGGCCAGGGATAGAACCCGCATTTTCACGGTTCCTAGCTGGATTCGTTTCTGCTGCATCACAACAGGAATTCCAGCAGTAACTAATTTCTGAACTTGCCATGTTATAAAGCATCAGTCTTTTAATAACCATAAAATCATGAGACATGCAAAGAAATAGAGACCTATAGCCAAACAGAGTATTAAGCAACAAAGCAAAACAAAACTAAACCTGGTCAGTAGATAATTATCCCCAAAGATGACCAGATGCTGTACTTACTAGACAAAGACTTCAAATCACCCATTATATTTAAATACGTTTAAAGAAAATTACATTAAAAACTAGAAAAAAGTATGACAATAATATCTCACCAAATATAGACTATAAATAAAGAGATAAAAATTATGTATTAAAAAGAACCCCACAGAAATTCTAAAGTTGCAAAATATAATATGGGAAAAGATTGATTCACTAGAGGGACCAAGCAGAAGGTTTAATATGGCAGAAGAAAAAAATAAGTCAATTGAAATCTAATTTAATAGTGATTTACTGATTATCCAATCTGAGGAAGGAAAAATAAATTAAAAAGAATGAGCAGAGCATCTGAGATCTGTGGCAGTTCATCAAGAGTAGCAATGTATGAATAAAAGGAGTCTCAAGAGGTAAGACCCAAAAGGAGTGGAAAGAATAGCTGAAGCAATCATGGACAAATATTTTCCAAATTTTATGAAAATGATAAATCTGCACATCCAAGAAGTGCAAGTGATCTCAAAATAAGAAAACTAACAGACATTCATACATTAGACACATCATAAACAAACTGCCAAAAGACAAAGACAGAATCTCAAAAGCAGCAACAGAAAATCTATTCACTCCATACAGGTGACCATCAGATCTAAGATTAACAATGTCATTCCTGTGGTTCTGTCATATTACCTGAAATCCGGCAGACAAAATTCCCCCTGCTTTGTTTTTTTTTTTGCCTCAGGATTGCTTTGGCAATTCTGGGTCTTTTACGGTTCCACATAAATTTTAGTTTTGTTTTTTTTCTAGTTAAGTAGAAAATATCATGGGTAATTTGAAAGGGGTCACATTAAAACTATATCTTGCTTTCGTAAGTACAGCCACTTTAACAAAGCTATAGTAAGGAAAACAGTGTGGTATTGGCACAAAAACAGACATGTGAATCAATGGAACAGAAAAGAGTTCCACCCACCTACTGTTAATTAATCTTTGACAAGGGAGGTAAAGATATAAATGGAGAAAAGATAGTCTCTTCAGCAAGGGCTGTTGGGAAAGTTGGACAGGCATGTGTAAATTGATGAACTAGAACAAACCCCCACACCATACACAAAAAAACCTCAAAGTGGCTTAAATACTTAAATATAGGACAGCCTACCATAAAAATTCCTGGAAGAGAACACAGGCAAAACATCCTCTGACATAAATTGTGGCAATGGAAACCTAGATGGCCAGTAGGCACATGAAAAGATGTTCAACATAGCTAATGACTAGAGAAGTGAAAATCAAAGCTATAATGAGAGTTTCAAACCAGTCAGAATGGCTATCATCAAAACGTCTTCAAAAAATAAATGCTGGAGAGGATGTGGAGAAAAGAGCGCCCTCTTGCCCTGTGGAGGGTATATAAATTGGTGTAGACACTGTAGGGAACAAGACAAGCCTCCTTCATAATCTAAGTATTGAACGACTCATACGACCTTGCATCCCATTCCTGGGTATATCTGAAGAAAATCTTTAATTCAAAAATACATATGCACCCCAATGTTCACAGAAGCACTATTTACAATATCCAAGCATAGAGGTCACCTAAATGTCCACTGACAGATAAATTTATAAAGAAGATATGAGATACACACCAACACACGCTTCAATATCACTCAGCCATGAGAAAGAATGAAACAAGGCCATGTGCAGCTACATGGACAGATCTAGAGATTATTGTAAGTCAGAAAGAGAAAGACAAATAACATATGATGTCAGTTATAGGTGGAATCTAAAATATGACACAAATGAATTTATTTACAAAACAGAAACAGACTCACAGACATAGAGAATAAACTTGCACTGGCCAAGAGGGAGAAGGGTTGGGTGGGATGGATTGGGAGTTGGGGATTATCAGATACAAACTGTTGTAAATAGAATGGATAAACAACAAGCACCTATGCAAGGTCCTTGTGTATTACACAAGCAACTAATTCAATATTCTGTAATAAACCATAATGGAAAAGAAAAAGAGATGTATGTATGCATCAATCTGCTGTACATTGGAAATTAATACACTGTAAACTATGTTTCAATTTTAAAATAAATTAAAACAAACAAAAAATAATTAAGATCGAAATGATTTCTACATATTTGACCTGGATATTATCATTGATATCTTAAGTTAATGGTAATAAATTATTATTACTATTTATTAATAAAGAAAGGAAACTGCTGAGGTTTTGGAGAATGGCTAAAGCAATGATTTTGAGTAGAAATGAAGGCATAGGTCAATGACACAAAGAATAGGGTTAATTCTATTGAGGCTCAGACACACTTCATCGATCCGAGGAAATAAATTATAGTTCATTAGCAAAGAATGGATGGATGTATATTTGCAGTGAAAACCTCTAAGAAAGTCTTCTGACTGTTTCAAATTTTTTCAGTGAACTAATAATGTTCACCAGATGAAAGTGATGAAAGTTCAGGAAGAGAGGAGAATGAAAAATTATTCTAGGTTAGTTTAAGGAAAATACGATTTCTGTGCAAAATCACAAGCTCACTTTCCACTAGTAACAATGAATTTGAAGTGAAACCAGTCACTGTGATTGTATGAATTTTTTCCCAGCCAAATTCAGCTGCATGCAGCTAAGCTTAGAGAAGATAGGGAGATGAGCCAGCACTGTGGTTTGTTTTTTTTTTTTTTTAATTACTTAATGAATCTCATTACATGTATAGGTGTACAACAATCATCACAACCAAGTTTTACAGCATGTCCATCCCAAACCCTCAGTGCATGCCCCCACCCCCCAATCTGCCTCATATGGAAACCGTAAGTTTTTCAAAGTCTGTGAGTCAGTATCTGTTCCGCAAAGTTCATTGTGTCTTTCTTTTAGATTCCTCATGTAAGTGATAGCACTTGATGTTGGTGTCTCATTGTCTGACTGACTTCACTTAGCATGATAACTTCTAGGTCCATCCATGTTGCTGCAAATGCCATTATTTCTTTCCTTTTAATGGGAAGAAGATCTAAACAGACAATTCTCCAAAGACATACAGATGGCCAAAAAACACATGCAGAGATGTTCAACGTCACTCATCATTAGAGAAATGCACATCATAACCACGATGAGGTACCACCTGACACCAGCCAGAATGGCCATCATCAAAAAGTCTACAAACAAGAAGTGCTGGAGAGGGGGTGGAGAAAAAGGAACCCTCGTACACTGTTGGTGGGATTGTCAGTTGGTGCAACCACTGTGGAAAGCAGTGTGGAGATGCCTCAGAAAACTAAACATAGCAATCCCACTCCTGGGCATCTATCCAGAGAAAACCATGACTTGAAAAGACACATGTGCACCAGCACTGTGGTTTAAATAAGAGAGTATGAAGAAATAAGAAAGAGAGAGGGAGTTGTGAATATTCTATGTCAGGATGATCATTATGACTGACCTTGGAATAGAAGCTTAATTTTCTTTTTCAGTTGTTATTCTCTCATTATGACCTTTCAGCTATGTCTTAGACTCAACAGTTCCTCATCACTTTCTGACCAAGTTGCCCTTGAACTCCTGTCCAGAAATCTAAACCCTAGGATCCCCTTTAATTTTTCAAAGTAGTTAGGCTTTTCAAATGCATCACTCTTTCACTGACCTATTCATTCATTCAGTAACGTACATAACTTTCTTTTTGGGTGATGGTTCTTCTCCAATTTATAAACTAACTTCCTTGAAGAGCCAGTATCCTAAATTCTAAGTGATTGAATATAGCAAATAAGACAGACTGAATTTAAAGTATGTATCATGACTATAATAGAAGCATCCATCACACCATATGCATCTCGGAGTGCTCACTAGACAAAGTTCCCTCTTTGGAATGTCAAATGCAGAGGTTCCAAGAGAATCCAAAGGTGTATATACAGGAAGAAAAGGAAAGTCTTATAAAATGCAAGCAGAGGTGGTGGAAGAATATTCTTGAGCACAGAAATAAAGCTTGTTTCCTACTGCTGAGATTTTAGTGTCCGGAAAACTGATTAGTCTTGAGTAAGAAAATCAGACCCCCAGGCAACAAGAGCTGATAGGTTACGAACAACATGAAAGTGAAAGAAACCAATAAGTGTAATCTGATTTTTAGGGTCTCTATAATATCTTTTCAAAGGGTCATTTTAAGATAGGTCAGATTCCTTTTTTTTCTTTCCAGATGCTTGTATGATATGACTTCTTTGTAAGGATTACGTATTAAGCCTTCTGATGTTCTGAATAAAAATTTCAGTATGCGTAAAAGGAAAAAAAAACATTATTAGTTGCCTCTGTAAATCTGCCTTCAAACCCTGATAACTTAAATATAGCAGCTCAGACTGCAAGGAAAAGTAAATGTGTAACACAAACGCTATGAACTCCAAGATATCTGTCCATGATATGTGATCCTTAATTGATAGAAAACCTTCAGTTCCCTATGAACACACAGAAAAACAGAAAACAGATGGGGAGTGGGAAGTACAGTATGAAGTTGAGTTACCTAATGTTTCGCAGCAAGAATATTTAGTCAAGAATATTTCCTGATTTAAATCACATTCCACCTTTAATGATGTTTTCTGCCAATTTTAATTCTTCTCATAATAACAACCTTGTTTCTAAATTAAGGTTACCTTTTTTAAAAAGTGAAATACATTTAATTTTATAGGAAACTTTAGAAACATTAATAGCTGTCTTAAATGGAAAACTAGTAGCACATGAAATGAACAAACTATAAAAATAGGCATAATTAGACTAAAAATCTAGGTAGGTCCTATTGCACAGCAAAGCTCTGAGCCTGAGTCTGTCTCTTCATAAAAAAAGTCAAATTACCAAGTGTTAAAGAGACATTAACTAGCACCAAAGGGGAAGTTATATCCCTAGGGGAAGTTTTTTAAAATAAAAATACAAAAACACGAAGTATTTAACATCTCTTTATCACAATGCTACTTACCTTGGGAGTGAGTTGGAATCTTTTACTTATCTTTTAGAAACTGTATAAGCATGATTCAGTACATTCTGAGACAGTGAACTCTTGTGTTTTCTTTTTCTCATTTTTGCAGGTTTCTTGTTTTGTTTTGTCTTGTCAAAAATTCTGGAGCAGGAGCTCCCATTGTGGTTCAGCAGTAAAGAACCCAACTAGTATCCATGAGGATGTGGGTTCGATCCCTGTCCTCCCTCAGTGGGTTAAGGGTCTGGCATTGCTGTGAGTGAGCTGTGGTGTAGGTTGCAGGTGCAGCTTGGATCTCCATGTGGCTGTGGCTGTAGCATAGGTCACATAGGCTGTGGTGTCAGCTGGCAGCTGCAACTCTGATTTGACCCCTAGCCTGGGAACTTCTACACGCCAAAGGCACGGCCCTAAAAAGGGAAAAGAAATTCTGGGGCATTATCAGCACAGGATTTAACCTAAAACTGCTGGAATATCAGAATCATATATTCCAAACCCCAATCCCCACACACCCCACCATTTATTCCCATTTGCACACGAGGCAACTGGGGCTTAGGGAGATTAAGACACTTGCCCAAGGTGGCACAACTACTGAGTGAAGTCAAGATCTGGACTGAAGAGTCTAGCTCATCTCAAAGCCCATGCCAGCACCACCACAGTTTTCCATCTTAGGTGCCAAGTGCCAGTTCTGTAACATACAGTCTGACTAACTGACCAATCAAAGGTATCTATGATGTGCCAGCCTGCTTTCTAAGTGCTGGGGAGGGACCCCAAGATACTCAAGATGGTGTTGCTTTCTAAGACTCAGACTGGTAGATCTGGGACAAGGAATACAAAATTGATTATGGCCAAGCAGTGGGTTCAGTGCTTTGTTAGCGTAAGTACAGGTGCTCAGGGAGCAGGTCAGAGCATCATCTACCTCCCACCCGGGGAATCAGAGAAAGAGATGGAAATATATCTGGTGTCATCTGCAACTTAATGACAGGAGAAGTCACATATGTGGGTGTGGATGAGGTTGGGTGGAGGGGAGAATACAGGGCAAAGAGAAGTGAGAGAGGGTCCCAGGGAAACACCAGCAAAGCAGTGTAGGTGGAGAGAAGGGTCTCTATCTTCACGATTTTGCCAAGCTCCTTCCTGTTCCGATGAAACCTGAACCATGAAATTCTGCCTACAACTATTCAGTTAAGTAGGAAAGGTGCCTGGAATCTAAAGCAGCTCTCCACTAATGGTTTGTTTTATGACTCCCAGAAGAATGGGTCGAATTAAGCATCTACATGACCCAAGCCCTCCAATGACCAGCGGACGAGGAAGGTAAATGTCTGCTCTGAGATGCACGTGCACATTCTGAATGTGCATGTTCACAGGAGGTGGAAACCGTCAAGGAATGGAGTGCTGACCACTCTGGACAAGCAGGTGAGTATGTATGTCTAAACCAGCATTGCCCTGTGTCCTCACGGCAGAATGAGGTCTTGCTAGGAATTCTCTTCACAGGGATCGGACGGGACCAACACGCAGTTCTATAAATATACACGTTTGTCTCACCTCTCACGGAAGAAAGTATTCATATACTTTTACTAAGTAAAATTTTTAGATTACAAGACTGACTCCAATTAAGGCTTTGATTTAACGTTAAAAGTACAGATGAGAAATACAAAAATACATAATTGTCACCTACATGGGAAAATGAGGGCAATGTACACTAAAACAATCAGAATGCACACAGCTTTTATGTTCAGAAAATGCTCTACCATGGCTAGTACTACCAAATTAATCTTAAATGAGCACTTACCAGGAAGCAGAAACAATGCTGTGTTATTCAGCTTTCATAACCACACCAGGAGGTAGTGATATTAAGGTTAACACTTTGCCAAACCATGAGGAAATATATGCACATAGAAAGTCACTTACTTCTCTAACGTTTAAGTTGGTGCATCTAAGGCTTGAATCCAAGCAGTTTAATTCCAAGATTCACGCTTACACTATTAACCTCATCGCTTTAAGTAGACTGCTTTTGGTAGAGGGGAGATAAATATTAAATTTTCCACTTTCGGAGTTACTGTCGTGGCACAGTGGTTAACGAATCTTACTAGGAACCATGAGGTTGCAGGTTTGATCCCTGGCCTCCTTGGGTGGGTTAGGGATCCAGCGTTGCTGTGAGCTGTGGTGTAGGTTGTAGACACGGCTCAGATCCCATATGGCTGTGGCTCTGGCATAGGCCAGCGGCTACAGTTCCGATTAGACCCCTAGCCTGGGACCCTCCATGTGCCACTGGAGCAGCCCTAGAAAAGGCAAAAAGACAAAAAACAAAAACAAAAAACCCAAAAAACCCCCACGACTTTCCACTTTCTTTTTCTTTTCATTGTTGTTTTTGTGCTTAACTTATCGTTATTCAGGAAAAGAATCTTATATTTATATGTACCTTTTGCTGAATCAGGTACCAAATAACCCCACTGTACTCTGATTTCATAATGTCTTTACATCGTTGGTTATTCTAATTGTGACAAGTGTGAGGAATTCTTAATCTTTACTAATCTGGATGGGGATAAAAAGATTTCAAAACACTTTTGAGGAAAGTTGTATTCCTGTTATATCTTCCTTTTTTATATATAATGATTTTTTCCATTATAGCTGCCTTACAGAGTTCTGTCAATTTTCTACTGTACAGCATGGTGACCCAGTTACACATACATGTATATATTCTTTTTTCTCACATTTTCATGCTCCATCCTAAGTGACCAGACATAGTTCCCAGAGCTACACAGCACGATCTCATTGCTAATCCATCCAGCGGCAATAGTCTTCATCTATTAATCCCAAGCACCCCATCCTTTCTGTAATAATGCAGCAACACCAAAACTGGCATAATTCTGTTTCATTTATTTGATTCACATTTTCAGGGCTTAAAATTTTTGAAAATTGAATGTATTCTCCAACTGTATATTATGCAGTGGTTCATTTAAAATCAGTCTTATTTTTAAGATTCATTCATCTTGAGTTGGGTATGATCTGGTTTTCAAGCTAAATTTAGGCATATGCTGAATGACTTGGGGGCTACCACACGTGTCCAGTGTTGAAAACATGAAGAGCGAGGGGAAGCTTTATAGGATTTCCAATTAAGATTTACTGAACAGGAGTTCCCGTCGTGGCGCAGTGGTTAACGAATCCGACTAGGAACCATGAGGTTGCAGGTTCGGTCCCTGCCCTTGCTCAGTGGGTTAACGATCCGGCGTTGCCGTGAGCTGTGGTGTAGGCTGCAGACGCGGCTCGGATCCCGTGTTGCTGTGGCTCTGGCGTAGGCCGGTGGCTACAGCTCCGATTCGACCCCTAGCCTGGGAACCTCCATATGCCGCGGGAGCGGCCCAAGAAATAGCAACAACAATGACAACAACAATAACAACAACAACAACAACAAAAAAGATTTACTGAACAAATACAGCCACTGTATTTCATCTCAAGCAATATAATGCGATGTTCACTAAAAGTTGTATTATGTTAGCATTTTCCACAGACACTGGATTTGACAAATTGGCTTTTCAGAGAAAAGAGAAGCTTTGGTAACATTTGATAAAATGAAAACTATAGTGGCTATAAGGCTCAGTTACCTTTGGAAAAATTAAAAAGGAACCTATACTTTGTTATCAAAAGACACACATTAAAATATAAAAAATATATATTTTATAAAGATTCTGAAATATGTATATATCAGGCCTTTTTGTGATCAATGTTAGTCAATTAAAGAGTAGCGTTAGTATAGGAATCACAAACAACGTTGCACTGTTATCAACGGAATAACACTCATATCAATGACGTTTGCCAAGACTACCGATGTCTGTATTGCTTTTGGTTGCTTATTTGTCAGGGCATATAGAATAACGTAATAAGTTCTCGCCAATATTGAGATTTCGTTTTCACATATCATTCTGCACAGTGGCGATCTCCGTGGTTTTTATTTAAATTAGAGTGAGTTCACTTAGATTCTATAATATGTATTTTAAACTTCTCTACAAAACTTCGAAAGGATATTGCACAATGTTTAAAAATGCTTAAAATACATCACTGATTAACCAGATAGCATAAGAAATTCTGGGACTATATTTAAGCCTCTATTCCCTAATTGCCAAGAACTACGTCCCAATCAAACTATCAGACAGAGGAAGTAACAGAGATAAGCGCCATCTGTTAATCATAAAGGAATAAGTGTTCTTCTAATTAAACACAGGTATGCATCCTTTATAATCCTGACAGCATCTTTGATAAAGGTCCAAAATGACTTGATATTTTCTATACAGAAGAACCTTTAAAGACATCAATCCCTTAGGAATGTAGTGAAACTATGTAGTGGAGTATCACAGAAATGAGTTAAACAGGATTTTTTTCTGTCACATTTTGAATGAAATGCTTCCCCCCCATTTTCTATTTTCCCTGATTTTTGTATTTGTTAAGACAGTTTAGTTATAAACTCCAAAAAAGCCAAAGAGACTATTCCTAGAATAATTCTTGGTTGCACATCAGACCCTCCCCTTCACCGCGTCGCGAACGTGTATCATCACAAACAATTGCTGGCTTATTAATGAAACTCATTCTGACAAGTCCCAGGCTTCTTACTCCGCAATATGCCGATGTATGTAAATACATCCTTGAAATAAGGAGAAATGCTCACGTATTTGTTTAGTTGTGGTTGCTGAAAAGGTTCAACCGAGTCATACATTTTTCCTCCTTTGCCATTCATGACAGACAGCATGCGTGAGAAAACAGTGAATTTGGATTGTTTTAGCAACATTTGATTATAGGCTGAGTAGACTTAAGATCCAGAAATAGTCAGAGGTCTTCAAAGACGTTTGATTTGTGCCAGGAGGAAATAATTTCTTCCTCTCAACTATGATTTCCATATCAAGAATTATAAATATTCCTTTCAGCTCTTGGGGGGAGAGTTCATTTTCTATGAACGTGTTAACCACTGGTGTTATACATTTGAACACAGATTCTTCTAAGATTAGATGTCTATGTTCCTTTGATAATTTTATCTTTTATACCTTTTGCTAGCTAACATTTAATAAAATGACCATATTATTTCTGGGAAATTCAAAAGCAGCAATTTTCATGTCTTGCTTAATTTGATGTTTCTGTTTCTGTTTTAAAGATTAACTTCTCCAATAATAGTTTAATAATAAATGTTTGTTTATTTATTTATTTATTTATTTATTTTTTAGGGCCGTTCCTGCGGCATATGGAGGTTCCCAGGCTAGGGGTCCAATCAGAGCTACAGCTGCCGGGCTACACCACAGTCACAGCAATGACAGATCCGAGCCGCATCTGTGACCTACACCACAACTCAGGGCAACGCCAGATCCTTAACCCACGGAGCGAGGCCAGGGATCAAACCCGCAACCTCATTCATGGTTCCTAGTCGGATTCATTTCTGCTGAGCCACAACAGGAATGCCATAAATGTTTTTAATTTTAGAAAAATGTATTGTTTGATGCATGAAGTGAAATTAAAGTCTAGACACTTGACCTCCAACATTACTTTTAGGGACTGGATCTTCTTTGAAATTGAAAAATCAAATATTTTCATTGCTTCATGATTTCTTGGAAGTTTGTGACTTTTTTTGACTAAAATTCAGCCACAGAGATTATTTCCGTAGGGGAAAAATACTATATGTAATTGAAATCTGAAAAGCTACTAACACAATTTCTTTTTATAGTTACTTTTAATTACATAATTAGTAATTATCATAATAATATCAAAATGTTTGTGTACATGTGATACATACATTAGGACTCTCTTAACCTAGTCTGACATTTGATAACAAAAACTGCACTACTGTGCAGTGTTACAACCATACTCTAGACATAGGAATGTCAGTTAAAATGTACAAGGTTCTATTTTTTTATTCTGGTAAAGACAAATACATGAAATCCTTTAAACTTACAGACCTGCCTAATTAACTTCACAACCTAGTCGAGTAAACGGATGAATATGATAGTTAACGAATGCAGTTTCAGGGTTAACACATAGCACCAAAAAGGAAAAAAATGAGAAGATTGGATTTCAGTTATTATTATGGTCAATTTTAGACCATATGTTATAAATTATATGTATTGCTTTAATTGTTATAGATGTGTCAGTATAATTTTCTACCTTTTTTAAAAAATGTTACGGCTCGACCCATGGCAAATGGAAGGTCTCAGGCCAGGGATCAGATCCTAGCCACAGCTGCAACCTATGCTATCGCTGTGGCAAGGCCAGACCCTTTAACCCACTGCCCCAGGCTGGGATCCCAATTCTCGCCACCACCTCAGCAGGAACCTGAGCCACTGCAATCAGATTCTTAACAATGCACCACCATGGGAACTCCTAACTTCTTACCTTTTAAAAGAACACTCTAGAACATCAAAAAAGTAATTGGATATCTGAAACGTATCTTGAGGTCATCACGTCTAAGAACGTAAACAAAGGAACAAAAATTTATGTCTGCGCTGCTCTTTGTTTCTCTGCAGGCTGAATGGAAGGTCCATCTAATATCGTAAATGATGTATTTCACCAAGAGGAAAAGTCAATCAAGAAAGAAGTGTGTATGAGATCTAGAGTCAAATGCTTAATTTCCAGTCTTGGCTCCATCAAGGACTGCTATAATTCTGGGAAATTTACTTACCGTCTCTCCACAAGTTTCCTCAACAGGAAGTTGGAGATTAAACATTGAATTTATAGAATTATTATGAGGATTTATGAAATAATAGCGCTTAACATATAATGCTTCTCAATGCAGTGATGATGACTGTTTTACACCTATACCACTGTAAGTCATACACGTCTTCCAGAGACTGGAGGAACGTGTGCGCTAGATTCCTATTGCTACTGTATCAAATCTCCACCCACAATGTTGTACAACACATAAATTTATTGTCTTAAAGTTTTGTAGGTCAGAAATCTGGCATAATTCTCACTGGGCTAAAGGCAAGCTGTCATCAAGGCTGACTTTCCTTCTGGAGACTCTGTCATGGGATTTATTTCCTTGTCTTTTTCCAGCTAGCAGCCCCCTTCCATCGTCACAGCCTTCAGTGGCTGGTGAAATCTTTCTCACATTGCATCACTCTGGCATTTACTTGGTTTCTGGCCACCACTTATACTTTTAAGAATCCTTATAATTGTGCCAAGTCCACCTGGATATTCCAGGGTGATCTCTTATTTTAAGGTCAAGTGATTAGCAGATTTACTTAATTCCATCTGCAACTTTAATTCCCCTCCTACCTCTGACATGTAAGGTAACATGTTAAAACGTTTCAAGGATTAGTATGTGGAAATTTGGTCAGGAGGGGGCAGTTATTGTACCTACCACAATCTATGTAATATACACTTTGTTAGTAAAGTGTAAATTAAGTCAATTAGAGTTTCACAAACTACTTCAAGGAGAAATGGTTGTTTTTGCACAGTTTCTAACAGAGCAAAAAGTTACAGGATATATTTAGGGATCTCCATTGGGAGCGATCAGACTTTGGATACAATCTACTATATTCCCTAGTGTAGATGCTCAAATGCAGCTTAAGTTTGATATCTTTCATTCATTTTACTCACACAATCTTGCTTTAATTTCTTACTCTTTCCATTTTACACTAATGAGCCCACAGCTTCTCCTAGAAAATTTATCTTGACAAAATAATAAACTGAGCTTTTGTTTTGCATCATTGTGTTAGGAATTTGATTACTGTTAAATCAGTCATTCACCGGAAACTTGACGATTTCTAGATTTATTAATGGAACTGAGTATACGATACATTTCTGAAGAAACTGGCACATAATGATCCCATCAATGAGCATCTGGGTTTTTCTACTTCAGTAGACACCTCATGTAGCTTTCTTAAACGCCATTTGTTTTTTCTCTAATTCTAAACTTATTTTTATTTTTGTTGTTGTTTTTATGGGTTGATGATGATTGTTTTTCCAATTGTTTTCCTCATAAGGGTCTCAGTAAAAAAAATTCTTAGGAATTTGATTTGTCATTTTGAACGTATTTCATTCATCTGGTGTAAGAGAATTCCACCCAAACTAGTAAAGCTCAGGTTAAATGAAATTCTCCATTTCTAAACCTAAGCAAGGAAAAGTGAGAAAAATCCGGCAACGTATTTCCTGATTTTAACGACTGTAATTTCATAGTTGACATCTTTTTGAAAGTGAAGGTTGCAAATACACAATGTTATTGGCTCACCATGGATTAGGAAACTAACACCTCTCATTTTAATTAAGAAGGTTTTAGGTTCACAGAAAGATTGACGGGAAGGCGCAGAGATGTGCCTCGCGCTCCCTGCCCCGCATACATGGCCTCTCCCACCATCAGCATCCCCCACCAGCGTGGTACATACGTCACCAGTAATGAACCCCCACGCACACATCACTGTCACTCCAAGTCCACATTATCATTCACACTTGGTGTTAAACAGCCCACGGGTTTGGGCAAATACATAACGGCATGTACCCATCATTATGGCATCATACAGAGTATTTTCACTACCCTAAAAATGATCTGCGCTCTGCTTATTCTTTCCAAACCCCTTCACACCCACCGACCCTTTTGCTCTCTCCTCATTTTGCCTTTTTCAGAGCATCGTACTGATTGGCTTTTTTTAGATAGAAATACTTATTTAAGAGTTCTTGTCATACAGTGAGCTAAAAATCTGACCACAGCAGCTCAGGTCACTGCAAAGGCACAGAATGATCTGGCATTGCCGTAGCTGTGGCCTAGGTGGCAACTATGGTTTGGATTCGATCCACGGCCCCGGGAGGCTAGGGATCAAATTGGAGCTGTAGCTGCTGGCCTATACGAGAGTCATAGCAACACAGAATCCAAGCCGCAACTGTGACCCACACCACAGCTCATGGCAATGCCTGATCCTAAACCCACTGAGTGAGGCCAGGGATCAAACCCGCATCCTCACGGATACTACAGGGTTTGTAACCCACTCAGCCACAAAGGGAACTCACTATACCTCATATATATGTGCATTCTTTTCGTATCCTTTTCCATTACAGTTTATTACATGAAATTAAAGATAGTTCCCTGATATAATTCCCTGTACTATACAGTAGGACCTTGCCATCTATTCCATATATAGTAGTTTGTACCTAGTGATCCCAAACTCTTAATTTATCCCTTCCTCATCCCCTTCCCATGTGGTAACCATAAATTCACTTTCCATGTCTGTGTGTCTGTTTCTGTTTGTAAATAAATTCATTTGTATCATATTTTAGATATCATATGGTATTTGTCATTCTCTTTCTGACTTACTTCACTTAGAATAATAATATGTAGGCCTTTCATATTGTTTCAAACGGCATTTTATGATAAATCCATAGCCAATATAACACTCCATGGTGAAAAGCTGAAAGGCTTCCACTAAAACCTGGTACAAGACAAGGATGCCCACTGTCACCATTTGTTTTAACATTGTACTGGAAGGCCCAGCCAAATATATCAAACAAGATAAAGACATAAAATTATCCACATTTAAAAAGAAGAGGTAAAATTGTCACTATATACAGATGACATAATACTAGATATAGAAAACCTTAAAGGCTCCACACAAAAACTGCTAAAATTGATAAATGAATTCAGCAAGGAAGCAGATTAACATACAGAAACTGGTTGCATTTCTTTACACTAACAATAAAATATCAGCAAGGGAAAGTTAAAAAAAAATCTCTTAAAATTGCATTAAAACAATACTTGAGAATAAACCTGACCAAGGAAGTGAAGGATTTATGTGGTGAAAACTATAAAATGTTCCTAAAGGAAACTGAAGGTGATACAAAGAAATGGAAAGATAGCACATGCTCTCAGATTGAAAGAATTAATAGTGTTAAAACGGCCATCCTACCCAAAGCAATTGACAGATTTAATGTGACACCTATCAAGTTACCCATGTCATCTTTCATAGGACTGGAATAATCGAAAAATCTATATGGAATCATAAAAGACTCAGACTTGCCAAAGTAATCCTAAGGAAAAAGAACAAAGCTAAGAGGCATAACCCTCTCAGTCTTCAGACAAAACTACAAAGTAATCAAAACACTATGGCACTGGCACAAAACAGACATAAGGATTAATGCAACAGAACAGAGAGCCTAGAAATAAACCCACACGCCTATGGCAAATTAATCTTCAACCAAGGAAATAGGAATATGCAATGGAGAAAAGACCGCCTCTTCAGCAGTGCTGTTGGGAAAGCTGGACAGCCCCCTGTACATTGATGAAGTAAGAACACCCTCAGTCCATACAACTCAAATGGCTCGAAGACATAAACATAAGACATAACACCATACAACTCCTAGAAGAGAACACGGGCAAAACATTCTCTTACATAATTCATAGCAATGTTTTCTAGGTCTCCCAAGGCAACAGAAGTGAAAACAAAAATGAACAAATGGAACCTAATCAAACTAATAAGCTTTTGCTCAGCAAAGGAAACCATAAACAAAATGAAAATACAACCTACAAACTAGGAGAAAATGCTTGCAAACAATGTGACCGACAAGGGCTTAATTTTGAAAATATGCAAACAGCTCATACAACTCAATAACGTCATCAACAACAATGCACACCCCATCAAAAAATGGACGGAAGGAGCTCCTGCTGTGTCACAACAGGATCAGTGGCATCTTGGGAGTGCTGGGATGTAGGTTCAATCCCTGGCCTAGTGCAATGGGGTTAGGGATCTGGCATTGTTGCTGCTATGGCTTAGGTTCAACTGCAGCTCAGATCTGGTTCCTCTATGTGCCACAGGGCAGCCAAAAATGAAAATAAATAAATAGGCAGAAGATCTAAATAGATATTTCTCCAAAGAATACATACAGATGACCAATAGGCACATGAAAATATACTCAATATTGCTACTTATTAAGGAAATGGAAATCAAAACTACAATGAGGTACCACCTCACACTGGTCGGAAATGGCCATCATTATAATGTCTACAAATAACAAATGCTGAAGAGGGTATGGAAAAAAGAAAACCCTCCCAGACTGTTGCTGGGATTGTAAATTGGTACAACCACTATGGAAAACAGCACGGATGTTCCTTAAAGAACTATAAGTATAGTTAATAGATGATCCAACACTCTCTCTCCTGGGCACATATCTAAAGAAATCTTTAATTCAAAAATGTGTGCACCTCAGTAATCACAGCATCATTATTTACTAAAGCCACAGCATGGAAGTAACCTAAATATCTATTGACAGATGAATGGATAATGTTTTGAGACACACGCACACACGCACAATAGAATACTAGTCATTTCTTTTCAATGCTAAATAATACTCCATTGTTTGGAAGTACCACGGTTTATTTATCCATTCACCTACTGAATAACATCTTGGTTGCCTCTAAGTTCTGACAATTATGAATAAAACTGCTATTAGCATTCATGAGCAGCTTTTTGTATGTAGCCAATTTTTTAGCTATCTTGAATAAATTACAAGGAGCATGATTGCTGGATCATGTGTTAAGAGACTGGTTAGTTTTATAAGAAGCCTTCAGACTGTCTTCTAATGTGGCTGGTCAGTTTTGAATTCCTAGCAGCTATGAAGGAGAATCCTTGTTCCTCCACTTCCATGCCACAATTTACTGTCATCAGAGGTCCAGATTTTGTCCACGCTAATAGATGTGTAGTGATATCCTGTAGTTTTAATTTGCATTTTCCTGATGACATAGGATGTGAAATGTCTTTTCATATGCTTATCTGCCATCTGTATATTTTTTTTTTGGTAAGGCATCTGTTAAAGTCTTTGGCTCACTTTTAAAATAAATCACACTGTTTGAATTCTTACTGAATTTTAAGAGTTCTTTGTATATTTTGGATACCAGTCCCTTTTCATATATGTCATTGCAAATATTTCTCCCAGTCTGTGGCTTATATTCTTATTTTCTTGACACAGGCTTTCAAGGAGAAGAAAGTATTCATTTCAATAATGGCCAACTTATCAATTCCCTCTTCCATATACCCTGTCTTTACTGTTGCATCTAAAATGTCATTACTATACCCAAGATCATGTAGGTTTCCTCCTATGTTGTCTTCTTTTTAGATTTTTCTAGAAGTTCTCATTTAGTGATTCAAACTTTGCACAGACCCATTCCTAAAAAGCATCTTGTCTTTTATTGCCCGTTTACAACAGTTCAGTGAAATATTAAAGCAACTGTGTTACATTAAATCTTATAAATTAAAATTGTAAGTATTTTATTGCATACAATACTGGATAAACAATGATAATAACAGCTAATATGCAAGTTCTTACTGTATGTTAGGGGTTGCATTAAGTTCTTATCCTAGGTTAATTTGTCAGGGGAGCTAATCGTATATGAAGCATTATCTACATTTTAGGGAAAGAAAAAGAATCCAGAATGGGAGAAGTTAGAGTACTTTTTTTTTAAAAAAAACTGAGGTACAGTTGATTTACAATGTTGTGCCAATTTCTGCTGTACAGCAAAGTGATGCAGTCATACACATGTATACATTCTTTTTCTCACATTATCTTATGTTCTATCTCAAGACTAGGTATAGTTCCCTGTGCTGTACAGTAGGATCTCATTGCTTATCCATTCTAAATGTAATAGTTTGCGTCTACTAACCCCAAACTCCCAGTCCATCCCACTCCCTCCTCCCTCCGCTTTGGCAAGTCAGTTCTCTATGTCTGTGACTCTGTTTCTGTAATTTAATGATGGTCACACTGTGGGTAAGTGATGGAGCTGATGGATTAACAGGAGATATGATTCCAACCTTTGTACCTCTGCTAAGGATCTTACTCTGCTCTACAGTGTACACTGTTCTGTACACATATATTTGCAAAAGGATCATTATTACTGTGAATAGAAACATATTTGTAACTGAATTCACATTAATATTTCCACCTTTCTAGAAGTGTTCTCTATCAGCCATAAAGACATAATTAATTAATTTCCATTGGTTTTATGACATAAATGGTAACGGTAGCTCATTTTCTCATACTCTGATGTTTTATGATCCATTGGTAAACTATAACAGCATAACTAATGTAAAACTCAAGACATTTCTTTTAATGTTTTTTCCTATCAATATAATAATTTACTACTTATATCTGTATGCATTCAAGCACAATGAAAGTGAATTACTTCCACTTCTCCAGTGTTTAATATCCAAAAAAGTATTGATGTATTGTTGGTTATTTTACTTCTTACAATGCCCTTGAGGCATTTTCTTTTTTAGCAAAATGAACACAAGATGGAATTAAATGTGATCAATATCTGAAGTCTAGACGTTCCCCCGCTATTTTATATCACTCAACCAAATACTGGTGAATGTGCATGTGCTTACACTCTTGTGTACATATGTAATTACTAGATCTTTTATTTATTCTGAAGGCTACTATTAGCATGTCCCTTCCATTAATATTTAAGGTAAAATACATAAATGGGACCAGAAATGGTGGATCTAAAGTGGTGAATGATTTGTGACCTTGACCCAGTCAGTATTTATGAGAGTCTAGTGCATACCATAGAGAGAGCTGTAGGTTGAGCAAAATTCAGTGCCTATATCACCTGTTCCTTTGTGGAGCATAGAATGGGGAATAAAAGACAGACAAATCAAATCATCATTCAAGGTAATGAATTACACTAAAAACGATTTCTTTCAGGTGAAAAGCAATTGTTTCTATGAAAGCATAAATAGGGGTGATATTACCCAAGGAGCTAGAGAAGGCTTCTCTGCAGAACCAACACAACAACAGTAATCTAAAGGATATATTGCAATTAGGTGACAAAGTCAGAAGAGAGCATTCTGGTCACTGGGAAAAAGAACTTGTCACATTATAGCTGGCAAAAGTATTTCTGAAATGAGGAAGGATGGGGAGGAATCATGGCTGGGACAAATCATGTGGTCACTGTACTTCCTTTTAGGGTTTTGGAAAACAATGGGCATCACTGAAGGATTGTAAATTCGGAAGCGACAGGCTCAGAAGTTCATACTTGAAAGAGCTGCCTTTTGACTGTACGGATAGTGATTTGAGGAGGGTTCAGAATGGATGCAAGCAAGTCAATCAGAGAACATTCCTACCCATTAGACATGTGGGAACAAAAGACAATGGTCTACAATAATTTTCAACTCAAGTCCATCACCAATACCTTTTTTTTTCTTTTTCTCTTTTTCAGGTTGCACCTGAGGCATATGAAGTTCCTCAGCTAGGCGTCCAATCAGAGCCTGCCTATGCCAGAGACAAGAAGTGACACATCTGAGCTTCCTCTGTGACCTGTACTGCAGCTGGTGGACATGCTGGATCCTTAACCCACTGAAGGAGGCCAGAAATCAAATCTGCATCCTCATGAATACTAGTTGGGTTCTTAACCCACCAAGCAACAATGGGAATTCCAACACCTTTTAAAAACCATTCCTGATTGCTCTTCCCACTGAAATAATTAATCAAATCTATCGTTGTGCCTTTATTACATATCATACAAATATCTACTATCACTATATTATTTTGTCATATGAAAATATTTCTTTCTATAAACCACAGCTTACTGAGAGCAAGAACTCTATCTTAAGTCATCTTTCATCCGCTTCTGCCTAAAACACTCCTTCCTTCCTAGTGGGTATGGAATAGAAGACGGCTGAAAAAGTTACTACATTGATCAAGAAAGCACAACAGAGAGGTCTTTAATTAATCTGCATGCTCTTGCTGATGAAATTATACGAACGGAAGAAAAAATCACAAAGGGGTTGGGACAGCAGACATTCAAGATATGATTTTAACGCTGAGGAAGACCAGTTGGAGGAAGAGAATCCCAGGTAAATGAATGAAAGTGCGTGGCTCACGGGATAGGTTAGAAAACCACGAAAAGAAAGCATAGAAGTAATGAAGTTCAAAGAGTGGAATTTTTAAAATAAAATTGTCCAAATACTCCCATAAAGCAAAGTGCTACAGAAAGGGAGGGCACAAGATCTAAGAACTTCAACCACCCAGCGGATGCAGCGGCACGAGGACTGCCGTCCCTGGTAGAGTGCTGATGGCGGGCATTGAGAGGCGTGTGGAGGGGACTCAGAAGGTGGAGAAGTAAAAGAGAAAAGGAACAGTGTTTTCAAGAAAAAAAACACATATACTTTTGTTTTGGTTAGATTTTAAGAACAAAGAGATGTGCATGTTTTTATCTCCAGAGGCAAGACAGAAGAGTGGCTGAAGGAAGTATGTGTATTTTTGCTCTTTTGTGGTTGCTATTTCCTTCCTTCAGATCTAATGGGTCTTTGCCTACACCCACAGCGGGATGTTGTTTTCAGCCCTTTATCCAATGGCTGGAGACTTCCGTCCTATAGAGAGGATGAGAAAAATGAGCTGGGCTTGCGCCCGCCCTGCTGTGTGTTCTGTTTCCCTCCTCCAGGCCTGCACCCCTATGGAAGCTGTATCCTGTCTTTTACTGGTCCCTCTCTGGATGGGATCAAGGAAGTCTATGACTTTTTTAGATCGTCTGATTTTGTTTAAAGATGGGCCATGCTCTTTGTGGTTTGTACAATTCAAGCAAAAGCTGAAACCTGAGGGCAGTTTCTGTGTACAAATAAAAAGGTTTTAGAACTTAATAGGTCTTATAAAGGTACCATCGGTTCATTCAGTGTATATGTCTCAAATCCAGTTCTTCCTAAGTCTTTTATGTTCAGTTTCCAAATACATTTTTCTATATTTATAAATCTGGAAAATATTTTCAGGTACCTTTAAGAACTCATACATTAGGAGTTCCTGTCCCGGCTCAATGGTAATGAACTTGACTGGTATCCATGAGGATGTGGGGTGTGGGTTCAAACCTTTGCCTCTCTCAGTGGGTTAAGGATCTGGCATTGACTTGAGACATGGTGTAGTTTGCAGATGTGGCTCGGACCCCAGTTTGCTGTGGCTGTACCACTGGCTGGCAGCTGCAGGTACAATTTGACCCCTAGCCTGGGAACTTCCATATGCCATGGCTGCAGCCCTAAAAAGACAAAAAAAAAAAAAAAAAAGAATTCCTACATGAGTGTTTGGTATTTTTATTGAATTAGTTTATACCATTAATTACTTTTAAATGCACTTAAATTTAATACAGATAATTTCCTTAATTATCTGTATTAAATATGTTTCTGATTTAATGACTTAATTATATGATTTTAAAAATACATAAATAATTTGTGTACATTATATAAATTAAAAATTTAACAAGATGCTTAATTATTATGTGTAAGACATAAAAGGGACATATGTGTAGAAATATATTTGAGATTATACAACTTTATCAGCAAAATTTCACTTTAAAATAACAAGTATAATTCTGTTGTACAATTTTATATCATAAATAGAATTAAAAGATTGAACTATTACCCAAGTGGCTTAAATTCTCTAAAATATTGCCAAATGACAAATAATTGAAATTCTATATACTTTCTGATTCTTAATTTTATTCTCTTAAATATTTATACAAGTGACTCTAAATGTGCCTAGAGTCAGAACATGCTTACGTACTAGGAATAAACCTGGATTTATTTTCTGAGGTCCTTTGTGTGTAATCATGCTGGCAAGGAGGTTAGCGCATTTGGAATAGGTCAAGTATCAGAGAAATAATAGCAGAAGCTAATATCAGCTCATAGGGTCCATTTCATACAGAGGGTCCATTTCATATAAAGTTTTTTTTTTTTTGTCTTTTTGCCATTTCTTGGGCCGCTCCCGCAGCATATGGAAGTTCCCAGGCTAGGGGTCTAATCGGAGCTGAAGCCGCTGGCCTACACCAGAGCCACAGCAACGCGGGATCCGAGCCGCATCCGCAACCCACACCACAGCCCACGGCAATGCCGGATCGTCAACCCACTGAGCAAGGGCAGGGACCAAACCCGCAACCTCATGGTTCCTAGTTGGATTCGTTAACCACTGCGCCACGACGGGAACTCCAAGTTTTTTTTTTAATTGGTCTTTACATTAAGCAAAATTAGAGACCCTGGAAGACTTTAGGCAGAGGCATGATATAGTCCAAGATGCATTTTTAAAAGATCGGTGTGGCCGTTCTGTTGAGAAGAATGTGTAAAGGAACAAACAGCAGAAGCAAGAATGCCTGTTCGTGGATCACAATCCGGGCGCCTATGATGGTGATTCAACTTTGTCTGGCAGCCATAGGATGAGTCGGGGGCCACAGAGGAAACAAAGAGCACTCTCAAAGGAACAACTGTGTAGAATGTAGTGGAGGAACTTTTGCAAAACTACTTGCTGGTTTAAAGGAAATCGACAAGGTCTGATGAACCAAGAAGAAAACCCCTACCCTGCACTGAAAAAGGTCAGGAGAATGACTGGTGAAGAGAACTCAGTGCAACTTCCAGCTGCAAAAAAAAAAAAAAAAAAAAAAAAAAAAAAGCCACCCAACAGGAGCTGTGCCCTTTGGCAGAGAAAGAGCCACTTCTGAGCTTTTTCTAGCAAGGATGGAGCTGGGGAATTAATACTCAAACCAAATTCTTCTCCCACCTTCTATTCTACTGTCAGTTTCTCTATTCTGAAGAAAGCAAGAGGGATTTCAGAGAGCAAAGTGTTTTTTGAGATTTAAAGATACTTTTGATGGTAGGACACAATATACAGCATGTGAATGGATGAAAAGCTGAATACCTGGTTACTTACAGCTCTGAACAAAAGAAGGTTGCCCAGCAGAGCCACATAGGTGGTGGTATTGGGACAGGATAACAACAAGCTGGTGTTATAGGGTAGTTTATGCATGGCAAGATGGATATGGCTAGCTGTTTCTTGGGCTCCCTGTGGATTGGCTAATTTGAAATATTTCACTAGCTCTGGGACAAAGAGCTCTCCTTAGTTGCCTGGTACCTGCCCCTAGGAGAATGAAGGCTATACAATGGCCCAGAGTGTAAGAAGTGGTTGAACTGTGAAGGTCAGTAGCTGCTTAAAAGGGGAAATGGCCAGTCCCTCATCAGAACCTCAGACCTGGGTCAAGACAAACATTAAACCTATACACTCAACTATATTATGCAAACAACTTTCTTTGATATAATCCTTAAAGTTCAGGTCTGCAAGGTATAGAAAAAGGTGGAAAAAAAAAGTGAAGAGGAGAAAAGGAATTGAGGAGTGGCAAGTTTATAATATATGAAGCCAGAGATAGCAAGATTTTCTAGATTATATATAGAACATGAAACAAAGTAAGAGATCAATGATAAACTCAACACCTGAACAATTAGAAAGATAGAGCTACCATCAAAATCAGGATAGTATGAGAGTTCCCCTGTGGCTCAGAAGGTTAAGGACCCAATGTTGTCTCTGTGAGGATGGGGGTTCAATCCCTAGCCTCCCTTGGTGGGTTAAGGATACAGTGTTGCCATGAGCTGTGGTGCAGGTTGCAGATACAGCTCGGATTCGACCCTTGGCCTGGGAACTGCCGTATGTGGCAAGTATGGCCCTAAAAAGGAAAAAAAAATAATAAATGAGATTATGTGAGTGGGTATGGGGGCAGGGATAGAATATGTTTGATGGCTCAGATCAAAAGTTATCCTTAACATATGGATTTTGAGATGTCTGTGAAGCAAAAAGTGTCACTTGTCAACTAGACAATTTAATACATAGGTCTGGAGTTGGGATGAGATGTTGCTGCTGAAACTGTAAACTATTGGTTTAAAGATGATATTTGATCTCAGAGAGTAGGTGGAATCACAAAAGGCAAGAGTATGAAGAAGAACGTTAATCAAGGACTGAGCCCTGAGACTGTCCCTTGGGGTGGAGGAGGGTGAAGAGTTCGTGTTGATGGATCCGGGAGAGTAGACAGAAGTGATGCAGACTGAGGAGCAACGGGACTAAAAGCACAAACGTAATAATAACTCGGAAACCAAGTGGGAGGAAATGTATCAAGGAGGAGAGAGGGTAAATTAGCTAAAATTAAAACTGATAACTGATCACTGGAATCAGCAAGGTGGAAATCATTGTTGAATATTATAAGAACAATTATATTACATGGTGGAGTTATGAAATCTTGATTTGGAGAGAGATCAAAAGAGAAGAATTAGAGAAAGGCTGTAGATAATCCTTTTGCGTTCATCTATTTGCTTTTGAAAACGAGAACCAAAAAAATGAAGCAGTATCTAGTTGCTTATTAATTTGTTGCTTGGTTTTTAGATGGGCAAAATGCCAGTAGTTATATTGACATAAATAACAAATCAAAGAGACACACACACACAAAAATGATGCTGGGAAGGGGGAGATTCCAGAAGTCTTTTCTTTGCATGGGCCAAGGAGGTAAGAATTAGAGCTCACGCGGAGAGAAGGTTTTAGCAGGGGGCATGGCAATAGCATCTACACTAACAGCTGGAAATTTGCAAGTATGCAAATGCAAAGTGGGCTATAAGACCTCACATATGTGATATAACAATTTTATATCATAAATAGAATTGGACAGGTACATTTATTTATTTACTCATTTAGGTCTTTTTTTGTGGGGACGGGTACACCCACAGTGTATGGAAATTCCCAGGCGAGGGGTCGAATCAGAGCTGTAGCCGGTGTCCTACACCATAGTCACAGCAACGTGGGATCTGAGCTGCCCCTGTGACCTACACCAGAGCTCACGGCAATGTCACATCCTTAACCCTCTGAGTCTGAGGCCATAGATCAAACCTGCATCCTCATGGATACTAGTAGGGTTCATTCCCACTGAGCCATGACAGGAACTCCTATGTGCATATTTATATGGAAAAAAATTAAGACAGATTAGTATTAGAGCAAGACAAACCCCGAGCCACAATACTTTTGAAATGAGGAGTGACCTGATATCTGTGGATTCCAAAACGAATCAGAAATTGAAGAAAAATGTCAAAGATATTGACAAACAGCAAAGAAAGGGCAATATACAGGATGGCTTGTCCGGTATTTTCCACTGACGCATTTTTGCACACAGAATTGGTGTAGTTAGCAATGTCTTTAACATGCAGGGGACTTACGAGATACATGTGAGAAATAAGAAGCCTCATGGTCATGACAAGTTGTGATGCAGAGTGTTTAAAAAAAGCAAAAATCTGGGATGTTTTAGGTTTTGTTAAAAAAAAACTTAGTAAAGGAAATTACGCTTTAGAAGGCATAACTGGGTGGCCTGAACATAAATGCTCAGAAGGGTCTTGGTGGGGACGGTCAAGGCAGTACAGACAGAGGATATTGTAAAGATGGAACTTCAGAGGGTTGTGTTTTACACAGTCCAGAGTTTAATAAGAACACAGTTCATAGGTTCATATGTATAATGGGTATGAATGAAAATACCTCACGCTAAAGGTGTTGTGTTATACATGAAACATTTTCTGAAGTCAAAAAGGAAAATACCTACCAGGAGGATGAAAGTGGTTTGAGATTGAGTAGGAATGAGGCAGTGGGGGAGAGAGGGGGAGAGGGAGGGAGAGAGTGAGAATATGCCAAGTGCCTGCCAGAAGCCATTCCATTCTGACGGCGAAGTTGAGAAGTAGACTTTCTTATCTGCTTATCACAAAGGAAGAGACCCACATCATCTAAACGGAGAACACTCTTAACAGGTTTTTATTTTAGATTATTTATTTATTGCTTGCTTATTGAAAACTAGTATTTAAAGGATATAGCTGAGCAGGTGCCAATGAGCATCTCTGCACTACTATGCGATGTCCTAGCAGATACACTGGATAAGCAATGAGGTCCTGGCGTCTGTCACAGGGAACTCTATCCAGTCTCTTGGGATAGACCATGATGGAGGATAATACAAGAAAGGGAATGCATATGTATTCATATAAGTGGGTCACTTTTCCGTGACCCATCAGAAGTTGGCACAACATTGTAAGTCAACTACACCTTAGTAAATTTTTTTTTAAAAGGATATAGGTGAATGGGATAAGGAAAAGGGGCATGAACTTGTCTAGAGAGTATAGATAACATGAAGGAAGTATAGAAAGAAATCTAGTAAGATCCTCCTTCATTTTTTTACTGGTGATCTTTAATATGTATGGTAAGACTAAGTGAAATGAAAAATTGAATGAAATGATATGTATTATTTTGGCCTCTATGTTTTAGTTGTTGTTGTTGTTTTTTAATGGGTGCACTTGTGGCATATGGAGGTTCCCAGGCTAGGGGTAGAATCGGAGCAACAGCTGCCAGCCTGTGCCACAGCCATAGCAACATGGAATCCAAGCAGCATCTGTGACCTACACCACAGCTCACGGCAACCACCAGATTCCTAACCCACTGAGCAAGGCCGGGGAGCGAACCCAAATCCTCATGGATACTAGCTGGATTCATTGCCACTGCATCACAACGGGAACTTGCTATGTTTTAATTTTAAATCAGCTTTATCAGTAGGTTTTAGGAATAAAGACATATGGCTTTTCCTCCCTGGATTTCCCTTTTTTACAGAAATTTATGCTCTGGCCAAAAGGCCATTTTCACTAATCTTCATTCAATACAGGCAGAATGAATTGAGTAGCTGCATGTAACATTTAGAGACCCACTGAGAAACTCTTAATCTGAGCAAAACAGAGCCCCTCTAAGCCCTCTGGTATTCACAGTGGTCCCAATAGGACTAGGGTACAAAATTTTCATAAATTTCCTTAGGTAGGACAGCTTGGAATGCTTGAAAAGACATATAAAAGAAGTCAATATTTAGTTTGACTCTATTTCCTGTTAATAACCTATGAATTTAAATGAATTATTGAAATATTCTAGTCCTTCATTTTCTTTCTTGTGGAGTGAAGAGAATAGGGATATTTTAAATTAAGGCCTCTCCCATTGCGAAGATATGGAGTTTAAGGCTCTATGTTCCTAAGAGAGAAATCTAAAAGACATTTGTTCCTACGTGCAATTAACACAGGAAGTTGGCACAACAACTACTAACTGACCATGAATGACATGCAATGAAGGAAAGCTATACTGAATACAACTCAACAGAATATATCAGTTTCTATAATAGTCTTTGTAAATACCATTTTATATTTATCAAAACATAGCCTTCTAGCCAATTCAATAATTTTGTCCCTCTCCAAATTTAATAGCATGTTGAATTTTGAAAAGTAACACATTAATTTGATTAGTAAGAAAATGAAGATTTCAAGATTTTTTTTTCATTATTAGGAAAAATAGGAATAGAAGAAAACACAATCATTAAAGAACTGTTTTGTTCATTTCAGAGGAAAGAAACAGGGAGTTCCCGTTGTGGCTCAGGGGTTAACGAATCCGACCAGGAACCATGAGGTTGCGGGTTCGATCCCTGGCCTTACTCAGTGGGTTAAGGATCCGGTGTTGCCATGAGCTGTGGTGTAGGTTGCAGATGTGGCTCGGATCCCGCGTTGCTGTGGCTGTGGTGTAGGCTGATGGCTACTGCTCCGACTGGACCCCTAGCCTGGGAACCTCCATATGCCGCGGGAGCGGCCCTAGGAAAGGCAAAAAGACCAAAAAAAAAAAAGGGAAAGAGACAGAGACAGAAACCATAATAATTAAGATTCTGCAAAGTTCTAAATGACATGGCACAGCTACATGCTATGTAATACTGTAGATGAATTTACAAAGGTACACACGCACACAGAGCTGGTGTATTTGAATAGATCAAAAAATTAAAACAACAAATAATTTTGAGTCTACAAATTTTAAACGTGCTTGATGAATGTCCTCATAAAAGCACCCATGGTATCTTTAACATTTTGACTTGTAACACTGTCTTTAGTACTTCCTGCTTGAAGCTCAAAGCCTTTCTAAAAGATTCCTATTAAAAAGTATTTGCTCACAACTGAGCATACTTTCTCAGTTCACTTTAGATGACTTCTCTCACCAAGAGAGAAGTTTATTTTACTGAAACTGGATTTCAAACTTTCATCTGCAGAGTTTGCTCTTTTGAGGCCAGTCATCTCTAAAACAGTAAACTGGTAAATACTGTATATCTGAAGCATCCAGCTGAAAAGCTTGTCAACAGAAACAAGACTTCCAGCTCCTAAACTGTTCCACTTCACTGACTGAATCCATGGGCTAAGAAAATTTGAGCAGAGGTCAAAGTACTGCTGTCATTTTTATAGCAAGTTCCACCACTGTGCTTACTCAATAGTAATGTCCAGAGGAGATGGCCAGAGCTCACTTGATATAAAGTGCGTGGTGAAGAAAATGCGAGGTTTCAGGTAGCTGAGAGGAGATTAGGTATGCGCCAATCTATCTGTTGGCACAAATAAAATAATTTCCATGGAGTGGATAATCTACTAACTACCTCAGAAAATGTGAGTTTTCAGATAGCGGCAGGGATTTAAGAACCGTATGACTATAGGTATCACAAAGCAAAATGGAAAAGTAATCTTGCATAGTACATCATAATGCTTTTATAAGCAATGCCACAGGAAAGAGGAAAATCTGAATTCCTTTAAGTGTACGTACGTCGTCACGGTTATAAGGGGGCCTGCTACTTTGCTTTATGTTTTCCTTACTCTTATCTGACATAATCATATCTTCTCCAAAGGAATAAATATCAGCACTTTGTACTGCATACATTTCAAAAGGGTTTATTGGCTTTAAGAGCTTTTCCCTTCTCTACTATAATTGTTGCTGTTTGAAGGATTTAAATTAGCTGTGATCACACTGGATTTCCTATCTTGCAGAGGGACGTAATCCATACAGCCTCAGACTTCAATTCATAAAGGTTGGCTTTTTTATTACCTCCACTATTTGCAAGTACTGTGCACTTGGTCAAGTAAAGGAAACTCTCAATCTTACTTTTTATCTATAAAATGTAGACACATATAACCATTATAATAGCTTTTCTTTTTTTTTGATGAAAGTTGTCAAAGAAAATGTCTTTGTAAATAGTCAAACAGCGGATATAAGAATCTACATAAATATAGGATATGTGGCTATAACATCTGTTACCCAATTTCTTTCCAGACTGATGGAAATAAAGGCTAGGAGAGGTCTATCCTCTGCAGCCATCCCTCCCAGTTCTACCCAGGCAAGGAAACCAAACTTGAGAAAAACTACTCTTCAGTCAGGAATAGGTAAATGTTACTTGCCAGAATCAATAAATAAACTCCCAAATAAACTATATAGAAGAAATATTTGAATTATCAACAGCAGTGTTCTCATCATTAACTCCAATAATAGGAAAGCCGTTTACAATTCTGGATGTCTCTGACATATAATTTAATTTTGTCAATCAAGGTGGATATTTTTACAAGATTCTTTTCCTTTCTGACATTTAACGTCACTGAATTGGAGAAAAAAGAAAAGATACTATGCGCTGATTTATTTATAAGAAAAGTAATTTGTTATAAAATATAATAGAGATGTTTCTGCCCTAAATTATTGCATAGATATTTGTTTTTTCCTCTAAAGAAAATAAAATGTGTAGTCTATTGTTGTAAATAGATACTCTCCTCCTTTGAGATATACTGATATGTCCTTGTATACACCATAAGGTCACTTGAGGACAAAGGCTATAAACTTTTACTTCTTTATGACCTCTCCAGAGATGAGATATTTCCTAGCTTCCAGTCGAATTACTGAATGAATGAATACTAAGCACAATTAAGTAAACATGACAAGCAAAGTGAGCCACTTAATGTCTTCTGATTTTCTTATGATCTTGCATTATTAAGACATACAGTGATGACCTCGCAGGAACCATAAATGTGTCCGCTTATCATGACCTCTTAACTAGCAAAATGCCTGACTCTTATTGTATTAAATATCAGAGTCGGAGCTCCCGTCGTGGCGCAGTGGTTAACGAATCCGACTAGGAACCATGGGGTTGCGGGTTCAATCCCTGGCCTTGCTCAGTGGGTTAACGATCCGGCGTTGCCGTGAGCTGTGGTGTAGGTTGCAGACGTGGCTCGGATCCCGCGTTGCTGTGGCTCTGGCGTAGGCTGGTGGCTACAGCTCCGATTCGACCCCTAGCCTGGGAACCTCCATATGCCGCAGGAGCGGCCCAAAGAAATAGCAAAAAGCCAAAAAGCCAAAAAAAAAAAAAACAGAGTCTTGTTTTGGTGCATTTAAAATAGTGGATGTAACCAAAGACCTAGGTCTCTACTCAGATTTCCTACTGATACATTTTATGGCAGCATAAATTTTTTTCTAACTACTTATAACATGTTAAAATTATCTTAATCAATTACAGCAATTACATGCTCTTAAGCATTTTCTGGCACTTCAGTTTTAGTGGTTATCTGATAAATACCTGTATCTACACTAAACTCTATGCCTCATGAGAAGGAGTACAACTTTTGCACAATCTTATTCTGAGCATCTCTAGAGAATCTGATAGTCAGGGAACATCAGTAACTATCTGATGAGTGACTCAGTGACTTAAAAAATGAATGAAAAACTAATATTGTAAAAATGGCCATACTACCCAAAGCAGTCTACAGATTCAATGCAATCCCTATCAAATTGCCCATGACATTTTTCACACAACTAGAAGAAACAGTCCAAAAATTTATATGGAACCACAAAAGACCCAGAATTGCCAAAGAAATTCTGAGGAACAAAAACCAAGCAGGACGCATAACTCTCCCAGACTTCAGGCAATATTACAAAGCCACAGTCATCAAGATAGTGTGGTACTGGTACCAAAACAGACAGACAGACCAATGGAATAGAGAACCTAGAAATAAACCCAGACACCTATGGTCAGTTAATCTTTGACAAAGGAGGCAAAAACATAAAATGGGAAAAAGACAGTCTTTCAGTAAGTACTGCTGGGAAACCTGGACAGCTGCATGCAAATCAATGAAACTAGAACACACCCTCACACCATGCAACAAAATAAACTAAAAATGGCTTAAGGACTTAAATATAAGACAAGACACCATCAAACTCCTGGAAGAGAACATAAGTAAAACATTCTCTGACATCAACCTTACAAATGTTTTCTCATGTCAGTCTCCCAAAACAACAGAAATAAAGGCAAAAATAAACCAATGGGACCTAATCAAACTGACAAGCTTTTGCACAGCAAAGGAAACCAAAAAGAAAACAAAAAAGACAACTTACAAAATGGGAGAAAATAGCGTCAAATGATGCAACTGACAAGGGCTTAATCTCTAAAATATAGAAACAACTCACACAACTCAACAGCAAAAAATCCAATGGAAAAATGGGCAAAAAGACCTGAAGAGACATTTCTCCAAGAAGATTTACAGATAGCCAAAAAGCACATGAAAAACTGTTCAACATCCTTGATTATTAGAGAAATACAAATCAAAACTATCACGAGATACCACCTCACACCAGTCAGAATGGCCATCATTAATAAGTCCACAAATAACAAATGCTGGCCGGGGTGTGGAGAAAAGAGAACATTTTTTGCACTGTTGGTGGGAATGTAAGCTGATACAACCACTATGGAGATCAGTATGGAGGTACCTTAAAAAACTATACATAGAACCACCATATGACACAGCAATCCCACTCTTGGGTATATATCTGGACAAAACTTTCCTTGAAAAAGTCACATGCACCCCCCTGTTCATCTCAGCACTATTCACAATACCCAAGATATGGAAACAACCAAAAGTCCATCGACAGACAACTGGATTAGGAATATGTGGTATATATACATGATGGAGTACTACTCAGCCATAAAAAGAACAAAATAATGCCATTTGCAGCAACATGGATGGGAACTAGAGACTCTCATACTGAGTGAAGTAAGTCAGAAAGAGAAAGACAAATACCATATGCTATCACTTATATCTGGAATCTAATATACAGCACAAAGGAACCTTTCCACAGAAAAGAAAATCATGGACTTGGAGAATAGACTTGTGGTTGCCAAGGGGGAGGGGGGAGGGAGGGGGATGGATGGGGTGCTTGGGGTTAATGGATGCAGACCGTTGCCTTTGGAATGAATTAGCAATGAGATCTTGCTGTGTAGCACTGGGAACTATGTCTAGTTACTTACGATGGATCAGGATAATGTGAGAAAAAAGAATGTATACCTGCATGTGTAACTGGGTCACCGTGCTGTACAGTAGAAAAAACATAATGTATCGGGGAAATAAAAAAAAAAAGAATGAATGAATGAAGTTATTACAAAGTGCTAGGAGAGTTTTCCAACAAAGAGAAAAGAGAAATGGGATTTCCCTGTGCTGACAGAACATTATGACACATTTATGCATCTGGGCTTGTATAAAAACACAGTCCTAAGAGATAAAGAGGAAGAAGGGCTCTTTATTACCTTCAATAGGAAGAAACCAGCAGATATTTTTCTTTTGGAATAGACTAAGGGACAAATATTGTCTAGCCCAGAAAATAACATTCTAAGGGTATTCAGTGCTGTATTTGTTTAGTAAAACACAGGGTACATATCAATGCTGAAGAAAGAAACTAGTCACTGAATAGCAGCTCCAAGGCAGTTTTGTGTTGCTATGTTTGCCCTGAAAGAAGGTGTTGAAATATTGACTTCAGTCTCCCCTATTTCAAGCAGTCTGTACTTGCCCTCTGAAAGAAAGGATGCTTCCAGAAGCGAAGTGGTATATATTAAATATCTGTAAAATGTGTCTGCCCCTATTGTCACTGTCACCAGTCCTAGTGATACAAATTCTCTTCTTCTTTGCAGGTGAGTTTTTTTTATGTTAAAGGATAATAAAATTTACTCATGATTGTAAGTGAATGCTTAAAGTTGATGCTGTTTCTTTATTATTATCATTATTTTCCTTAACTGAAACAAAGTGAACTTTTCTCTGGTGCATCACTACCTACCACTCTGAAAATACCCACACTGAAAGCATAAGAAAGTCATGGTGCGAGATGAATGATGATCGCCTGCAAAGAAATGATAGGACTGTACCTTTTCTCTCTTTTTCCCAGCAGGGTCCCTTTGCTGGGTTCTGACTTATGCCGACTAATTGGAGTCAGTCAAATAGACAAACAGCTCATTTCCCTTCCCTCTCTCCTCTCAACGCGATACATTTACAAGCTACACAAGGAAATGTAACAATGTGTCTGTCATCTAAAATGAATCACCCCACTGATCTACAAAAACAGTACAAGAGAAATATGGACCTAATTTCAGAATGACACGGGTTCATATATCCATCCAGTGTTATACTTTCCTAAGATTTTTGGATTTAGTTTATTAGTTTGAATGGAGAGGTGGCAAACAGAACAGTCAATTTTCTTTTTTCTTTCTTTCTTTCTTTTTTTTTTTTTTTTTTTTTTTTTTTGCCATTATGGAGCTTAACTTGAGTGGGCAGAGATGAACAACAAACAAATAATCAAGAAGTAAGGAAGATAATCTTCCTTTGGGTAACAATTTGAAAAAAAAATGTGATGATGTTTAACTGGGGGTTGGAGAGTTGCTGCATCAAATCAAGATTTAGAGTCAGCAAAAGTTTGGCATGATAGAAGCACAGAAGGGAGACCAGGATAGCTGATGGAGACTGTGGGAAAGGAAAAATGATAGCACATGATGCTAATGAGGTAGGCAGAGCCTGGCCAAGCTGAACCTTAGAGCCCCTCCAGGTAAAGCCTGTAAGCAGGGAAAGGCTATGATCTGAATTATGATTTGTGATTGTTCTGTGGCGAAATATTTTTCAGTGAACAAGATTGAAAGGAGGAGACAAGAGACCACTGCATTAAAACAGGCAAGAGATGACTACTAGGCAAACAGTAGTCAAAACAGAGAAAAGTTGAGATACATGTTCAAGGTGCTACCATTAATTAAATTGAGGGATGAGGTAAACAAGAACCAAAGTATGGGCTTGAGTTGCTGGGTGTGTGGTATTGCTTTTCATTAGGAAGGAGCTAACTCTGGAAAGAGTGAGTTTGTGAGTTTGAGCAAATTTGAGGTTTAAGAACAATGTTTGCTTATTCTATTTAGCATAGAGGTGGAGATGTTTATTTTGTATTTAAATACACCATGCAAGATGAGGGCAGTGCCAAAGATATAAATCTCTGAAAGTATAGGAAGGGAGGGATGGACTGGGGATTTGGGGATGGCATATGCACATTGCAGTATATGGAATAACTGGCCCACCAGGACCCACTGTATCGTACAGGGAACTCTACCTAATATTCTTTGATAATCTATATCAAATAATAATCTGAATGAGAGTGGATGTGTGTATAACTGCATCATTTTTTGTACAGTAGAAATTGTCACAACACTATAAATCAACTATACTTCAATAAAACTTTAAAAATGAAAAAAAGAAAGACAAAAAAGGTGGAATCATACAACAATATATCATATATATATTAAGAACACATAGAATAAGCTATTCTTAATAAATGCATGTACATTTGACAACAATATCCTACTAAAGAGATCTTATTTCTTACCAAAGAAAATAGGAAATTATTGTAATCATTTATTCAAGTAGTTGAATTAGTAAACATATTTGCATTTTCAAACCACTTTGAGATATTTGAGAATTGATGGGACTGAAAGATTAATGGTAATTAGACCATTACCATTGTAGGGAAGCAAAAATACCTACACACCGAAGAGTAATAATTAAAAAAAAATAAAAGTAGATGGCGATGAAGGTTTTCTCCAAAAGCAATATGTGTTTTAAAATGGGGATCTTTGATTTTCTTCTTGGTACACATCACACAGCTCTTAGCAAAAACTAAAGGTTGAGTGAATTCTGTACTATTTTACAGCCTTAGAAGTAGGCTCGTCCTCCCTCATCATTATGTCCTACATCACATCATTGTCACTGATGAAAACTCTTCCCCCAATTCTGCAGACAGTGGTTGTTATCAATAAATTTTAGAAATGCTTAATTCCTGTTTACTCATTTCCTGTGCCTTAATGAGAAACTTAGGAAGAGTGCATCATGGGGCATCAGACAAAATCCACTTTATCTTAGATATCGTGAAGAACCTTCTCCCCACAAATATTGCATAGAATATCACGTAAATGTGTCCACCGGTTTTAGGGGTTGTTCAAACACCAACTAAAAGATAAGTTGTTACCATTAAAATTATTCGCCTTCCATACAATGAAGATGTGGGCAGATGAGGAACTAAAAAAAACGAACATGATTTTAGAGTGATATAATCTATAAGGAAATATGATTTACTGATTCAAATATACCAAAATAATCTTATTTTGTCTCTATGTATATATATTTGTCTTTTTGTCTTTTTAGGGCCGCACCCAGGGCACACGGAGGTTCCCAGGTTGGGGATCTAATCGGAGCTGTAGCCACTGGCCTACGCCAGAACCACAGCAACACGGGATCCGAGCTGCGTCTGCAACCTACACCACAGCTCATGGCAACCCCGGATCCTCAACCCACTGAGCAAAGCCAGGGATCGAACCCGCAAGCTCATGGTTCCTAGTCAGATTCGTTAACCACTGAGCCACAATGGGAATTCCCTAAAGATATACTGCCAGAAAAAATGTGTATGTATTATTTTTATTCTACCAAAAAAGCTCTTCTATCTAAATAAGTTAAAAACTCAGCAGAGACAATCAAAGAGAAGCTTAGAAAGGGAAAAGAGAACTAATGATTAATGATCAGATGGTTTTGACAGTTGCTATGCTAGCTATTTTACTTATTTTTTCTTAGTCTTAAAACACATCTTCCAGGTAGGAAATGTTATTCAGACTGGGTGTGTAACACATTTTTTAAAAGACAGAAGCAGGATTTAAACTCAATTATCTGACTCCACAACCTATGTGAGAGATATAAAAATGATGTGTAGTAGAGGTAAATATGATTATTCATTTGTTCTGCAAGTCACATACTAATAGGCATGTATATACAATATGAGAATAAAAAGTAACTTCGAAGAGACAAAAAATATGTTACGAATACTAAAGCCCACTAAGGATGTCATAGGCCCATGTGCATATTTGCTTCTATCAGTTTATAGATTTGTTTTGATTGGCAGAGTCTATGGATGTTACTCAGAGTTACATTAAAAGTACAATTGTCTTAATGTTATTTTTTTCAATCTCAATATGATTTATGCATGGCAATATCTGACCTTAATAACCTTTTCTTCTTTATATTCATATTTATGTAGATCTTAGAAAAATAATGAAGAGGGTAAAATATTCAGGTCAGAAGAAGGAAGAATAAATTATGTTTAAGATAATAGATTTTTGAATCACACATACCTGTCTCTTACGCCTGGCTTTGCTAAAATTGTGATCCTCTAAAGTGATTTTCCTATCTTTTGTCTATTCATCTGTATAATACTGTATAATATTACTGGCACTTCAAATTTGTTATGAGGATTAAATGAATAAAAACCACACAACACAGTGACTAGTAAATGAGTAAATGCACAATACACAGAGGTGCGAACTATCCCTCTTTAGGGACTGCAATGAACCCATTTTTTTGGTATTTGACTGCCGAACGCTTTTCTTTTTAGGCTTTTTATTTTTATTTTTAATGAGTGTAGTTGATTTACAGTGTTGCATCAGTTTCTGCTGTACAGCATACGACACTGTCACACATGTATGTGTATTCCCTTTCTCATACTATCCTCCTTAATGGTCTATCCCAAGAGACTGGACAGAGGTCCCTGTGCTGTACAGGAGGACCTCATTGCTTATCCACTCTAAATGCAAGAGTTTGCCTCTACCAACCCCAAACTCCCCACCCAACCCATGTCCTCCCCTCCCGCTTGGCAACCACAAGTCTGTTCTCTATGTCTGAGTCTGTATCTGTTTTATAGAGAAGTTTATTTGTGCCATGCTTTACTGCTGACCACTTTTATGCTCCATTTCTCCTGTTCCCTTCTGCTCATATATCTGGAACAGTTTATAAGAAAGTGGATGTGCCCCCTTTTGGCTCTTGCATAAGGTCCCAACCATGCAAGCTCTTGCTTAGATACAAAAACCCTCTCCTCAGCCCTCTGTCCTAATACAGGGCAACTTCTTTTCCTTCTCAAGTTACTTCCAGAGCAGCTTGAGCATCTGACAGCTCTCCTCAGAAAACTTCATTATGTAACTCATAAATCTTTTCATACTCTATTGTGTACATGACTCTCTGTCAGCTTCAAACTTCAAATTAAATTTTGGATGGAGGTCTCTCTCACCTCTGCAGAAAGGCAACAAAAGAGGTACAAGTCTATGTGTATCTCAACTAAACTTTAGTGACAGCTCTTCCATTCATTGATTAATTGATATACTCAACCAATCTTGTGGAGAATCTGGTCTTTGTAGATACTGGTCTAATACTCTGTTTGCAATGGTTAGGAAAAAATAAAAAAGCATATTTCTTGTCCTTGTGGTATGCATAGGTAAGTAGATGTCACAAAACTACAGAAAAATATTTAATTAGACACTTCAAGATAGACTATCAAAAATGTAAGATATTGAGGGGGGAAGGGATAAATTAGAAGTATGGGGTTAATAGGTATGAACTACTGTACATAAAATAGACAAGCAATAAGGATCAACTGTATAACACAGGGAACTATAGTCAATATCTTTGAATAACCTATAATGGAAAATAGTTGGAAATACATGTGTATATATAACTGAATCACTTTGCTATATAGCTGAAGCTAAGACAATATTGTATATCAATTATACATATGCATATATACATTTTTTTATTTATATGATGTTATTAGATTTTATTATTAAAGGAAAATGACTGGTTTAAGGATGGCAAAGAAGGCTTTTTTCTGAGCAAGTAACACTTAGTTTAAGCAGCAGTTATTTTCACAAGGTCTGTGGATATATGTTTAGTGACAAGAGAAGGAGAAAAGGTGTTTACAACAGAAAGAGCAGCGTAAATAAAGTTCTGAGTTCATAAAAAGGCTCTTGGAAGTCCAGTGTGGCTATGATGTGGGGTGCAAGCAGCACAACGAAAAAAGGAACAGAAGAAGTAGGTATGTGTCTAATCAAAAAGGGTCCTTTCAATAAACATACAACTAATCACTTATTGTTAAAGTGATTACTTATATGTTTATTGAATATATGCACATTCAGGGAAATATGTGAAAATGACAACCAAATGGCACACACCATGAAGACAACTATATAACTCTAGACTTACTTTTGATTTGCTAGTTTTTCTCTTTTTGCTCAAATTTTCTTCTCAGGCATGCTCAAACACAGAAGGAATTTTTATTTTAGAAAGGTAGCTCTGATTTCTTTGCATCCCTTATTATGAGAAATTAACACTTCCCAAGACCAATAATAGAATTTTAAATTCCCAATTTCTATTACGTAAGATCTGAGAAATTATTTTTCATGGAAGGGACACACTGAAGAAGAAATAATGAGTTCCAAAAAATAAAATAAAATAAATGGGAGCCGATTTGACGTAAAGAGCTGCTCTGCTTGGCAATGATTTGGGTTCAGTTCACAGTGAAACTAAAGAGACCCAAATAACGTCACCTAATACTGATTAAAATATAAGACATAAAATAGGGCATGCATAGCAAAAGTGGAGTCAAGTTCTCATGATTCCCAGGCTCAGCATCCAATATTCCCACTTCATGATTTGGAATTACAAGGTCATAAAATTAGAAACTGAATGACCTCAGCTACTTTACACTCTTATGACTGAAGGTACAAATACGTGATAGATGATAGACAGACAGACAGATAGATAGATAGATAGATAGATAGATAGATAGATAGATAGGGATGATAGACATAGCTTAATAAAAGATAAACAAATAGCTAAGGATCAGGTGGTAGGCAGCATCTAAATGGTTCTTAATAATCACTGCCTCCTATTCAAACTCGTGTGTAATCTTCCCCTTGTATGGGAGTACTAACTCATTTGTAAGGAATAGATTATAAGAAAAATGGGAATAAAAAGACTAAATTTCACCGTGTTCTTTCTTTTTGCCCTTCCTCGCTCTGATGGGATCCAACATCCATGTTTAGCTGCTCAAAGAGTGAAGAACTGAGTCCTTCCAAAATCATATGTTTGATTTTGGAAGCAAATTTTCCCTTAGGTGAATCTTGAAATATGTATATTCACAGTTAATACAGTGACTGCACCCTTGGGGGAGATATTAAGCCCAAAGACTAAATCTAAAGTGCCTAAATTTCTGACCCACAGAAACTGAGGTTTAAAAACATGTTTATTGTTTTAAGACCTAAATTGTGGGATAATTTATTACTTGGCAATAGAACAACGTCACATCATAAATTTGATACAAAAAGTCAGATCATTGTAATAACTCCTGATAGATAAAGACATTAGACACAAAAACATCCTAAACTATTATCTCCCATGGAAAAAAGTCCCTTGTAGGTATTTATTCTTAACACTGAAAGGGTTATATTGTTTTATTGTTTCCAGTGTATTTACCCATGAAGGAGAGTGAAAGGAGTTCTGCTTATTTGATTCTTTTGGTTTATGAGATATTTGTCATCTTTCTGTTATTTTTAATAATTTACTCTTAAATTTACTCTTATGCTATATACTATATACATATACTACATAACACTATATTTATGTGAATTTGATATATTTTTTAGGTTGGAACTAATATCTCATGTCATTCTTCAATTCTAGAATTTCCTCAACACTTAAAATTTTAGTTACTTGATCTCAGTCATTTATTCATTGACTATGATAATACCAATGTGTATATTTTGGTTATTAGAATTATGCTTCATATATATTAATGTCTCTTGCATTATTTTATTTTATCTTATTACAGCTTCTCCTAAATGATTTCCTCAACCCTAACCTTCCATTCACTAATTATATCTTCAACTATGTATACCCTACTCTTTAACAGTTTATCTAGGAAGTTCCCATTGTGGCACAGAGGAAACGAATCCAACTAGCATCCATGAGGATACTGGTTCAATCCCTGGCCTTGCTCAGTGGGTTAAGGATCCAGCGTTGCCATGAGCTGTGGTGTAGATCACAGACACAGCTTGGATCTGGCATGGCTGTGGCTGTGGTGTAGGCCACCACTAGCGTGGGAACCCCCATATTCCATGCATATGGCCCTAAAAGGAAAATAAATAAATAAAAAATAAAACAGTTCATCTAGCTATAATTTAAAAATTATAAAATTTTAAATTCTTAGAGTTCCTTATTGGCTCAGTGAGTTAAGGATCCAACATTGTCACTGCTGTGGCATGGGTTTGATCCCTAGTCTGAGAATTTCTGCATGCTATGGGCACAACCTAAAATAAATAAGTCAAATTTAAAAAAAAAAACTTATTTAAAGCATATAATTCAGTATTTTTTAGTATTATTTACAGAATTGTATAACCATGACCAAGATCTAATGCTCCAAAATTTACATCACCATAAAAAGAAGCCTCATGTCTATTAGAGTTCACTATACATCCACACCACTATTCCTGCGTAACTCAACGACTCACCGTCTCTACAGATTTGTCTGTTGTCTACGTTTCATATAAATCCTGTAATACAATTTGTGATCTTCTTTCGTTTACATGATGTGTTCAAGACATGTAGCATGTTTCAGCATTCTTTCTATTGCCAGATAAAATTCCCCTGCAGAAGTCTCCAATTTTTATTACCCATTCACCCAGTTGATAGACATGTGGGCTATGATGAATAATGCTGCTATAAACATTAATGTCTGTGCTTTTGTGTGAACATATTTTCATTTCTCTTGGGTATATTCCCCATGAGGGAACTGGAGAGTCACGTAACTATTGTGCCTAACATTTGGAGGAAGTATTTTCTTAAGTGGCTGTGCCATTTTTCATTCCCACTACCAATGAATTAGGGTTCTAATTTTTCTGCATCCGCACCAACACTTTCTATAGAAAATTACAGAAAAATCAGAGGGTGACGTGGGTGTGAAGTGGCATTTTATGTTGGCTTTGCTTTGCGTTCCCCTAAGGACCATGGTGAGCATCGTTTTATGTTTTTATTGAACATTTATAGATACCCTTTAGACAAATTCTATTCAAATCCGTTGCTAATTTCAACTGAGTTGTTTGAAACGCTGGATCCTTAACCCACCGAGTGAGGCCAGGGGTCAACCCCACATCCTCATCAATGTTAGTCAGGTTCTTAATCCTCTTAGCCACAATGGGAACTCCAAGAATTCTTAATATATCATAGATATGTATCTCTTTTTAGATATAGATTTTCAAATATTTTCCCCATTCTCTGGGTTGGTCCTGTTTGCAGTACAAAAGTTTTAAATGCGATGAAATCCAATTTATTTTCTATGTTCATGTATGTTTTTGGAGTCCTATTTAATATAACATGCAACGTCCACGCTGATATTGGCTATTGTTATTATAAATATTACCTATTATTTAGATTACAATTTTACTTCCAGTATTTTTTCACATAACCGCTTATATTAAAGTCCAAATTTGCTCTATGTTTTCTCCATTTTCTTTGGTGTATTTTCTCTTTTGTTGATTATGTTTCACTTCTTGAATTGTATTTCAACAAATGTCTGATTTTATTTTTACGTATACTTGTATGTGTAATTAAATTGTGTTTGATTTATGAAAGATGTCTTATCTGGCAGTTGGTTCTGCTACGGTGCTACCCGAAACGCTGGTTCTCATCTTTACCCCTTTAGTACTATCAATGTGGGCCCTTCACCCAGAGCCTGGAATAAAAAGTGTTGGTTATAGCCAAGTATGCATGGTGCTCGTTCAGGGTGTAATCCTCAGCAGTGGAGGAGATACTCTTCAGTGTTCCATCATCAACATGTCATCAGTTTCTGTTTTTTATGTGCAGCTGCAGAGATTCAAGTACCTGCTCTACACATCGCCTTGATTCACTAGCTCCGCAGGCAATAAAATCCCAAGCCATGCGTCATGTGTGTCTCCCTAGGCCTCACATTTGTAGCTCATTTTTTTTTCACTTCTAGCATCATCATACCTTCTTGATTTCAATATGAGCAATGCATTAATACTGTAATTTGTTTTATTTAATATAACTTACTAAATTTATGATTGTCTTTTAAGTTTACTAAAATTAACCAATATTCATATACTTAAAGATGACCTTCGGTGCAAGTTTAAATCAATGGATATTGTTTACATGTCATTATTTTTGAAAGACCAAAAAAATAAGTTAACTAAATAACTATTTCTCTTAGTAGGGCAATTTTTAGACATGAAATAAGCAGTCATTGACTTTTTTCCTTTCCATTTTTCTTTTGTTTAATTAATTAAATGTGAAAATGGACTTTTTAACTTTCAGAATAACTGTGTGTGTGTGTGTGTGTGTGTGTGTTTAAAATTACCTTCTAAATATAGTTCTCATTACTGTGAGAGCGCAAGAAAGAATAGGAATGATCATGGGACATAATTTCTTCTGTGAGAGGCATATCAATCTTGTTCTTTAAGAGGAAAAATCAGGTGTTAAGTTAGCTTGACATTATAAGAATCTTCCCAAATTATTTTAAAGTTAGTGATAGGTAGTGTAGACAATAGAGGGGATGCTTACTTTTAACAAAGTTTCTTAAACTGGATACATCATCTGTCTGTCCAACTTTCTCTCTATGATTACAGTCTTTTTTTTTTTTGTCTTTTTTGTTGTTGTTGTTGTTGCTATTTCTTGGGCCGCTCCCGCGGCATATGGAGGTTCCCAGGCTAGGGGTCGAATCGGAGCTGTAACCACCGGCCTACGCCTGAGCCACAGCAACGCGGGATCCGAGCCGCGTCTGCAACCTACACCACAGCTCACGGCAACGCCGGATCGTTAACCCACCGAGCAAGGGCAGGGACCGAACCTGCAACCTCATGGTTCCTCGTCGGATTCGTTAACCACTGCGCCACGACGGGAACTCCAGATTACAGTCTTTTAATTTATGGAAATTGCAAGATATGCATTAAATTATAACACAGAAACAGGTGTAAGCCACAAGGATCATCAATTAACTCTCGCAGCAGAGCTGAATGTTCCAAAACTCTAAGACTTTTCATTATCAATTAGAACAAACACGTGGGGAGAAAGAACGTCCTGCTGAGAAAGCAAAGTCATATTGAAGATTATAGGTGGATATTTATTCAAACATGTTCATAAAACCAAGTGGCTTTCCCCAGCTTGGTGGGACACTGACTTATCCCTGTTTGAAAGCACATGGCTCAACAGATGCTCCAAAGCGCCTCCTTGCTCTTCTTACTGCCTGTTCTAATTATCTCCTCTCACACCATCACAACACCTAGATCCAGTCTCATTGGCAAGGTCCACCAATAACCTCACTGAGCTCTACAGCTCCTGCAACTTGAGCTAATTAATGGCACAATAATATCATTTCCTGCTTATTGTAGACCATTACATGTGTCTTGGCTCACCTGATGCAAGTTCCCTAAGGCATGAAATCATGTGCAATTACTTTTTCATGCCTCTTGAGAATGAATGTGGTAATTTGCCAATCACATTTCTTTGATTAAACAGTTGATAATTCAGTGAATATTCTTCCTTTTCAGAGAAAACCGTGTAAGTCTTAGATTGAGAATCAAAAAAGGTTGTAGCAATTTTTTGCCATATGGGTGAAGCCCATTCTCAAGCCTACATTAAATGATTGATTTTTATTTTTTTCTGGTGTATTTAATTTCATTTTCCAATTTTTGATGCCAGGATATAAAGCTACAACTGATTTTTTACAAAGGCCCACAAATTATATAATCCTGCTACAATTATTAGATCTTAATATTTCTACAAATGTGTTTGTGTCATCCACAAAGAATTTTTTACTTCTTCCTTTCAAACATGAAGGCCATTCTTTTCTTTTTATTGGCTCACTGTGATGCCTGAATTCTCTTGAAAAATACCGAATAGAAATGGTGAGAGGAGATATTTTTTGCCTTTGTCCTGCACTAAGGGAGAACATGGAACTTGCTCATCATTAAGAATAACTTTGGCTGTAGGAATTTCACAGACAATTTTTTTCAGGTTGAAGATGTATTTTATTTCTTTTAAGACAATGGTTTTTTTTTGTATATGAAAACTTGCTGAATTTTTTAATGTCTTTTCTGTATCTATTAATATGGTCCTAGGGCTAATTTAGTGTATTACAAATTGAATTATTTTGATTGACTTTAAAATGTGAAGACAAGTTTATATTTTTTTGTATAAACTTCTTGGTCATGAGGTATTTCTAGCTAATTTGCTGTGGAATTCAATGTGACAACGGGGTACAAATGATTTTTATGTCTATGTGAATGAGGCATACTGACACAAATTTTACTTTTCTCGTAATATTGTTCTGTAGGTTTTGGAATGTGAAAAATGTTGGCCTCATGAAATGGATATGGAAGTCCTGTCTCCTCTATAACTGAAATGATTTATGTAGCACTAAAAATATATCTTCTTTAAATATTTGATGGAATTCAATATTGAAAGTATCTGCACCTACAGTTTTCTTTTGGGAATAGTTTTAAATGTAAAATTCTATGTCTTCAGTATATATAGGACTATTCAAATGTCTTAGCAGCTGTACTCAGCTGGTGGCTTGGTTGGGGCTGATTTTTCTATTATATTTCACTCCCATATGGGTGGCCATAGCTGGGATGTTTGAAATGGCTGGGCTCTCTCTTCAAGTGATTGGTCATGGTGAGTTTCTTCACAGCATAATGATCCCAGGGTTTCAACAGCATGACAGCAAAAGCTTTCAAGTTTTTTGATGTTTAGAATCAAGTCACACAATCCCATATCTGTGCATTTGATTAGGGAAAAGCATGTCACCGACCTTAACCACATTTAAGGAGAGGTAAAATAGTCTACCTATTGATGAAGAGTTCTGCAAAGAATGTGGCTATATTTACTTTTACCACTGTCTTCTCTCTGATCACAATTTTTGATCTATATGTAAAGTTAACTGGAATCACACCAAGATCCACAGAAGACTCTACTTTTTATGGTATCTAGCTCAAGCCTAGGATCTTGTGATTTGCTGTTAGCCTATGTATTGATAAGGCCCTCTTAATGGCTTATATTATTGACGCCTTGTCTTATGAAGCAGAATGACAATTCATTCCCCTTATTTTACCATAAACATTCCCAACAGAGAAGCAAAGTAGGCATACAACGCCCACTGATAACTCCTCTGAAATCTGGTCAGTCGTATGCCACCAGTTCTCCAGTTCTGTGTGCAGTGACTATCCCTTGATGGGTCCAGTTCTGCTGAGTGTGGTTTCGTAAGCATTTATTTTCTCTATTCTTGATCCCACCCTTGTACAATGAAAAACGGCCCATGTTTCCATTTGAAAATCTCACTGCCTACTTCCTGTCTGCAGAAAATAGGGGGCCTTTTCCTTAAATCTGGTTCAACTCTCTTAGTAAGCTTGTGTTTTTCTTAGAAACGTGACTGTGGTTTGCGGCATGACCCTTAAACCACTTCCATCATTCTTCCCAGCACAGACATGTGGCTGCTTTGGGTGGACTGGCAGGTTGCTGCATAACAAACAATGCCCTTAAGATTCTGAGAACCATGTATGTCTTGTTGAGAGGGCCCAAGGCATCCTCTTAATTTTTTCTGAGAGATTAATGGAAGTTGTACAATGGTAGCCTTAATTTGATCTTCACGTGAAGTCTGTTGTTTTATTCTTGAATCTTTGGCTGGCTTGAGAGCCTGGCCATAAGGATAGCTCGATTTTACAGCAGATCGGGTTGTCTCTCTGTACATTCTCTAAATTCTGCTTGTTAACAGTTTCTTTGTTCATATCTTCCCTTCCACATTTTACCATGAACAAGTTAAGTGAAAAAGCCAGCTGACATTTCCAGCATCCTACCTGGAAATCATCTTAATCATATTCACAACGGCACTGGGATGTCTCCTCCTTTCAAGTTACCAGGCCATTCGGTTCAGTCCCTCCATGCCATTCATGAGCTCTTTCAGCCTCTAATTGCTATTTCCTTTACCCTTACGAGTCCCTTCACCACCCTCTCAGATTCCTGGGACTACCCGGTGTCAACATCGGTAATTTTTTTTAATGGCATCTTCCTGCATGATAAAATCACACCACACCCTAATGGCTCAAAGAGCAATTTGTCCTTACTTATTACAGTTCAGCAGGTTGGCAAGGCAGGTCTTCCAGTGTTTCTTTTTTGTTGTGGTTCACTGAAGGCCTTTATCTAGCTCCCTGAGTCTCTCCAATTTGGAAACCCTCAGTCACCATTACTTCAAATATTGGTTCTGATCATGTCTCTCTATCCTCTTGTGGGACTAAAATTACTCCTGTATTAGACATTTTGACCAGGTGCCAAATGTTTCCTACAGTGTACTGTGTTCTCTCTCATTTTATTTTTATTTATTATTTATTTTTTTGCTTTTTAGGGCTACACCCACGGCATATGGAGGTTCCCAGGCTGGGGTTGAATCAGATCTGTAGCCACCAGCCTACACCACAGCCATAGCAGTGTAGGATCCAAAACACATTTGCAAACTACACCACAGCCACAGCAATGCCAGATTCGAGCCACATCTGCAACCTACACCACAGCTCACAGCAACGCCAGATCCTTAACCCACTGAGTGAGGCCAGGGATCAAACCCACGACCCCAGGGGTCTGAGTCAGATTCATTTCCACTGCACCATGATGGGAACTCCGCATTTTATCTTATACTTTGTATTCTGTCTTCAGTGTCTCATATTCAGTATTCTGTTGTGTTCTGCCTGTTGTCCACCTAATAATTGCTGATATTGTCCTTCAGATATAGTGATCAATTTATATAAAAAGATTAAAATTAGTGTTAAAATTGTACATTTTTCAACTTCTATTTTATATCTTCTTTCTCTTTTTAAAATATTAATCATAATCACAATATCTGGTTTACTGATTCCAATACTTATACTAAATCTAGATATGCCTACTTTTCATACCATATTGTCATTGTATGTTGGCTCTAGTAGATGTTCATGGAAGCTTTATTTATTTATTTTTAATTATATCACATTGCTTTAAAACTTACTCTTTTTTTTTTCTTTTAATCTTTCTAGTCAGGGATAACTTGCGTCAGACCTCCTTGACACTGTCATGTTTTGGTAGTGTTAAGCTCTACTAGTATGGTTTTGCCTTGGTTTTGCCCTTATGGATAAGATGTGATCCTTGACTCTAAGATAAGCTTCTTGGGTTGGTTAATTCTAGGTATCAACTTGACTGAGCCATGGGGTATCCAGACTTTGGTTAAACATCACTTCTGGGTGTGTCCTTGAGGGTGTTTCTGGGTGAAATTAACATTTGAATGTAGACTTCCTACAACAGATTGTCCTCCTCTAGTGAGTGAGCCTCTGCCAATCCACTGATGGCCTTAACAGTAAAGGCTGAGCAAGCAAGAATTCTTTCTTTCTGTGTGTCTTTGAGCTGGGCTATCAGAATTCTCCTGCCTTTCAACTCAGAGTGAAATTTATACCATTTGTTTTCCTTATTTTCAGGCCTTTGACTCAGGCTCAAACTAAACCATCAGCTCTTCTGGGTCTGCAACCTACCAATTACAGATGTTGAGACTTCTTAGCCTCCATCATCACTGAGCCAATTTCTTAGAGTAAATCTCTTTCTATTTATTATAGATCCTGTTGACTCTGTTTATTTGGAGAAGCCAGACTAAGAGACTATTTACCTCCCAGGCATGACAACTTTAGTGCCTAAATTGAAGACACATAGTTCTCATCTTGTACACCTCATGCTGGCTGAGCTCAATGTCCAATTCTGTCTCTCAGTCACCACGAGGGCTCTGAAATCTCTTCCTGGTGCACTAACTTCACAAAGAAGTATTGTGAAGGAAGTCTTTTTAGCATTGAACGTGTACAGAACTGAGAGTAATAAGGATGCAGATTTGGAGGGATTTCTTTTTTGCTGCTGTATTCTCTCTAGAAACTTGCACTCAGTAATTCAAACCATGGCTATATTCTCCTCCAACCACCGAGAGAGCTGCCTTTTGCTCTTCCATGATTCCCCTGTGCCACTGTCCCATTACCTGAGAAAACAGGACTTCCAAGTTGAAACTGATTATCAGTCAGCTAGATTACTAAATGCATCGATGAATCATTTTTATACTCTACATATTTCTCACTAATCAAGTGAAAAAGTCTATGAAATTTGTTGTGAAGTAAGGAATTTTGCCTCAACTATGAAAAAGGGTCTAGTCTTATTCCCAGGTCCTAGGAGGATAACCTCTAAATCTTTGTAATTTCCCCTCCAGATAGGAGAGTCTATTCTTTGCAGATCACATCTGAGAGTGATAGGAGGTGGCCACGGTGGACTCTTCAGCCACAGATAGTCATTTCAACTCCTGCTAAATGGGGGAGCTAGAGACTGAGCTCAGCCAACCAACCATGGCTATGTAGTGATTCAATAAAATCACTATACTGGATGTACTTCCCTGGTTGACAATACACTGTGCAAGCAGTCACACAGTGTGTCTAGAGGTAGGTAATGCTGTCCATGACTCCATGGAAGAGGACGACCAGAATTTCCATGTCAGTCCTTTCCTAGTATCACGCCTTTGCATTTCTCCTCTTGGCTGGCTCTAATGTGTACCTTTTCTCTGTAATGGATGTCTCCATACAAACAGCTTTTCAGTAAATACTGAGAATCTCTATAGCAAATGCATGAAATCTGAATGTGCTTTAGGGAACCCCCTGCTTTTTTTGTTTTGAAAAGTCTTGAGCAGACTTAGCAGTTTGGCTAATGCCAGGTCATGAGGCATAATAATGTGCCAGCATAATATATTGCCAATTTGCAGATCTTGCATTCTATATGCAGAGAAATTATCTTTCAAAATTGAAGAAAAACTAAAAAAATCTCTAAGACATACAAAAACTGAGAGAAATCACCAACAGATCTGCCCTGCAAGAAGTGTTTAAAAAGTTCTTCAGGGAGAAGAAAAATAATACAGGTCAAATACATGAATCCACATAAGGGAAGAAAGACTATTGGAGAAGGAATAAATAAAGGTAAAATTAAACACTTTACTTACCTCATTCTTGATTCGTCTAAACTATAACTGTTTCAAGTGACTATAGTAACAATCTCCTGGGTAATTACTGTATATAAATAAGTGAAATTAATGGCAACAATATCACAAGGGAGAGGAGGAAGGTGTTCGAAAGACTCCTCTACAAAGTATCTGCACTACACAGAAAGTGGTATAGTTATTATTAGAAGATAGACTTCGATTAGTTATAAACATAAATTTCTTTCTTTTTTTTCTTTTTGCTTTTTAGGGCCACACCCACAGCATATGGAAGTTCCCAGGCTAAGGTTCATATTGGAGCTACAGCTGTCAGCCTACAACATAGCTCACAGCAACACTAGATCCCCAACCCACTGAGTGAAGCCAGGGATTGAACCTCCATCCTCATGGATACTAGTTGGATTCATTTCTGTTGCACCCATGATGGGAACTCCTATAAATATAAATTTCAAACTCAAAGATAGCCACTAATTTTTGTAAATGTATATTTGATACTGAGGAGACAAAACAGAATCAAATTAAAAGCTCATTTAAATCCCAAGAGAGAAAAGAGAGACAATAAACAAAGAATAATTGCAATGATTAGAAAACAGTTAAAAACATGGTAGATATTTTTCCAAATACATCTCTAATCTCTTCAAATGTTAATGATCTATATACTGAAATTAAAGGACAGCAATTGCTAGGAAAGAGAAAGACATAACTATATATTTCCTATAATATAAACTCACTTCAAATACAAAGACACAAACAAGTTATGAATAAAGAGATAAAGGAAGATATGCCATGCTAAGGCTAATGAAAAGAAATCTGGAAGAGCTATATTAAAATCACTCAAAGCCAACGTCAGAAAAAGTGAAATTGTAAAGGATAAAGAAAGCATTACTTGAAAGTAAAGGCGTCAGTTCTCCAAGGAGACATAACAGTTACTGAATTATATGCACATGAGAATATCAAATGCATGAGGCAAAAACTGGTAAGATGGAAAATAGAAATGCAAGTCTACTATCACTTGTGCTACTGGAAAATAGATCATTCCACTATACCTGTCCCTTTTTGTTGCAGGGAATGGCTTACAGCAAACACCCTTTGTTATAGAAAATATCCTTCTCCATGTGACCCAGCTAAGACTCATGGCTGCCCCTTGTTTAATACATGACAAAACCAGAAAAAGATCCTCCAAGCATTCCTCTCTGTCACATAAATAATTAGATGGACCCACTCCCATTGTCCCCACTCATCAATCTGAACAAACTGCTTTTTAACCAAAATTTAGTTAAGTTTTTCCTCCACCCACCAGGCTTTGAACTTTGCCTGAACCAGGATACAACACATTCTTAGGGATTCTCAATTGTAGGATAACTTGGGATTTCTTATCTGCTGTCTTCTCTTACCACCATTGCTCACACAACTTTATCACATCAGGTTCTTTCTAGCCTTGTTTATACACTCCCTATACAAGAGAATTTCCTGCTTGACCTTGGAAACTTTTCTAGATTTCAGTTTGATTCTCCCCATTGTGATCATCCCATGATGCTTACTGCTGGTTTTCCTCTTTCACAATAATTCTTTCAAATAAATTGCCTCCTTACCTAAGTACAAATATGTTTCTTATTTGAAAAAACCTTATAAAGTGTCCTGTCAAGCCATTGTGAAATTAAACATAAATCAATAATGATAAGGTAGCTGGATATTACATATCATAACTCTAAATAACACAGGTGTTGATGAAGAAGTCTTAAGTGACATTTAAAAACCTATTTTGAACAAAGTGAAAATAAAATGAGAATATAGTGAAATTTGTAGGATGCATAGAGAGCAGTGCTTAGAGAAAATCTATGGCATTAAATACATGTCATTGAAAAGAGGAAAACTTAAATCAAATAATCCAAACTTCACTTTAGAAAACTCGATGGGGGGAAAAAAACAAAAACATTTTAAGCCTAAAGCAAGCAGACTAGAGGGAATAATAAAAATTAGAGCAGAAATCAATGGAAAATAAACATGGAAAAATAACAGAGAAAGTTAATGAAACTGAAAGATCAATACAATAGATAAAGCTCTAGACAGACTAACCAAGAGAAAAGAGAGAAGATACAAACTGCCAAGATCTTAAGTTAAAGAGGGACCACTACTACTGAGCCATGAACATTAAAAGAATAAGAATAGAGTACTACAAACAATGAAAACAGACAAAATGGCTCAATTACATGACATACAAAAACCCACACAAAGAGAAATAAATATTCAAAGTATGCCTGTATCTATGCAAGAAATTGAGTCAATAAAAAATAACCTTCCAAAAGAGAAAGCAAGAGGCACAGATGGTTTCACTGGTGAATTCAACCAAGCATTTAAGGAAGAAATGATTTCTGTTTCCTGCAGTCTTTCCAGGAATCAAAGCAGAGGGAAATATTACTAACTCATTCTATGAAACCACCAGCATCCTAATACTCAAATCAGAAATACATTGGAATAAAGGAAAACTACAAGCCAATATATCTCATGAACACAGATGAAAAAGTCAACAGAATACCAACACATAGAATCCAACAATATATGTGAAAATTTATATATGATGACCAAGCGGAACTTATTCTAGGTATACAAGCCTTGTTGAAAATTTGAAAAGCACATAATGTAATCCACCATATCAACAAGATAAAGAAAAAATCATATAATCATGGCAATAGATGTCAAAAATCATTTGATAAAATCCAATAATGTCACAATAAAAAAAATTCTCAGCCAAGATTAAAGAAATTCCTTAAGTTAATAAATAGAATCTACAATAAAAACTATAGCTAATATCCTAATTAATCTTAAGTAACTGGCGGCTTTCACCCTAATACTAGGAACAAAGCAAGGATTCCCTTTCCCACTTCTTTTTTTTTTTTCTTTACTCTTTAGGGCCACACCTGCAGCATATGGAAGTCCTGGGCTAGGGGTTGAATTCAAGCTGCAGCTACCAGCTTATACCACAGCCATAGCAGCATCAGATTCGAGCTGTGCCTGTGACCTACATGGCAATGCCAGATCCTTCACCTGCTGAGCAAGGCCAGGGATCGAATATGCATCCTCATGGATACTAGTCAGGTTCATTACCACTGAGCTACAAGGGGAACTCCCCTTCCCACCACTTCTAATAAACATTGTACCAAAATTCCCTGCTAGTGTAATGGACGAAGAAAAGGAAATAAATGACATCAATTTAAAAAGATTAAAACACTTTCATTCTCAAATGTATAAAGAAATAGACAAAGGCTTCAAATAGAGTCACTTGTGCTAAGCCCCACATCATCAAACTGAGACTTGCTACTGCCTAACCTAATTGCCATCTAAAACCCCCATGCAAACTTTAATACATCAACCTGGAATTACCTGGTCAGCCCCGTGGAGGTCATCTGCCTAATAGGCCTTTCCATTCCCCTTACATGGGCTACTTTGGCTAAAACAATGCTATCTCTGCTAATAATTGTCTTTTTTCTGCCCCCTTTCTGCCTTTAAAAACTTTTCTATAGCTCAATAGAGCTCCTTTCTATTTATTTCTAGATGGACACACTTGATTCATGAGTTATTTAATAAAGCCAATTAGATGTGTCAACTTTACTCAGATGGGTAGATTTGGTGGCAGTGGTGGGGCTGAGGCAGACTTCTGACAGCATTTAGGGACAAGAAACACAGGCTTGTGTTCACTGTCTTTCTTACCCCTTTCTGAAGGTCCTGGGTAAATTCCCTCTCAGTTCTAAGCTTTACTTTACATGTTGAGATCTGCTGGTTCAGCCCTTTCTCCCAGTCTCCAGTTCTATAGGCATCACTGCTGATGCATGCAAGGCATTCTATTGGTCCACGTGCATTAACTTCTAAAGCCCAGCTCTTGGTTCTATCTCCAGACTTCACATTGGGAACAATTTGCAGTTTAGCCCGCAGTCTGCCCTTTGTTTGGAATTCTTCCCCACATTCCATGTTGGGAATAACTGGTAGCAGCTGCATTCTGTGTTATTTGGAATCAGCTTTCAACCTCTATTCTTCTCAGTCTACTAGCTCAATCCTTTTCCCAGCCCCCTGTCTGTTGGTTATTGCTGGTTTATTAATGCATGCATTTAAATAAAATTATTGCTAACAAGGTCTCAGAAGCCAAAAAGATGCAAAAAAAAAGCAGGTGGGGAGCTTAAGAGATTTAAGATCATTAGGCACCTAACTAAATCTCCCATGTCCCGATAAGTTGGTTACTGAGCATTACATGGATAGTAAGTCAACCACCAATCTCAAGAAAATTTTCATGTAATGAGGTACTCTATAAACATCCCACCATTTCCAATCTAGCAATATATCCCCTCTATGTATTACTTTGGCTTTGAGAGACCCAAAGCCTTGGCTAAAATAAGTGAATAAATAATTATGTAAGATCCCTAAAATCCAAAGAGTTAAGTGGCACCTTCTGGCAAAACTGTTTATTGTATGTCTAGTAACTGTAGCCCCAGAAGCTGTAGTTATCTACAAAGACAACAAAATCTTACATAAACAATAGAGAATTACAACGGCCACTGTGGGAATATTCCAATTAGACAAGATCTTTCATTGAATAAGTGCATTTGAAAGTAAGGATTACAGGAGTTTCTGTTGTGGCACAGTGAAAACAAATCCACTAGCAACCATGAGGTTGTGGGTTCGATCCCTGGCCCCACTCAGTGGGTCGGGGATCCTGTGTTGCCATGAGCTGTGCTGTAGGCTTGCAGCTGTAGCTCTGATTTGACCCCTAGCCTGGGAACGTCCATATGCCACAGGTTCAGCCAAAAAGAAAAAAAAAAAAAGGTAGGGATTACTATGTCAAATAAGCAAAATGGGATACCTATTTTTACTGGTATACAGAAAGTCCAAAATCCTCAGAAGTAAACAAAGTCCTCAGAAGTAAACAAAGTCTGCCAAACAACTAACCCTTCAGCTGTAATAGCTTCAAGGCCAGAGACCTAAAATGACACCTAGGCCTCCCCTATGACACCCTCCTAGCAATCCATCATTAAAATGCTAGCACAGCTGGTGATGTCTCATTTGTAATCAACTGGAACAGTGAAAAAGTCTGTGAATGGCCTATGCACATTTTCCAGCATCTACTAGAACACGTCCATGTCTGTCTTTGCAGGAATGCTGCCATAATGGTCCCTCCCAGAGCTGATTAGATGCTGAGGGACTTTCAGGTACATTACTCCATTTAACAGCTAAGGGGAAGTTAATTAAACATAAATTAATTAAAAACTTTGTCAAATTATGGAAAATATCAGAGCTACACTCTCCACTTAAGACCCCACTCAGAAACTTCTGGTGGAATCCTGAAAAACTGACAGAAGTTAACAAAGGGTAAGAATTCTTACCAGCATCAGTGTTCCTGAATCTCTGTTTATGGTGCCCCCTGTGGAGAGAGGAAATTAAAAATGAACATTGTTGCTTCCTTTGCAAGTCCAGACCCATTTGGTGCCCACTCTTCCTCTCCCAGAGAGAGGCATTGCCTTCTTGCTTGTTTAAGGCCAAGTCAAGAGTTTGGCTTGGCTTTTGTTTTTGTTTTTTTTTGTTTTAAGTTATTTCTTTTGGTTATGACTTTGGGCTCATTTGGGGAATGATCTTGTAAAGCCAACTCTTCTGCTCTCTCTGAGGACACCTCTTGGATCCATGGAATTGTATCATATTGCCAAAATACTCACTCTTTATCATGGCTGAAATCTGATATTTGAAAGGATTTTTAGTAATTTTATAATCAGAAATGTGGCTAAATTGGAATCTGATATTCAGAGCCTTTTTTTTTTTTAAAGTGTAGGTTTTCTCCTCAAAACTAAATGTACCCGGAGGAAAAGAAAAGCATTCCAACATAGGTAGGTGGGTATGTCAGTCCTTCATCTTCAAGGATACAACCCAATTCTTTGAGGAATTAAACAGCACTTCTCTAAAACATCTTTGTAAAACTAGGAATGCAGTTCTAGAGGCAGTTCAAAGTGGACCTATTCCTTTCACAATCCCAAACCTTCCTATTCATCTTACAGAGCATATAACTTGCATTCTTTCTCTGGGCATTTGAGACAGAAAACTTAAAGTACAAACTTTGGAGAGAAACTTATCGGAAGAACTTCAGCCAAAAAAAAAAAACTTTTAAGAGCTGCTCCACAGATTTTAGAGAAGGGTTTAGCCATGTGAGCAGGTACCCTTACCTTATTCCATCCACCAGAAAAAAACACTTAGAGCAAACTTTTTTTTTTTTTTAAGTAACTGGTGAGTTTTACACTCCTGTACCTGTCTCAGAGCTAAAATTTTAAAACAAAACTATAAGGTGTCTGGTTTTACCTGTCTCTATGTTTAGGTGTATCTATGTATGTGCTGTAGATACATGGTATGCGATATTTTTCTACGTCTAAATGTTACTGCCAAAAATAATCTGTAGACGTGTTCTATTTAATTGGCTTAAAGCGCAAAACTAGTGCTATGAATTGAAGAACTATAATAAAAACTAACCCAAATGATTTACCAGTTAATGTGGTCTAGGATTACTACGCAGTAAATTAGTCTGTCGGTTTAGCTAAAACAAGCATACCTTAGGGACTTCTCATCATTCAATATAATACTTTGATACTACCTAGCTTTAAAGGTCTAATAAATTAACATCATCTCTTACACAATTTGATGGTGATGACGACAATAAGAGTGAGAGAATGACTGACTCTGCTTAGTGTCTCAGGGAGTTTTTGTGGGTAATCTAAACATAAGACATTAGGAACCTAAGTACATTAAATACATGTAAGCACGGTAAAACATTTTCGAGGGAACTTTTAAAATCATTTCTCAAAATCATTTTGGTAACGAAAAATGTTTAATTCAGTTTTGCTAAATTAAGTTAAATGATGAATTAAGTTAAATTCATTGAATACCCAGATCATTTCCAAAAAAGACAAAATATTGAAACATTACGTGCTGAACGTAAGTTTATCTACTTTTGACATCTTATTGCCAAAAATGTAAGCTATTTGTGTCTGTTAGTAATCATATTATGCCACATTAAGAAATTTACTATGAAATGAGTTCCCACTGTGGCACGAGAGGATTGGGACATCAGGCTGTAGGTTCGATTTCTGGCCTGGGACAGTGAGTTAAAGGATCCGGCATTGCTGCAGCTGTGGTATAGGTTGCAACTGTGGCTCAGATCTGATGGGAAAGCTCCATATACCACAAGGCGGTCAAAAGTGAAAAAAAAAAAAAAAAAGAAGAAGAAATTCACCATGAAAAATAGTTTTAGAAATTACAAAAGGTATTTGTCAAGCCACAGAATACTAATATAAAGAATTATTACTAATAAGTAATAATACTTATTAGCATTCACTTGAAACCAAGTGCTTCTAAGAATTAAAAAAATTCTAGTATATGTCATTGAAGCTCCTAGAAATAAGGAAAACATCTCCTTATGTATGGAAAGTGTATTGTATACTTTTGGTAGAAGAAGGTATGAGAAATGGAGATGTGTTTTTTCGTGGAGGGAAAAGAAAGCAATGTTGTCTTGAAGAGAGGCTAAGAAAGAGGGAAAATATTGTACAAATCTGAATGTAAAAAGGGAAGTTATACAAAGTTTTATGAAAATGAAAACTTTAGAAAGAAATTTTATACGTGGTCAGGAATGGATAAGTTTGGGATCAACTTGACTGAGTGAACTGAGTAAATGATATTGAGCAGTATCAAAAGTATCCTAGCACAAAAATAGAATTTGGCCTTCTCTGTATTCAAAGGACAAAGTTTTATTGGACTATTGGTCTGTTCTCCACAAGAGGCTGTAAAGGCATTTTCAAATAATCTGCCTAGAAAACAGGAATTAAATGTTTTATCAAAATATCTTTTCTATGTTCAGGAAGCTGAATCTTCTCTTTAAAAAAAAAAAAAAAAATCTGGAGTTCCCATCGTGGCTCAGTGGTTAACGAATCTGACTAGGAACCATGAGGCTGCAGGTTCGATCCCTGGCCTTGCTCAGTGAGTTAAAGATCCGGCACTGCCGTGAGCTGTGGTGTAGGTTGCAGACGCGGCTCGGATCCAGTGTTGCTGTGGCTCTGGCATAGGCTGGCGGCTAGAGCTCTGATTGGACCCGTAGCCTGGGAATCTCCATATGCCGTGGGAGCGGCCCTAGAAAAGGCAAAAAGACAAAAATAAATAAATAAATAAAATAAAATCTAAGTTTTAAAACTACTATACTTTCCACATTTGCTTTTAACATTTATTGTCCCTTTGGTTAAATATATGACAAAGTATTGTTTCACAGTAACCTATGATCCGCTGTGACTAAGTGTCTTAAAACTTTCTGTATTTTTTGACAAACTGTCCAAAATTAAATTTCAAATAAAGTATTTTTGACCCTGAACTAGATCTAAAGTTTTCCAGAGGGCTCCAGGAACACCTCAAAAAATTTATTCTCTCTCCTTACAAAAAGGGAGATATTAAATTAATTAGGCTTATTTAATATGTCAAATTACATGGGATACATTTTCAAATAAAAAGTAAAACAAACCCTTCTTTGTGTTGTGTCTATATAGGTATCTGTTAAAAGTGTCCCAGGAATTATGTTAAGTTCCTAAAGTTTGATGAGTCCTGACAGACTGTCGTCATGATAATTCAAGTTATGATCTTAAAATGTTGAACATTATTGAAATAACTATATTTCTTCATCAAATGAACTCTAACAAGGACCGTTTTAAGTCTTTTATCATCCCCAACAATTCCTGTTTCACTCTGATGCTTTGCAAAAATGTTCCTCCAAAAGTGATTCATCTTCAAGGAGCGTCCTGCCCAGAACTCTGATGGGATTCCAGAACACAGGTTTCTGATAACCCCAACATCATGAAGCTCAACTCGGGAGAAATTTTTAGACCTAATGGGAAAAGTGGATTCAAGCAGAATAAGACTTAATAGCAGGGGGCTAAAAATGAACTGGTAAAAACAATTCTAATTTTTTATGACTTTTTGTTGGTTCTTTTCTGTTTTTCCAGATTTAAGAAAATCTTTTTATTTTTTCTCCTAAAGCTACCCACAATTTGATAAGAAATGTCTTTGTAAACAAAGATAAAATACTAACATTTGTCCTCTACTTGATCTCTCCAGAATCTGGATACTCTCCAGTATCATTTTTCATGGCAATATAGTTAGTTATTTACATAAGTTCAGTCAGAAACTGTTCTCCTTATTAGAGGACAAACCTGGAAACACTGGTTCTATTACCCAAGCTTTGACTAGAATGTCATATTTGAGATATGACCAGATATCACCAGACAGTTTTAAGGAACTAAGGTTGACTTTTATGGAGACAATAAAGCACTGGCCTGAGGCTTTCAATCTAAGATTCTTTATGAAACAATTCAGCAAAGCAGTCTCAAAAAGAGCTTATATGGTCAATCACTATTCTTGCTGCAGTTATGTAATAACCTGGGCAGGATTAATGCAAACAAATTAGTTTTACTGTGATTATCTTTGATTAAAAATGGGAATAATTGTAGATAGAAAAATTATGATTGTACCTTTATATTAGATCCTGGCGCCATCAGTTATCTTTGAGGTTTTGTTATCTACCTATAAATTGGACTGGATCTTAAATTCTTCTAGTTCCCTCAAGTTTCTGGCTAGAGCGCTCCAAAGTAATGTGTCCAATTAGCTCTCACCCTTCGGTTTGTAATCTCTAAGAGGAAAGACTTCTGGTAAATTGCCTTGTAAGGACAAGGACTATGTTAGGTCCTCCTCGCTAACGAGAAGTCAGCCAAACTTCAGGAACTTGAACGTTGGACGTGCAGCTCAAAGCCAAAGAAGGCACCACTTGACATTTGCTTCTGAATAGACCCTGGCGACCTCCAAATCCAACTGACCAGGAAGAGAAATAGCTGACACCGAGGTGGACCCTTCCTCCCAAGGCAGCAAACCAAGACTTCATACTTTGCAACCTTTCTTCCCTACCTTTCTTTCATTCATCACGGCATTGCCCTGGAAATACAATACATCACCTGCATCTCCCAGGCCACTGCTAAGGGGGTAACCTCTGGAATTTAGAACACTCTCTATTTTAGGTTGGGAGATTTACTTCTCAAAATATCCTGAAAACCTGATTGACGCCTGGCCTGACTAGACAAATGTAAAAACAGTCCCTGAGAGTGAACCCATTAACAGTGCCAACTGGGTGGAAAAGTTCTGTGCTCTGACAGGATTCAACTTTGGGGTGGCTATCATTCCCTCTGGACATATGAATGCCTAGATACCTGTGGCATAACCAGGTAGTGCCACTTGGGTTATCTGAGTTCCCAACCATTCAGAAAACAAAAACAAAAACAAAACCCTCAGTAGGTCACTCCTCTGGATTTATATCCTTGAGTTAGAAAGAATTTACCAGGAGGCGATTACAACTCATGATTCCATTTTCCCTTGGTTAGGAATATATGTAAATGAGAACATAATCAGAAACCTCTGCTTAACTTTCAAACATATTGCAGAATCCGTGATTAAGACAATAGCTGCAAAACAAAATCCTTCGACTCTCTGGCCAAAGTTTGTTCTTCATAACAAGATAGCCCCTGATTATCTTCTAGCTGAGCAACAGTGTATCTGTGCTGTAGCCAGCACCACCTGCTGCACCTAGATTAACACTCTGGGGAAGGTAAAACTCAGTAACATTAGGTTACTGAACAAGTACCTGGGCTTAAGAAAAAAAAAAAGTGATGCCTTTAGTGGGGTCTTTCTTTGATTTAATTTTAATTGGTTTCAATGTTTCCTTCTCTACATCACAGCAGTGCTCTTTTTGGCTGAATTTTTTAACAGTTAACATGCTTTTGTATGTAAAAAAAAAATCAACACACAAATTCCTTGAAATAATGAGAAAGTGAAGTAAATTCATGGGAACCAAGATGAACAGGCCAAAAGTAACTGCTTTTCTCCACACTAGTAACAAAAAATTTGAATTTGAAATAAAAACACTATAATACCATTTATAATAGCACCAAAAAATGGTACAAGTTGGGCCTGACACATCTGGTCATTCCAGAAAGTAAGGCAATGGTAAACAAAAACTGATGGAGGTGTGTTAGTGAGACAATCACCAACTGAAAGAATTCCAATACTGTTATTTTTAAAGTGCTGAATAGATAAATAAATGTGGGAAACAGACACACATTCTACGCATAATAATTTCAAATAAGTAGATAGTCCACTCTTAAAGAAGGGCAGCAAAGCTCCCTACTCTTTGGATGTAGGCTGGGAAAAATGACTTCTCTCCAAAGTGCACAATACACAAAAGAAGAAAAAAGAAGTACATTTAAAATGGAGAAATACAACAGATACTACTTTCACCAGGGGTCAAAGATAGCATCAACAGTGATGTCATGTTGATATTAAGTACCTCTGGTGTCATGAGAAGCATATTTGGTTTTCTGGCTCCTGCCACAGAACTTCTCAAACACTTGGAATTTTCTGAGTGACAGGAATATTTTTGTTTTGTTTTGATTTAGGACCACATCTGTGGCATATGGAAATTGCCAGGCTAGGGGTTGAATAAGAGCTGCAGTTGTCGGCCTATGCCACAACCATTAGCAACACCAGATCTGAGCTGCACCTGTGACCTGGACCACAGCTTGCGGCAATGCTGGATCCTTAACCCCACTGAGGGAGGCAGTGGATCAAACCCACATCCTCATAGGTACCAGTTGGGTTCATTACCACTGAGCCACAATCGGAACTCCAGGACTATTTTTACTATTATTATTACTTTGGATTCAATTTTGAGCACACTGGACTTTATGCTAAGGTTGGGTTCCTAATTACCCTCAGGATGGTGCTGGTCACCAGAAATACCAAGTGATTAGGATGTTGGAACTTTGAACCCCACCCACTGACCTCTGGGAAGGGAGAAGTTAGGGATTAGGCTCTGTATAAACTTTGGAACAAGGAGATTTGATGAACTTCCAGGTGGTAAATCAACTCTTGTGCCAGGAGGGTAACACGCCTCAACTCTAGGAGAATAGAAGCTCCTGTAACAAGGTCTCTGTCTTCTGGACCTCACTCTATGTACCTCTTCATCTTCCTGTTTACCTGTAGCATTTATAATACCTTCATAATAAACGAGGAAACAAAGTCAAGTATTTCCCTGAGTTCCATGAGATGTTCTGGCACATTAGCTAACCTGAGGAGGGAGACGTGAGAACCTAGAATTTGTAGGTAAGTCAGATATAAGAAGGGGTAACCTGGGGACCCTTGACTAGAAAATGATGTCTGAAGTGGAAGGGTAGCCTTGCGATTGAGCCCTTAACCTGTGGAGTCTGAACTAACTCCAAATAGTGTCAGACTGAATTATGGACATCCAGTTAATGTCCTTACAGAATTAGATATAATTGCTCAGCATGGAAAACTGCCACCCATTTAGCATTAGAACTGAGGGTATGAGTAGAAAGAGCACTTCATAGTGCCCTTGACATAATGTAATGAGAATGGGACATTACCTTTCTGACCTTCCTATAAAACATTTAAAGACCCATGCTAATTAGATGGGGAAAAAATCAGAGAAATCCTAATTGAGTGATACTAAATAAAATATCTGACCAGTAATCGCCAAAACTTTCAAGGTTATAAAGAGAAAAAAAAATCCTGAGATACTTTCACAGCCAAGAAGAGCCTAAAAAGATACGATAATTAAGTGTATTGTGGTATACTAGATAGGCTCCTGGAGCAGAGAAAGTCCATTAGGTAGAAAGTAAGGAAATATAAAGTATGCATACTAGTTGACAATAATGTGTGGATACTGTTTGATTCTCACAGATATATTCTGCTAAAATAACAGAACAATAGAGAAAACTGAGTACAAGGTGTATGGGAATTCTCGGTACTATTTTTTGCAATTTTTTTCTGTAAATCTGTAATGTCTAAAACATAAAATTTATTTTTTTACACTGCAATTTTTTTTTTTACCTTTTCAGGTTAATATCTTTCTCTTCCTCTCTTTTGCCATTCTCACCTCCAAATATTTGAGTGTGCTTTCTTATATACGAGGTAGAAATGGAAGAGAGAGGGTTAATCACCAGGCATATTGGCTGTTCTGAGTTACACACAGTATGATAAAATATGTTCATTTAAGAACTATGCCAAATATTTAATCATTATATTACAACAGTGACAGTGAATCATTTCTATGTATTTAACTCATCTATATCATTTCAATATTTCCAAATCTGTTGCAGATAAATATATATATGTATAGAGATACATTGATACAGATACAGATACATCGATATATTCTTTCAGAACCCAAAACGGTGTCTTCCTTATAAATATTGGTGAATGAATAAATGCACCCTGTATTTCATAGTAGTTATTACAAGGCATTTTACTCTCGTTACGTTCGAGTATACATCATTAACATTTTTAAAGGTTCTGTTTATAAAGTCTTTTCATCTAATTTTATTTTCATCATCATCGTAATTAACTCACCATGGTTTTTTTTTTTTCGATTTTCTTATCATGAAATACATGAAGCCCAAAGAAGGAACAATTTTCTAGAAACATTAACCATTCTTGTAGCAACAAACCTACAAAGGAAGTCATCTCTGTGAAAAGACATGCTCTTTAAATTGCTACAAGAATTTCTGTGAGGAGTCCAAGGTTGTTTTCTCAGGAGGAGACAGCTGCCTTTATTCTTTTAGTGACTTCTTGATATTTTCACAGAGGATTATTATGATCACAGGTAATTCATCACCAGTTCCTATATGCTATACGATTTATGAGAGAGATGTATTTGTCAAATCTGTGAAGGGGCTCTGTGGTTGCTTATGCAGGATTAGTTTTGCTGGAGGTCCAGCAGACAGAGGCCATTTAAAAAATTCTTTGCTGCTAGTCAAAATGACATCCTACTGATAGACCATCTGGATGTCTGCTGGAATCAAGTTTAGCACTACTGGTAGGAGCCAAAGTTGAATTCCTGGATAGCTTCCTATACAGATATGTTTAAACAAAGGTATTTAATCAGCATGCTTGTTGACGGTATTACAACCATGTGACTTGATAGGATAAGGACTTTAATGACATAGACAAAGGGTTTAACAGTGCTTTAAAAAAAAAAAAACTCTTGAAAAGTAAAATAAGTATTTTAAACTTTTCCATTTTACCTAATAAACAGTCATCCTAACAATTACCTTTCTTGTTCTGCATAGATTACAGCCCTATAAAATTTCATCAATTTAAATCCACAGGCAGAGGGTCATTTGTGCAATCATTCAGTCTTTGTTTCCTAGGAAACAGACCAGTCAAGAGATGAAAGATGGCCACCCACTCTCTTTATCACCATTATTTGATTCTGCGCTAATCCATGTAATTCATAAGTTTCTTTTTCTTATTGCTCAAATTCTGCTCTGGTTTTAAGGCCATTTTAGAACCCCATTTTCATTTAATATTTTATGCAATCCTAAAATAGAGTTGTTATCGACATTCAAAATGGTAAAATTCTTCACTGATACAATTCATATCGAATTTCTAAATCCCACTCCAACAGAAATGAATAACGCTATCACATATTTTGTGAAAAATGATCTGTGATAAAAACTGTATCTGGAGAGATAGGTATAGAATAAACATATAGAATAGTGGTTGACCTCAATATGTTACTTTTCATATTATCTAGAATTTAGTCTTTACAGATCAACTTGATTACCTTAAACGGCCAATTTATGTATAAATGAACTGTGTGTTGGTAAATAGTTACGTAAAATGAAGAACAGCTTGTTCTCAAAACTTCAGTTTATGACCTTACTATTGTCTTCATGCAACACAAAAACTTTTTTTTTCTTTTTTTTTTTTTCTTTTTGCTTTTTAGGGCTGCACTTGCAGCATATTGAAGTCCCCCGGCTAGGGGTCAAATGGGAGCTCCAGTTGCTGGCTTATGCCACAGCCACAGCACCTTGGGTTCTGGGCCATACCTCTGACCTCCACCACAGCTCACCACAACGCCAGATCCTTAACCCACTGAGTAAGACCAGGGATTAAACTCACATCCTTCCTCAAGGATACTAGTTGTGTTCATTCCTGCTGAGCCACAGCGGGGGGACTACAAGATCATACACCTTTTAAGATTGTTCTCCAATTTCAAGGTAAGGTAGAAAAAATGGTTTCTTGAAAAATAATATTTGGTGGTTGCAAAATGGTAACTTGGGAAGTAATCCTGGCCTCTGGGTCTGCTGTAAACAATGCTCTGCCTAAGAGGTCTGACTTCTACCGCCCTATACGAAAGATATTACGATGTGTACAATTATTTTTACAATGTAATTCTGTAATAATCCCACCAAAAGATGATTGTGATGATATATTTGTTTTCTTTTATGTGTAGGTGCATATGAGAGGAAATCCTAGAGAAATATAACTAAATTTTCTTTTCTAAATAGTTTAGCAATACTTCAGCATATATATAGTAGTTTAGAATATATACTAACTATTAAATATATTTAAATATATATACTCTTGGGAGGTAGACATGAGAGTTTGAGGACAAATTGCTTGCTATTCAGATGTTATCTATTCAGTTTCCCTCAAAACTGGCAGGCTCTATTAACTACTAAAAGTTCCTTAAGCCTTTGGTTAAGAAAAGACATTATATTAATTTTAAACTGTGAGTGATCCTCTATGGAATTAACACTTGCATTATCAAATTCCTAAGATAAGATGATTCTGCAGCTCATCATCTGGAAACACATATTCTGCTTGTTTTATATAGTAAACTATTGCTAAACTAGTTAGAAAAGAATATATATATTTAAATATATTTAATAGTTAGTATATATTCTAAACTACTATATATATGCTGAAGTATTGCTAAACTATTTAGAAAAGAAAATTTAGTTATATTTCTCTAGGATTTCCTCTCATATGCACCTAAACATAAAAGAAAACAAATATGTCATCACAATCATCTTTTGGTGGGATTATTACGGAATTACATTGTAAAAATAATTGTACACATCGTAATATCTTTCGTATAGGTAATCACACTCCTTGCTTATGAATATTCCTGTATTAAAATTTTGTTTGAGAAACATAATCTGAAGCATGTTATTTTAAGCGAAAACTATCCCTTTGTGCAATGTTAAAGAATTAAATGTCTTTCATTAAGGAAATACTATTAAAGGAAAGAGAGAAAAGACATATTTTACTCAGCATGTCGTGAGCAGGACATTCTAATTTTCGATAGGTTTTTTTTAGTTTATGAACACAAGATTCCAAGCACAGCTATCCTCCGCTTTTTCAAAGTTTGCTTTTTTGTCACTTTCCCTTTATGAAAGGCCTACGTTAGTACCTGTTTTACTAACAAAAGTAATCCCGAGAGGATTTTGTTTGCTATGAAAAACGGCAAAAAGCAAAGATAGCTTTCAGCCCTTGTTTTGCAGGCGCCCTTACAGATGCAGCGCAGGATGAGCATACAGTAGCGCCACCCAGCTTCTTCCTGGGAACTACACGCAGCATCTCTGCATCAAGCTGCCATAGCGTTTAACTGTGTTTATGAGCACCTGTGCTTTATATCCATTTATTTTCTGAATCCCTTAGGAAAACGGCTCCTAAGTTAACTGTTTCCTTGTTTTGCCCCCTTTTAGCATATGAAATGTTTCATAGGAGCGCTCTACTTTTGGATAGTGTGGAAATCCACTATATCTAACAGGGCTAAAATTAGGACTCACAAAAATAGTAGAATAACGTTCCCTGAATATTTTAGGTACAAATTTTAAAAAAGAGAAATAATTTCTGAATGGAGTTTTCAATATTCACTGTACAGAACATATAGTAGATATTTTAAATTAATAACAAAAGAAAGAATTACGAATATATTTTCCTCTGTTAAACATAATGAAACTCAGGTAGTAATGAATTTTACCTAATCATTCTTAAAAATGCCACTTATGGAAAGTTGTAGGTAATAGGCCAACATATTTTACTGCTGAGTATTCCTTAACTCCTTCTCTGCTTTCACTTATTGTTTAATTAAATTTTTATATTTAGAAATAGTTTTTGATTTACTGAAGACTTACAGTATAGTAGAGAGAGTTTCTGTACATCTTTTACTCAAATTCCACTAATATTAATATCTTACATATTTGTGATGCATTTATCAAAACAAAGTAATTGACATTAATATAATACCTAATAACTACAGACTTTACTCCTATTTCATTGGGTTATTCATTCATGTCTTCTTTTAAAAGAGAAATTTTCAATATGTCTTGGATCCATTCATCTGTTGACGGACCTGCAGACTGTTTCCATGTCTTGGCTATCGTGAACAGGGCTGCAATGAATACACAGGTGCGTGTGACTTTTTCCAGGAAAGTTTTGTCTGGATCTATGTCCAGGAGTGGGATTTCTCTATCACATGGTAGTTCTATTTTAGTTTTCTGAGGTACCTCCATACTGTTTTCCACAGTGGTTGTACCAATTGACATTCCCACCAACAGTGAAGGAGGGTTCCCTTTTCTCTACAATCCTCCCCAGCATTTGTCATTTGTTGACTTATATTAATGATGGCCATTCTGACTGGAGTGAGGCGGTACCTCATAGTAGTTTTGATTTGCATTTCTCTAATAATTAGGGATGTTCAGCATTTTTTCATGTACCTGTTGGCCATCTGTACATTTTCTTTGGAGAAATGTCTATTCAGGGCTTCTGCCAATTTTACAATCGGGTTGTTGATTATCACTTATATCTGGAACCTAATAAACAGCACAAAGGAAACTACCTACAAAAAAGAAACAAATTCATGGACTTGGAGAACAGACTTGGGGGTGCCAGGGGAGCGGGGAGGGAGAGGGAGTGGGATGGACTGGGAGTTTGGGGTTAATAGACACAAACTACTGCATGTGGAGTGGAGAAGTAATGAGATCCTGTTGTATAGCACAGGGTGATGGAAAATGATGGAGGATAACGTGAGATAAAGAATACGTATGTTCTCGGGAGTTCCCGTTGTGGCGCAGTGGTTAACGAATTCGACTAGGAACCATGAGGTTGCGGGTTCGATCTCTGCCCTTGCTGTGAGCTGTGGTGTAGGTCGCAGATGCGACTCAGACTCCGCGTTGCTGTGGCTGTGGTGTAGGCCAGCGGCTACAGCTCCGATTTGACCCCTAGCCTGGGAACCTCCATATGCCATGGGAGCAGCTCAAGAAATGGCAAAGACGACAAAAAAAAAAAAAAAGGAATATGTATGTTCTCCATCTACGTATCTATCTATTTAGATAGATAAATATGACTGGGTCATTTTGCTGTACAGCAGAAATTGACAGAACATTGTAAATCAACTATAATAGAAAATACAAAAATCTTAAAAAACGAAATTCACAACTTAAAAAATTGTCTTTGAACAATCTAATCCTGAATATCATATTGCTGTCATATCTCTTTGAGACTCCAACCTGTGCTAATTAATCAGTCTTTCACAACCTTGAAACATTTGAAGTATATTAGTCAGTTAATTTGTAGAATATTCATCAACTTATGTTTGCCTGATAGTTTCTGGGGTTACAGATTTTGTTGAATACCACAGAGGTATAGTGGCCTTTTTGCATCATATCAAGGGATACATTAGATAATATGTCTTATTATGGCTGGTTCTAATCTTGCTCACTTGGTTAGGGTGGCATCGGCTAGGTTTTTTTCACCGAAAAATTACTCTTTCCCCATCTACATCGTATTTCCTAGAAAGAAACCCTTAAGTCTACACTACGTTCAAGAGAAGGTAAATGAGTTCCCATTGCGGCTCAGTGGCTCAGTGGGTTAAGGATCCAGTGTTGCTATGGCGTAGTCTGTGGTATAGGCCAGCATCTATAGCTCTGATTTGACCCCTAGCCTAGGAACCTCCATATGCCAAGGATGTGGCCCTAAAAAGATAAACAACAAAAAAAACACTGCATTAAAAAAAAAAAGTTAAAATCAGCTCTCATTTGCCCACGGTCTTCCATGAAATTTTTAATTATTTGTGATAAAGTAAAACACTTTTTACTAGTTTGCATTCATTTCTGGGTTCCCCCAACTTTTCCATTGAGCAAAGTTTATTTTTTGTAGCAGGAAGTTCTATAGGTATTTATAACAGAATAATCATGTTACCACCACCATGGCCCCCTAGAGATGAGTTCCATATATACTTCCTCATTGCAAAATTCTTCATGATAAATTACTTCTCATTGAATAACTAAGAATAGATCATTTTATTTTAGTTTCTTAAACTTTGGGATTACTTACCTTTTATTTAGCCCAAACGCCCAAAGAAAATCTATTCTCACACACAGATGCTAAAAAATCTAAAACTTCTGAACTAGCCACAAGTATGACTTACTTTGATCGCCATTAACAGAAATGAGAAATAATGATGAAAAGAGGGAAGAGGTGTTTTTTTTTTTTAGCAAAATTAAATTAATGAAGGGGAGCCCAGGACCGATTGTAACATTCTTTTTTTTTTTTTTTCTCCTGCTTCTCCTTCCTTCTAAAAACATTTCTTTATGGCAGAGACCTGCTGGAGGTCTAGCCAACGTGTCCACATTACAGAGATACAGCTGATGGAAGTGGAGACAGGGCAAAGGGCTCTTAAAGTCTGGCTCCTAATGAGGAGTTTTCCAGTAACTTCTTTTTTTTTTTTAAGATTTTTATTTTTTCTATTCTAGTTGATTTACAGTGTTCTGTCAATTTCTTCTATACAGCAAGTTCTAAAGCAAAACTTCACATGCATTTCATTGACCTTCTTTAGCTGTAAGGGAGGCTGGAAAGGGCCATCACTTAGATAGGTCTAATTTCCTTGCATAATAAAAAGCTCTCAGAAGCCTTTTTCTCCACAAAGAGAGCTCCACTGTCTTGAAAGAAATACCTCCCATGGTACCTATTCTCCTCAAAACACGCCCCGTCCATGCTAAACGTGATTTTAATTTCCTCTGAGTAATTGTATGAATTATCTCTTTTTGACACCCTCCTTTACTTTATTATTTTTCTTTTTAGGTCCACACCTGCAGCATGAGGAAGTTCCCAGGGTAGGGGTCAAGTGAGAACTGTAGTTGCCAGCCTACACCACAGCCACACCAACATGGGAACCAAGCCGTATCTATGACCTATGCTGCAGCTTGGGCCAACAATGGATCCTTAACCCACTGAGCAAGGCCAGGGATTGAACCTGCATCCTCGCGGTCACTATATCAGGTTTGTAACCCACTGAGCCACAATAGAAATTCCATCCTTTACTTTTTTTTAAAGCTACTGCTATAAATCTTAGTTTACATATTATTGCATATGACTATAAAATGCATTCTATGAAAGTTTAAATATTTTAGTTAAAATAATAAAGTATTTTTTCCCACAAAGGGAAAGAGGTAAATATTAAGGCAGTTAAACATTCATATATATTGAAATTAATCAACCAATATTAACATATTAATATTTTGGATTAAAAAACATTTCTTTTTTCCTTTTTTCTTTTTTCTTTTCTTTTTTTTTTTTTTTTGCTTCATAAAGCCACACTCTACAGCTGCTGGCTTACACCTCAGCCACAGCAATACAGGATTCAAGCCATGTCTGTGACCTGCACCACAGCTCACAGCAACACTGGGTCCTTAACCCACCAGAGCGAGGCCAGGAATTGAACCCACATCCTCATGGATACTAGTGGGGTTCATAACCCACTAAACCACAATGGGAACTCCCAACAAATCTTTTTCAAGGAAAGTTTCTGAACTCTCACATGTCAGGAATATATGTTTATTTCTAAACTGATCCTGAATGTGTGGGATATTTTTCTATCTAAACGAATTTCCAAGCACATATTAACCAATTAACTAATTCTGACCAATTCCCTTTTTTGTATGACTCAACTGTATTTCCGACCATGACTTGAACTTCTAAATGCAGCTGACGTAAAGGATTTAAAGCGAAATAGTAGTTTGGGAACTATGTCTGGTCACTTACGATGGAGCATGATAATGTGAGAAAAAAGAATGTATCCATGTATGTGGAACTGGGTCACCATGCTGTCCAGCAGAAAATTGACAGAACCCTGTAAACCAGCTATAATGGAAAAAAATAAAAATCATTTTAAAAAAAGAAAGCATTCTTTAAAACAAAGGCCCATTTAGTATGGCCTTTACAGTGATGAATATCTTTAAAACAACATTTGTCATAAGTAGGCTAAATTATTATATTCCATCTCAGAGAAATGTCATGCTGAGGTGATGTTTTAAAAATGAAGTCATTCCTTAGCTCTCTTTGCTGAACTTATTTTCAGTGACTAAAACAAAGAAAGTATTCATTCCAGGAATGAACAAAATTCCTTCAAATAAAATTACTGAACTCTCACTAGCTGGGAACATGCATTTATTTCAAAATCGATCATAAATGTGTGAGGCAGTTTTCTACCTGACAGGAGATAAAAATGGAATAGTGAGCAAAGAACAAATCATGCAAGTCGTATTAAGGACTTCTTACTTCAGAGAATGGGTTGCTTATAAAGAGCTTGCTAAGGAGAAAGGATATAACCATATTCATTTAAAAATTCTAACTCAAAGTGCACTTTGAATAGATTATAAATTTCAAAAAGTGGATATGGGATAATCCATTTAGAAACATGTGGCAATAACCCAAAATAGAAGATGGTCATATTACGGACCAGGACAGTGGCCTTGGGGATAGAAAAGCGTTTACACAGTGAGATAAATAAATAATATGACTTATGGTTAATTAGGAGTAGGAGACAACAAAGGCAGATTTAAGACTTCTGGTTTGAGAAAATGACTGTTGGTTGTTGATGTCTGATGAACTACAAAGAAGTAAAGAAAAGCTTGAAAAGTATGATGATGTGTAGATGTGAGACATTCTAAATGGGCTCGTCTGCACATGTTCGTCTGCAAATATTCACTATGTATGGCTAACCATTTCTATAACTCAAGACACACAGACGGGGACAACATAGATCAAATATTGTCTGCGTAGAGATTAATTACAGCAATTTGTATATGTGAGATTACTTTGCGTGGACCAAAAAAGAAGTTGTTGGACAAAATTCTGTAAATTGTCCCTATTCTGGAGGAAAAAAACCCAGCACAGAAGGCTGAAAAGGAGCCACGAGACATAAAAAAGCCGGACAGAGAAGCACTGTTGTCCTAGAAGGAACGCAGGAAAGGCGTTTGAGCTGGATTCATATACACACACTGTTACATATAAAAGAGATGGGTCACAAGGACCCACTGTATAGCACCGAGAAATCTACTCAATATGGTAACCTACATGGGAAAAGAATCTGAAAAGGAACACATATATGTATATGTGTAACTGACTTACTTTGCTGTACACCTGAAACAAACACAACATTGTAAGCCAACTATATTCCAATATTTTAAAAGGTCAGTTATTTCAAAGATATCTAAGTATATATTTGAAAATTCAGTGTTCCCTAGCAAAAAAAAAAAAAGTGTTCACTAGAATATCCAGTTGCAAATTTGGCATGAATAATTTCAGGAAAATTTTGGAGGGGCTATATCAGAATGGAAATATCTAAGGAAGGAGTTGAAAGTACAATATTTGGAGAAAACAGTTGAGGACAATTTATTTTTGAAATGTGGATCTGAATGTGAGGAGAAGGTGGGGGCCATAATTAAAAAGCAACAGGAACACAAGGAGAGTTATTTTTAAGTGATCAAGATTTGAGCTTTTTAATAATGGTAAAGTAGATTCAGGAGTAGAGGAAATGCTATGAGATGAAGTTGGGAGAAATTATAACTTATGACAACATTTCCTGAGACTGTGGATGAGAATAAGGTCTAGAATAGACTTAGACTATAAAGAAAACAAAACTACTTGAAAAGAACATATACATGAAAGATACAGGTGAAAATACATCCTTAGATTTGTTAAAGAAGAAAGATTAAGTTAACCCTCAGACATTATATATAGAATAACTGAAGAGAGAAAAGAAATATTTAAAATATCTACAGGAGAGGCTAGGGCAAGTTTTTGACTCTTTTTATGAGTTACAAGAGTGAAGAAATTTAAGGAGTTCCACTGGTGATGCTAACCATAAATTTAAAGTGGTCTTAATATCCCTAGCTCTGAAATATTCTTTAGATGGTATCATTAGCCAGGCTGAGTGATTGGGGAAGTCTTGTGGGAGTTAACAGATACTGGATAAGGGGTAAAATATAAGATATTGGCATCATAGAATATTATGCAACCTGCAGAGAAACCAGAGGTCTCAGTTATTAGAAAGGACAGTTTGGGGAACAATGAAAGAAGTGCTATGAGAGCAATAGCTGATTTTGGAAGTAGGATTTTGTTTTGTTTTGTTTTTTTGTTTTTTTGTCTTTTAGGGCCATACCTGCAGCATATGGAGGCTCCCAAGGCTAGGGGTTTAATTGGAGATGTAACTGCTGGTCTACACCACAGCCACAACAGTGCAAGACCTGAGCCGTACCTGTGACATACATCACAGCTCACGGCAACACCAGATCCTTAACCCACGAGTGAGGCCAGGGATCGAACCTGCATCCTCATGACACTAGTCAGATTTATTTCCGCTGAGCCATGACGGGAGCTCCAGGAATATTTCTTACGGTTGGAGGTTAAAGGTGTGACCGTGGGAAGGTGTGTCAGAAGAGTCACGTAGGAGAATCTGTCAAGGTCAACAGGTCAGAGGACCAAGAGGAAGGCTCCTTGTATAGACATTGACATTATTAACCAAGAATAAGATTTCTGCGACGGTGGAAGTAAAAGCTATATGCCAGTTACTCTAGCTTTAATTAAGTAAGAGGAATAATCAGAGATTCTCTAAATCAGACAGGTAATTGGAGAAAAAGGAAGGGGTGTTTGAGGAAACTGCATTACTTTATCACAGAATTAAGGATTTCCTGATGCATTGGTTTGTTTACAATGTCCATGAGGGGGACAAAGGAAAGCATAGGATAATAAGGGAGGAAGCCAATGAAGCTGAATTTGAAGGTGAGAGTATTGGAAGGACAAGGAACCCTGTTTGGGGGCTTCAGTAAAAAGAGCATTTTAGGGAAGAGCCAGAGCTCCGGCATAACTCTACGTGATCCATCCCTGCCCTTTCACAAGTCATTTATTCTGATAACACATCTATCAAGGCTGGACCATGGAATCTTCTTACCTGGGACAATCTCTTCTGCCTAAATCCTAAGTAAAATGTGGGTTTAAAACATATGATTTAAGAAAGACTTCAGGAAAATAATAGCGTTTAAAATCCTGGAGGAAGGCTTTTCATGGAGAAAATGGTAAAAAACAAACAAACAAAACCCCAGCAAAGCTACTAATACCACAACAATCCCTGGATTTTCTTTTCTTTTATAAATTGTCCCACCTGGAATCCTTTCACAATAATCCCCTCACCATTCTTATGTGGTTCAATTATTATTATATGTTTGAAGTTTCCCTAAGCTACTTATTTGTTGGCTGAAATGCACAATAGATAGGTAGACAGAGATACAGAGAGATAGATAATCTACTGGCTGAGCCAGCTATCTGACTTCACACACACTACTTAGTGCTCTCACTTGTATTTTGCTATATCTATAGTTATCCCAAACACGATATTCCACTGTGTAAATATTAACATAGAGAATATTTCTGTTTATCTTCTAACACTGAAAGCACTGAAACTGTTTACATAGGTGAACATAGGCACCATCTTTGTTTTATCCTGAATGCTTTGGTAATTCAGGAAAGCTGTCAAAACACATGGTGTCCTGTGTGATGACATGATAACAAACGATTTTGTGAGAATAGGAGCAATGGCTAGATTTTAGAGGTTTTTTAATGCACACTGTCTAATCCCAAGAGGTGGGTAGCAGACGTAGAGCTTAATAACATTATTTTTCCATTGAAACCTTTTAAAAAATGCATACTGATAGATCAGCAGATGCTGGTGTTCAGTGGTACACAGGTGAAGATGCTGTACCTGGGGATTCTGGACGGTAGGGCTGTAAATAAAAGCCAGGGTGGCTAAGGGTTTGAAGACTGGGTCCAGTGTTGCCCAATATTCCCCTCTACTACTGCAGCCATGCAGCCTATTCCCTGTAGTAATGTGTTTCATTATCCACAGGGATTCTCCAGCATTTTTTCTGAATGAGAATCACTGTTCTTTCTAAACCTCATTATACAGAACATCCAGGGTTAAGTGACTTGCTCAAGGTCACATAATAATTTTGTGACACAGTTTAGAAACATGGGTATCCTGAAGTATAATCCACAGTGCTGAATATTAAACCTGTTTTCTTCCTGTCACTAATGACAACTACTTTACAAGTGGAGTCCTTACATTATATGATGACCTAATTGTTCTTAATCAGTGTAACTTCTATGACTGCCTCTGATGGGGACTTGAGAGTGGTCTATTGACGAATAAATGGGTAAATGGAACACTTTATGTGTAGACTTAGATAATTTATAATAGGAAGAAAAGAGTTTCACGCTCTCCAAGAATATGAAAATCTACAGATATTGTTTTAACCTTCAGATACAGCAACTCTGCTTAGAGCAAAACTGAAATGCATGCAGAGAAATAATTCAGAAGTAATAAAATGATTTATAATTATCATGACTTTTACAGGGTCTCCGGAATTCCTAAATTTCAGTGACTTCTGACGTTGATATGGGTTTGAAATTAGTTTTCATTTATTTAGAGGGCAGAATTAAGATAGCAATGTGGAAGCTACAAGGAATAAAACATTGTGACTGATGCCCTTGGAGCACATCTTTATATAACTGCCTCCAAAACACAATGACTTGACTTTAGTAAGAGACTTCTCCATCACTGAGAAGGAGTACCTGTCGAGGCTCAGCAGTAACAAACCCAACCAGTATCCATGAGGATGTGGGTTCAGTCCTTGGCTTCGTAGAGTGGTTCAGTGAGTTAAGGATCTGGCATTGGTGTAGGCTGCAGACATGGCTCAGATCCTGTGTTGCTGTTGCTGTGGCTGTCGCTGTGGCTGGCAGCTGCAGCTCTGATTCAGCCCCTAGTCTGGGAATTTCCATATACGGCACCTGCAGCCCTAAAAAGCAAAAACAACAGCAGCAAAACAAAAACTAATTCCAAGTAAAAGATGAATTACATTTTTGGTTCTGATGATACACACTAAGACAAAAACATCCCCTCACATTTCTGGGCACCTACCATCCCATCCTTAATGAAAGATGATTTTCTGAAATAACCCAATAAATGCTAGTTTCTTCCTAGAGACTTCTGGAAATCACGAAACGGTAGAAACAAACACATGATTTAAGATCGTTTATTTATAGGGAGCTTGGGTTTTAAAAGTCATTTCTTTTAATTTCAGAACTGAAAACTTTTCTTATCTACTAATAAAAGAAGGAAAAAAGTTATACAGAAAATTGTGGGTTTGTTATATGAATGTCACATAACAGCAAGTGTATTTTCTTAGTTATTAACTATAAATAAAGAATGAGGAGTACAGAAAGAAATATAGTTCAGGAAAATCAGAAACACATTAACTGGCATCTTGGTTGAAAAAAAAAAAAACCTTTTGGTAAAGGATGGGCATCACGATTCACACATATGTTTTATTTTTAAAATGCAGCAAATGAGTAGAATGTTCCCCACGATACGAAAAAAAAGGTGTAGGGGAATATAATTGGCGACCTTGACAATGGTGTGCAGTGGTCATTTTAAAAAGCTGTAAGATGAGGCTACATCCTCATGATAGAAATGGATTAGAACAAACGCGTAATTGCAGAAGTCTATTAGAATTTGAGAGGGAAGTGTGATTGCTGTTGGGATGTTTGTATCTTAGCAGAATTGTGTTATAATGTTATTGTTAATGAACTGAAAAAAGAGATTCTTGCAAATTGCCTGTATGTCAAATTCTTTATTGTTCTAGTGAATAAGAGAGGGAAATGAGTGGAGAACAAAATAAGGTGCTTAAAAAAGAGTCACTATGCCTGGAGAACTTTTTGTAGGGAGGAAGAGCGCGCGATAGAGTTGGAGATGGAGAGGCAGATGGAGGCGAAGAGGGAGAGGAAAAGAGAGAAGAGGATAGTGTGAGCTGATGCTTTGGTTACTGTTGATTGCACCTGTCTATCACACCACTGTTAATACTTCAATTCAAACCTCTTAGGTTCTTGTTTCTACTGTAAGCAGCCCTTTGAAGGAAACCCCCCTTCACAGGAAACCCCTTTTCACATTACTTTAGCAAGGAAAAATTGCTAAATACCCCCCCAGGCTTTATTCATCTCTGGCCCATGCACACCTTTCAAATCTTGTGCTGACACATTACGTTCTCTAACCTGTTGGTTCTTTTTTAGATCAAAGACGTGGAAATCAAGAATAAGTAATTAGGAGTTCCCTTCATGGCTCAGCGGTTAACAAACCTGGCTAGGATCCATGAGGAGGTAGGTTCGGTCCCTGGCCTCGCTCAGTGGGTTGAGGATCCGGCACTGCTGTGGCTGTGGTGTAGGCTATGAGATGTAGCTTCAGTTCAGCCCCTAGCCTGGGAACTTCCATATGTCACAGGTGTGGCGCTAAATAGAGAAAAAAAAATAAGTAATTAAAAGAGGATCAGGTCTCGTCCCTACCTTCGCCTTCAGTAATCTCAGTTGAACAAACCGTGAATGAGAGGGCATCTAAAGAAAGATCACAGAAGTCAACAAGCCTGCATGCAGTGGGGCATGCCTGGTGACCCCTCTGCTTCCTCTCTCAATGATTAACTGAGAATACTCCCCTTTTCCCTGTAAAAACCTTCGCGGCTGAAGAGAATTTTCAGTGTTTTGTGGGTGGACACTCAGTCTCCTATCTCCCAAGATTACTGGCTTTCTTTTTTGTGTGTTTGTGCGTCCTTTTAGGGCTGCACCTGCAGCATATGGAGGTTCCCAGGCTAGGCATCAAATCAGAGCGGTCGTTGCAAACCTACACCAGAGCCACAGCAATGTGGGATCCAAGCCGCGTCTGCGACCTATACCAGAGCTCACGGCAACGCCGGATCCTTAACCCACTGAGCAAGGCCAGGGATCGAACCCACAACGTCATGGTTCCTAGTCGGATTCGTTAACCACTGAGCCACGACGGGAACTCCGGTTACTGGTTTACTGATCAAAAGCAGCGTTTCCCTTTCTATCAACACTTGCCTCTCAACTACCAATTTTCAGTCTTCAAACAACCAGACGTGAGCTCAGTAACACGACCAGCACTTTCCTTTGGGTTACTAGCCGCCCTTGCAGTCTTCTCACAGGACCTAAAAAGGCCCTTTCCTCATCGTGCGCAAAAACTCTAGAAAAGCTTTTCCCAGAACCCAAGTTTCATAGTATAATAACTTTATCTAAATTACCCGATAGGCATGCATATCTGTAGCGAACCCCCCAAAGGCTTTAACAAAATAGCAAGCATTGCCACAACGAGTCCCCTCAGACTGATGACTCTCAAATCCCATCCCCCTCCCTCCTCTGCCTCCTTGTGACCTATTCCAGACCGTAAATGTTCCACCATATATTCAAGATGCCAGTTATAAAACACGTCTCTCAACCTGCAATACTCTTAGTCAGTATAACTTTTCACCTCTGCTACACACATGGCATATACGGGGTACACCTGTCTTTTTCCATTTTTATAGCAATATCCTCCAGTAGACTGGATTTCCTAAGGTAAGGCCATAGCTCACTTCACTATGTCCTCCAAATACCTGTCACAGTATCTCTTCCACAGTAGACACTTAATCAGGAGTTGTTAGACAGGTGAAGAAACAATGAATGGATACCTCTGATACTCAAAAAGAGGGGAAAGTATAATATTCACATTTTAACTAAATAAGTAGAGAGGCATTTCCCTTCCTCAAAATCACACTCTCAACAATGAGAACATCGAGGGGAGAGTTGCTTAGAGAAGAAGTTTTGAACACTGTTTCAAGGATTTGCCAAAATACTTAAAAGAAAATATGAGCTGAGAGTTTGGTAGGTAGACAATTAGGATAATTGAATATTTGAGTGTGAAACAATATTCTTATCAGAATTATTGGAATTTACATGTTTTAATACTGAACTAAAAAGGCATATAGAGGTATGAGATATCTTAAAGTAATTCAATGGCATCCTTTCAATTTGTTAATGAAAATTTCATGAGACTTTAGTGCCAGAACTGCCAATTTTTATGCCAAAATTCTACCACTGAGAATCTAAATTCCAATGGTAATTTACTATTTAATCCCTTCTCCATTTGTAGATTCTTAAACATACAAAAATAGTTATTCAAAGAGGCTAACAAATTTAATAATACTAAATGGTACCCCATAGTCTATATATAAAAGAATGAAGCTTACCCATCTAACATAGAGTCAAAATAATTTTCCTTTAATATTCAGTTTTTATATGCTTACCCTGAAACCATGAGAGGGAAAGTTTATATGCACAGGTAAATCTGATTCCTTTCTTTCTGCTATCTTGCACTTCCAGATTTTCTAATTCCCATATATGAAAGGTCACATCATTTTTTAATTTGTTTGTAACCAATCAGTTGATAGTGTGCTTCTCAGAATCAATCATATTGATGCTTGTTTAGAAGCCTGTTAATTAGCACTCTTGGCTTAAGATTTAATATGTCCAGAAAAGACATTTCCAGGTTCATCTAGCAGATTAAAACATCCTATTGAATGAATGTGATCCTTCGCATAGACTTTCCTAGTCTTTCCAGTGTGAAAAATAAGGCAGGCCTTTATTTGATGGAGAATTTCCAGTAATTTTCAAGCATATTTCAAACACATTTTGTAGACAATGCATTGTGCATGTGTATGAATATTTTCTTAGTCAAATATGAAGAATATGGAACAATCCACACATTAATAGACAATGAAGCAATACATTATAAGTTTGATTGCAAATCTATTATTGAATATAGTCCAAGGAAAAATTCACCAATTATTTATCTATATCCTAAACTCTCCCTCTTACTGATTAGTTTATTAGTGCTATATACAACATCCTGCTGAATTTCTGACGTAATTAATATTTTACAGTGTTTTTCCTTCTTTATGATACCTATCTGAAAATTATATGTAAATAATATTAAGTATCTTTAAGAACCCGTATTGTTAAGTCTGTGTTATTCAGCTAGAGCATTGAAAATTACAATAAATTCATTAAAAATTCAGTTCTTCAGTTGCACTAGTTACATTTCATGTGCTCAACAGCTACCATACGCTATAGAAATCTCAATCATCAGAGAAAGCTTTATTAGTTCCAGTCTAAGATATAATTTTATATATTGGATTTCATAATTCTTTAGAAAATGTGTTAGTTAACACATAAAAAAATCCCATTTTCTAACAAGCTTATGAAAAAATGGTCTAAATATTTTATATTAAATGTTTATTTACTTTACAAATTCGGAGAAGTTTTTTATTTTCTGGGGACAAATTTCAAAACAGCAAATATTTTGCATTCCAAAAAAAAAATCCCTTAAATTTATTTGAGGAAATATTCCATTTGTATTAAAAATGAACATAAGTACATTTGCATAGGTCAGTTACATTATATTGGCTACTTCCTGCAGAAAAGAAAAGGAACTGGCTTGAAAAACTGAAGGGGTAAAGATGAACAAAGGCAGAGACTGAAATTAACCAATAGCAGTGCATCATTAACCTAGGAATGTGATTAATTCAACCTCAGTATCCAAAGTTAAAACAACATACTACATAACAAACACGCTTTCTCAGAAATATGGGAAAATTATGGTCTAAGGCAGTATTTCTTATGCTACCCAATATTTCAGCATTCTTAACAAAACAAATACCAAAAATTCTTTGTCCCCAGGTAAAGGCACTTGTATATTTCCTTTGAACAACAACTTTACAAATAATGAGTTTTATATAAATTCTTATAAACACCCTAAGAAAGGGTAAATAAAAATATCTCATCTTCACCTCTCCAAATTTAATTTATGAAGCACTCAATTTATCTTCATCCACACACCGAATATTTTCAGAGTATGAATAGGTCTTAATTCTGTGAGATTATCTGCTCATTATTTAAACTTAAATATATTCCTAAAATATAGATGGTAATATATTAAGACATTAATAACAGATTAACCATATAGATCCTAAAAATATCACAAATTCTAGACCAAACATTCTACTCCCTTTTCGAGACTCACTGCCATGAAAAAGCAGATTGGACTCACAACAATCACACAGGATGCAAATATGTAGCATTAAAAGGTCAATTACCAGATCTGCTGGGAACATACAAGAACCAATAGAAACATTAAGACTGAGGAAGGAACGGTTTCTAAATCCAGTGATTTTCAGTTTGTATAGGTAAAAACATAGCCCTTGGTACTCATTCTAGGACAACTTGCCTTGCAATTATTTACTTAATTTTTCTTGTATAAGGTACTAATTATTTATTCAATTCAAAATCTTAAAATCAGAAACAGAACATTCTCCAGCTGTTTGGCACTGTACAAGACATTTAAACACTCTGGGCAACTTTGCAAAATAAAGTGGTTGTAATAAATGATCTCAAAAGATCTTAGGCTTTTATGTTGTATTTTTATCTCAATGTCTTAAATAAAATGGTACTCTGAAAACTTCCTCCAGATAAAGGTAACACATCAGCACAGATTTAGTTATGCATGGAATTCAGTTGGGAGACACTCAATATTTATAGTCTAGGTAATTATTATTAAAAAGATGCAAAACATTTTGGAGAGAACTCCGGCAGAATGCAGAAAAGAAACACTTTCTTTGGGGAAGTTAATAAATTATGATGATAAAAATATCATTCAGGAAATGTTTAATCATTTTACTGTGATTGTATCTCTCGCATCAAAATTTCTATGCCTCTTGTTGCTTTTCCTTTTTTTTTTGTTATGCTTGATATTAATTTATATCTCTTTGTTTAAATCTGTTGTTATATTAGTATATGAATTCTTCCTAGTTATTTTTTGACTACAGCCTGGAAACCTACAGAAAACCAGTGATTAATTTACTGAGTCATTTGAATCTGAAAACTACTAAAACACAGACATGCCTGTGGTTCACTGTTTTGGCCATATGGTTATAAGACTGCAATTGATTTTGGATTGGTAAAGTTGTGTAATCAATCAATGAAAGTAAAAAGATTTATGTATTGAAAATTTTTCTTCAAAGTACTATAGGTAGAAATTTAAAGATTTAAGCACCCCTTTTCATCTTTTGCTATGTGAATTTTTCAATTATTGTGGTTTAACATTAACTTTTAACATATGTTGCTTCAATATTTAAAATAATTTTTTTTTTTTAGGGCCATACCTGCAGCATATGGAAGTCCCCAGGCTAGGGGTTGCATCAGAGCTGCTGCTGCCGGCGAATACCACAGCCACAGCTACACTGGATCTGAGCTGCATCTGTGACCTACCTCATGGCAATGCCAAATCCTTAACCCGTTGAACAAAGCCAGGGACTGAACCTGCATCTTCATGGATACTAGTTGGGTTCATTACTGCTGAGCCACACGGGAACTCCTAAAATAATTTTACTGTGAGTTCCCATTGGGGCTCGGCAGAAATGAATCCGAATAGTATCCATGAAGATGCTGGTTCAGTCCCTCGCCTTGCTTGTGGGTTGGCAATGGGGCGTTGACATGAGCTGTGGTGCAGTTTGCAGACATGGCTTTGATTCAGTGTTGCTATGGCTGTGGCACTGGCTGGCATCTGCAGCTCTGATGTGATCCCCAGCCTGGGAACTTCCATATGCCGTGGGTGTGGCCCTAAAAAACAAAAAAAAATAATGACAATAATTTCAAAAAATTTTACTAAATAATATAGTTTATCATGAACCACCTACATTCTTTGTATACCATAAATATTGATTTCTTGTTAATTTACTTCTTCATTTAGAGTTTTTACTCAGTTTATTTCCTTAGGAAAATCAAGGAGCATACAATAAAAACATAAAAAGATTTTATGACATCTGAAATAAAATAAAAATATATATGAACTAGTTATTGAATGTAAGCTTTAAATTTAACTTTGATCTATTATGTAAAGTGGAGATTTATTTCTGATAAAAGAAAACAATCTAAATTTGGGGGTTTTATATTTTGATAATAAATGCTTACTAATAAATAAATCTGTTAATGTAACATAACCCACAAAGTATATTAAATATTTCAATAGTTGATGCTAGTCAATATAGATTATGCTAGTAGGATACGCAAAAGAGCTGACAGGCTATTACAAATGTAATGCTTGACATCCTGATTAGATTGTCAAATTAATAAAATAGAACTAGCAATTGTAGAATCTTCAAATGTTTATTAACGAAACACTTTAAATAATCTCACATATAATTTTTTTATACCTTTAGACTCTATGAATATGAAAGAATTAAATATCTAACAACATTTAGTTCATATTCCATAACAGTGAAATGTTGCTATTATATAGTTACTTGTTTCCAATGAATAGAGAACACAGGTTAATGGACAAAGGAGTGATTTACTGAAACAATAGCAGGAGCAGGGTGGCTGAATAAAATGAGTGAAATTTTTTGTAATGGTAACCACATTGCTTGTGATAACTTACAAAGTTCTAAGGTGTGAAGAATGATATTTAATCACAGATAAAATATAAATATTATCATACCCATTTTGTTTAATCTCTCTCATTCTTAATTTTCTCATTTATAAAATGAGGATAATAAAAGTAGTTTGGGATTCAGTAGACAAAAATTTTTTAAAAAATCAAAAATAAAACCAAACAGAAAAAACACGGTTTTATAAAATTCATGTATATATACACATGTGCCTTGTATCCCCATAAAGGGCCAACTATTAATACAAAGCATGGTTATCAGAGATTCAAAAATTACCTTTAAATAATACTGTCCATATATTTTTTAAGCTATGAAGCTTGAACTAGTTTCCAATGTTCTAACTCAATTTAGGAAGGGAATTTAAAAAAATGATTTGATTGAATAAAACATGATTGAATTCATGTATCAATTTTGTTTTGTTATTTGTATCCCCACTTAGTCCTGAAGGGCCAATGTGTACTTTCTATAGTGATTCATATTTCTGTATATTCTTCCAACTGACAGGCACTCTCCCCCCTCGACACACACACACACTCAAATAATACAAAACAAAAAAGTCTAATGGTCAGAAAATTTTAAGAACTTGCATAAGATTACTCATCTAATAAAAAGCAGTCCTGGAAATTTAATTAAGATATAGCTTAACAAAATATTCTTAGCTAATTAACCTATGATTTTTCCCCCCTAAATCATCCAAAAATACCCAAAGTTAAAAGTCAAACAAAATAATTATTTTTTCTCAGGTAGTCTGTTCATAAAGCTACCTTTTTTCCTGTCAATAAACTCTGTCTAGTATTACAGGTAGAATATGACAACTTTCATAATTTCCTTGGGGCCATTGCATAGAGGCCAATACACAGAAGTACATTCAAACGAATTTCTAATGACTTTGTGAGGTGTGAATTTTTTTTTTTTTGCACTGCACCTGTGGCATTTGGAAGTTCCTCTGACCTATGACCGTGGCATTGCCAGATCCTTAACCCACTGAACGAAGCCAGGGATTGAATCCACATCCTCACAGATATCGTTGGTTCCTTAACCCACTGAGCCACAGTGGGACCTCGGAGGTTTACAATGCTTCCACAACGCATGGGACATACCAAACCATCTCTTGAATTTCATAAAGCAGAATTTCTTAGGACTAATATTTTAGAGGTGACATTTCAGATAACATATAGGGTACCAGTGAAATCATTAAATTTTGTAAAAATGTAAAACATTTTTTAGCTAACTGAAATCCTAACTTTACAATTAACGTCATATTAACATCTGTCAAAATACTCTAACCTTTTACATAAAAATGTTTTTATATGACCCATTTAATTTTTAATCTGCTTAATACAGGGATGAATTTTGCAATGTAAAAAATATATTATTGCTTTTATTCATTTCATTAAAAATAATTATTTTGATGGTAAAATCCAATTTAACCTTAAGCCCCTAGGGAATGTAAAACAAATTTTCTTCATGCCAATTAATGTTTAAATAAAAAAGTACTAAAATCCGGAATTAAATTTTTTAACTTTGATATTTTTAGTTTGATATTTTAAAGGCGATGCATTTAGACTTTATCTTTGGTTCTATGAGGTATTATAAGAAAAGTTTTATTTGTGTTTTCAAAGTTAAACAGTTCTGAATTTTAATTTTGTTTTTAATTTATAAATATTAGAGACTCATGATTTATGTAGTTCATATAATTTTCTCATTCATATAAATGATGCCACTCAAGTCTTACAAAACTGTAACATAAAACATATAATGCTATATACACGTTTATACACACTATACGTATCTGCATATATATGAACATGTCTAGATTTAAATCTAGATCTATATCTATAATATTTTTGAGAAAGGCAATCACTCTAGATATATTTCATTGACTTCCTTTGGATATCAGTGTATTAAAATATATTTTATCTCAAACAGTGTGACAACGTTAAATGCTAAAAAAAAATATTCAGAGTTCCCATTGTGGCTCAGCGGTTAACAAACCCGACTAGTATCCATGAGGACACGGGTCCAATCCCTGGCCTTGCTCAGTGGGTTAAGGATCCAGTATTGCTGTGAGCTGTGGTGGAGGTTACAGACACAGCTAAGACCCCTTGTTGCTGTGGCACAGGCCAGCAGCTACAGCTCCAATTCGACCCCTAGCCTGTGAATCTTTTTAGGGTGAGGCCCTAAAAAGACCAAAAAAAAAAAATTATTATGTTTCATTTAAATAGTGCCATCAGTACAGCACATCATAAAGTCAATGCAAAATTTCTGGCTAATCTACTTAATCTATTTATATACGAGAAAAATGAGTAAACTTCTTATTGCCACCTCAGTTGGGAATTAAATTGTAAATTTCCAGACCGCGGTTTTCTCCCCTCTGAATTCATCTATGTTCCTTCTCTCCTTGGGTCAGGTATTGGAAACACAATAACAAAGGTGATACAGAGCTTGCATTCTGGTGTGAGAGACAGCTTTTTAAGCTTTGGCGTAAAATGCTATGTCAATAATAAGTACCGTGATAAAAAGTACTGGCATGTACGCAAGTCCAAAGTGAGGACAGGTGAGCAAATGCAGCGGTAAGGGCATTTGAGAGAGCAGGATAGTTACTAGACAGAAAGGGGAGGTATGAGGAAGAACACTGATTACCAGCAAATGCCAGAGAGACGGGGGTGTCGGGTTGAGGAAAGCAATGGAGAGACATGCAGTACTGTTTTAAAATATGAGAGAGATGGAGAGCGAGCAGTAAGGAGAATTGTGGGGAGGTGAGAAATGGACCAGTCTCAAAAGGATGAGTAAACTGTAAGAGTGTGGGGGGGCATCTACATACATGAGTTTTGGAATTACGCTGTTCTCAGGATGTGTCCAACATTGTTACTTATTAACTGAGTATCTTTGAGCCAGTCACTAACTTCTTTTCGATATATGTTTTCTCATGCATCAAATTGATATAATAGTAGCTCTACTGTCTATAATCTTCATGACAGAAGGGTGAAATGTAAATATACGAGCCAGGGACATTTTTAAACCTTGTGGGAGTTGTGCTAAAAGGATCCTCTACCTAAAAAAATCCAATCTTCATTCCAAAGCATTGTTCCTTCCCAGGGATGTTCCTACATCTCATGGGCCAGAACAGTGTTGCATTGCTATCTACCTGAAAAGGAGACTGGGAATCTTAATGTTTAGTGATACGGCAAGGTAGCTGGAACATAGAACATGCAACAAACCCATAGCCCCAAAGGGTCACAATTAAACGATTTCAATCAGGGTCCTTACACAAAGATTTTTCAATGTAGGACAATGTCTGCGGCGATAGGTCAGTGGGAGGAAATTACAGGTTTATAACACATTTGTTTTCTCCATGAAAAGGAAGCATCACTAATGAGGAAAACACAGAGAGGAAAGTGAAGAGTTTTTACGAAAGATATTTGATGTAGTTTCCATGGAGAAAGTAAGTGGCTAGGGAAACACAGAACAATTTCTAACAGTTATTGATGCTTTAGATCATGGTAATATTCATCTCAAATATATTACATAATAACTTTTAGAAAAAAATCAAACGCTATTAAATTTTTCAATTTTAATTTTAGAAAAAAGATTTAACATAAAAATATATAAATATAGAGGTATAATATATATTCTTTGTAGCTCAAAATGACTGAGGTTATTATATACCTATTCCAACTATATCCCATGAATATAAAGTCTTAAGATAAAAAGACTTAAGAAATTATTTAAACCAATTTTACACAACTTATATTTAAGGGAAAGAACAGGATATGTTTGAAATCTAGGGTAGAACGTGACCTGGCACAGGCAACTTATTTTTATTAGATAAGAGTAAGACATTTTCACTGAAACCGATTTTTTCTAAGACTTTGATTGACAGTGAACCAATGTGGCCTTTATCCTAAGGGCAATTAAATAAAAAGAGATCATCACCACTCTCAAAGGAGGTCAATTAGAAGTGAGCATTTTATATGAAATTTGTCATCTAGAAAATATATCCAGAGAACATTTTTATGTATAAGCATCCCTGTAAGGTATATATACATAAACAAAATATAATAAATATACATATATAGAAAGAAACCTTATTTTCTGAGTTGAGATGATTCAAATAGCTATGACAATTTAATTTAGATCAATTTACTATAGATTCCAATTATAAACTAGGTATTGGGGTGCATACTGCAGCTGTACCCAATAGTGAATTATTTCAAATAGAAAAGTGATGGGAATTGGCCATCAATCATAGATTCTAATTTAACATGCTTCTGAATTACAGTAAACGGTCAACACAAATGTTAGTTAATTTTAAAAAATCCTATTTTTAAATTCTATTGGGGCCCTGCCAAAATTTTGAATTCGAAAAAATGGCAAAATTGTGTAATTAAAGAAAATGTATGTCTAATCTAAGTATTTGTATAGGTACCAAACCCGTCAAATACCATGCATCTTATTGAAAAGGAAGAGAGTGTGAATTGAGAGATAGTCCATGTTCCTTGACAGGAAGATTAATATTGTCAGGATGTCAGTTCGTCATGGCTAGATCTGGAGATTCAACATACTCCCAGTCTAAATCTCAGCAAGTTATCTTCTGGGTATCAATGAAATGATTCTAAGGTTTCCACGGAAAGGCATAAGACCCAGAATAGTCAAAACAACATGGAAGGAGAACAAATTTGGAGGACTGAAACTATGTGACTTTAAGTCCTATTATATAAATCCCCAGAAATCATGACAGTGCAGAATTGTAGTCAAATAGACCAATGGAATTGAATAGGCACCTCAGGATTAGACCCTGGAAGAGGAAAAAAAAAAAAAAAAGTCCTCCTGTGTCTCTTCTAATGTCAACCACTACATTTCTGACATTTCTGGGCACTAAAAATGTGTTTGTGGGTAGTTTTCCACACTAAGACATTCTGCACCTTCAGCTGGTGTCCTATAATTAATTCAATTCAGTTCTGACATTATCAGCTGAGAATTAGCATCAGATCTCAGGAGCTGAGGGCTCAGTCCCACAAGACGGACCCTCGCTGCACTTCAGATGCCAGTGACAAGTTCAGGTTATCATCCGTGCTTCTGATCAAGTGGCTATAAATCAGAGGTTCCCAAGACTCCCTCCTTGGGTGAGATTACCCTGCTAGAGTGGCTTACAGAACTCAGGAAAACATTTTGCTTACTAGATCACTGGCTTCTTATAAAAAGGATATGACCCAAGAAGAGTCAGCACGAAGAGCGGCACAAGGGCAGGTATGATAGAAGGGACTAGTGTCCCCACGTTTTCTGTGTGTGTGTTACTCTCCCTGCATCTCCACGTGTTCTCCAACTTGGAAGACAGGTGACTGATGCTTTAGGTTTTTATGGAGGCTTCATTAACGCAAACAAGATTGATTAAATCATGGGTGACTGATTCAACACCCAGCCCCTGAGGTGTGAGATGGGACTGAAAGTTCCAACTCTCTAATGATATGGTTGATTCCTTTGGCAACCAACAACCATCCTATGATTTTTAAAAGTCACCTCATAACATAGTTTCGGATATAGTTGAAGGCACTATGACCCTGGAGCAAGTTTAGAAACAAGGAACCAAACTAAATATAACCAAAGATACCCATATGGCTCTTTTATAGGAAACTACAAGAGTTTTAGAGCTATGGACTGGGACAGTGAACAGAGAACAAATACGTATTTCTTATCATAAATCACAGTATCACCCCAACATAAATATAATCAACAGATCTTTCACAAAAAGGCAAAGGCAACACAATAGAGCGATGGTAATCTTTTCTACAAATGGTGGCTACATGTAAAGATGAATCTGGACACAGGCCTTCCACAATTTATAAAAATCAACTCAAAATTGATCACAGAACTCAATATAAAATGCAAAACTATAAAACTTCTAGAAGATAACAAAGATAACAAAGAATAAAACCTAGATGACTTTGGGTATGGTGATGACATTTTAGATACAATACCTAAGGCATGATCCATGAAACAAATAATTAATAAATTGTAATTCATTAAAATTTAAAACTTCTGTCAAGACAATGTCAAGAGAACAGACTTGGGGTTGCCAAAGGGGAGGGAGAGGAGTGGGATGAAATGGGAGTTTGGGGTTAGTAGATGCAAATTATTGCATTTGGAATGCATACACAATGAGGTGCTGCTGTATAGCACAGGGAACTATATCCAATCACTGGTGATGGAACAGGATGGAAGATATCATGAGAAAACTAATGTACATACACGTGTAACTGGGTCACTTTGTTGTACAGCAGAAGTTGACAGAACATTGAAAATCAACTATAATAATTTTTTAAATGTCAAGAGAAGGAGAGAATACACCAGAGTGGGAGAACATGTTTTCCAAAGATGTATCTGATAAAATACTGCTGTCAAAATATATCGTTCTTAAAGTTCAACAATAAGAACTCAAACAACTCCATTGAAAAATGCACCAAAGACCTTAACATACTCCTCTCTAAAGATGATATACAGACAGATGGCAGATAAACCTATGAAAAGATGTCCAAATTATAGTTATTAGAAAAATGCAAATTAAAACAATGAGATGCTGCCACACATCAATTAGAATGGCCAAACCCAGAACACTGATAACACTAAACATTGGCAAGGAGGTGGAGGAACAGTACCTATCATTCATTGCTGGTGGAAATGCAGAATTAAACAGCCACTTTGGAAAATTATTTGGAGATTTCTTAAAAAATTAAATATATTCTTACCACGTAATCTAGAAATCATGCTCCTTGGTATTTACACAAAGTACATGAAAACTTATGTCACAGAAAAACCTGTGCATGGATGTCCATAGCAGCTTTATTTATTGCTGTTTTTTTTTTTTTTGGGTCTTTTCTCCATTTCTAGGGCCGCTCCCATGGCATATGGAGGTTCCCAGGCTAGGGGTAGAATCCGAGCTGTAGCCACTGGCCTATGCAAACATAGGATCTGAGCCATGTCTGCAACCTACACCACAGCTCATGGCAACACCAGATCCTTAACCCACTGAGCAAGGCCAGAGATCGAATCCACAACCTCATGGTTCCTAGTCGTATTTGTTAATCACTGAGCCACAACAGGAACTCCTATTTATTGCTGTCAGAACTTGTAATTAATCAAGATGGCCTTTAGTATATGAATGGATAAATCAACTGTGGTTCATACAAATGATGGAATATTATCTAGCTCTAAAAAGAAATTAGCTAGCAAGCCATGAAAAGATACAGAGGAATCTTAAGTGGATATTACTAAGTGAAATAAGCCAATCTGAAAAGGCTACATACCATATGATTCCAAGTGATGTTCTTGAAAAGACAAAAGTGTGGAGACAGTAAAAAGACCAGTTGTTGCCATGGTTTCGGGGGTGGGGGATGGATAGATGGGTGGAGCATAGAACACTTTTAGGGCAGTGGAAACGCTTTGTATGATACCATGAGAGATATCACATTAATGCTAGCTAATGCTTAGTTAATGTTGGTCCTATCGTGTAAGTGAGCTCAAAGGCATTAAATTTCTTATGCAAAGTCATGTGATTGGTAAGCAATTTCAATCAGGTCTTCTTACCCAAAGTCAATCATCTATATCACAACACATTTGCCTCTTCAATACCAGTGCCCTAGTATCTGATTAATGGACAGTCATTATTATTGACAAACATACATTGTTTTGATGAGTACTGATGGTCATCTTTACCTTCATTTTTAATGGTTTTTTGGAAAAGTTTAAATTTTAAATATTAAATGGAAAATGGCAGATGACGTATTTTAAATACTATTCATAATTGTTATTTTGTTGTCATGTTTTAAAAATATTCTCTTTCCAACACATCATATTTTATCAAGAGAAAAATGGAAATCAAGTGTTAGATGCATCGGGAAAACCTTGTTTTTGGTATGTAAGTAACAGGGTAATAATAATTTTCTTTCCTCTATTTTCCTGAAACTTTTATTCTTAGTGAAATATTAAGTCTGGCAATCTTTTAATATTCATTATTGCTTATCTCTTCCCAAGTTATGTTTAAAAATAATTTGTTAAAGAATATGGGGTACAGTTTTAAACTAGAGCTGTAATGCTCTAATAAATTAGCTATTTTCCTACCACTTTGAGCCCATCATGTGAAAGCACTTGATTTCTGTTAAGTGTCATTAATTAGCATTTTAATGTCATTAAACTATTGTGAAATACTTTACATAATTTAGAGGAATATGAATCATATAAAAGTTATCCTTTAGAGAGCATTTGCAAAATTTAAATATATGCAAGGATTTACAAGTGCCTTTACAGCATATTGTAGCACTTTTTGCATTAATTAATTAGGAAGATAGTTTCTACTAATTATTCCCAATGTAATAACTGGTGAATATTACAAAAGTGATGCTTATGTATAGAATAAAGGACAATTTGCCACGCATGCTCCTAGTAAAACAAACAACAAACAACAAAATACTAAATAGTCTCATGGGATTTTTTTTTCAGTAACTTCTGATTCGTGTATTTAGAAAGATAAGCTTTGTTTAATTTACTTTATAAACTCCAGTTCCCTAAATAAATCCTAGGTAGAAAACAAAATCCTGAGAGTTTCTTTGCAGATTATGTGGTCATCAGAAAGCCTCCTAGACACAAGTCCAGAAGTTCCTATAAGTCCTGAGTGTTCTTTTGAAGTTTGCTTGAATTGCAGTGTGGAGTTTTACATGAGATATACCATGTACTAGTGAGTTTAAATGAATACGAGATCACAGATAGGATTTTTGTTTAGGATTATGTACAGACTGTGCTCATTCTCATGTGCATATTTGCTTATGATCGCAATTTTGAACTATTTTATTGCATACTTCTTTACATTTTTAAACTAACATTTAATTAGGATTAAGTAATTCTAAATAAAGTATTCAATATTATAATATATATTCTGGATATAGCATTAACAATGTGAACATTGAGTAAATAATTAAACTCGTAAAGTATTTAGGACAATATCTATCTTGATGGCAAAATCTAGATGTGTAAGGCATATTGTAGGTACATTGTATTGTAATACATATTTTTAGGTTTTAATCACATTGTTGTGATTAATGAGAGGCTTTATTTTAAAAAAAGTGAGGTAACATTCTCTATTTTCTATCTAAAGTCTTAATTTATAATTATACATACTAAAAGTGTTTTTAGTCAAATTTCTTCAACTATAGACTTCATATTTCCATACAAATTATACAAATTAAAATTATATTGTTGAAGTTTAAATGGGCACTTGCTGGCCCCTAAATCTAAGACATTTCACACCACTTATACACTTGCTACAACAAACACAAATTACCAGAACACTGATTAATTTTAACAGCATGATCACTAACCCCAAGGGTAGAAAGTACAGCAAATTATAAATTATCTATATATCTGTATCTAAAGCATAGGAAAAATAATCATCCCAGACTCATTGGCACATGTGAAAATACAAAATTAAACACACACACACACACACACATCCCTCAGAATTAGGTCTCATGAGGAGAGGAAATAAAAAGCAAATAGATGACCAAGATTCTGGTCTAGATCTGTGATTAACTATTCTTCAACAACTACCATTTTATTTAACATGGATCAAATAATCCTCTAATAACAAAATTTCTTAGAGATTATCTTTGCAGCTGTGCAACTGAAATAATTTGTGGGGAGTTCCCATTGAGGCTCAGTGGTTAACAAAACTGACTAGTACCCATAAGGATGCAAGTATGATCCCTGGCCTCGCTCTGTGGGTTAAGGATCTGGCATTGCTGTAAGCTGTAGTGTAGGTCACAGATGCAGCTCATCCCGCACTGCTGTCTTTGTGGCGTAGGCCTGCAGCTGTAGCTCCATTAGATCCCTAGCTTGGGAACCTCCATATGCCGTGTGTGGGGCCCTAAAAAGACAATAATAATAATAATAATTAATAATAATAACAATAATTTCTGATTGGTCATAGCTTATGTGGCTCCTTATCTTCCTTTTCTGGAAACTTTGGATCTAGTATGTTCCTCATTTAAAAATCAATAAATGGGGGAGTTCCCGTCGTGGCGCAGTGGTTAACGAATCCGACTAGGAACCATGAGGTGGCGGGTTTGGTCCCTGCCCTTGCTCAGTGGGTTAAGGATCCGGCGTTGCGGGGCAACCGTGAGCTGTGGTGTAGGTTGCAGACGCGGCTCGGATCCCGCGTTGCTGTGGCTCTGGCGTAGGCCGGTGGCTGCAGCTCTGATTCGACCCCTAGCCTGGGAACCTCCATATACTGCGGGAGCGGCCCAAGAAACAAGAAATAGCAACAACAACAACAACAACAAAAAAGACAAAAAAAAAAATCAATAAATGGAAGGGGATTGAGGCAGTTGCTTCAAATTTAAAATTTCTATTTATTAACTATTTCTTTTCTTAAGCATATAACATATCAAGACGTTCAATTCCCCAAGGCTTGTGTAAGAGGCATAAGTAAGAGAGAAAAATAATTGCTCTCATTCTGCTTATATTCTACTGGGGAAGGAAAAAAAAAGGTCTAGTAAATAGTATTTTTGTTTGTTTCTTTGTTTGTTTTCTGCTTTTTAGGGCCACTCCGGAGGCATATGGAAGTTCCAAGGCTGGGGTCGAATCGGGGCTACAGCTGCTGGCCTATGCCACAGCCAAAGCAATGTGGGATCTGAGCTGTGTCTGTGACCTACACCACAGCACATGGCAACACTGGGTCCTAACCGACTGAGTGAGTCCAGGGATCCAACCTTCATCCTCATGGATTCTAGTTGGATTTGCTAACCACTGAGCCATGAAGGAACTCCATAAAGAGTATTTTTTTTAACAATACAGCAATGCAATTCCATAAATGTCTGTTGAGCATCTATGAATGTTGAGCATTGTAAGGACAGTGGCTGATGAGAAGGCAGGAAACAATCATTGAATATTCTTGCCTCCTCTGTTGTAGATTAACTGACCATAAGTGTGTGGATTTATTCCTGGGCTCTCTGCTCAATTCCACTGATCTATGTGGCTGCTTTTGTGATAGCACCATACTGTTTTGATTACTATAGTTTGCAGCATTGGCTGAAGTCAGGGAACCTGATTATTTCAGCTCTGTTCCTCTTTTTCAAGATTACTTTGGCTATTTGGAATCTTTCATGTCTCCATATAAATTTAAAAATTATTTGCACTAGTTCTGTGGGAAATGTGATTGCACTGAATTAACTGAACTGAATTGACTGAACCGAATCTGTAGATCGCCTTGAGTCATATGGTCATTTTAGCAATATCCAGTCTTACAATCCAAGAATATGATTTTTTTCTACATGTCTGTGTCATCTTGAATTTTGTCACTGTCTTACAGTTTTTGGAGTAAAGGTTTTGGCCAACTTAGGTATGCTTATTCCTGATTATTTAAGCCTCTTGAATAAGTACTGCTGGGAAAACTAGACAGCTACATGTAAAAGAATGAAATTAGAACATTTTCTAACCCCATTAAAATAAACTCACAATGGATTAAAGCCGTAAACATAAGACAAAATACTGTAAATCTCCTGGAAGAAAATAGGCAGAACACTTTAACATAAATTAGAGCAATATTTTTTTGGACCCATCTTTTAAACTAAAGGCAATAAATGCAAAAATAAACAAAAACGACCTAATTAAACTTAAGAGCTTTTGTACAGCAAAGGAAACCTTTGACAAAATGGAAAGACAGCCTACTGAATTGGAAAAAAATGCAAATGATGTGACCAAGAAGGTGTTAATATCCCACATATATGAATGGTTCATACAACTCAACATCAAGCAAACAAACAACTTGATTAAAACATGGGCAGAAGTGCTGAACAGACATTTTCCCAGAGTATAAGCAGATGGCCGACATGCACATGAAAAAATGCTCAACACTGCTAATTGTTATTGAAATGTAAATCACAACTATAATGAGATATACCCTCACACCAGTCAGAGGGCTTTCATCAAAAAGAACACAAATAGCAAATGTTAGCAAGGGTATGGATAGAACAGAACCTTCCTACATTGCTGGTGGAATGTAAATTGGTATAGCCACTATGGAAAAACCATGGGATAGCCCAAGAAAAAGCAGAAACACAAACTCAAAAAGATATATGCACCTCAGTGTTCACAGCGGAATTATTTACAACTGCCAAGATACTGAAACAACCTAAGTGTCCATCAACAAGTGAATGGATAAGTCAGAAGGTAAAAGACAAATACCATATGGTACCACTTCCATGGGGAATCTAAAATATGGCACAAATGACCTACCTACAAAACAGAAACAGACTGAAGGACAGAGAACAGACTTGTGGTTGCCAAGGGAGAAGTGGGGAGGAAGTGGGAAGGCCAGGGAGTTTATATTTAGAATGGATAAGCAATGAGGTTCTACTGCACATGTCTAATCTCTTGTGATAGAACATGATGGAAGATAGTATGAGAAAAAGAATGTGTGTGTGTATATATACATACATACATACATGTATATGTGTGTGTGTGTGTATATATATATATATGACTGGGTCACTATGCAGTACAGCAAAAATCAACACAACACTATAAATCAACTCCATTTAGTTTTAAAAAAATGAAGTGATAAAGAAGCGATGGTTTATATATCAATGGATTACTACCCAGCCATAAAAAAGAATGACATAATGCCAATGGCAGACATACGGATTGACCTAGAGGGTGTTATGCTGAGTGAAATAAGTCAGAGAAAGAAAAATACTATATAATGTCATTTATATATGGAATATACAAATACAACAAACTAGTGAAGATAACAAAAAAATATGCAGACTCACAGATGTAGGGAACAAACTAGTGGTTACCGAGGGGCGGGGGAGGGGCCATACAGGGATCTGGGTGGGAGGTACAACGCACTGGCTGTAGGACAGACTACGAGGGTGCATTTACAATACAGGGAATCCAGCCAAGATTTTGAAATAACTGTAAATAGAGTGTAACCTTTAAACCGTTTATTATAAAATAAGAAAGAAGACGAAAACAATATGCTGTCAGGGAACCTGACGTTTGGACAGAAGGGTGGAGACTCCTGCCTCTCGGCAAGGTGGTTTCAAAAGGTTCTGAGTCAGAAAGGATTAGCACGTAATTATTCATTGAGGGCGTCAAGGAGGTTCGGAACATGAAATACCGCTAGCAATAACCCTTCGAAAACTCGGTAGGGTTCCTAGAGTTCGCAGGCAGTGCCAGTGAGGCACATCCACCAGCAAGACGCAAGCACTGATGTGAGTGATGTTAAAAAGCAGAGCTGCAGAGGCCGAAACCCAGAGGAAGACAGTGTGCCTGCGAGTGAGCCTGCGAGTGCCTGCAGAGGCCGAAACCCAGTGTGCCTGTGAGTGCCTCCAGAGGCCGAAACCCAGAGGAAGACAGTGTGCCTGCGAGTGCGACTCTGGGTCTGTCTCCAAAACGCTCACATTTAGGAAAATGCTCCAAAAAATTCGAGCGTATACAGGATTGGCTTCTGGCACAAGGACAGGCCAGTGGCTGCTGCGAACTCCTACAAAGGAAAACAGGATCAGGCAGGCATTACAACAGGACAAAACAAAAAGGAGCCTGGGAAAAAAAAAAAGAAAAAAAGAGCTTTCTTGAAAGATATGGGAAGATGTGACCAGATCCTCATCCAGAGATTATAAGCAGCAGGTAGGCCACTGGTATCAAATTTTGAAAAATCTGATGATTATAGACTCTGTTTTCAGTTAAATCATTGTATCCTTTACCCTCATTAAAGGAAATTATGTGCTTTAACTGTTGGAATTTTTGTATCAACTACTGCAGCACTTAGGTCAACCCAAATCAAAATAATCAAGGTATATACAACCCATTTTCGGTTTTCACTTTTTGTTCCTGAAGAGTTATTTTAGGTATCTTTAACAGGCATACCTATAAATGCATTCAGAAAACCAATAGAAAGTAGAAATTATTAAAAAGTGTCAGGAGGAAATAAACAAAAAGAGCTGGGTACTGTGGTGACCTAGAGAATATATGTTCCATATTAAACAAGTTAAACTAACCTGTGCAATTTTAAATTAAAAAAAAAAATCTTTGAAGCCCCCTTTGTAAATCCTAAAAATATTTTATAGTTGATTGTAAATATGTATGATGGTATGGCTATTATACCCCAGTCAAGCTGTGAGAGTAGTAGGGGTGGAGGCATGGGGATGATGGGGGAACCCAAGGGAATATTCACATCAAGAACATCATTCAAGATCATCTAGAAGAGGGACCCAGCTGGGTAAGGGATTAGCAAGTGTTCAGAGCTCTTGAGTTTTAGGGAAAAGAGGTTAAACTGTATCCTGAAGACATACCGTGTCACTCATCAATTTTAAACTTTAGAGAATGACATGAACATATGAATACATTTGAAATATTGCTGTGGCAACAATATGCTGAGTGAACTGCAAATCAAATCCATGTACTGCTATCTCTGCCTCAAAAACACAGGATATGATAAATGGCTCACCCAAGGGCAGGAAGCTGAAAGAGATTGAACAGAATCAGCCCTCAAACTCTAGTTCCTTTGCCTCCACATACTGTGATTTCTAATGGAACACACACTTTTCCCCACACTAATTAAAAACCTGTACAATGAAATATAGGTATTATACTTACAGAAAAAAATTAATTTGCTTATATATAAATGGACTAGAAAAGTTCTAACAGGTGCAGTTCAAGTGTCAACTGTATTTGAATGAAATGCATGTACAACTTAATGATGACTATGGCTGAAGAAAACTAGTGGATGAGGTGGTTTACATTTACTTAAAAATACCAAACTACTTGTATTGATACATATGTCAAATCATGCATTTTTTCAATCTTTATTTATAGCCTATTATAATATTTCAAGTTCTGTTCAAGATACTGGTGATAAGGAAGTGAATAAGATAATATCTAATTATTAACATTATAATACCTAATATATTATAATTATGTCTAATATCTAATATTATAATATCTATTATATCTAATATCCATTTAGATATTAATGGAAAAGCAGATATTAAACATAAATATTATTTCAGGCATTTATATGCAGTATGAAGGTAAAAGCATAGCGATAAGACAAATAGGAATGCAGCCTTTAAGAAGGTAAAATTTGAGAAGAAGCATAAATGAAGTAAAGAAGAGGTTATTTAAAAATCTAGGGCGAAATATTCCAAAAAGAAGCTGGCATATTTGCAAAGGTATTGATACACGAATTAGCTTGTCTCACCTGAGAAATAAAACAAGAAAGCTGAAATACCTAGAATAGAGTATGTGACAGAAATTTAAAAAAGGAGATATTGAAATAACTGGGTTAGGACAAAACAAGGGGGGTCTTGGAGGTCGTGGGGAACATTGTGTTGTACGCTGAGTGTGACAGGAAGTCAATGGGCTATAAACAAAGCAGTGAGGCATGACATGAGCTGACTTGTCTCTGGTGTGGAGAATGGAATTTAGGGTCAGGAAAGGAGACTTGGCAATCGGGTTTTGGTATAGTTGGTGGAAAGGGTAAGAAGAAGCCAAATTTGGAGAATAAGTTGAAATTTAAACTGCCAGATCTAGTTTACAGCAAGGAAAGAAATGTGAGAAAGAGGAACAAATTGATTTCTAGATTTCTGTTATTTTTTCAGTCTTCTAAAAATCTGTTATTGCATATTTGATAGTCTTATTCTGGAATTGTATAAGTCTAGGCCAGGATAAAATTATTATGGTAGAAGTCCAATAAATATAAACAGACCAATTACTAGCACTGAAATTGAATTAGTAATTGAAAAACTCCCAAAATACAGAAATCTAGGACCAGATGGCTTCACAGGCAAATTCTACCAAACAATTATAGAAGAGTTAACCTCTATCTTTCTCAAACTATTCCAAAAATCACAGAGGAAGGAACACTTCCAAACTCAAGCTATTAGGCTACTATCACCTTGATACCAAAACCAGACAAAGATACCATAAAAAGAGAAAATTATAGGCCAATATCACTTAAGAAAAATCCTCAACAAAATACTAGCAAATCAAACCCATAAATATGCTAAAAGGATCATACACCACAGGTATCCCAGTGATGCATGGGCTTTTCATTGTCTGCAGGTCAATCAGTGTAATATAATACATTAACAAACTAAAGAATAAAGAAACACATGATCATCTTATCTAGACGCAGAAAAAGCTTTTGATAGAAAGTTGGCACAGAGGGCACATGCCCTCAACAAAACAAAAGCCATATATCACAAATCCAGAGCTAACATCATACTCAAGGATGAAAAGCTGAAATAATTTCTTCTAAGTTCAGGAAAAAGACAAGGATGTCCACTCTTGCCACGTTTAATTCAACATAATTTTGGAAGTCCTAGCCACAGCCATCAGAGAAGAAAAATCAGAGAAATTTAAATTGAAAAGGAAGAAGTAAAACTGTTGTTGTTTGCAGATGACATGATACTGTATGCAGAAAACCCTAAAGATGCTATAAGAAAACTAGTAGAGTTCATCAATGATATTGGGAAAGTTACAGGATACAAAATTAATGCACAGAAATTATTTCCATTTCTATACACTAATGATGAAAGATCCGAAAGATAAATTAAGGAAAAAAATCCCATTTACCATCTCATTAAAAGAATAAAATACCTAGAAATAAACCTACCTAAGGAGTCAAAACACCAGTCCTCTGAAAACTGTGGGACACCATGAAAGAAACTGAACCCAACAGATGGAAAGATACACCACATTATTGAATTGGGAGAATTAATGTAGTTAAAATAACCACATCACCCAAGGCAATCTACAGAGTCAATGAAATCACTACCAAATTACCAATTTCATCTTTCACAGAACTAGGACAAAAAAAATTTAAATTTGTATGGAAATACAAAAGACCCCACAAAGCCAAAACAATCCTGAGAAAGAAAAACAGAGCTGAAAGAATTGGGCTCCCTGACTTTAGACTATAATTCAAAGCCAAAGTCATCAAAACATTATGGGCACAAAAACAGTGAAATGGATCAATGGAACAGAATAGAGTCCAGAAATAAACCCAAGAATTTGTGGTCAATTAATCTGTCACAAAAGAAGCAAGAATAAATAATGGAAAAATGCTTCTTCAATAAGTGGTGCTGGGAAAATTGAACAGGTATACGTAAAAGAATGAAATTAGAACGTTCTCTAACACCACATATAAAAATAAACTCAACATGGATTAAAGGCCTAAATGTAAGACTGGATACTATAAAATTTCTACAGGAAAACATAGGCAGAAACTCTTGATATAAATAACAGCAGTATTTTTGTGGATTCAGTTCCTGGAGTAATGGAAATAAAAACAGAAATAAACAAATGGGACCTAATTCAACTTAAAAGCTTTTGTACAGCAAAGGAAACCATAAGCAAAATGAAAGTCAACATACAGAATGGGAGAAAATATTTGCAAAAGATGTGACTGGCAAGGGCTTAATTTCAAAAATGTAAAACAACTGATATAGCTCAATATAAGAAAAAAAAAACAGCTCCATCAAAAAAGGGGAAAAGATCTAAATGGACATTTCTCCAAAGAAGACATATAAATGCCAAGAAGGCACATGAAAAGACACATAACATCTCTAATTACTAGAGAAATGCAAATCAAAACCATAATGAGGTACCACCTCACACCAGTCAGAATGGCCATCATCAAGAAGTCTATGAACAATAAATGCTGGAGAGGATGTAGAGAAAAGGGAAGCCTCCTACACTGTTGCTGGGAATATAAATTGGTACAACCACTATGGATAACAGTATGGAGGTTCTTCTAAAAGCTAAAAATAGAGTGACCATATCATCCTGCAATCCCACTCCTGGGCATAAATCTAGACAAAACTATAATTCAAAAAGATATATGCATCTCTGTGTTCACAGCAGCACTATTAACAATAGCCAAGATATGGAAACAAACTAAATGTACAATTGACAAAAAAGTTCATTAAAAAGATGTCATAAATATAGACAATAGAATATTAGCCAGAAAATAAGAATGAAATGGTATATCATTCACAGCAAAATGGGTATATCTAGATATTATCATATTAAGTAAACCAGACAGAGAGAGAAAATATCACATGATATTGCTTACATGTGGAATCTAAAAAAAAGATACAAACAACATTTATGGATGAGAAATACAGTCACAGACATAGAAAAAAAAGTTATGGTTACCAAAGGTCATGGGGGAGGGATAAATTAGGAATTTGGGATTAACGTATATACACCACTACATATAAAATAGACACCAATCAAGAATTTGCTGCATGGCTCAGGGAAGTATTTTCAATGTCTTGTAATATTCTATGACAGAAAAGAATCTGAGCAAGAATCTTACTTTTGTGTACACCCAACATAACATTATAATTCAATTATACTCACAGTATAGAAATAGTATAGCATAGAATTATAGCATTTTGATGAAATTTAATGTTTGATGTCCTGTTTCAAAAAAACTAACAACATGATAATTCAACTACACATCAATTTAAAAATTTAAAAAAGTATTGTGGTAAACACACTTTTTTGTTTCAGATGGATTAAGTTTGAGATATGTTTTAGTATTAACTAATATTAACCTCAGTGTTTAATTAATATTTATATTGAGTTGAATACTCCAGTTACTTTAATGTGGAACTCAGACATTTTGACTGGGGATATAAATTTGAGAATTATCTACACATGGGTGGTTTTTAAGCCATAGGTAACCTAGAAACGTTGCATTTAGAATAAAAAGTCACACACTAAACTCTAGACACTCGATTTTGAGCTAAGGAAGAAGAGCCCAAAGGAGAACATTTAAGGAATTGATGAGTTAGATAGGAACACAAACAGGAGAAGAGTGTACTGAAACCAAGCAAAGTAAAATTTTAAAACTGATAAACTTCATAATTCTTACCTAGACAATATGGTCAATTTAGCTCTAAAATTTAAAATCAATTAAGGCAGGTAAAAAAAAAACCAGACAGCTATTGATTATTAAGAATAGAAATCACATAGGAATAAACCCTGAAAGAATGCAAAGACAAAATGGTACCATTACGTATAGAAACACTTTTGAGTCTTGGATATAATGAGAAAATAAAGGACCCAGGAGTCAGAGGGATATATAAAGTTTTGAGACTGGATCATTAAAGAAAAAAAAAAACTGTTGACAGCATTTGTACAAGCCTTTTTTCATTAACTAGCAGAGAGAGACTGTGAAAAATAAAAACTGCTAAATGCTGCATTATTTTATCTATTCTTTTGTGAAAAGATTTGTAAATCAAGGCAGATTGATAATGAAACCAACATTTTAAACAAGATTTTTTTTTTTGTCTTTTGTCTTTGTTGTTGTTGTTGTTGTTGTTGCTGCTATTTCTTGGGCCGCTCCCGTGGCACATGGAGGTTCCCAGGCTAGGGGTTGAATTGGAGCTGCAGCCACTGGCCTACGCCAGAGCCACAGCAACGCGGGATCCGAGCCGCGTCTGCAACCTACACCACAGCTCACGGCAACGCAGGATCCTTAACTCACTGAGTAAGGCCAGGGATCGAACCCGCAACCTCATGGTTCCTAGTCGGATTCGTTAACCACCGCGCCACGATGGGAACTCCAGAAAGTATATTTTTGATAAACTACATATTTTTGAGAAATTATGGGACATTTATCTTATTTTTTAAATCTTTTAAGTATGATTACAGAGCTTTCATTATTACTGAGATATTGGAAGTTACTTCAAATATTATTTTTCAAAAATGCAAGAGGTAAATGAATAAAATATTTTGCTGAGATTGATTTTAAAATTTGATTCTATATTTCATCTAAAATTAATTTATTTTATACTTAATATTAGAGCGTTTTGCCAAAGTGGAAAAATTTTTCATTGTCATCAAAATTATAAGGAAAGTAGCCCGTAAGTTCTATTTAAGTGAAATGGTGAATAATTCAAATCTATTTTAAGGAATGCAATGATTACTCTAAAGTTAATACTGAAAGTTTTTATATTTGGAAGACATTCTCTTCAAAAGACTTTACTCCCAAAGATGTTAGGGAACTGCCCACATTTCAACTTTCCTTATATAATCAAGAGGAAAATTTAAAGTTAACATCTATTAGATAGAAGAATGTTACACTTTCTATCTGAGAGAATGATTATAAACGAGTGAAATAAACTGCAGAGCAAATATTTAAATGGTGTGAACTACTAAATGAGACAACTGCTAAATGAATGAAAGGATGTTGCAGACTCTGAGCAATTGTGAGACATACACTTAACCAATTTTACTGTAACCAAGGTAACTTCTCCTCCTGTCTACATTCATTTCAATCTTAATACTTCTGCTTGCTTTTTTAGTCAGCATGATATTCAAAATGAATCTTCATTTATCTGAGTCATTCAATAATATTTGTTGTTTTACTAGAAAAAGAACACAATACATCTTTGCTATTCCTTTTAATATAAAATGATAAAAAAATCTTTTTTTATGCCAAAGCCAAAAGATGTGGGATCATAACGAGGACTCTCCAATAGGAATTTTAAGTAAAGAGATAAAACCAACACAGAGTTTCCCAAGTCAGGTGAAAGAAGAGAGAGAATTGTTAAACTTATTATTTTTGTTTTTGTTATCAATGAAACATGAATAAGTATGCAAGCATACAACCAGCCTTTTTTTGTCTTTTGTCTTTATAGGGCCGCACCCATGGCATATGGGAGGTTCCCAGGGTAGGGGTCCAATTGGAGCTGTGTCTATGACCTACACCACAGCTCACAGCAACGCCAGATCCTTAACCCACTGAGTGGGGCCAGGGATTGAACCCACAACCTCATGGTTCCTAGTTGGATTCGTTTCTGCTGCACCATGACAGGAATTCCACAACCAGCATTTTAAAATTATTTTAAGAGTCAGACTTGTGGTTGCCAAGGGGAAGGGGGAGGGATTGGGATGGACAGGGAAACTGGGGTTAAGAGATACCAACTGTAGCCCTTGGAATGGATAAGCAATGAGATCCTGCTGTATAGCACAGGGAAGTATATCTAGTCACTTGTGATGGAGCATGATGGAGGATAATGTGAGAAAAAGAATATATGTATGTGTGTGTGTGAGGCAGAGAGACTGGGTCACTTTGCATAGAGTAGAAAATTGACAGAACACTAAACTAAGTGTAATAGAAAAAATAAAAATCACTATATAAAAAATAAAATAAAAAACTTATTGCAAGAGTCATTATTGGTATTGGCGAATATTTTTCTCCATCTTAAAAATTTACTCTCTTACTAGATCATTCTGGATGACTCTTCTACTTGAGGGAACAGAAAAGCAATTAATATCTTATAGACTATACTAAGGTGAAAACATGATCCATTCACATTTTCTTCCACTTCTGCAGTTATCAGGTACACAGTAGTTACCTGACAACTAGTTATTTGTCTGTAACTATCAATAGAACAGCAAATAAGTTAAAATTCCTTCCTCTTGGATAATCAGCATTTATCTCACTTAGCATTTTGTTGTCTATTGTGTAGAGGAATTTCTTAAAGTTAGTGATTATCTCAGTTTTGGAAGTTAGCAAAGGTTAGCAAGTGTGTTCAACCTGTGTTATTTATGCCCTGAGTATATGTTGACAAGATTGCATTTGTAACTTCAGATACATCACCAACAGTTACTAAGAAATATAGATTTTTAGATTTGTTTGTTAAATTTAGGGAGACGAATATATTGAGTTAATCAGAAGTAAGCCCTCCTGGAATGTAAAAAATCTAGCAGTGATACAGCAAATTTGTGAACAAATTATTCTACTTTGGCAAAGCTGAACCTGGAACTGTCATATGTGTCAGTCCTGGTAGGAGGCATGCATAGTAGTCACTGAAGGAAGTCTTAGGATACATGTCTTGATTGTTCTAATTCTTTTTCTGAACTAGCTCAACTAACTCTATTTTCTCCTTTAAAACATAAATAAAATTGTTGTCCGACCTCTACTGCTGCAGTGATGTCGTTCCCAAATTGGCGTGTTTAAGACTGGAGATTTGCTCTTTCATGTCTAACAGTCCAAAAGGATTCTGGTGGATTAGTCTGTTCCAGGCACAGGTAACTTCGCTATTCACAATATGTATCTTCTGTCTTGATAGTTGTTCTTTTTTAGCCTGGGCACGACGTTTTATCTTTTATGAAATAACTCTAAAGTTGTTGATATTACTTCTGCTCTCAGGCTAAGTTCAAGACATTCTACCTAGATGGCCATGTGACCTGAGTTATCACAAAGGTAAGGCTGCAAAAAGAATGAACGTGGGAGAGTTTATCAGCTTCAGCCATGGGTAGTAGGTGGGAACCCAGTGTGTAGTAGATTCTTCTTCTTAAGATCATCATTACTAAATATTATGATTTTTCTGAGTAGTTATTAGAATCAACATTTTTATAATAATAAGGGTTTCCACATAACTTACAGCACATGCTTCAATTAATTTTATTTTAATGTGTGTGCGTATGTGTGTGTATCTTTGAGATCTGCTAAGCTAGTATATGTTAGTACTGGTAATATGGTAAACATGGTTTTTTCCCCTCATTTCTTAAATAAGTACATTTTGTGTATATTTTACATTTAAAAAATAAAATGTGGAGTTCCCGTTGTGGCGCAGTGGTTAACGAATCCGACTAGGAACCATGAGGTGGCGGGTTCGGTCCCTGCCCTTGCTCAGTGGGTTGACGATCCAGCATTGCTGTGAGCTGTGGTGTAGGTTGCAGATGCGGCTCGGATCCTGCGTTGCTGTGGCTCTGGCGTAGGCCGGTGGCTACAGCTCCGATTCGACCCCTAGCCTGGGAACCTCCATATGCGGCGGGAGCGGCCCAAGAAATAGCAACAATAACAACAACAACAACAACAAAAAGACAAAAGACAAAAATAAAATAAAATAAAATAAAATAAAATAAAATAAAATGTTACAATAACTTCTAATTATTTTCCCAGGGCTTATCTTGGGTCTTCCAAATTGGCAATTATATTATATGAAATAACGGCAATTTGGTCTATGTCTTAGTCATCTCAGCCTGCAGTAACAAAATACCACAGAGTTCTGAAGGCTGGGAAGTCCAAGATCAAGGTGCCTGGAGATTCCAGTACCTGGTGAGGGCCTTCTTCCTGCAGAACAAATACTTAGACTGTGTGAACTATTAAATGAAGCAAAAGATACGAAAGAATGTCTTATTAAATATTTTTCAGTATCTCTTTATCATATACTTTAAAAAATATTACAGGTTATTAGAATGGATTTGAGTCACAAATTTTTTACTTCTATAAATTATACTAAGTTTCTTCCAGAAAAAAAAAAATCTTAATATACCTTGCCTGAAGTAGATGCAATTTACAGAATAAATGTTCTTGAATTCTTATTGAGAACTGTCCCACACTCTTTTCTCATAGTGTCCTCCTTAAAACACAGACAATACTGACTGCAGTGTTAACGTACAATGTCTATACAGGTGAATATGTTATATAGGTGATTCACTTAAAATGTAGACATGATGCTTAGTCCTGTACTATGCAATAAAAATATCCTCTGAGAGCCCCAGATGCATTAGCTCACTCCCATAGCCTAGATCCTAATTATTCTCTCTGGTCTCCAAGTTTGCTCCAGATTGAATTCCTCTAAAATGCTTACATTCAAAATGTATACAAACATTATTGTCTTGTGTGGAGATGTGCCATGCCTGGCTTCAGCTGGCTGTGTGCAGGGATATCACAGTGCTATCTTGGAGCTGGTCAGGATGGCAACATTTACACTATGGAAAGTGCAGCTGCTACAAATTAAGACTGTTTTTTCCCACCAAAGGTCTGGGATATTTTATCAGCACTTCACTGGTCCTACATCTTCTAGTCCCCATCTTCACCTCGGTATTAAGTAATCGGTATGGTTCTAAACCTCCTCCTATATATTTAGAAATAGCACTATAGTAAGTATATCCAAATTCATGATGATTCAAATGCACTTCCCCCCCCCCCAAATTACATTAGTTTATTATTTTCAATCAGTCCCATATTTATTTCATTAGATAGATGCAAAGGGTCCTCTAGTCCTGGATTCTTTCCTGTGATGGCTTTTTCTAAACAATCCACAACCTTATATGTAGTAGAAATACATTTATATATTAAATACTGCCCACATTCCTTATCTTCTGAAGAGTTTTAGTATGAAAACATTCATGTGCGTTATTTACATTATATTGTGTTGCCCATATATATACATACATATATATATATATATACACATATACTATATATATATTTTTTTAAAGGAATAAAATAGGAATATATTTCTTGGAACCACTTTGGATCAGTTTCCGGTTTTGTTTTCCTCATAATATTTCTATTTTATGACTACTATTATTTTTCCTCTCACTTACATGGTGGAAGAATTATTGACGCTTACACCAAAGCAATTTCTATGTTTATATGACAATCTCTACTACACTTTTACAAAACAGATTGAACAAAACTATTATATAACAGATTTGCAAAATTGTATAACAGTGTGGAAATATAGCGTGATGGTGCAGAATGAACCCCATATGAGTGGGAATATTACCATTATCTCCAATTTTATCAGTGTGTCCTGTTAGCTGTTGGCTTTATCACCATACTCAATTATGAATGTACTTTCATGAATGTAAATAAATAAAATTTCTTTGACTAATGCATGGATATCATCAATAATCTAAGCGATATCATTTAAAAAAACTGAGACTATTTTACTCCATGCTGACTTTCATGGAAAAGTTTAAATATAAGACGGCATAAATATATTCTCACAAATATGTACTGTACTATAATTTAACAAACAGTAAAATTTGATAATATAACTAATAAATATATTATTAATGATTAAAAATATACTTGATAAATATAATTAAACCAATGCCCATAATTTTAAAATGCTGCTGTCTCTAAAATTATGGAAAGGTATGTGTGTTAATTTTACATGCTATGAGAGACTTAGAATAAGACTATTGTCAGATTTCAAAGCTGTATGTATAAATGTTACATCTTTGTCATGTATAGATGCTCCATTTGTATCTACTTTAAGACCTGTTATTCTATAATTGGTATCTGAAAACTTGTAACCACAACTGATGTTAGATAATACCTCAAATGATTGTCTGTTACAGTAGCTCATAGTAACATCTGTTTGGCGATCTTTGATTGAAAGCTCAGTATTCAATCTTGATCAGTGTCTTATATTGAAAAATAGCAGGTACTCTCAGGAAAACCTTTTCCCTTTCTTCTGCCACTGGTGGATGGCTTACTCTTCTGAGGTCCGGACCAAGCTTAGGGTTTTCTGATTTGCTCATTTTTGGAGGATAGGTGGGATTATTATTATCTTCCCCTACCCAGCCTATTCTATTTGGGGTCTCTGTTTTCTGCTGCAGGAAGTATTCTCAGACCACTTAGCTTATTTAAGCGACATTAAATGGAAATCCTGCCATTTCTCTGAAAACCTAAAGAGGGTTGATCACAGAGTTTTACTGAATTCACCCTTGTTAAAGTTATCTTTGTATCTTTGTTAAATCCAAAGCAGGTATTTAGTTAGCCTACTTGATCCAATATTTACATGTGATGAAGTTTATCATCTCCCTTTTCTTGAAAGATGTGTGTTCATGTACAAATTCCGCGAGAAGAAGAGAGAGAATTATGAGAAACCACATACTATTCTTACTTCTTTTTCACTCCTGGGCTTCCCCTTATCTTTCTAACTTGTGTTTTATCCCTCCTTGCCTCTTTGTACTTCAAACACTGGAATGGCCCAAGGCTCAATTCTTGGAAGGCTTTTCTGCTTTAAATATATTCCCTCTCTGTATGTTTTATGGTTTCTTTTTCAGATATGTCACTTAAAAGTAACATCAATATACTGAAACTTTCCAGATATTTTTTTCAGTTTGAAATCTAAAATCTCTTGAATGCCAGCTTGGATCTGCAATTAACTATTGAACATTTCCATTTAGATGCAGGATAGGCATCTCAAAACTAACTCCTCTACATAAATGCCCTTACCAAGCCCAGCAACCAACAAACTACTCACCTAATGTCTTTTGCTACTTGCTTCAATGTGTGTAGTCACACCTGTGTTGTCTATTCTCAAAGCAGCCACAGGGATCTTTAAAATACCTGTCAAGTCTCACTAGTCCTTTACTCAGTGCAGTCCTTTGAATTTCTGTAAGGACTCACTCGATGTCCTACTTGATGTGTTGTCCACCTTTGCACCTCATCTTTTACTACTTTGCTACTGTTTTTGTTTCTTTTTTCTATTACTCAATGAATTTATTACATTTATAGTTGTACAATGATCATCACAACCCAATTTTATAGCATTTCCATCCCAACCCCCTAACTACTGGTTTATTCTACATCTGCAATGCTGAACTTTTTGATGCTCTTAAAACCCATCAGGTATGTTCCAACCTCAGACACTTTCACTAACCACTCTATAATTGGGAGTCACTTCTCCAGACAGACACAAGTTGCTTCTCTCTTTCTTCCAGGTTTATGCTAAAAAAAATCGCTTGATACTGAAGCCTTGACTTACCTTGTATTTGAGGGAATACTCATTCAAGCACACATACACACATACAATACACAGAGACACAGAAAACCCAATAATGCATACCTTACTCCTTTTATTGTGTATGTCCAGTTCACTAAGGTTTAAAGATCTTTTTTTCCACTTCAAAATTTTCTTCATGAAGTACAAGCCTTGTCACTTAATAGATGCTCAATGAGTAATTATTAAATTATATGCCCCAAACAAAAGTAAACCACATAATTATACGATAAAACTGCATGTATGTAAATGAACAAAAATATTCGGAAAAATAATACAAAATTCAGAACACTAGCTACTTCTGGAGAGGCACCTTCCTATGCTGGGGTAAACAATAAGTTCTGCCAACTTTTTAACTTTTTGGTTTAGTTGAATTGTATTACTATATGAAAACTAAAAACAAAATAAAAATGTATCAATTACATATACCTACTTGAAGAAAATTGTAAAATGAAATAAAAGGAAAAAGTTGAAATAATAAACGCTGTAATAATTTTCCCCACAAACACCTCTTGTTAAACCCTTTTCTGTCAATCCTTTGAGTATAATTAACATTTGCTTGCTCCTATATATTTAACATATTTCTCTATTTATCAATAGTAGCCTTTTTAGTGGCTTTATATTATTACAGAGCATGAGAAATAATATGTGATAATAGTACGACTCATACATTTAATCTAGACACAATCCTGGATATTTTCATACTTACCAAAATATCACTTATTTAAAAACACATTTTAAATTATTTTACATAAATCTTTGCTCAGGTGCTTTTTTTAAGTGTATATTCCTCAAAGTGATATTCTAATTGCCATAGAAAATACACATCATTAATGTTTGCAATCAGTGTATAAAATGTTTTCCGACCAACAGTTTCACTTCACTGTACCTTCCCCTAAATCCAATCTTTTGACAATTTTCAATGTTACTTGCAAAGTTTTGCTTGTTGTTGCAGTTAACTATGTCTGTAATTTAATATTTGTTTAAACTCCATTATTTGTTTACTCACTGTTTATATTTGTTCTTTGGTGGTCTATTTATTTTTTCCATATTGTTTAAAAGTAATAGAGGCTTTCATATAGATTCATTTTTTAGCATATATATAGTAATGTTTTTAAGTTGGTAAGCTAATAGATGTCCTGTTTACATTTTTGTTAGTTTAATATGCAGATTTTTTTCGTTATGACATCAGATACGTTTATCATTTTAAAATTATTCCTAATTTAATTTTTTTTTGTCTTTTGTCTTTTTAGGGCCACACCTGCGGCATATGGAGGTTCCCAGGCTAGGGTTCTAATCAGAGCTGTAGCCAACGACCCACACCAGAGCCACAGCAACACAGGACCTGAGCCACATCTGTGACCTACACCACAGCTCACAGCAACGCTGGATTCTTAACCCACTGAGTGAGGCCGGGGATCGAACCCACAACCTCATGGTTCCTAGTCGGATTTGTTTCCACTGCGCCATTTCAGGAACTCCTAATTTAGTATAATTTTTAGTAAAAAACAATCCACCATTTAACAAATCATTCATAGTTCAATCTTAATTTTTCTCATTATATGTTTGCTTTTACTTTTTAATCTATCAATATTTGTTTCCAAGATATTAGCCTATTTTCCCAACATGATTTCAGGGAAAAAAATATCATCTCGTTCTCACTGATTTTAAATGCTGCATTTATACATGCTAAATAAAATATGTGCTGTTTATGGACCTTCTCTTTGCAGACTTTTTCAAACACTAACTTCCACATCCAAAATCCAAGATAATCACAATTCTTTCAGAATAATCTTTAAAATGCCTCCTTACCATTAATGAAACCATTTACACAAAACTTTTCACACCTTTTTCTTAAAGAGTTGTTATAAAAAACAAGTTAATGTCATTTGATTTTCATCATCAAATTCATACCACATTTACACTGCGATTATAAATAAGACTGCACAGTTACAGCAGAGTTACCACTTAATGTTAATAAAATTTAAAAATTCATTAAAAGTCCAACAAGTTTAGTTTCTTTTAGGAACCACAGTGTATAAAATGTAAAATGATACTGTCTTCCTTGTTCTACTGAAGAAAATACAGTATCAGGTGGTGTTCAGACTTAGATATTTTGAATAAACAACAGGTGTGGCTATTGTACCGGGGTCCCCAAAGCCAGGCAGAGAGCATTTTATGTTGTGATTAAAGTTTCTTTAAATGCATTTCCCGTAATATCCATCCCTCAAAGCTACACCTATAACTTCAACCAGATGCTTTCTTTTTTTTATTAATTAATTTTTTATTTAATTTTTCCACTGTACAGCAAGGGGATCAAGTTATCCTTACATGTATACACTACAATTACATTTTTTTCCCCACCCTTTGTTCTGTTGCAACATGAGTATCTAGACAAAGTTCTCAATGCTATTCAGCAGGATCTCCTTGTAAATCTATTCTAAGTTGTGTCTGATAAGCCCAAGCTCCCGATCCCTCCCACTCCCTCCCCCTCCCATCAGACAGCCACAAGTCTTTTCTCCAAGTCCATGATTTTCTTTTCTGAGGAGATGCTAATTCTTTAAACTGTAAGTAACAGTGTGATGCTTCTGAAGTATTTTTAGAAGGATTACAGTCACTATACTTTCACTCTCCAGAAGTGCTAAGTACTGTAACCATCACCAGTTCCCAACCAGCCTTATGGCAGCAAAGGCTATTAACAAGGAATGGTTCCGTTTAACCAAAGCCTGGTTCCTAATGAATTCCCAGGAACTGCATTTTCAGGTTCAAAAATGGACTGGCACTTCTTTTTTTATTGACACAAAACTGATTCTCATACAATGAATAAATGTTAACAATCTAAGATTTTCCCATTGGTATTCTTTGAAATGATTCTAGGTTTTTCTAAGCAAACTTTTAAACCACATAAAAAAATCTTACAAAAATCCTTAAGTCTGCTTAAATTTTTCTTCTGGTAGTATTTTTTTCTTTTCAGTTTTGCCACCCAAGGCATATGGAGTTTGGCATATGGAGTTCCCAGGGCAGGGATCGGATCCCAACCATAGCTGTGACCTATGCCACAGGGCTGAATCTTTCTAAGGTTGTCAAGTGTCCCGTGTATATTTGTTTCTAATTTGAAGATCAACCAAATTAAGGAACTTAAATAGGAATAAAATAATTCATGGCAAGGCCATGAATCATATATAGGATTTCAACAATCAATAAAATATTTTTTTTTCTCTTTAGGTTGACTAATTTTTTTGATAAGCTCTTTAGACTATATCTTTTCAGATGTGGTACTAAATATATTTGGCTACAAAAATTCACTTTGTAATCCTAGGTCCCCCACCTTCACACACTCATATGCTATGTTCTCATACTACTCTTTGTCTGTGTGCTCTAAATTGGCTTCTCCATCAAAACCTTATCCACCATGAGACAAACTAATTCAAATAGATTTTTTAAAACTATGAAACACCTAACACAATTTCCTATCATGTTAAAATTAAGTGTATCTAATTTGCCATCCATATATGATCAAAACTATCTAGAAAGTGGGCATAGGGAGAATCCGCCTCAACATAAGAAAGATGTATATGATAAACACACAACCAGCATCATACTAAAAGGTGAAATAATTTCCTCTAATACAGGGAACAAAACAAGCATGCTCTCTCTTGCCACTGTTATTCAGTATAGTTTTGGAAGTTCTAACCATAGCAATCAGAGAAGAAAAACAAATAAAAGGAATCCAAATTGGTAAAGATGGGATGAAACAGTCACTGTGTGCAGAAGACAAAAGGTTTTAACTAACAATAAGTTTACTTAGCATTAAGAAAGAGTACAGACCACAACACATACCATCTATAATAGCATTCACACAGAAGTCCCTGACCTTTAACCTAAGCTCCAGTTATTCTACATGTGGGCCAAGTATGATAAAAAGTTAAATTTGTGTAAATACCTCAGCTCAGGCAAGTAATAACATCTAGGGCTCCATCATGTTCTCACCTAGCTCACCAGTGATGTGACTTACTCAAATGTGTGTGACTAGAGCTGATTCTCCAGATCACATGCTTCTCATTGATGCCAGTTATTAGTTAATCTACCAAAACCTTGAAAATTAGTTGCCATACATAGCTCATTCTATACTGCTAGCTAGATTTTTATTTATCTTGATTCGCGTTAGGTGAATCACCTAACAATGACTTGAGTTAATAAATGTATCAATTTCCTAGGGCTGCCACATGAAAGTATGACAAACTGGGGGATTTGAAGCAATAGAAATTTATTATCTCATCTGGAGGCCAAAACTTAGAAATTGGGGTGTTAGAAAGGTTGATTTCTTCAGAAGCCTCTCAGGGACACGCTGTCCTAGGCCTGTGGGGAGTGCCTTGTGTTCCTTGGTTTGTAGTCACATCATTGCAGTCTGAGCCTCCGTTTGCCCTTGATCTTATTTATGTATCTCTGTTTCTTTTCTTATAGAGACAGCAGTTATTGGATTCGGGGCTACTCTAAATCCAAGATGACATCATCTCATGATCCTTAACTGATTATAGCTGCAAAGATCCTTAATTCAAATAAGATATGGAAAAGAATGAAATTAGAACACTCCCTAACACCATACACAAAAATAAACTCCAAATGGATTAAAGACCTAGATATAAGACCAGACACTATCAAACTCCTAGAGGAAAACATAGGCCAAACACTCTCTAACATAAACGACAGCAACATCTTCTCAGATCCACCTATCAGAGTAATGACAATAAAAAGAAAAATAAACATATGGGATCTAATCAAACTTCAAAGTTTCTGCACAGCCAAGGAAACCCTAAACAACACAAAAAGACAACCCACAGAATGGGAGAAAATCTTTGCAAGTGAATCGACTGACATGGGATTAATCTCCAAAACTTATAAACAATTTCTGCAGCTCAATACCAAAAAAAACAAAAAACAAAAAAAACAAGCCTATCAAAAAATGGGCAGAAGAGCTAAACAGACAGTTCTCCAAAGGAGACATAGACATGGCAGAGAAACACATGAAAAGATGTTCAGCGTCACTCATTATTAGAGAAATGCAAATCAAAACCACGATGAGGTACCACCTTACACCAGCCAGAATGGCCATCAACCAAAAGTCTACAAACAGTAAGTGCTGGAGAGGGTGTGTAGAAAAAGGAACCCTCGTACACTGTTGGTGGGATTGTCAATTGGTGCAACCACTGTGGAAAGCAGTAGGGAGATTCCTCAGAAAACTAAACATAGAACTACCATTTGATCCAGCAATCCCACTCCTGGGCATCTATCCAGAGAAAACCATGACTCGCAAAGACACATGTACTCCAATGTTTATTGTAGCACTATTTACAACAGCCAAGACATGGAAACAACCTAAATGTCCACCGACAGAGGAGTGGATCCAGAAGATGTGGTACATATACACAATGGAATATTACTCAGCCATTAAAAAGAACGAAATACCAGAATTTTGTGCAACATGGATGGACCTAGAAACTATCATGCTAAGTGAAGTCAGCCATACAACAAGACACCAACATCCAATGCTTTCACTGACATGTGGAATCTGAACTTCTTTGCAGAATGGATGCTGACTCACAGACATTGAAAAACTATGGTCTCTGGAGGAGACAGTTTGGGGGGTTGGGGGGTGTGCCTGGGCTGTGGGATGGAAATACTGTGAAATTGGATTGGGATGACCATTATACAACTACAGATGTGATAAATTCATTTGAGTAATAAAAAAAAATGGAAAAAAAAGATAATAGATTTTGGCCACGCCCACAGCACCCAGAAGTTCCAGGGCCAGGGATCAAACTGGAGCTACAGAGGTGACAACACCTAATCCTTAATAGCTAGGCAACCAAGGAACTCCATAAGGTATTGTTTTTGAGGTTCAAAGTGGACATGAGTTTTGGGGGTAAACAATTCAGTCCACTACACTGATACAAGGAGAACTGATCAAAGATCATACACTAATGCCCTTGAGTCTAGAGGAAAGACTAATAACGATTTTAAAAGTATTTTTCTTTTAAATTATTTTCTCTCTCTGTGAAGTTTTAAGACTGTTTGATATTGATGGTCAATAAATACAATAGGCTAGAGCGAGGAGACTGATGACTAGAAACATTTGCATGAACAGAGAAAGGAAGTTTTGTCATTGTGGTTAGATTTATTTTGAGAGTAAATATATATATATTTATCTATGTGTGTGTGTGTATAGATATATATATATATATAAAGTATTTTAATTTAAATAAAATTCCATGATAATTTTTACCAAATAAGCTTAGAATTCTTGTTTTGTACAATTCTTAGTTTTTCATAGCAAAAAAAATTATTCTCCTTATAATCTATTTACTCTTCTTTTCTGCCTTTTAAGGCATATGCTGGCAAAATATTTATCTCCTCTAAAACTTAAAAGAACGTTTACTTCAGTGAATCTCTCCTTTCTTTTAAATATTTCTTTATAACTTCAAACTCTGAACACTGAGCTGTTATACCTATGAAGAACAATTATTTCCTTAAAATATGGCATGATAGGATGCCCGATGCAGTGTGGTAAAAGGAGATCTAACTGCTGTGGAATTATTACAGTGCCATGTGATTTATTCTGAATCACAACCATCATTTCCCCATCCTGCTGTCTCCTTTATTGTTAGAGTGAATGCTTTCAGTGACATCTTATAAATCTCTGGTTTGGCCAATATTTTTGCAGTGTCTTAACATGGAAGAGGTATGCCTGGCTTTCACTACCTCCAGATTTAGAGGTATAATTTCAATTTAATGTGAAAAGTTTTGGTTGGGTAAGTTCCATTAGCCTCTTTTGTCAAGAAGAGAATATACCTATTCATTTTCATGTTCAGTTTATACATTGAGATCCATCAACACATGAAAGGTATTATGCAGTGTTTGCAAAGATGGGATTTTATTGTCTTCAATTGAGATTCCCACATGCACGAAAGTCTTCTAATAACATTGATCTATATTTCTTTTACTAAGCAAATGTCAAGTCTATAAAAGTTTATGAAATAAGGAGCTTTTTCCCCTCTTGAAACTCCTGCTCTCCAGGTAGTGGTGCTTCTTCCACCTGCCTCAGGCAGTTATAATTTGCCATCCTCTTCTTCAACACTCTCCAAGAATTACTGAGTGTAAAGCTGATGAAGCAACTCACGCTAAGATCTAACTTACCTCTAAATTAAGTGCAAGAACATCTTATAAATTATAATGTAGAGTATCATATGTAGTTCAGTATTCCAGTTTGTGTGTAGATACACATGCAGGCCAAAAGGAGATGTGCAAACTTAGTGATAAGGGTCATCTCTGAGTGATAGTTTCCTTGATATTCTTTTTATTCCCCAAAGTTTTCTACATTGAAACCCTACTGCACAAACGGAGCCAGAATGAAAGAAAGTTGACTTAGCCTGAACAAAACGTGTGTTGCTATTGATGCTTCTTCATGAAGGGACTCAGGAAATGTAATCACTTGAAATATTGCTAAAGACTGTTTCCAGAGGGTCCAGGATGGGTAGGATGTGAAGGCCCAGTTTTGGATAGGTGGGTCTTATCATTCTTGGACTCTATCAGGACATTGTGTTTTAGAAGTACTGACGTATAAATGGGACCTAATTAAACATAAGCTTCTCCACAACAAAGGAAACAATAAACAAAATGAAAAGAGGGCCTAGAGACAGGGAGGAAATTTTCACAAACTATGTGACTGGCAAGGGCTTAATCTCCAAAGTATACAAAAAGCTCACACAACTCAATACCAAACAAGCAAACAATCCAATCAAAAAATAGGCAGAAGATGTGTAATCCAAAACTACAGTGGGGTACCATCTCACACCAGTAAGAATAGCCATCATCGAAATTCTACAAGGAAATGCTAGAGAAGTTGTGGAAAAAAAGGAACCCTCCTACACTATTGGTGTGAATGTGAACTGATGCAGCCACTATGGAGAACAGTGTGGAAGTTTCTTAAAAAGCTGAAAATAGAGTTACCATATGATCCAGCAATCCCACTCCTGACATACAGCAGGAAAAGACCAAAAAAACTCTTTTAAAAAGATACACCCATCTTAATGTTCACTGCTGCACCATTTACAATAGCCAAGACATGGAACTTAAATGTCCATCGACAGATGAACGGATAAAGAAGATGTGGTATTTATATATATTAAATATCTATTATAGATAGAATAGAATATTACTTGGCCATAAAAAGAATGAAATAATGCCATTCGCAGCAACATGAATGGCTCTAGAGATCATTATACCAAGAGAAGTCATACAAATATCATGATATTACTTATATGTGGAATCTAAAAGGAATAGAACAAATAAACTATTTATGAAAAAGACATATAATCATAGAAAAGAAATCTTGTGGTTACCCAATGGCGAAGGGCTGGGGGGGTAAATTAGGAGCTTGGGATTAACAGATTCATTCTACTGTATATAAAAGAGATAATAAGGATCTACTATATAGCAAAGGGACCTATATTATAGATCACACATGGATCTGAAAAAGTACATGTACATATAACTGAATCACTTTGCTATATACTTGAAACTAACACAACATTGTAAATCAACTACTGTTCATTTAAGAAATACAAATAAAAAAAGTTAGAAATACTGGTCTATACCCATTTTAGTCACAATCTCAGGTCACCCAAAGAAAAAATGACATGCTTTAGAAAATGAAATCATTTTGGAATTTTTGAGCATTTACATAACATTAAGAAAATGAAGCTTTATAGTTCTCAGCATATAAGTTCTTTGGTCAGGTATATTCCCAGATATTTGATTTCTTGGGGGTGTGGTTTTAAAAGGAATTGTACTTTTGTATTCTTTTTCTAATATTTCATTTTTAGTATGAATATGACTGATTTCTGAATGTTAATCTTATATCCCGCTACTTTGCTGAATTTGTTGATCAGCTCAAGTAGTTTTTCGGTTGTGTCCTTAGGGTTTTCTATATACTGTATCATGTCATCTTCATACAGTGACAGTTTTACCTCTACTCTCCCTATTTGGATGCCTTTTATTTCTTTTGTTTGTCTGATGGCTGTGGCAAGTACTCCCAGTACTATGATGAATAACAGTGGTGAGAGTGGGCACACTTGTCTTGTTCCAGACTTCAGTGGGAAGGCTTTCTCCATTGAGTATTGTATTTGCTGTGGGTTTGTCATAAATGGCTTTGATTATGTTGAGGTATGTTCCCTCTATACCGATTTAGGTAAGAGTTTTTATCACGAATTGATGCTGGACTTTGTCAAATGCTTTCGTTGCTTCTATTGAGATGATCATGTGGTTTTTGACTTTTCTTTTGTTAATGTGCTGTATGATGTGGATGGATTTGTGTATGTTGAACCATCCTTGTGCACCTGGGATGAATCCCACCTGGTTGTGATGTATGATCATTTTTATATGCTGTTGGATTTGGTGGGCTAAAATTTTGTTGAGAATTTTTGCGTATATATTCCTCAAAGATATTGGCCTATAGTTTTTTGGTGGTACCTTTGTCTGATTTTGGAATTAGGGTGATGGTGTCATAGAATGTATTTGGGAGTGTTCCTTCTTCTTCAGCTTTTTGAAAAAGTTTAAGGAGGATGGGTATAAATTCCTCTTTTTTTTTTTTCTTAGTTTAATTTTTTTAATAATTTGCTCTTTGTATGTTTGGTAGAATTCACCTGTGAAGCCATCTGGTCCTGGACTTTTATTTGTAGGGAGTGTTTTTTTGACATATTCAATTTCATTTTTAGTGATCGGTCTGTTCAGTTGATCTATTTCTTCTTGATTCAGTTTTGGCAGGCTGTAAGTCTCTAGAAAGTTGTCCATTTCCTCTAGGTTGTCAAATTTGTTGGCAAACAATTGTTCATGGTATTCTCTCATTTTTTTTTTTTTTGTATTTCTGTTGTGTGCATTGTGACCTCTCTTTTTTCATTTCTTAGTATGTTAATTTGGGTTTTTTTCTTTCCTCTTCTTGGTGAGTCTAGCCAGAGGTTTGTCAATTTTTTTTTTTTACCTTTTCAAGTAACCAGCTCTTGGTTTTATTAATTTTTTCTACTGTTTTTTTAATCTCCATTTTATTGATTTCCTCTCTGATCTTTATGATATCCTTGCTTCTGCTGACTTTAGGTTTTGTTTGTTCTTTTTCTGATTCACTTAGATGGTAGGTTAAGTTGTCAATTTGAGATTTTTGCTTCTTTTTTGAGGAAGGCCTGTGTTGCTATGAACTTCCCTCTGAGCACTGCTTTTGTGACATCCCATAGATTTTGAGTGGTTGTGTCTTCATTATCATTTGTCTCAAGGAATTTTTTTAATTTCCTTCTTGATTTCCTCATTGACTCATTGGTTTTTTAGTAGCATGTTGTTTAGTCTCCATGTAGTAGGTTTTTTCTCATTTCTTTTCCCATGGGTGATTTCTAGTTTCATGCCATTGTGGTCAGAGAAGATACTTGAAATAATTTCTATACTATTAAATTTGTTGAGGTTAGCTTTGTGCCCCAGTATGTGATCAATTCTTGAGAATGTACCATGGGCATTTGAGGAGAATGTATATTCTGATTTTTTTGGATGTAATGTCCTGAAAATGACAATTAAGTCTAACTTTTCTATTGTTTCCTTTAGGATCTCTGTTGCTTTGTTGATTTTCTGTCTAGAGGATCTGTCCATGGATGTGAGTAGCGTGTTAAAGTCTCCTACTATGATTGTATTCCCATCAATTTCTCCTTTTATGTCTGTTAGTATTTGTTGTAGGTATCTAGGTGCTCCTATATTAGGGGCATATATATTGATGATTGTAATATCCTCTTCTTGAATGTATTCTTTAACCATTAAATAGTGTCCTTCTTTGTCTTTCTTTGTGGCCTCTGTTTTAAAGTCTATTTTGTCTGATATGAGTATTGCAACTCCTGCTTTCCTGTCTTGTTCATTGGTATGAAATATCTTTTCCCATTCCCTCCCTTTCAATCCATATGTGTCCTTTGCCCAAAGGTGAGTTTCTTGTAGACAGAAGATTGAAAGTTTTTGCTTTTTTATACAATCTGCCACTCTGTGTCTTTTGATTGGAGCATTCAGTCAATTGACATTTAAGGTGATTATTGATAGATATGTATGTATTGACATTTTAAACCTTGTTTTCCAGTTGATTCTATGTTTGTCTTTTCTTCTTTTCTCGTTTTGGTTGGTTTCCATTTATTTTATGCTTGAGTACTTTTCAGTTTCTGTGAATGTAATGTGTGGTTTCGATTTGTGGTTGCCTTGTTTTTTAACTATGTTAACCCCTTCCTATGTCTGCTTGCTTTAGTCTGATAGTCATATAGGCTCAAATGCATCATTAATACAAAAAAAATAATTTATATTTTCTTACTTTCCTTCCCCACATTGTATGATTTTGATGTCTTTTTTAAACATCTTCGTGTTTAGAATTGTATGCTGGCTTATTTAACTGACTGTTTTCCAACTGTTTCCTCCATCCTAATTCTTCTTTTTTTTTTAATTTAGAGAAGCCCTTTTAGTATTTCTTTTAGAATGGGTTTAGTATTGCTGTACTCTTTTATCTTTCGATTATTGGAGAAATTCTTTATTTCCCCTTCTATTTAAAATGATATTCTTGCTGGATAGAGTATTCTAGTTTTCAAATTTTTTCCTTTCAACAATTTAAATATATCTTGCCAAAAAATTAATCAAGGAAATTACAGAAGATGTAAAGAAATGGAAAGACATTTCATGCTCCTGGGTTGGAAAAAGTAATATTGTAAAAATGGCCATACTACCCAAAGCAATCTACAGATTCAATGCAATCCCTATCAAATCACCCATGAAATTTTTAACAGAACTAGAACAAACAACTCAAAAATTTATATGGAATCACAGAAGACCAGAATTGCCAAAGCAATTCTGAGGAACAAAAACCAAGCAGGAGGCATAACTCTCCCAGACTTCAGGAAATATTACATAGCCACACAGTCATCATAGCCACAGTCTGTTTGGTACCAAAACAGACATACAGGCCAATGAAACAGAACAGAGGACCCAGAAATAAACCCAGACACCTAGGGTCAATTAATCTTGGACAAAGGAGGCAAAAACATAAAATGGGAAAAAGACAGTCTTTTCAGCAAGTATTGCTGGAAACCTGGACAGCTGCATGCAAAGCAATGAAACTATAACACACCCTCACACCGTGCACGAAAATAAACTCAAAATGGATTAAGGACTTAAATATGACAAGACACCATCAAACTCCTGGAAGAGAACATAGGCAAAACATTCTCTTACATCAGCCTTACAAATATTTTATCAGGTCAGTTTCCCAAAGCAACAGAAATAAAAGCAAAAATAAACCAATGGGACCTAATAAAACTGACAAGCTTTTGCACAGCAAAGGAAACCAAAAAGAAAACAAAAAGACCACTTACAGAATGGGAGAAAATTGTTTCAAATGATGCAACTAACAAGGGCCTAATCTCTAAAATATACAGCTTGTACAACTCAACAGCAAAAAAGCCAACAACCCGATTGAAAAATGGGCCAAAGAAATGAATAGGCATTTCTCCAAGAAGATTTACAGATGGCCAATAAGCACATGAAAAAATGCTCAACATCACTGATTATTAGAGAAATGCAAATCAAAACAACAATGAGATACCACCTCACATCAGTCAGAATGGCCATCATTAATAAGTCTACAAATAACAAATGCTGGAGGGGGTGTGGAGAAAAGGGAATATTTTTGCACGGTTGGTGGGAATGTAAACTCGTACAGCCACTATGGAGAACAGTATGGAGGTACCTCAGAAAACTAAATATAGAACTAGCATGTGACTCAGAAATCCCACTCTTGAGCATATATCCAGACCAAACTTTCCTTGAAAAAGTCACATGTACCCTCATGTTCATTGGAGCACCATTCACTATAGGCAAGACATGGAAACAACCCAAATGTCCATTGACAGATGATTGGATTAGGAAGATGTGGTGCATATATACACAATGGAATACTACTCAGCCATCAAAAAGAACAAAATAATGCCATTTGAAGCAACAGGGATGGAACTAGAGACTCTCATGCTGAGTGAAGTAAGTCAAAAAGAGAAAGACAAATAACATATGATATCCCTTACATCTGGAATCTAGTATATGGCACAAATGAACATTTCCACAGAAAAGGAAATCATGGATTTGGAGAATAGACTTGTGGTTGCCAAGGGGGAGGGAGGAAGGAGTGGGATGGATTGGAGCTTGGGGTTAATAGACACAGACCTTTGGAATGGATTAGCAATGAGATCCTGCTGTGTAGCACTGGGAACTATATCTAGTCACTTATGATGGAGCATGATAATGTGAGAAAAAAGAATGTATACATGTATGTGTAACTGGGTCACCATGCTGTACAGTAGAAAAAAAATGTATCATGGAAATTAAAAAAAAAAAGTATATAAAGCTTATATCTCTTCTGAATACCCAATAACAGAAGAATTGAAATGCTATAAGTTACTTTAAAATCTATTCAAAGATAATAATTTTCCCATCTGAACTGAGTTCTGATGGACCACTATTTTATTTTCTCAAATTACAAAGTATTGTAAAAGGACAAGATAATGACAACTTGAAATGGTTGACAAATAGCTCAAATGACACAGGACAGTGTGACATTGAAAGGACATTATTAAAATAACATAAACTCTTTTCTTTTGTAATCATCAATATAAATGTTTATATGCCTTTCAGAAATAATGTTTAATTTAACAACAGCCAGTTGTACTTTGCCCGGTTTCCAAAACTATGAAATGTTTCCTTTTTAATATACCCATATAAAATTAAGTAATTTATATCAGTTGTTTGTTTTCCCTTCTATTCTATTCTACTCTATCTTTTCTTCCTTTTTCTTTTTCTTTTATTATAGATTTAATTTTTTAAGGATAAAAATCCTAAATATTGACAATTATGAAAAGATTAATCCAGTGTAATGTATTAAATTTTTCTTTACCTTTTTTTCCATTTTACATTTCAGCTTTCTTTAAGTATCTACTATCCCATTACATACTTTCTTATTGGGTATAAAATAGGCATACATCTATATATAGTCACATATATTTATTCTGCTTTCTAATGAGAAAAATAGGCATTTAAACATTTCCTTTGCTATTCTGTCACTGATACCCACTAACATGCTTTTAGATTTAAAGGTCTATAAGTTATTGTTGAACATATTGAATGAAGACAGAAATTAAAAGGCAGTAGAATATAAATATACTGTCTAATATTTAGATTCTATTTAGGTTTATAATCTTACAGCAAATCTAGAAGTTGCTTTGTCATTAGGAAAAGTAAAATCCAGGATGTTTTCCTGAGGGGAAAATACATGGGTACAAGGCTCTATATCTGTGTGTATATGGAATTTAATTACATCTACATCAGTATTACAATTCCAATGACTCTGGGACTATAAGCTGAAAATATAAAGACAGTGTGCCTTATTAATCAAGACTTCATATTCTACTTTCATGGGTTGAAGCTAAGCTTTTAGTTATGCTATGAGAGATAAGGACAATTGGCAACATTTTAAATTCAAATTAGGAACAAATAAGCTTTTTTCTTTTTTTTTTGGATTTTAGGGCTGCACCTGTGGCATCTGGAAGTTCCCAGGCTAGAGTTCATATCAGAGCTGCAGCTGCTGGCCTACACCACAGCCACAGCAACGCAGGATCCAAGCCATGACTGTGGCCTACACCACAGCTCATGGTAACACTGGATCTTTAACCTACTGAGTGAGGCCAGGGATCAAACCCACATCCTCACGGATACTAGGCAGGTTCATAATCTGCTGAGCCACAGCAGGGAACTCCTCCCCCACACCCTTTTTTTTTTTTTTGTAACCTATACTTCAGATAATTCAATACTGGTGACTTCTTATATGATTGTTGCCAGTTTCTTTTTTTCTTTCTTTCTTTCCTTTTTTTTTTTTGACTATTTCTAGGGCCAAAGCTGCAGCATATGGAGGTTCCCAGGCTTGGGGTCAAATTGGAACTGCAGCCACTGGCCTACACCACAACCACAGCACTGCGGGATCCAAGCCACGTTGCTACCTACACCTCAGCTCACGGCAATGCCAGATCCTCAACCCACTGAGCAAGGCCAGGGATCAAACCAGCATCTTCACGGATACTAGTCAGGTTTGTTAATCACTGAGTCATGAAGGGAACTCCCTACTGTCAGTTTCTTGAATAAGTAGGACTACATGCTTTTCTTGCATATATCATTGTATTACATTAACTGTCATCAAATAGTCTAAGCCTGATATGACTACATGACTGGCTGAAAAATTATTATATAGTTTTTATGGTATATGACATTATTTTAAATCAGTCCTCCCAAATCCTCCTAATGAAACTACTGCAGACTTTTCCTACCCACTGTAGTACATACTTTTCTTCTTCAAGAGGAGGTGTCAGTTAAACAAATTATATGTTCCTCAAGACGAAGAAATAAATTGAATACACTTCATGTTGATTCTGACTCAAATGTTGATCATGTAATTAGCTTGTCAAGAAGGAAATAAGTGCATCCTGGATTGAATATTTTTATGATTCTCACTATTTCTTAAGACTTTAAGAGTCCTCATTAGATTATCAGTAATTCCAACTCCATCACCTGCACTGGTTTACATGGCTGTCCATAACCAACTAGCACGAAGCATGTAGATAATTCAGTGGCTTACATAAAGACATTAATGTCACCAAATAAATTTTAACATAAGTAATATTCTAAAATAATATAGTAGGTTAACTCAGTTCCTTAAGAAATATTTCTTCAAACACTTTCAAACAATACTTATGAAAAACTGATTAAGCAGTTGTTTTTGGCCAAGCCCACAGCATGTGGAAGTTCCCAGGCCAGGGACTGAACCCATGCCACAGAGGCAACCCAAGCAGCTGCAGTGTCAGTGACATTGCTACATCATCCTTAACCCACTGTGCCACAAGAGAAACCTACAAGCGAAGTCTAAAACTAGGTAAGAATTCTCACAAATATAAAGTTACTCGCTGATTTCCAGGCATGTTTACTTCACTGTGTTGTACTGGGTTCTATTGTAGAAATGTAAACATTTACACTTGGACATTCGCCAAGCTAAAAAAAATATCTGGACCTCCCATTCCTTCCAAGTTTAGCAAAATTGGCCATTTAATTTCACAAACCCATTCTCCCACCCCTCTTACAACAACAAACCCCTAACTTTTATGTGATTAAATGGTTATCTAACAAGAGTAAGTACATCACTTTCAAACCTCCATTCAACTCACCAGGACTGTCAATAAAGAGATAGAGAAAAGCAACCGTGGACCACATTTTGAGTAGCTTCTTTCTATACCACCTACTCTTCTGTCTGATTATCATAGGAAATGCACCTCCTTTCTATACAATCGATTCTTCCATCTGTCCAACACAGGGAATATAACTTCTTACTCATTCCTGCAAGAGTATCCAAAATTGTTCCTTGTTTTTCATCTGCTTTCATAGTATTTTTTCTAAAACTTGAAAAATAAGGCTAAGATTGGCTTTAACAATATTTTCTGTTAGATAACTATGAAAAAACCGTCTGGTATAGTTACGCTGAATAATAAAATAGGACATGTTCTCAGATTCAGGATACTTTACAAATACTAACCTAATTTATAGTACTCTTCTAATCTTAGTGGTTCTATCAACCATTACATAATTTCTAAGTTCAAGCAAGGGTAGGGAAAACACTCTTGAGGTATAAATCCTCAAGCAGTGTATACGTATCTGCTTACCACTTTGATTCCAAACAAGAACAAATAATCAAGCAGAGTTTGTTAACCCCTAAATTAAAACATCATTCAAAAACAAAAGAAAATATTTCACCTCTTCACTTAATATGCAAATCCAAAAATTTATGTCAGATTACACAATATTTTGCATAGGGTTTGATAGAAATTGTTTAATTCAATCAATAAGCAAGGACGTGGCATGTTACTTGGACAATTTTATTTGCCGTTTTCACAATACAATCACGTATGGATTTCTATCTAGGGGTTTCGGTACTATAAAAGTAAAAGTGAAATTGAATATAAAACTCTGAAACGTCTCAGAAGAAAAATATTCTATAGTGTAAATTAAAATGTTTTCTTTCTTCGTAATATTAACCTACATATAGTTTCATCTTTAGAAGTCTGATTTTTTTAAAACCCTTTTCTTTTCACTTAAAAAAGTCCTGATACTTTTTATTCAAAGGGTAAGATATTTAAATTAAATATAATTATTACATTATACATTATTACATTTACACCTAATTAAATATAATAATTAGTTGTTTGATGATAGAGAGGTTCTTGTTAAACTAAGGTTATTCATGAAGATTTTACTACTTTCTCTGACATATAAAGTTTTGGACTATATATAGACTGGAGCTTCTGATGATATAAAAAAATTAATTATTTAATGAATCAAATGACATTATATTGCTTAAGCAGACATTATTATAAAGGTCACCCTTGGAAGTGTAACTACATTACCTTGCTGCTAACATTTTGCCTTCTACTTAATCTCAACTTTCTCAAAGCAAATTCACTGACATCGAAGTGTATTTAGTACCTATCAGACTTTCGTCTCCTCTTAATGGCTTACTTTAGCCAAACAAACAAGATAAATAACCAGCTTGTACTTTATTGCACAAGTACCTATATAAGCGTATACATCACAACTTGTGTTTTTCTACAGTGAGATCTAGATATTCTGTTCACAGAAAGTATCTTACAAAACTGGGACCTGATTATATATCTCGGATTTAATATTTAGTACATGAAAGACATATCGTTCTCTCAGAACTGTATCTCCCAGATCTCTCTAAATACTTGTTTAATCCCTGAATTAATGTTTCTAGTTAATAAGACAAAATCAGTTTCCAATTTTAATGAGTAATGATGATCGCCGGACAGTTTCTGAACTATTACTGCCAAATTCTTAATTTCTGAAGCGTCCTAATCGTAGACTGCAGAGAACCAAACATCGTGAAATACGAGAAAGCAAAATGTCCAGGAAGAGGAAAGAAGATTTGCCAAGAGTGTCGTGTCATTCGTTAGAGGGAGTAAGATGAATATTCGGGTTGACCGCAGGAGTCATAACCATGCCCACAGTTGGAAATACTTTTCCTTGGAAATAACCTGAACTTTTTAAAAGCTCTTAACCTCAGGGTCACAGCAACTAATTGTCTTAATGAATTGCTACTGTCTCCCTTGAGAGACTCTGTCATTGGAGCCCTGACCTGCTGGGCAGAGAGCGGAGGAGCCTAAATTCCTTGCGGAAAGGTTAATCTGGGAAGAGAAGATGGTGCCCTTTTTATAAAGAAGAGAATGTGTCCTGGAGAGCTCTCGGAATGCCACAGACACTTCCCAGGTGGCAGGTAAAAGTGTTCGGGGACTGAACAGGTGGTTTTTTGACAATTCCTCAGAATATCCAGGAAAAGCACTGTGCTCTTCCTTGTGAAAATGTCATTCAGGAAACCAGAGCTGCATAAAGGTTTATCTAATTTTATACAACAAAAACACAACTTCACGTCACTTACTTTTGACCACAGTGAAATTATTAGATGTTTGGGCAGCGTCATCTCTTGGGCTTACGCAGTTTTATAGAGATGGCTGAGTGGTGGGGCTTACAGTCTCTCTAACTCCCAGTTTTACCAGATCTGCTTTAATTTAAAATTTTTTAGTATCAGTAGTTAAAATACATGATTTTGTTAAAAATGAAGAATATTTTGGTCAGGGAAAAAAAAAGGAGTTTGAAAACCTAGAGTTTGAAACTTAGGAGACCTCTTGCTCCGAAAAAAATGTGAAGTGACTTTCTCAGAGACCTGCTATCAGCAGAATCAGAATACTCTCTTCCACAGAAAGCTTCTTCCCTCACAGTGTTATGGCAGGATATTGACCCCACCTCCATGGTGCTTCACAAATCTGTAGCCCCTAAAGCTGAAAAGAGGCTTAAAAGACTGTGTTTTTTCCTACAAGAAGACAACGCATTTCTACTTTAACTGTAAAGATTAGAACATCAAGCTTTGAAATCTGTATGTTTCCATCTTTGCACAACTAGCTAGCGCATGGCCGTTCTACTGGTGTGAGGTGGTACCTCACAGTAGTTTGGATTTGCATTTCTCTAATAATTAGTGATGCTGAGCTTTTTTTTTTTCGGAAAAATGCTCAACATCGCTAATTATTAGACAACTGAATTCTTATTACAGTTTGCCCTATTCAGAAGATTATACCAAATTCAGATGGGAAAATTATTTTCTTTGAATAGATTTTAAAGTAACTTATAGCATTTCGATTTTCTCCACAAGAGAGCCCCCTCTGAGACATCCCCACCCAGGTTCCAGGCCCCTTTGTGTCTTCATGTTGCCAGTTGTCAGTAACTCCTGACTCTTTAGTGTCTAGTTTCTCTTGATTCTGAAATAGAGGTGAAACTCTGGAAAAAAACTTTTAAAGCCTTTCTTGAAAACATGGTATCTGTCTTTTAAAGGAGAACCCTGAAAATTCTTTTCTCCTCTGTACTTCACACAAAAGAAGAATCTGATGCAAAGTTTTTATTTGGATGCTGGATATTTGATCTCTTAAAAGTCTCAAGTATTTGCCAACAATATGACCAATAAGGGTTTAATCCCTAAAATCTACAAGCAACTCATACGACTCAACCACAACAAAAATGAACCCAAGTGAAAACTGGGCAGAAGACCTAATAGACATTTCTCCAAAGAAGACATACAGATGGCCAACAGGCACATGAAAAGATGCTCACCATCACTACTTATCAGAGAAATGCAAATTAAAACTACAGTGAGGTACCACCTCACACCAGTCAGAATGGCCATCGTTAAAAAGTCTACAAATAATAAATGCTGGAGAGGGTGTGGAGAAAAGGGAACCCTCTTACATTCTTTGTGGGAATGTAAGTTAGTGCAAACGCTATAGAAAACACTATGAAGGTTCCACAGAACACTAAAAATAGAACTACCATGTGATCCAATAATCCCACTCGTGGCATATACCCAGAAAAAAAACAATGATTCAAAGGGATACATGAATCTTCATGTTCATAGCGGCACTATTTAGAGGAGCTGAGACTGAGAAAAAGCCTAAATGTCCATCAACAGAAGACTGGGTTAAGAAGATGAGATGTGCGCGCACACATGCACAATGACGCGTTAGCCTTAAAACAAAACAAAACAATATAATGCCATTTGGAGCAGCATGGATGTACCTAGACATTTTCGTACTAAGTGAAGTGAGAAAGAGAAAGACAAAGTTCATATTTTACTTATACATGGAATCTAAAATGCAGTACCCATGGATCAGTCTACAAAAGAAAAACAGATCCACAGAGAAGAAGAACAGATATTTGGTTCCCAAGGGGAAGGGAGAAGGAGAGGGATGGGTTGGGAATTGGGGTTAGTAGATGCAAAAAACTACCTTTAGAATATGGATAGACAGTGAGGTCCTACGGAATAGCTCAGGGAACTATATCCTATACCCTGGGTTAAACCATAAGGGAAAAGAATACAGAAAAAAAGAATATAGGAGTTCCCGTCATGGTGCAGTGGAAATGGATCTGACTAGGAACCGTGAGGTTGAGGGTTCAATCCCTGGCCTTGCTCAGTGGGTTAGGGATCTGGTGTTGCCTTGAGCTGTGGTGTAGGTCACAGCCTCAGCTCGGAGCCTGCGTTGCTGTGGCTATGGCATAGGCCAGCGCCTGTTGCTCCGATTTGACCTCTAGCCTGGGAATCTCCATATGTATGGATGCAGCTCTAAAAAGCAAAATAATAAAAATAAAAAAATAATATATATATACATATGTGCATACATAAGCTACTCTGCTGTACAACACAAAGTAGCACAACATTGTAAATCAACTATACTTTAATTAAAAAAAAATCAAGTGTGACAAAATGGTACTAGGCCAGCAGCTACAGCTCCTGGTTCGACCCCTGGCCTGAGAACTTCCATATGTTGCAGGTACGGCCCTAAAAAGACAAAAAAAATAAAAAGTGAAATACAAAACCAAATTAAATTAAATATTATGGTCTACTTATATATTTTTTATACTCAGGGATATTATATTACTCGACTTTAATTTTTTAGTAAAAATTGATCAATAATAAGTACATAAAATTCATTTTGTCTCATGAAATACTTATAGGAATTTTACTTGGATCTTTATGAAGGTATGGTTTGATTTATAAATTTCATATTATTACATTATTGTATTACATCTATCATTTTCTTTAGAATCCAAAAAGGGAAGCTCATCTCAAGCTTCACACATAATGAAACCTTATAAAAAAAAAATACGGTGTGAGAATGTTCTGAGAGTTGCTAAATGAGCTTGAGCTCAGCTGTTCATTTAGACCTACAATTTCAGTGAACTCCTGACCAAGAAAAACTGACCTTCTAGAAAAGAGTCAGAGATTATTTAAAAGAGAATTTAAAGTTTCTGGCAGCCACCACATAGCAACTATTTTATCATCAGAAGTAAAAGCATTAGCAGAAAAATTTGGGTTCACTGAAAGGAGCTGAATCTGTAAAAGATGCCTCCTTTAATAAAAATAATATAAAATATATGAAACGTAGTTATAATGCAAAAATGTAAAGGGGTAAATAAAATTTTATTTGTAATAGATTTTAATTAGTAGAAGTGAATGTTTATAAGTGTTATTTTGTCTTTTCAATCCATTATATTTTTTTATAAATTACACACTGCTTTCTCAATTAAATATTAGGGGCCTAGAGGAGTAAGCTAGGAAGGCTTTGGAAGTACTGAAATGTTACCAGTATAATAATGACTCATCAGTTCTGCTGTTTACAACAATGACAATGCAAAATCATTTTCTATAATATATCCTAAAATAATATATTAATAATAATTATCTCTGAATCCAAAGAGGAGAGCTAACTATGTAAGTATACAAAATGAATCCATCATCTCTTGGGTGATGAAGCATTTAGTTGATACTCCAAATAAAAACAAAATATTAATACGTAATACATATTTTTACAAAGCTAATAGACCAAATAAATGTATCATGGTGGCAGAAAAATTGGTTATGTGATAATGGCCAGAAAATGCTTAAAATAAATCATTTTTGAGGAAAATGCCAGGTACCAAAATGCTAATATTTAGGTAAATATATGTATTTAGAAATGCTTTTAATTTCATAGGAAAGATTGACTCTATAAGAAACATAATCCAAGGTAATCTCAAAAAGGCTCTAGAAGTCAGAGACTTCTTAATTTAAATATTGCCAATTTCTTTAATTTATTCTTCAATTACAGTTTTAAGTTTATATCTCTTCAAATAAATTCATCTCCATATAGATAGCTCAACCATACTTTTTTGGTGATATATATTTAAATGACTGGAAGTAGCAGAAATCTGCTCTTTATTATTTTGATTTTTTTGCTATATATACATAGGGCTTCACTATGTTAATTGGTATGGTTGTTATTTCTCATATTTTCTTGAAATGGGAAATTACTATTACCAATTTACATGTTTTCAATAACAAATTCATTTGAGGAAGTTACACAGATACTTTAAAGCTAAATAAGAAGCCAAGATAGCCAATTAGTCATTTTTCCTTTTTTTTTTTTTTTGTGGGAGAAAAGCTAGAAAATCCAATCTATTATTTTAGAAAGCAGAAATCTGAAAAATAAAGTTGTTAGGAAACCTGAGAGAAAAAAAAAGCTTTTTATCAAAAAGCAGCAATTTTTAAGAGGTAAAAGGCAAGCCATAAACTTAGAGAAACTGCTTGCAATGGGTAAAACTGGATGGGCAGGTTTTAGGATGGCCTCAGACTCCTGGTTTGCATATTTTGCTTGAGTACAGGTGGGCCTGACATCACCAGATAAGGCCTTCTCAAAAAGATGTGGAGTTTCTTCAACTATCTCTCGTAGAAGCATAAACAAAAATTATCTCTAGCAGGACACATTTTATTAAAAAACACCATTCTCTCATGAAAATATGAGAGATAGAAGAGGCCCAAGAGATTGAAGCTTCGAGATTCCGAGGGCTGTGTTGGACTTGAAGCAGCTAGACAGCATGTTCTGCAGAAGGCCTATGCAGGGGACCCCACCCCAGTGATCTGAGAATAACTTCTAGTAGCTCAGAATAACTCTGGCCAACAAGTAGCAAGAAATTAGGGACCACATACAGTTGCAGAGAAATGGATTCTGCCGACAACCCAAGGCCGTTTGGAAGCACCTTTAAGTAAAGACATACTTCACTAACTCCCTCATTTCAACCTTGTGAGATCCTGTGCAGAGATCTTAGCTAAATCATGCTGGACTCCTGACCCACAGAAACACTGAGACACATTTTTGTGGATTTAAGTGGCTCCACTTGTGACTTGTGACGATTGGCTACAGAGCAATAGAAAATCAATATGGTAACCAACAAAAAATGAGCATTCAAATGCATAAAGATTTTACTAAGAAATAGCCAAGTAATGCATCATTCAGGAGCACACATGTCAGAGAATAAGAAAAGCCATCAATTAACATATGAAAAGAGGTTTACCTTCATTTGGAATTGACGGCATACAAATATAAACCACAAATGGGATTCATTGTCAGAGAAACAAATGGAAACACAGCTGGACCATGTCCAGAGTGTGTGACATAGGGATCAGGAAGAACTGCTTCGTGCTGCTCGGGGAGGAAAGTGTGGAACAGCAAACAGAACTTCAGAAATCACGCTGCTGGCCACACATTCTAGAAAAACCCTAGTGCATCTAGCCTAGGAAATGAGCTCAGGAATATTCATAGAAATAATGCTGGTAAAAGCCAAAGAAGCAACTGAGAAGAACCTAAATGATAATGATAACCTGACTACACATTCAGCATAAGTCTATTTATAGACATTCGGCAGAGTAGCCAAATCAGTGCACGAGCATGAGTGAAGCACATACATCTTGCGGAATGAAAGCAAGTCACGGAAGTACAAAGTGGAGTATGACATGCATATATATTGCAGAAACATCAGAAAGTATCTGATAATGAGACATACCTATGCCGTAAATCAAACACATTTTTTAAAGTGGTACTCTGAACACTCAGAAAAGAGCTTACACCTGAGGACTTCGGATGTACTTTGTTCAGGAACATCAGGTGTCAGAGGTCCTAATAGTTTGTGTCCTAATTTGAGGGTTATTGTTCTCTAAAATCCAAAATGTATTGCTGTCCATGTGTGTGTGATTGAAACATTACATACTTCTCAAACCCCTCCTTGAAAAATAAATCATAAGGACACCTTTACTGAATGTCATTCTCTCATGAAAATTTGAGAATAAAAAGCTTTTTTTTTTCTCTCAGGTTTCCAAACTTTATTATTCAAATTTATGCTTTCGAAACTAATAGATTGGACTTTCTACCTTTTCTCCCACGAAAAAGATAATTACTAATTACCTATCTTGGCTTCTTATTTAGCTTTAAAGTATCTGTGTAACTTCCTCATATGAATTTGTTATTGAAAACATGTAAATTGGTAATAATAATTTCCCATTTCAAGAAAATATGAGAAATAACAACCATACCAATTAACACAGTGAAGCCCTATGTATATATAGCAAAAAAGCCAAAATAGTAGAGAGCAGATTTCTGCTAGTTTAGTCCTTTAAACACCTAGTGAATTTTATAAAGGTTGATCTAATTAATTGTGCAAAAAGTTTCTATTAAGACTATTAAAAATACAGAATTCTTTTCAATATTCTTTAAACCTATAATTTAAAATATCAAGTGATTGGCTTGAACACGAAAATATTGGGAGAGATCAACATGCCAGAAGCACAAGGCATTTTCAAGTAAGTACATTTACTGTTCAAATAGTTTGTATATTTTAAAACTCCTACTATGTATCTGAAGGTAAGCATTCAGATATGAAGAATACATCTGAATGGAATCCTTGTTCTTAGGACAGGCACAATTTCACTTTAAATACCATAGTAACTTCTGTTATCACGTTATTGCTGATTAAACATAAGTTTCAGGATATTCAGCAGACATTTGGCCCTCATGTTTTCCAGAATCTTAGGACGAAGCCTAAGCCAAGAGTATATTCTTCCTGAAATGTGAGGCCTTGCTGCTTCTTCATTTCCATGCTCTTGATTTTCTTCCTTAAAGTTGTGCTCATTCCTAAGAGTATGTTTACCTCCTCATCTGTAATTTTCAACTAGAAAAATCTCTCTTCAGAAAGGGATAACATGCTTGTCAAATATGCATCTTGACGGCACATCTTTAAGACCTGAGCTCACTCCATCCTTCCATCACTGCTACTTTCTGTAATTGCTGTGAATAGTAAGAGTCACATAAAATGGGAGTAAAAAGAGCAACTTAACCAACACATCTTAAGGCATGGGGTACTTTCATAAGGTATACCAAATATTATTGGAACGTATCTCCAAAACAAATTCATGAGCTTGGGATAATCTTCTTAATAGGGCAAACTGTAATAAGAACGCATTCATGAAATAATTAGGGATACTGAGCATTTTTTAGGTGCAAGCAAATGAAAAATCACTAATTATTAAGGAAATGCAAATTAAAACTACTATGAGGTACCAACTCACACCTGTCAGAATGGTCAGCATTAACAAATAACAAACAACAAATAAATGCTGGAGAGGGTGTGGAGAAAAGGGAACCCTCCTACACTGTTGGTGGGAATGTAAATTGGTACAACCACTATGGAAAACAGTATGAGGTACCTCAGAAAATGAAATATAGAACTACCATATGACCCAGCAATCCCATTCTTGGGCATAAAATGGGATAAAACATTCCTTGAACATATATACATGCACCTGTATGTTCACTGCAGCATTATTCACAATAGCCAAGATATGGAAAAAACCCAAATGTCCACCGACAGATGAATGGATTAAAAAGAGGTGGTATATATACACAATTGAATTCTCTTCAGTCATAAAAAGGAAAAAAGAATGCCATTTTCAGCAACATGGATGGAACTAGAGATTCTTATACTAAGGGAAGTAAGTCAGAAAGAGAAAGACAAATACCACATGATAAAACTTATATCTGGAATCTAACATATGGCACAAAAGGAACTTTCCACAGAGAAGAAACTCATGGACTTAGAGAAAGGACTTGTGTTGCCAAGAGGGAGGGGGAGAGAGTGGGATGGACAGGGAAACTGGGGTTAACAGATGCAGACTGTTGCGGCTGGAGTGGATAAGCAATGCGATCTTGCTGTAAAGCACGGGGAACCACATACAGTCACTTGTGACGGAGCATGATGGAGGGTAAGGTGAGAAAAAGAATAATATATGTATGACTGGGCCACTTTGCTGTACAGTAGAAACTGACAGAACACTGTAAACTAACTACAATGGAAATAATAAAAATCATAAAAAGGAATACTTGCGTAAAATGCCATACATACCCCAGGAGCTTCTGTACAGCACAAACCAGACTGACCGTTAGGTCTACCCAAATCCAAAGCTGTATTCTTTTCAACATAACATGTAAGTGATACTGGGATACACCAGGCACCCGCAGAATTTCTAAGACGATGGTTTGGAAGGCAGCAGTATGCTGGTTGGGAAACAGGGCAGAGAGGACTGTTCATCCTGAACAGCACAATAAAACATCGAGCAATGGCATCTGGCAAAATTTTAACATGTGACTCTTGAAAAACAAAGTTAAACAACAAGAAAGCACTAGTTCGTAATGTTTGAAGATTTTTGTCATAGGAATACTCTCTCGGCTGGGTCTATTTCAAGCTTTTCAACTTCAAGGACTTTCAAAGGTATAAAATTTCACCCTACTTGCAAGCAAAGAGGCTCGCATAGTTTCATTGATAGTGGCAGAAGATACAAAAGGATAACATATTACTCATAACAACAGGAGTTGCCAGAATATAAGAATCTGTGTCACCTTCCAAATCTCAAATCGTGTAAGCAACACCTGTATGTGTGTTACAGAAGGGGAAGCTTGAAGTTACAACCTGGATTTCTCATAATGGTCAGTAGGCAAATAAACTTTTCCCAAAGGGAGGTATTATCTGTCTTATTTGGGGCAATAAACAAATCTGTCTTTTGCTCAGAGGGAAACACCATCCTTCACATTTGTTTCCTGCATGGACCTCCCTGAAAAGATAGGTCATAAAAAAGACAGTCAGATACTCTTCACAAGATGTGTGGAAAACAGGAAGTCAAAGAAGAATCATCTCCCAGTAGAAGCATCCTATCACTGGACACGGAAGTGGGAAGGGTCCACACAACAGACAGCTGGGAGTCAGGACAAGCCACTCCAGGGTATCATTCCACCACACAAGGCCACAGCAGAGTATTACAATGCTATTTCTCAATATGTAGGGGAATATTACCAATAGCGCAACAATTATAAGAACTGTACTTTTTTTTTCTTTTTTTTTTTTGGTCTATTTGCCATTTCTTGGGTTGCTCCCGCAGCATATGGAGGTTCCCAGGCTAGGGGTCGAATCGGAGCTGTAGCCACCGGCCTACGCCAGAGCCACAGCAACGCGGGATCCGAGCCGCGTCTGCGACCTACACCACAGCTCACGGCAATGCCGGATCCCTAACCCACTGAGCAAGGCCAGGGACTGAACCTGCAACCCCATGGTTTCCATTCAGATTCGTTAACCACTGCGCCACGCCGGGAACTCCAAGAATTGTACTTTTTTAAAAAAAATTTGTACTTATTTTTTTATGCTAACTAAAAAAGAATGGTTATTCTCCTCCTTTCTGGAAAAGAGATATAGAAGAATACTTTGCTAAATCAGTACAATATTTATTTCTCAATCTTGCCTTTTATCAGCATTGAGAAGGACAAGTGTTCAAATTCTTTGCAAATGACATTGCATATAAATTATCAAAGCATTTCATACATTTTCATATCATGATCTCATTGAAATATTTTGGCATTGCCCAAATTCTAACATAAATGAGTTAAAAGGCAATACAGTTGATTTGCTACTGTTTATTCTCATAAAGACTGTTTAAGACTTTCAAGATAAATGTACTTTTGGAAAGTTGTCTACAGCTAAATAATTGGAAAAACCACTCAGTAAATCATGATTTATTCAATTAGGTAATTTGTTTATGAGTTTCCTTAGTTCTGTGCTTCCTTATGTCACTGCACTTGTCACATTTCATTTGTAGTTATTCATTTAACCGTAAATCTTTCTAAATATTCCAGGGCTTTTAACCTGAGCTGCACATCAGAATGAGCTAGATGATTTGAAACACACACACACACACACACACACACACACACACACACACACACACCACATCCCCACATCCCCAGGGACTATTTTCAGAAACTGAGTCAGAGGATTTGAGAATTAGCCAGTATATTTCTTATTTTTAAAATTACCACAGGCTAGTGGGATGCACATCTTTGTTTAAAACAACTGTCTGACAATGTGTTATGAATGGCAGTGAAATCATTCATTCATCTTCATGTTCCTCAAGTCCAGAACAGTGTTTGACACACAGTAGGTGCTTAGTATATATTCGCCACATTTCCTTCCAGCTCACCTTAATATATATACAGTTCACCAGCGCTTTTCATAAAGAGTCACGGAGACAGCTTCCTGAATGTTCTATTTTTTCCATTTATTCCTTGGCCCTGTTTAATAACATTCCCATCCAATATGAGTCAACTTCTTAGCATCTTTAACTCTACTGCCCTGGGAATTTCTAATGCCTTCTGATTCTAAGAAGAATTTGAACCATATGAAATGACTGCTTCTTTGTAAAACTGATCAGACATTAGCAATTTTATACGGTTCAACCTAAAAGGACATAATCCCACATTTTTTATCATGATTTACAAGCCATGGCATAAATTTATACATTTATTCAAACTCTTCTCATGCCATCTTTACTCCTCTCGCCACAGCAGAGTAATTTTATTCCAGATGTACAGATGCATTAAATGCAATCCCTATTCTCTGGTACAACTCTCTCTCCTCTGCCTTGTCTGAGTATCTCCTCTTTCCGTTAGTACCAGCGTATAATGCATTTACTTAATGAACTCCTAAGCATGACATTAGAAGTAGCTTTATGCTCATGAGACTCTCTCAACTCTGTATTTATTTCCTTTTTAAATTTAGATTGAATCTAAATTTATACATTTTGTATTTTTTATAGCCATCTCTGCAATAAAGCATGTATCTATATCTACCTGTATCTATGTAGCTTAGAGGTATCTTTTGGTATTCTTCATACCATGCGATCCAAAAGTGTAAAAGGGACCCTGGTGTTTGTTTAGTAAGCAACACATTTAAATATCTTGAGGAAAGCATAATTAATAATATAATATAATAATATATATATAATATACATTATATTTTTATAATAAAATATAATATAATAATAATATTATATAGTATCATAATAGTAATAATGCCAACTGTTACAAAATAAAATCCTGAAAATTTAGAAAAGGTAATCCTTATAAATCCTAAGCTAAGTTTTACACACTTAGCTTTTTTTTTTTTTGTCTTTTTGTTGTTGTTGTTGTTGCTATTTCTTGGGCTTATCCTGCCAGCATATGGAGGTTCCCAGGCTAGGCGTTGAATCGGAGCTGCAGCCACCAGCTTACGCCAGAGCCACAGCAACGCGGAATCCGAGCCGCGTCTGCAACCTACACCACAGCTCACAGCAACGCTGGATTGTTAACCCACTGAGCAAGGGCAGGGACCGAACCCGCAACCTCATGGTTCCTAGTCGGATTCGTTAACCACTGCGCCATGACGGGAACTCCACACTTAGCTTTTTTCAATGGTCAAGACAGAAAAATCAGATATATATTTGATTTTCTCATATCTACACGTTTATCTTTCCCCAAACTTAATGGAATGATCCTTTGATAGCCATAGAATAACCTCCAAAATGAAATGCTCTATTTCAAGAGAAGTGGAAACTTCACCTACATAAAATATTATTTCTGTGGCTTTAGTTATATTCCACCAAATATCAATATCAACAAAAAAGGAGTATAAGTTCTCATAAAGATGAAATGATGACACATCATCTAAAGCAGAGTATTCCATGGAGCACAATTTGACAGTCACACTTCTCCTTCTGCTGACGGTAAAATGGGTTAAAAAGGAGACATGCCTCAGCTCGTGGCCTGTATCTTGGACTGAGATCTTTTCACTTAAAAAATAGAATGTGTATAATAATATGCAAGAGTAAAATGTGTCTGTATTTCATCTACAAAGGCAAATTCATATCCAAATAAAATATAGCAAAAGTTTTTTTATTTTTAATCCAGAGATGACAAAGTAAAACTACAAACAGATGTCACATGTGTCAGGTACTACTTTACTTTGGAAAATATTTGGAAAATAGCGGATCCCAGTACAATAGAGGCAAATAAGGTCATAATATAATTAATAGCAGATCACTTCTTCATTCAAGAGAATTCCAAAAAATTCAGTTTACGGCCTAAAATTATAACATATATTCTCCATCTCAATTATGTAGCTCAGTGCCTATATTTTGAAGAACTATTACATTTCAAACATAAACAGCTGTTTGGCTTATTAGTAAAATGTGATCATTTGTCAGAACTCAAAAGAAAGCCAATTGATTTTCGTTGTTCTCATGCAAATCAGTGTCTGTGAAATGCAGAGACATTCAAAACTGATTCAAACAGTTTACACTGTTGGAAGCAAACAGGTCATAAGAACATTTTCCGGGGGAGGCTGAGCATCAACCCAATTCAGCAGCTCCTTTAGGGGGACAAAGAGAGTGGTGAACTCTGGGTGCATTCTTGCCAGACATTACCAGCCACCATCAAGAGAGGCCGTGACACAAGGTCCTGGAGTGTCTTGTTAGGGAAAGAGAAGATGCCCAAAGAGAATCCAAGAAGCGGACCCGTTCTCTCAAGTTCACGCAGGGAGTGAGCATCCAGAAAGATGTTTAGGCGAGTGACAGCTAATAGTGGAAACGGTGAACTTTAGTCTCCAAGAAAGGTAGGTTTGGGATTCCAAGGTATGTTACGAAGAAAATGATACCTATTACCAAAATGCAGCTTGTCAATACTAAGGCTAAAAAGGAGGAAACAAAGAAAAAAGTTTCAAACGGGCATTTTTCATGGACTGACATCTCTGGAAGAAAGTGGATTTGTTATTCCCAGAGTATGAAAAAGACCTCATTGAGGAGGAACGGTAACGCTGGGTCCTTTCACCCACCGTGCCGGGAGTCGAACCTGTGCCTCAGTGCTTGCGGCATCAGCAGTCCTATGGGGCCAGAGGGAGACCTCCTCAGCGGATACTTCTAAAGTCAGGCTCACTGGCAGCCAGTCTAGGGTTGGGACTGGCAGAGGGCGTTCAAATACGAACCCCAGGTGACAGAGAGATGATGAGCAAAGTAAGTTCGACACCACAAAAAATATGAAGAAAATAAAGCAACATCAGTTCAGGGGCTTCTCACTTGCTTGAAACAACACATAATTAGAAAACTCTGATTTTTTTCTGTATGCATTCGTCATATAATAGAGTCAGAAAGGTGATATGCAAATAAGATGCCATATAGTGGGGATTCATAGAGACCTTTTCAAGTGTTCAGCAGTACTAAACGCAATAAATAGATAAGAGACGAGGAAAGACCATCAATTCATAAAGCCTCAGAATTGCTTTGTCAGAACCCAGTATGAAGGAGGGTAAGAAAGAAATACGTGATGAGGGAATTAAAGCTGTATTTCTAAAAGGGTTGTAATCTGCCACTAACTTGCTTGAAGTGTGTTTAAATGCTTTGACCCCCCTGAGCCCACGTTGCTAGATTGTTTTTATTTGACCTGAACACTGAATAGTCTCACTGACTGTAACCATGATATTTGTAGCAAACAGTATCAAATATTTACAAATGCAACAGTCAATATTTTCATCCATATGCTTTCTGTTTTGAGAAAATATATATTTTAAATGTTCTTCAGTTTGCAATAAATTATAGGGGGTCAGCTTTTTCAAAAGCGTGCTGAAAACTGAAATGTGTGCAAAGGGTAGGAATAAAAGTTAACATATCTAGAATTTCACTTTCATTGGGAGAAGAATAAAATAATTATTTCAGGGGTCACTATCATTTTCTACAATGTATTACAAAATGTGATTCATTAAAATATATTTGTAAAAATCAAGTTATTTTATAGTGGATAGCTGATTGGCCATATGATCTCTGAGTGAGATTAATAAAAATGTTGAATTTTCATTGCCAACTTTGCTAAAAGGCTTTGCCCTCTGTGTAGTCTTTACTGGAAGGATTTTTTCTCTGTATGCTGTCAGTTCTGATGAAAACAAACTTAGCACTTTCCTTTTCTACGATTCTGTGAGTACAGGAACTCTTAGATTTTTAGTTCACTAGGTAAATTCTCGAATGTGGATTTATAAATTGAGGTATTTAAGATGTTCTCATTGGTATAATTATGGAAATTAAAAAAGCTCTAATGAGATTTCTTACATAAAGTTCAATGTATTAAATTTAAAAGTCTCTTTTTATGCTGGCATCATAGATCTCATATACTTTATTAGCATATCTTTTATAACATGAACGTATGATGATGGATAGTACTTTTATTTTTCTAATATACTTAATTTGAAAAAAAAAGAATGGTAACACATTTCCCCATTTTATTTATTTATTTCATCTTTTTAGGGCTGCACCCTGTGGCATATGGAGGTTCCCAGGCTAGGGGTCCAATTGGAGCTGTAGCTGTTGGTCTACACCACAGACACAGTAACACGGGATCCAAGATGTGTCTGTGACCTATACCACAGCTCATAGCAGTGCCAGATCCTTAATCCATTGAGCAAGGCCAGGGATCGAACCTGCGTCCTCACACATCCTAGTCAGATTCGTTTCCACTGAGCCACAATGGGAACTCCTTCCCCATTTTAAATAAAGAAGATGTAGCTTGGTTAAATGAAAAACTATTATAGGATCACCTAGTTATAATCTGGACACGAGCTCTTATACTAATACAGACATTTTTTATCGTTTATTCGCCACAAAGATTTCTTCATTAAAGTCAACATTAAACAACTAATATGATGATAAAGAAAAGAGCATTTGCAAGACCAAGAAAAGAGCAAAAGCTTATGTCACTGTAGGGGTGAAAAAGAACATCATGCAAGACTCGCCTTGGACACTGCTCTCCCAGGATACTGAACTGACAAAAAATATGCAGTTTTGAAACTGAAACAAATACAAATATTCAATTCATAGAGTTGTGACATTAAGCCCTTCTTGGTAAAATTAGCTAATGTCTCTGAGTCTCACTTTCCAGCTAATAAATAGATAAGTTGTAATATGATCAAATAAGTTAAATAATAAAAAAGTTTTATTGTACATCTTAACAATTACTAGCTCTCTTTCTTGTAAATTCCTCTTATCAGTCCCATTTAACAAAAATGTGCATCTTTCTATATAGTACAAGATAGAATAATTAACTTCCAAATATCAGAGGCTTCATTGTCGGTCTGCCTATCTATTCATCCACCTATCTTTTTTATTATGTGCATATGTATATATAATTTTTGATTTTCAAGTATTAAGAATATTATTCAAAAGCAATTATATACATAGCAGGCATATAAGAAATAATCACACATGATATACTCATATTTGTGCTTTTCTTTCAAACCAAATATGCCGTACAATATTAAAGGTATAATAATATATCATATATTTAAGTAAATAAATATATGCCTATGTGAAGGAATCTTATATATACAATATATATATAATATATCATATATTTAAATAAATAAATATATGCCTATATAAAGGTCGTGGATATAAATGAAATATCATAATTTCCCAAGTTACATGTACTTTTGCAGGTAGAGTTTGTAATGTACGTTATTACTAAATGTATTTTTTTAAATGGTTAATCCCCAAATTTGGGACCAAATATATTAAGAGGAATCCATACTCATTAACAATTTTATACTGTATATGTCTATGTCTCTGCAAGTGATTTTTTTCATGTAGTATTTTTCATATAGTATTATATCTGAGAATTATGAACAGATTATAGAATCCTTTCCACTTCTTAAGCTATAGCTCGATTACTTGTTTTTTTAATAAGATTGTGAATGACAGATTTAAATTCCAAGAGATAAATACTAGTTCAAAGAGTCAAAAAATCCTTCAGTTTACGCTCAAGAGGAGATAAAGCAATTTTCAGAAACTGATAATGCTAATTATTAAGCATTCTGCTGGAAACATATTCCTTATTTTGATGAGTTATATAGTAGTGGAAAGAGAACACACATATATGTAACTTAGATAATACTCTCAGTTTCTCTAAGGGGATACAAAACTTGAAGGGAAGTGAGCTGGCCATAACCTAGGTGCCGCATCTTCCCAAAACAGCTTCCTTTGGTGTGTGTATTTCCTAAAGGGGGTTCATAGCAACGACTGACATGTCAGCACAAATAAGGTCTTAGGAGACTCTAAGGAGCTCATTTCTTGCTGTGTAAGGTCCCTTCATGCTCCTGGCTCATGTCGATATTCCAGATGAACGTATTTGCAAAAATAATTGACACCTTAAATAAAAAGTAACTGTAGACATACAGAGCTTCTTGGTTTTCCATCTGAGTCCCAGGTCAAGTTTCTGCTTTTGGGAACCTCACAGATTTGTTTCTTTTTGTTTAAAATACTCTCATTTTCTTGCAGCATGGGCCGAAAAAGAAAATCAAACTCTCTATTAACACCTGAAAACAAATGGCTTAAGAGACAAAGCGCCTGTGAATTACAGATCTGACCCAATAAAATTGTACGAATGATTAAAAACACGTAGGAACAAGACAAGCATAGCATTGCTTCCTGAAGGAGTCTGAAACTGCAAGTACACCATCATAATGTCCCCTTTTCTCCAGCACTAATCACATTTTAGATTAATAGAGGATTTCTGAATAATATGTGCAGAATCATTATTCTCCCGGGACTATGTTTCAGGTTGGGTGCCTTGCAGTTTTATATTCTTTGGGTACACGGGAAAAACACCTATGTGATGAACTACCATTTTCGTATCAACTAATCCACACTCCATCAAACTGTACTTCCAATTTTATTCACAGTAAGCCAATTTTGCAGTGCTGAAAATACTTTATAATGTAGATTTTTTTAAATTTTGAAATAAGACAATACTTATTATTATTTAATACTTAGACTCTTCAAATGTTGGCAGCTGTCCCAATAATATCGACAATAGCAAAAGGACCCATTTCGGATTTATTTAGCTAGTTAGTTGTATGGCCACACCTGTGACATATGGAATTTCCCAGGCTAAGGTTGAGGGGTCGAATGCTGCAGGCTTATGCCACAAACCACAAGATACACCAGGTGACATCTGCGACCTACCCCACAGCTTGAGGCAAGGCTAGATCCGTAATCTATTGAGCATGGCCAGGGATCTAACCCGCATCCTCATGGACACAACATCCATTAACCCACTGAGCCACAACGGGAACTCGCATTATGTTTGACATTTGTCTTCAGTTTCTTTCAGTCTAAATCAGCCCCCTAAAGTTCCCTTTCATGATGGCGACATGACATGTAGACATTTCTTGGACAGGGACTCTCGTTAAGTCTACTGATAAGTATCACTAGCCTGTCTGCAAGGAAGACTAGTTGGAGGCATTCTTTCCATGAGACAGCTCCTCAGAAACAGAGAAATGAGTTTCTCCCTGTTCAACATTCATCCTTCCTCCCCCAGGTACCTGCTATCCTTGCTCTGTTTCTCCAGGAAAAGGCAGTAGGAACCCTTATCTTATAACCGAGAAAATAAAAAAAACATAAACTCTAACTAAAATTCTTTCTTTTGAACTCATGTGTTGCCAACAAACATTTCTCACCCCCCAAAAATTTTGTTTGTTTAACCCCCATTATTGTAACCTGTAAAACTATATTACAGAAGGGAAAAGGTCAGGGTTTGCAGTGCTCGGTTAGAGAATCATTGATATTAAATTCTAAGATCTACATTTTTCACATAGACACACCTAGTCCTACAAGGTTTATCAAAGTGTTTCAAAGGCCCTTTGGTACATTCATGCCATTATGCATATTTTCTCAAAACATCATTTGTGCATACAGCGCCAAGAAAATAAACACCTTGAAGCAATTTCCTACTGATAAGGATTTAATTATGAAAAATAAATTCTTTGCATTTTTACCCTTTAAGACATCTTAAATCAATAATTATTTGCATTCTTCTCATTATTTACCAAGGGAATATTCCTAAAGCATAGCTGTTTTGTTTTTTGTTTTTTCTATTAACTCTTCCATTGGAACTTTACATAAATTCAGAATTGAAAGTTCGGGTAGTATTAAATTCAAGTTAGGATACAAAAAACAATAATCAGGATGAATGATCAGTCAAAGCTTAAAATCAATTTAAGTGTACAATTGGTGTGCAATTTTAGTATATTAGGGAAACAAAAAACCATGCCCATGAGGTAACCAAGAGCCCAAGTCAGAGAGTCCATCATCTAAAAAACAAACTGTAGGAAAATTAATTTGACCACACCCAGTCCACCTTGAGCTAGAACTCTGAGGATTTTAATTTGTTTCCACCGTCTTTGGGGCAGACTCTGATGCTGTTCAAGTTGTTATGCTCTTTATTTGGGTAATCACGGTGCTGATGTGTGAAAAAATCTTTTCCTTTCCCTATGTCTCAACCAAGAATTGGAGATTTCCCTAAGAGTTAAAAAGCTCTACATACACATTCTTAGAGGGTTCAACATGGTGCTGGATGAATGATGGAAGAAATTTTGTTATTTTTATGTCTGAAGTGGGTCCTTTCTCTGACCCCTCTATTAAGAAGGGAATTTTTTTTTATTTGCTTTTAGGGACTGGAGAAGTAAATAATTAAGACATCTTTCTTATTTTTTTTAATCTATTTCTCCTTATAACACTTTCTCCCCTATCAGAGCAGACAAATAGTAGTGTTCATTTAGTCAAATAAAGATCTTAAAATACAGGAGCGTTGTATTAATGGGACTATAACTTGTTTTTGCACCCTTGAAGGTTCTTAATGCTTTTAGACAGGCATAGTAAGTTATTTCACTAGATATACTAATAAAAAACAAGAGAGCTTTCAATTTGTATATCATACTAAGCTGAAATCTATATTTGAAAGCCTCTGGGGCTCCCTTTGCTAGCTGGCTCCCAATTAATCATGATTACAGTGTTTGATTACTTAACACCTACCCACCATTCCCAAGAGACTGCTTGTAAGTGCCACAGGACCCAATTCCACAGCTGTACTCCTGGAATCAGACTTTTATCAGAATGGAGACTGCAGTTGTGGACTTAGCTATAGGGATGAATATACAGAGATAGATTTATAAATGTATATTTTAGAAATTAAGGTGATTCCAAAAAAAACCCACTAAGATTGGATATATTGTATTTTATATATATATATATATATATATATATATATATATATGTATATATATACACACACACATATACACATTATATATGTGTATATATATATATGTAATGTATACATATACTTTCTTTTTCTCATACTATCTTCCATTATATTCATCATATATATATATTATACCCACACATGACATACATGTATATACATGAGATATACATCATGTGTATGTATATATATCATGTATATATGATATACATACATAAGTATACCATGATATACATCATATATTCATGTGGGGGTATAATATATATATACCTGATATAGACATCATGTATATGTAATGTGTACATACATCTTGTTCCATCCTGAATATATACCTTATATTATATATACATATGATATGTCATATGTGTACATATGTGCATATATGTGTATGTGTATACGTCATGTATCATATATATGTATCATGTGTATATACACACATGGCATGCATTTAAACATGATATACATGCTATGCATCATGTATATATACATGTATGTATATATTATGTTCCACCATGTTCAAGTACATTATATACACATACATATTATATATAATACACACACACACACACACACATATATATACACACATTTTTTTCTCATAGTATCTTCCACCATGTTCTATCCCAAGAGTCTGTACATAATCCTTTGTGCTGCACAGTCGGACTTCCTTGCTTATCTATTCTAAATGTAATAGTTTGCATCTATCAACCCCAAGCTCCCCGTCCATCCCACTCCCTCCCCTCTACCCCTTGGCAACCACAAGTCTGTTCTCTACGTAGTGAGTTTGTTTCTGTTTATAGATAGGTTCATTTGTGCCATATTTTAGATTCCACAAATCTATTTTTTAATATTCCTTCACTACTGCCCCAAAGCATTCAGGGATCCTACTGAAGACTATTCAAAAGTGACTAAGAATATTAAGATGAATCTCAGGCAAACACATAGCTGTATCTTTGATGTTTAACCTAGACACACATAATACACATCTGTTCTTCAGCCTCACTGAACAACAGACTGTATCTAGTATGTCTGATAACATCCATTAGTCCTCTGAAAAATGAAATCACATGACAAAATCAGACAGCTGTTGATTTTGAGCAGTTTCTGATCTGTATTAAACCTCTGTCCCATTTCTAGCCTGTTACAAATTAAAAACAAATAGTGTCACGGTCTATATCTAATGCTATTGACCTTAATAGGATAGTAGTACATTATGTTCACTGAGCTAATTTTAATTCCATGCATATCTATGCAAGAAGATAGACAGACTGAAACTACAAAAATGAGAAAAAAGTTAAAAAAAGAAAGAAAGGCTGAAAGGAAAATTTAAAAAGAAGAAAATAAGGGGAAAAAAAAGAACCACAGTAATTCAGTGATAATGCCAAGATATGGAAAAGGGCATATATACTTAGTAAGGCTCTTGAATGACTGTTAAACCCTAGGTAAAAAGCATTTCATTAATTATTAGGCCCTTACATGGAAAATATAATTTACTTAAAACCTTTTGGAAATATTCATGCAGAGTTAACAGTAGTAAGCGAACCTCAACATACTATGTCATTTAATTTTTGCATTTCCATCTGAAAATTTAGGTATAATGGAAATAAATCAAATAAACTTTTAAATCAAATAAGGTAAACTGTCTTTTGTGCCCCTTGGCAAATGAGTGTGACTGTATAAAAGTTTGTATAAATCTGTGAAATGGTACTTTTCATGATTTCCTTTAAGAAGAAAGGTAATCACCATGCATTTATTGGAGAGTAAAGTCCTTATCATAATTTCACTTAATAAATTCTAATGATTGCTATCACTGCAATAACAATAGGGTTAGTCCTACCTGGTCAATTTCAGTAAGAAAGAGAGTATAGCTCTTATGGAAATTAAAATTTAAAAATGTGTAAAAGAAAAAAAATGTATGAACAGAAGTATAGTTTATATTATTCAGGTGGATGTGTTCTCAGCACTCCATGAGTCTTGTGTGAAATTGCTCTAAGTTCCTAAACATGTTTTAATTCCAGTTCTTAATTAGGACACCTTCTCGTGTTTTAAAAGTATGCACTGTGCACGTCAGTGTTATTCAAATTATAAAATGAATCAACAATTGTTGACTGGGTTTCAATAAAACAACCCATCAAGCAGCAATTATAAAAATAAAAATAATCGTTTACTGGTATATCACAGATGTAAAATGTAAAGTTAGGTCTGATTTTTCATTTGGAATCCTGTCAGATCCACCTGGTAAAGCTTGATTTTGCTGTAAAACCGAGCAACCCCAAATTCTCACTAGCTTAAAATAATCAAATTTGTTTATTGCTCAATTGACGTAACACCGTAAGCTGCCCTGGGGGCACCACTCCATTCTGTCATCTCGTACTTCATCACAGATGAATAACTATATGAAAATGTTTCTTTTCCTGTTACGATGTAAAGCTATTTAATGACACTTTGAGACTTTTTATGGCAAATCCAAAATCATAGACAGATGTTTGTTCAAGTTCAATTGTATAAAATTAAAAACAGTAATAACATAAAAATAAAACTTCCATATGAACAAGCAATTCCACTCCTGGGTATATATCCCAAAAAAACAAAACCACTAATTCAAAAAGGTACATGTATGTCAGTATTCAAGGCAGCATTATTTACACTTGTAAAGATATGGAAGCAACTTATGTCCATCAAGAGATGAAAGAATAAAGATGTGAGACAGATACATATCTATATCACACACACACACACATACACAATGGAATACTATTCCGCTGTAAAAAGAAAGAAATTTTGTCATTTTCAATAACATGGATGGACTTGGAGGGTATTATGATAAGTAAAATAATTCAGACAGAGAAAGGCAAATACTATTGGATGTATACATGGAATCTACAAAAAACAACAATCTAGTCAATGTAACAAAAAAGAAGCAGCCTCACAGACACAGAGAACAAACTTGGTTACCAGAGGGAGCAGAGAAGGGGAAAGGGGCAATATAGGCAGAGGAGATTAGAAGTTACAACCATTATGTATAGAATAAGGTACAAGGATATACTGCAGAAAACAAGGAAAATAGACAATATTTTACAATAACTACAAATGGAAAATAACCTTAAATATTGTGAATCACTCTGTGGAACACTGTAACACATAATACTGTACATTGACTATATTTCAATAAAAAACAAAGAATTATTGGCAAAAAACACTGGTAACCTAGTTTAATCTGGTGAAAATCAAAATGAGAGGCAGGAAATAAATGTAGTAAAAACCTACTTGTGGCAGATACTTATACTCCATTTTATGAATATTAAGAGTGGGAATTTAAAAAAGGAGTTAGAGGTAATACTGCTTTTGATGAGGTAAGACTACTTTTCTTAAAATGATGCCTCCTAGGTGCAGAGGGGTCATAGTAAATATAAGACACCTACAACAACATTTGAATGAGTTTGGTTTTCAGACAAAAATAAAGTTTTGATTGTAATTCATTTCAAGTATTTCGTCCATGTTCCCCGAATATTTTCATGAAAATAGGCATGATTTCAGTGAAAAACATGGAAAAGACATTTGAATATAGACTGGTCTCATACATTTTAATAAATACTGTGAATTATTTATTCTATGAAAAATATATTCATATAAATATGATGTTTATTCATAAAATATTAAGTAAAATTATACTAAATATTAAAAATATAAGGGTGAGGATGACCTAGACATAGTTTTTCCCCTATGAAAGAAGACAGAAGTTTTAAAAATCATTCAAAATTTTCACAGATGCTACAAAGAATGTAACAAATAAAGATGACAGTGAAGGAGTTATTTTAAATTGGATAATAAGGGTATCTCCATATTGTAGTGACATTTAAAGTTGACACCTAAAAGATGAGAAGCATTAATTCATTTCAAGATGCAAGAGAAAAGCGTAGTGAGAAAAATCTAAGCTGGAGAGATTGACGTGTTCCACAAATTATCTTCAAGTCAGATTATTGGATTTATTTATGTATTTACTTATTGTAAGTGAGGTACAGTTGACTTAGAGCGTATTGGTATTAGACCCAATAGCTGAAGAACTGAGAAGTCTTCACTCCCATCCTATCATAAGGAGAAGTTGTAAAAATGAAAATTAATGACTTCTCTTGAGCTCCTTTGAGAATGGAAACTGTATGGTAAATGACCACTCCAACATCTGCAGAGAAAGGCACATCTGGAGAGGGTGCAACTGAGATGTCTTCATGTGGAGCAATAAACACTGGGTCCGTAAAACGGTTGGATACTTAAATCATAACGTCCATGAACGGCTACAGACTGAGTGTCCATTAGTGTAAGAGGGAGACACTGCTGAGCCCTGTCTCAGGGGGCCCTCATGCTTTCACACCAATTTTTCTGGAAAAGATTCCTAAGATCCCTTGGTAGCAATGGCAGAGGGAAGGGAAGAAATCATTGTGAAATACACCCAGAGCCCTCTTCCTTGTTCCAGGGAGAAAGAAGACTTCATGAGAGTACAATCCCAAAGCCTTACTCCAGCAGGGGAAGGGGAATTCCTCTCCACCACAGTTACCTCCTCCTTCCTGACGCACCTAAGGTGAGGTGGTTGGGGAGAGAGGAGGGCAGTATTTTTCATGCACTCAGGGAAGTGGACTGAAACACTGTAGCCAAGAAATGGAATAGGGAGCGGAGTGAAGAAAAGCTACACACTATCATTAAAGAAATACTTAGATTACGATCCCAAGACACAAGCTCATTAAAGGACTTAGGTTTAATCAGAAAACTACAGAACTCTCTTTTTGTTCCACACCTTCACCACCACACCAACAGGGCTCTAATAACCGTGGAGTACGGCTGCAGAAGCTTCGTTCTATCCGAGGAAGGGTACATAGTGAAGCTAAAGTCCAGAAGAAAGGAAAACACTGTGATATGGGGACGTGGAAGCTTCTGGTACCTAGAAGAGAGCTTCCAGTCCTACGTGCTGAGTGCAGAGAGTGTTTCAGTTAGGAGGAAGGGATGGACTGTTGCTAAGGTGCTGATACTGTGAGTTATATGACCTAATTCTGTCCCTGAAATGTAAGCATGGACATTATAGGTGACCTTGACCAAAGTACAGTAATTGCTCTGGTAGGATGAAGATAAAAGACGAATTGATAGATAATTGTTTACCTTATCATAAATACATGGAATACTCCAAGAGATTCTGACATTTTATAAAATTCAGTCATGTATAGAGTGGAATGATAGAAGGGAACGGAGAATGACAAATAAAAATTGGTATTAACTGGAAGTAGCTAGTCTCACAGTAGTAAAACTCTTGATAACAAATGGCCTTTCTGTTTATCATGTGCAAAAGAAATAAAGACATATCCTAAGAGGGAAACAAATATATAACATTTATAAAATATGAAAAATTAAATTCCATAGGCTAGCAATCAAGATAAAAGGTGAATAGAGAATGCCGATAAAAGAATATGATCATAGCAAGCAGTTAGAGGCAATAGACTACATTATGAAAATATATCATTTTTCATTTAAATATTTACTAAAATATAACAATGAAATGTAAATATTTTCTTCCAAACCACTTTTTAAAAATATTGAATACACATAAATAGAAAATTTTATATAAAACAATTTTATTTTATTTAGTATTCCTGATTCTGACAAGTGGAAGAACATATCTTAGTTGAACAATAAATGACAGAAATTATAAGCATATTCATTTTTATTTATGCAATTATTGATATATTTCCACTTTCAGAACCATATTATGTCCTCTTCACTATCAACATAACACTTGAGAAAACAAAACGTAAATTTCAGATTGGATAATTCCAAACTTATACTTAAAAGTTAGATAATACATGCTATAATTATACATGCAAATCCAGAATTCCTCTAATTGCTTGTCTACTGTCATAGAGACATCATTTAAGCTACTGATGATATCATTTTAAATTTGGGTTGATATATTGTATAGTAATGGATATGGACATACATTCAAAATAATGTGCTTATTTTCTTTTGTGTGTATGTGTGCGGTTATACTTTTGCTTTTTGTTATGCAATTTAGGTAACAAGGTTATCACAAGTAAACTGGAAGGAGCCAATATTATTTAGTAAATGTATGTCTAAAAATGATTTTTAGAGGAATAAAATGTGTCCTTACAATGGTCATATAACTGTTTTTCATTGTTACCAGATACCCTGACCCACTTATAAAAACAGATGTCTAGGAATTCCTGCTGTGGCTCAGCAGAAGGAGAAGATATGGTAAAACATTGATTTCTCCTTCCATTCAAAAAGTTGTCTTTCATTTACTCATGTGTTTCCGCAGGTATATTAAAGCAAATCTGAACTATAGTAAGCTGAATTGCTATAACAAACATGGTTCAGACACATAGAAGTGTGCCTCATTCTGACAGTTCAAGAAGTATATTTATGCTAGGGGCCACCTCTCTTACACTTGTAGGTTCAGAGACCCAGGCTCCTTCTAGTTATTATCATCACTGAATCCAGGGCCTCAGAAATTGAGGAAGGAATTCTGTTTTTAATAGCCTGGTCCTGGAAGGAACACAGACTATCTGCCTCACTTCTACTGGCAGTAACAAGTAGTATGAGCATACCCATTATAAAAGGGTAGAGAGGGTGCTGGTACAGGGTTGAGTTGAGGTCAGGAGGGGCATTTTAAATGTAGCTCCCTGAAAAAGGTTAAGGGATTTCTCTCCAGACAACCCCATACCAGTCAGAAAGGGGAATGGATTTTGGCTTTAGAAATCTTTGCCACAGTTCAAATTCTGGCCAGCAAAAAAAAAAAAAAAAAAAAAAAAAAAGTTTACTCTTTTTTTTCCAGGAATATCATACACTTAGCCCCTACTCAAGAGAAAATATCTAAAGTCATGTCTATGAAAGGTCATCTCTGTATGACAGTTTTCTGCATCATGACAGACTTTATTCATATTTTGATAGTCCATGAAGTAAAACACAAGCATATTATCCTACTACAATTCAAACCATCATAGAGAAATGACTGCAAAATCACAGTTAAAACTCAGATTTGATAAAAGAAGAATGAAAACAGCCAGTGGTCACTAGTGGATAGCAGGGATGTAATCCTTCTGGACAGGAGAAATGGAGACTCTAATCTGGCAGAGAAGAAGTTCTTGGATTAGATCCTGGAGCTGTTCTTGAGTGGAATTGTTCTATCAGCTGCTAAGGAAGACGTCCTTTTGGGGAGCTACACATCTTTCAAAGTTATCTCCTAAATGGGCCAATCATGAGGAGCCAAAGATGTTTGATGATTCTGGAGTCAAAACCTTCCTAATGACTAAATTCTGGAATGGAAGAATGAGAACCTAGGCAAGCCTAGTCTTTATTATATTATATAAAAAGCTGAATTTTCAACAAAAGAAGTATGAGACATGAAAATAAATACAAGAGTATTCAACAACCTAGGAAAAATTAGCCAACACAATATACCCCTGAGCAGAACCAGATATTAGACTTAATGAACCAATGTTTTAATCAGTTATATAAGTATATTTTAAAGAACTAAAAATAACTATGGTAAAATAAAGGACAGATGACAATTAAGTCCATCAACAATTTAAGATTAATAAAGAGAAATGATATAAAAGCACCAAATGTTAAATTCATTCTGAAATTAAAAGATAGTACCAGTGAATTTTTTAAAAATGTTTTAGAAAAGTTCATCAATAGATTTGAGCTAGAAGAAGAATTAGTGTAAAGAAAGGTCAATAGAGATCATCCATTCTCATGAATGGAAGCAAACTGAAAGGAGAAAAACAAAGTCTCAGTGACTGGAGGACACTGGTGACCATGTCAACAAATTCACAAAGGAAGTCAGAGATTGAGAGAAGAAACTGAAAAGGGCAGAAAATCATTTCAAGTGAGAACTAAAATCAATCCACACTTCCAAGGACTGACTCCAAGAAGAATAAACACAAAACAGATCCACACATAGATACATCATAGTCAAACTGACAAAAGTCTAAGAAAACCCTGAAAGCAGTGAAAGAAAAACAATTTATCACACACAAAGGATCTGCAATGAGATTAACATCTGATTCTCTTCCAAAACCCTGGAGGTCAAAGAACAGGATCTTTGAAACGATGTAAGAAAAAAAGTTGCAACCAGTAACTGTATATCTAGCAAGATACTTCTTCAAAACAAATAATGGAATTATTAAGATATTTTGAGATAAACAAAACTGATAAAATTTGTTGCTTACAGACCTGTCCTATAAGAAATACTAAGGGAGTTATTTTGTATGAAATTAAAGGGCACTAAACGGATAAAAATCTACATAAAGAAATAAAGATTGCTTAAATACAGGTAACTACATCAATAAATACAGAAGACAATAAAATGTATTTTGTAACACTTTTTTATGGTACTTTATTTTAAAGAAAACTAGCTAAAGCAGCAGTTACAAATCCATCTTGATCAACTTATGTAATATGTAAAGACAAAAAAGGAGGGCTCTTTTTCTAGGAATTTATAGCTAGTTCACCATTTGAAAACCAGTCAGTGTAATATATCATATTAAGAGAATCAAAGAAAAATGCATGATCACCTTAACAGACATTAAAAAAAAAAAGAAATATCTGAAAAATCCAGTACTTTCTCATGATTAAAAATAAAATTTCCTGCCATGGTGCAGTGCATTAAGAATCCTACTGAAGCAGTTCAGGTCACTGCAGAGGTGTGGGTTCGATTCCACCCCAGTGCCGCAGATTAAAGGATCCAACAGAACAATTGCTGCAGCTATGGTATAATTAACAGCTGTGGCTAGGATTCAATCCCTGGCCCGGGGACTTCCTTATACCATAGGTAAGGCCATACAAAAATAAAGAAAATAAAACAAAACTCGACAGAGTATGAATAGAATAGGATTTCCTCTAAGAGCAGGAAAAATATAGGGTGCATATTCTCATCACTCTTACTCAACATAGTACTAGAAGTCCTTGCTAGAGCAGTCTGGCATGGCAAGGAAATAAAACAAAAAACACTCCATATTCAATGCAAGAAAATAAAAAATAAGTAAGACAAAATATTTCTTGAGAATAAATAATAAAATAATGGTGTTAAAAGCAGAATTTTCTAAAGGTCCGCTAAAACAGCTATGGGCAATATTCATGAATCTATAAACATATGTAACAAAAAGTTTGAAGGACATTACTTATTTTACTGCATAAACATGTGTTACTATAATTTCAATATTGGCCTCCAGGAAACTTGCCCTAATTAACATTCATTTATGTTTGGGCATGACAATTTCCTTTCATTCACTCACCATCTTCGTCTTTACATAATTAGGTAATCCTAACTAATGTCTTGTATAAATACAGAAGATGAAAAAGAATAGCTGACATGCACTGCTAATCTTCATCAGACCATTCTGACACACATGATCCCCAGATTTCTACAAGTTAATATGTACAAGGCTGCATGTAGGTGTGTGCGTGCATATGCTCCCACGTGTTATGTTATGGGAGCTGGACTTCTATTAACATGCTATATTTTAATATTTTAGGACTCACATTTCTTTTATAATCCAAAATATTCAGGGTTATTACAAATAAAAGGTTTCAGAATGTGGCACGTTTTGAAAAAAGCTAAGTTTTAGGGGAAAAGACAAAAACTGGAATAAAAACTTGCATGTATGACTATCTTTTCTGGGAGTTTACTTTTTATGGAATAACTTTTCCTAACTACCAAGGAATAATTACAAATAGTTTTTAGTTAGAATATAATTTAAATAAAACTGATAAATAAAATGCGAAATGAGGAATCCACTTAATAGAGACATGGAATTGGGTGCTTTGAATTAGTTAGTGCTTGTGCTTATAAAGTTAGTCCATTACATAGTCATGAGGTATAAATTTGAAAATATTAAAGTAGTACATGGTGGTCTCCTTTTTAAAACATATTTTTCTTTGACCTTAGGGTTCGCAGGAGTAAGAGAAGCTACATGCTGAGTAGAACAAAGTACCTGACACTCCACATCGAGGTGACATTTGTCATGACGGTGGAAGCCTTTTCACTTTGTTGATACATCAAGAGTTAGAACCTCGGAACCTGGTACAGGGCTTTACCTTGTTGATTTGTTATTGTTGTTGTTGTCTTTTTAGGGCCATACCTGTGGCATATGTTGGTTCCCAGGCTAGGGATCTAATCAGAGCTGGAGCTGCCCGCCTATCTGCAGCCACAGGAATGCAGGATCCAAGGCACCTCTGCGACCTACAGCACAGCTCACGGCAACACCTGGTCTTTAACCCACTGACCCAGGCCAGGGATCGAACCTGTGTCCTCATGGCTACTAGTCAGGTTCATTAACTGCTGAACCATGACGGTGACGCCACCTTGTTGACTTTTCATCATATGGTTCTGTCCAGGGGAGAAGAGAAGAGAGGAGGTTTCTCTCCTTCTAGTTTCAGGGGAGTAAAGAAGTGTGACTGGCATAAACTCAGGCTGGATTGAAATCACAGCCAAAGCTACCATGAAATCTGGAGAAACTAGGCCTGGTATGAGGCCAGATCCACACTGCACAGAGAGACCAAAAGAGGCCCCTTCACCTCAGTTACTACCCGTCCAGGAGACTGCCCAGAATCACCATGTTGCAGCGAAACCCTGCAAAGACGTACAGTGGTCAAAGATATTTCCTCACCTTTATGAAGTGACTGAAGCCACATTTCTCTACCTAGAACCAAAGAAATAAGCATTTTACAGAAAATAGGGGAAAGAGGTATGAACTCAGAGGGAAGGAGCATGTTTGCCTTGAGAGAACTGAAATGCGATTATGTCTCAACACCTGCTCTTTCATCTTCCTTAAAACAGTCTTTGATTTGTAATGCTATATATAACTGCCAAGCAAATTTTTTAAAAAGAAACCACAAGATCACAACAACAGCAGTAACAAAATCCTGCAGCGTGTAGCTGTCTAGGCTATCTGGTGAAGCCCCATGCCCAAATCTCCCCAAGAGGAAGAGCAACAAGGGAGATGGAGCCTGGGTCTCAGAGCATCATGACCCCCACACACAGCAGGGGACGCCTGACCTCTGACCTCATGAAAGTGAGAAAGAATCTCCCACCTGCAAATGTCTTCCATTAATTTTTGGTCTGCACAGCCTAAGATAACCTTAAAGGTGAAAAAGAGTTTAAAACTATCTCTATTGAGTTGAAAATGGCGGCCGTAAAATTAGTTTCTTTTGCTATTACCCAGTATATGGAGCATGTAAGAGAGATCACTGAATTGAGAGACAAAATACGGAAAACTTACTTGCTCTTCCGACTTGGATATTTATTTATTTACACTTAGTTTCAAGCTATAGCGCACTTTTTTTTTTTTTTTTGGCCTTCCTGTTCTTATATTCCTGAGTTCGTGAACTTGAGAATTTGAGGTCTGCTGCTAAAAAGTTGCAAACAACTTATGAAATCCTAGTCAGAATCAAAAACCCATCAGAGGAATAGAAAAGGTGTTTTAAAATAAACACCTTTATTTATTTGTTTAAAGCTCTATCCCTCTGAGCATGTAGTTTCTATTTCTTTCTCCCCAAAACACAGATCAAGCTTCAGATTTGTGTTGTCTCCAGGGAACATATCCTGAGGAATAAGCTAAAATGTTTTCTCTTTACAAAACTTGCTACTGTCCTTCACCTTCCACATCCTTTGAAAGTTTGTCTCTCATTTAATCTATTTTATGGCACCTTAGTGCCCTACAGGAGTCTTCCAGTGTCCTATTTATCTTTTCTATGGAGGATTATTTTACAGTCTAACTGTTTAATAGTGACTAAATATAGCAGAGGGCATGTATTAGGACACATTAAACAAACTTCTGGTTATTTTGGTGTATAGGATGAAAATATGACTATACATTTGATATAGCGTATCATGCTATTATATGTGCAAGCCTTTTTAGATTACTCATCAAAAGAGTATTTTTAAAACAGGACACTACATGTAGAATATATTTTGTTAAATGACAGCATTTCAAAGTCTATTAAAATTGGATCATCTTAAAGATGATCAAATGGGGGAAACATTTAAACATAAAATTGGAATAAATACACTTTGATACATACTTCAATAGATTTACCACTAGGTGATTTTAGCACTTTCAAATAGACATAAAATCTCAAAGAGGATAGGAAAAGCTTTTCGGGATTGATGCAACATTAAGTGAAATCCACAGGAGCAGAGTTTAATAACAGCAAAGAGATTCAAAGGGTTATTGCACCAGAGGAGCGGCTCGTGTAATAACCCAGAGGTGTGAGACATTATAACACATTTCGAGAAAATTTTTTAAAAAGCTTAGCACGGCTGGGAGACGTATATCTATTATGGAGCAGTATAACAGGAGCTTAAAAAGAGAAATTAAATATCAAATTTTGAATTGATTTGTTAGGAAGTAGGGATTTAATCCCAATAACTCTTTGGAAAAGAAAGCCCACAAGCACACATGTCTTTGGAAATATTTCTCTAGCAACGATGGAGGGATAATGAGAGACCAGCAAAGCCATTAGAGTCATAATAAGAATCTGAATTAAATCAGTGGTGGCAGGAACGTCATGGACGAGATGAAAAAGGCAGAGACTGTGTAATATATGTGACCCTGTTTTTGATAGGATAATAAGAGCAAAAATGGTTTTCTAGCTTGGGAACTGTGTTAGGTTGTCCTTAACCTGGACTGTGAAGAACAAATTTTGAGAAGAAATATGATGAGTTTACACTGGTATTTTGAGTGTATCTACAGGACACATGGGTAAATATGTTAGGTAAGTAGCTCAAAAAAGAAGATAAGGCAAACTATGTATGGAGGGATATGTAGAGGTTTCTAATTAAAATGACAAGGTATGTGGGAAAGTGCTATCGAGAAAATTATTTTTCTTTATATTTTAATGGGAAAACTCATGCCCAACATTTCTAAAAATTAATATGAATATATAGAAAAATAGCCATTATAGCAGAAATAAATGATTAAGACATTACTTTCTGAAAACCAGATAATTAATATGCTAATTATAGCTTGTTTGAATGCTGTTAATCTTTTGTTGTCTCTAGCAATTTACAAGGCACACATACACTTCAAGGCGGCTTGGAGCAATTTTTTCAATGCATACATCTTTTTTGGATATCGGAATTACAATATTAAGACTTTGGCTTCTGAGAAGTCAAGCTTTCGCTCTCTCTGGGCAAGGCAGCTTCTCCATACTCTGCATTTCAGCATCAAATTTCTTCCATTTCTGCTTCAAAGTGGTATTGTTTATTCCCATTGCCAAGAAAATCAATCCAGTCCTCGGTTTTCATTTTATAATCAAAATATTACATGTTAGAAATCACATGAAGTGTCAATCTCAAGCAGCCTTTTGCTGAGATTCCAGAATTATAACATTAAGAGCAAACTTCTCAATAGCTTTTAGGTTTTTTTTCATGATACACTTATGTCAGCAGGGGACACCTAATTGCCTGGCTCTTTTATGGCTTATAAGATACAAGAAGTTTAACTTTATCCCCCCAAATAAATGAATGTAACTTTTCAAAGAATGATTTCTGTCCTTTTCCTTTCAATCCTTTTAAAAGGATTTCACCTATTATACACCAGCGTTTGGGGTACATACGAGTAATAAGAGCGAACATTAAAACAATTGACACGTGACAAATATCATTGAAATCTAATAACCGAGGATGTATCTGCTGAAATCCAACCAATAGAGTTCCTTCAACAATCTCAAACATTTCAGTGATTCTTGTCTCTGCACGTGCCTTAGACACTTCAAAGAATTAGGTGCCTTTCAGGTATGGAGAAGACTACAGGGATAGAACACAGATTCTCAAATAAGAAAGCCCAGCAAACTACCTAAAAGAGAGAAAAGAGTACTCTTGCCCCCTGAGAAGACCAATAGGAGCTATCACCTCTGGATAACAGATCGTTCTTATGCTGTTTTCAACAAAAAACAAACAAAACCACACAACTCTAATCTCCTTTGGGTAGTTATTGATGCTATTTTATTTACGGCTAAGCCATCTGCATATAAATGTAACTATACAGTGCAGATACTGAAACCAATTAAGTTGCATGTCCTAGCTCAATTTAAGAAACAACAGTGTTTGTGAAAATGTCCTCAAATTCAAAACCACATAAAATAAGATGTATTTACCTTTCCAAAGTCATGAACACCAAACAGGTCAAATGCCTCGAAGAGCCACCGGCCATGAAGAATGTCCTTGTGTTCTTCAGACAGAGAAACTGAGGAATGGGAAAGAGCTGCTGGTACACAGGAGCCCATTCTGCATGTTACCAATCCTCTGTCACACCTAGAATGCTGGGAAAAAATGACAAGGAAGGATCTATCAGCTTTGGAGGCGGTTTCCAATAACTCCTTCAGCGGTACCTAGCCCTCTCTCCTAGGTACCAGTGATACAGCCGCAAACAAGGAACACAGATATCTGCCCTCAAGACACGTCCACTCCACGTTCCGTCACTCCCAACCTAGGATCTGGAAATGAGGACAATAATAGTACCTACAGCGTGGGGATGACTCGGGGACTGAGTCGATACTTGCAAGATAAAGACCATCCTGGAGCATGGCACCAGCTCTATGAGTGTTTGCTCTGCTATACAGCAGTGGGGCATCAGTCAGACCTGATTCTCAAATCAAAACCCCTCTACTAGATACATGATTTCAGGTGCAAGTCTGCTCCCCTGTATAATGAGGAAAAGAATACGACTTCGACCTCAGAGAGTTGTGGTAAGGATTAAAAATATATATATATATATTTGAAGATCAAAAAACATCTACTCGATCAAAAGTGGTGGTGTTCGCGGTTTTGCTCAGAGTAACAATATGGAATAGTCATAATGCTGGTAAATTAGGGCACGCTGCCTCAACCCGCCCTTAATTTTCAGTGGTTTCTTTAGGCCAATGTGGTTCTGAAGAGAGAGATGCTCAGGAGGAACCCTGCCCTGGAGGTACTATGAAAGCACCTGAGGACTGGTCTCTAGGCAGTGCTGACCATGGAGCATTGGGAACAGTGGGTATGGGAGGGCTGCCCACTCTGCATGAGCTGGATGATGGTGAAGCCATCTGCTCTTTAGAGGGCTCAGGAACCGTAGAAACTATTTCTGATGAAATCTATACATGTTGTAGGAATGTGTCAAGAAGGAGCACTGGAAGCAGGGAGGAAAACTCCTTCCCCCTGCGATGAGTTTTTTCCAGCATCCTCTACTTACAAAGCTTCGCCTCGTGTCAGCAGACAGATGAAAAATTTAATAGCCAAGAGTTAATTTTTGCAGAGGAATTTTACAACAGAAGGTGAATTTGGAGCCATAAGGCAATAAATTGAAAACTGGCAAACCATGTGACCCAAGTCCACCCCTAGATATCTGCCCAAGAGAATAAAAAATCTTCCACATGAATGTTCATAGCAACCTCACTCATGTATGAAAATCCTGGAAACAAGCTCAATAGCTACCAACAGATGAGTGGATAAACAAATCAAAGTTCCTTCATATTACACAAAATTTCTTGTCAATAAAATGGAAAAAAAATCATTGATACATGAAACAACATGGATACAATTTAAAATCATTATGCTGAAGAAAGGAAGTCACATAAAAGAGAACACACTGTGTTTCCTACTTTACATGAAATTCTTGAAGAAGCAAAAATAATCTATATGGACAGAAAAGCCAATGTCTGCCTAAGGCAAGTGGTTAATGAAATAATGGCAAAGAGAAATAAGGGGGATTTACGGGGTGATGAAAATATTCTGTATATTGACTTAGCAGTTATGTGATTGAATAAACTTGTCAAAATCTTCAAACCAGACATTTTAAAATGATGTGTTTTATGATATATAAACAATGCCTAATTTAAAGATGTCTTGAAATTAATTATGACATTCCCTTATTTTTCATGAACTTGAGGCTTTATCCATACATTGCTATACTAGCATATGATATTAAATTCTGGTACTTATATAAATATATTTTCATATTCACTTTACCTAAAATTATCATAATGAAATGCACACAAACACACACACAGGAATGCACACACACTTCTTCGGCATTTGGGTATTTAAGACCAAGATATTTTAAAAATATCTTGGTAATGCATTTTACATAAAGAGATATTGATAGTATCAAAAAGTAATGACAGTCCTATCTTACTCATGCATATGGGAACTATTAACTACGAACTTGATCTAGGAAGTATATTAATATAATCTTGGTTTAAAATGGACAAGTAGGCTTATCTCATTAATAGGATGCAATACTGAAGCATATCTGAAAATAATGTAGTGGATTAGTTGAAGCTATATGATCATCAAAATTTATATAAAAACACAATAAATTCTCACATTCACTTCTGATTAAAAACTCCTAGTAAGTTTGAGTTAAAATGAAAGAAGCATAGCTGCTGTTACTACTCATAATTAATATTATCCTACAGTATTTATCCATCAATTATTAGTGAAATACCTTTGGTTACAAGTAATATAAAGTTGCAACTCAAATGCCTTAACTGTATTGAATGGCATGATTGGAACTATGGCTCTGAATAATTCAATCAGTGGCTTAAAGACTAAGCTTTTTTCCATTTTTTTACTATCTTCTCCACTGTGCCATCTTTGCTCTCAGGCTGCCTCACTTCATGGTTATATGATGCAAGCAGCAGTAACAAGCATTATCACCTACTTTTGTTTCAGAACCTTTGAATGGACCCACAATTTAGGGTCATCAACTGCCACATCTAAATTATTTGGTGTAAGGATAGTGGGACCACTGATTTGCTTAGAACAATCTGAATACACCTGTAGAGCTTGATTAAGGGATGTCCTACAGGAATTAGTTGTATTTCTATCAGCAAGAATGAAGTGTCAGAGAGACAATTAGACTACTGAGGTAATAGGATGTACAAGAGAAGGAAAAGGTAATTGATTTAAAAAAAACACACAAGAAATTCATCATATGTTGGCCTATACAACTGAATACATCAAACAATAACTGGAACTAAAAAGAGATCTAAAACTGCCTCTATAAAATATAAGCATATGCTAATTATTTCCCTATAAACCAACAATAAATTGTAAAAAATAGGTATGGACTCTGGAAAAAAAAAAAGCAAAACTTAGGAATATTTGTCCAGATTTGAAACCTAGAAAATTATGAAAGTTTCTTGAAAGTCTTAAACAGAATTGAAAAAATAATATTGTGTTCCTAATTGGAGATTTTGATGTTGCAAAATACTAAATTATAAATTCAATGCAATTCACAACAAATCAGGAATAGAATATTTTGACTGACTTCACAAATTTATTCTAGTATATCTAGACATGCAAATGAAAAATGCATTATTGATACATTCATAACATGACTGTTATGATATAATGTTCATTAAATTAGTGGGAAAAGATACACATTTAGTTCATGGTGTTGTAACTGAGCTTTACTTTTAAAATAAATAAATGTATTTCTACCCTATACTATATACAAAGTAGAATAGATAAAATAGAATACAACTTGCAAACTACAGAATAAAAAAAAATGAATATGGCCAAATGATATGTCATTTAATGAATGGGAAGCTTTTCCTAAGAAACGCATTTCCTGGAGCCAATGGAAAAAATAAAATGCCACTGTATTTCACTATATCAACAATTTACCCTACACTATAGAAAAATTACCAAAAGCAAATTTTAAAAAGAAAAATAACAGGAAAAAATTTGTAACAAATACAATAAAAGAACTGGTTTCTACAAATCAATAAGAATACTAATCCTACCCAAAAAACGGGGAAAGAATACAATAGATAATTCACAGAAATAAACACACATTTTTAAATAACAAAAGAAAAGCACTATAGCCTAGGGGTTACTGATTTTTTTTTTTTTTTCTGTAAAGATCCATGTAATATATATTTTAGTCTTTACCGGTCAAATGTCTCTGTTGCAACTACTCAACCCAGCTACTTCAGTGTGGAGAAAGTCACAGACAGTAAGTACACAAGATGACACGATTATGTATCAATAAAACTCCCTAATTTAGCTAAGGTACTTCATTTGCCAGTCTCTTACCTAGCTTAATAATCAGAAGAAAAAGATATTTTAAAAGTAGCTTTACTGCCAGGCTAAAATCTGGGTGGCACTTCTTTTTTTTCCAACAATTAAAATATAGGTGTTTTATGATAAAGAATGTATCAATGAGAAGTCATTTGAAAGTTATTTTATTGAAAATAAATGGGCAAAAGACACAACGAAGGAAGTATATTAAAAATTACCCTGCTGCTTTTAACTTTACAGATTTTAAACATTTTATTCAAAAATATTTGGCTGCTATTTTATCATTTTAGTCTAGACAAACCACTTAATACTATTTACTCTCAAATGCACTAGTTTAAAATACAACCATATGTCAAAATAGGAAAATTATAAGAGTTAAGCAGCAAGAAGTACAATTATCACAAGATATGTCTACTCTTCTTCCTTCTAGAAGCTTCAGCTGATCTACAAGATAGTGTGCTTACTAAATTTAAATAATAAAGATTAGACTAAAATGGTGACAGAATGTTAGAGGATTATATATTAAAATAGTAGGAACCATTTTGGTTGAATACCAGCTCAATATTTTCAAATCAGAGAAACAGAAGAAGACTATAGAGGTTTATTTATTTTTTAGTTTTTAGCTGTAAGGTGGCATTATTAATACTAAATGAAGGAACACTAAACTACAATACAGTACTTCTCATACCATAGATTTCCCAAACACTACCTCAAGATTAAGGAAGCCAAACTGAGGCAGAGGCCAACTTCCTCTGACCAAGAGTAATGCTTCTGACAAATAGGGGATGGTCTGGTTCATCTGTTCACCTGCAGCAGCAAGATAATGTTTATTCAGTAGCTTCAGGGGGGTCCAGAGCATTGGCAGTGTCATTAAGGTTTCTGGTATCTGGGGAGTTCCTATTGCGGTGCAGTGGAAACAAATCCAACTAGGAACCATGAGGTTGCGGGTTCAATCCCTGGCCTCGCTCAGTGGGTTAAGGATCCAGCATTGCCATGAGCTGTGGTGTAGGTCACAGACGCAGCTCAGATCTGGCATTGCTGTGGCTATGGTATAGGCTGGCAGCTACAGCTCCGAATGGACTCCTGGCCTGGGAATCTCCATGTGTTGAGAGTGCAGCCCTCAAAAGCAAAAAAGTTTCTGATATCTGGATTGTATCTTACAGTGTGATATTTTTTAAGACTGTCACTTCCAGTGGCCTCCTCTTGGTTTCCCTCTATCTGCTTGTGACTGAGGCAAACAGTTCCTGAGGAGAGCCAGATTAGTACTGCTGACTTTGGCTTTCATCCTAGATGCAACTGTGGAGATCACTCTTTCAACATTTCCAATACATTCATAAGAACCAGATTCATAGGATTCAATCCCTTTTGGCTGATAAAATTGCTGGAGCAAACAAAATTGCTGCAGAAAACCATAGAACCTTGTTTGAAGGCAGCAGAGAAGCTGAGGCAAAAGCACTACAGACACTAAGACTCCCGAAAGTTATAAACCTTCAAGTGGAAACTTGAGCTTCTACTGCAGATTTCTGGGCCTATAAATGGCTCTTGTGGAAGATAAGATTTGTTTCTTGGGAAACAAATCAGCAGAGTGGCAAAGACATGGGGAACCTTAAGCACACAGCTACTGTGCTCAGATGCATTTGCAACATCCTGCAACCATAGGGGAGGGAGGCAGTACATCACAGAGGCAGTATTTTCAAGTTTCTGAAAATGAGAGTTGAGATTTTTGGGTAGGTTGCTGAGACATGTTACATCTCTGGACCTGGTCAAGGGAAGGGCCCTTCAGAAAACACTCGATTCTCAGATGAGAAGACTGGAGAGTTATGAGCAAACCAGAGCTAGACAGACTTTTGAGGGCTACAACCCACCTACAATCTCTGTAGTCCCTTGTGAGTTTAAGGTCTTTCCTCTATGTGTTTAGCACAGAGTTGAGTCCTCTACGAAGGAAGATTTAATATCATTTGGAGCCCTCTGATTATATAAGCTAAATCTTTGACATATATAAGATAGACACTGCTGAAAACATGACCTCATGTCTAAAAGCAAAGAAGCAGAAGATAGAATTTCATGACTAAAAACAAAGGGAAATAAAACTTTCAAAAGAAAAACACAGGAGTTCCCTTGCAGCTCCATGGGTAAAGGATCCAGCATTGTCACTGCAATGGTTCGGGTCATTGCTGTGACATGGTCCGATACCAGACCCAGAATATCCACATGCTGTAGGCATGGCCCCAAATTAATACATTCATGAAAATACAACTAGAAAATTTGAATTAAAAATCAATTAATAATAGAGTTGGTAAATAAAATATTTGATATTAAGAAAAATAGTTATATTTAATAGGGTATTAGACACAGCAAAATACAACATACCTGTGAATCAGAATACATGTGTGTAGAGCACAACAAAATAAAATAGAAAAAAAAAGGAGACAGAAGAGAAGTGTTATCAGTTATCAGAGGTATAGGAGACTGAGGTACCAAGACTGATATATGTTATTGCTCTCAAAAGAGCATACAAATATAGTGGGCAGAAATTATATTCCAGGCTTTAATAGATTTACACACAGGTGCACATGTTTGGGGACATTATAGTACAACACTTGAAAATGAAAGGAAAAATGGAAAAATATATTAAAAACAGCTAGAGAATGAAATAATTATTGCCTTCAAAGGAAAAAAGGGAAAATGTACAGCTGATTTTAAAACAGAAAATGATGAGTTTCCGTTGTGGCTCAGCAGTTAATGAACCCCACTAGCATCCATGAGGATGGGGGTTTGATCCTTGGCCTCTCTCAGTGGGTTAAGGATCCCATGTTGCCATGAGCTGTGGTATACAGATCACAGAGGTTGCTCGGATCCGGCATTGCTGTGGCTTGGGTGTAGGCCGGCAGCTATAGATCTGATGTGACCCCTAGCCTGGGAACCTCCACATGCTGTGGGTGCAGTCCCCAACAAGACAAACAAACAAACAAACAAAAAACAGAAGATGATGGAAGCCAGTTGACAACAGGATTACATCTTTCCGTATCACCTGAAAATATCTTTTAAGAATGAAATTCAGAGATTGACTTTCGGAATGGAGGTGTGAGAAATATGGTAGAACCTTTCCTCAGTGAAACAACCATTAACTTCTGACAGAGGAAAACAAGTCTCTGTAAATTATCCTAACAGCATGCAGCCAATGGAGAGACACCTATTCAAGAAATCCACTAAATGTCAATAAGACAAATGAGAGTCTGTGGCATTTGAGCTAAAACACACATGCAACCCCCTACACTTGTTCTCTTCCAGGTGTATGCAGCTAAGAAAAAAGTGGGCCCCCCTTTTTATCCACCTACTGCCTAGTCCATGGAAAATAAAACCATATAGGAATATTCATCATGAAAATATTATTAAAAATATTAACAGAAGAAACTAAGAAATATATTAAGAGTATTATATACCATGATAATGTTTTATTTATCTCAGGAATGCAAGATTGGTTTAACATGTGACCATCAATCAGTGAAATATAACTTATTAACAGAAAAATACAGGAAACCATTTATCATCTCGAAAGAAATAAAAAAGCATCCAGAAAATTCAATATAATTTCATGATAAAAATGCCCCATCCACTAAGAATAGAAAGATCTAAACTGATAAAAAGCCACCTGTAAAAGCAAGCCAACAAAAACAGGTTATTATACTTCATGATTCAAAGACTGGATTATTTTTCCTTAAGGTGAGAAAGAAGACAAGGATATTTGTTTCAATCATTTCTATTCACCATTGTACTGGTGGTTCAAGTCAGATAAATTAGTCGAAAAGGAAAATAAAAGATATCCAAACTGTAAAGGAAGACGTAAAGCTATACTCAGAGATGACATCATTTTGTATATACGAAATTTCAGGAAATACGCATTGACACACACACTCTACACACTCATACAAAGGCCTACTAAAACTAATAAACAAGTTCAGTAAAGTTGTAGGATGTAAGACAAATATAAAACATGAATTGCACTGCTATACACAGTACATGTTTGAAAATGAAAGGAAACAACTAAATATACAATAGTTTCAGAAAGAATAAAAATATTTTAAATACATTTAATGAAAGAAGTGTTGGATTTATAGACAAAAACTTACAAAAGAGTATTGAAAAATTAGAGGATACCTAAGAAAGTGGAAAGACATACCATGTTCATGGATCTTAAGACATAATAGTTACTTATAAATATTCCCCAACTGATCAAACAATTCAAGGCAATCCCTATCAAAATTCCAGCTACTTTCTCCACATAAATTAGCAGTTAATCCTAAAATTCATGTAGAAATTCAAAGTACTCAGAAGAGCCTGAACAGTATTGAAAGACAAAAAAAAAAAAAAAAAAAAAAAACTTGTATGGAAACTTCTTTCTCACTTTCAAACTTAACTACACATCTTCATTAGTGGAAGCAGTGTAGTACTGGCATAAGTACAGATGTACAGACCAAAGGAATATAACGCAGAGTACATGCAATAGTTACATACAATAGTACATGGACAGCTACATGCAAAAGAATAAATTTAGATGGTTTTAAACAGCATGAGGAGAAGTTGACTCAAAATGGTCATGTTGCTGTACAAGAGAAATTGAGGAGAAATTGTAAATCAACTATACTTTAATAAAAAAATGGATGATAAACTTAAACATAGTAACATCAGATAAAGCTCTTTGCAGTAAGTATATGATTAAATACCTGAGGCCTTTTGTTGGGCAATGGTTAATGCAAATACATTTTTAAAAAGTGTCAAAAAAGTATCAAAAAAAGAGAAAAATTGAATATCATCAGTTTTTGTTTTGTCATTTTAGGGCTGCACACCACAGCGTATGGAGGTTCCCCAGCTAGGGGTCTAATTGGAGCTATAGCTGCCGGCCTATGCCACAGCAACAGCAACGCCAGATCTGAGTCACATCTACAAACGACACCACAGCTCACAGCAACGCCAGATCCTTAGCTCAGGTGAACAAAGCCAGGGATCAAACCCGCAACTTCATGGTTCAGAGTTGGATTCATTTCCACTACACCATGATGGGAACTCTGAATATCAGCAATTTTTAAAATATTCTTCAAATATTATCATCAAGAAAGTAGCAATAAAACTCACAGGATACTTGGAAAACCTCTCATAAGAGACATATCCTGGATATGGAAACATATCTTGAAAAACAAATATCTAATTTCAAATAGCTAATTAGAGATTGCAACCATAATACGTAAAGAACATTTACAATTCAAAAATAAAAGAACTCAATTAAAATCGGGCACAGCACTCAATTAGATATTTCCATAGAGGACACATATAAAAGTCTAAAAATCACATTAGAAGTTGCTTAACATCATTAGCCATCACAGAAATGCACTTTGAAGCCACAATGAGACACCACTTCCCACGGAGTAGGATGGCTATAATTATAATGTAAGAAAATATTGAATGAGAATATTGCTGAGCATGTGGAGAAATTGGAATGCTCATATATTTCTGGTGGGAACGTGCCATTGATTTTAGAAGTAGTATAGTTATTTATCAAAATGGTAAACATAGAATTTTTGTGTGACCCAGCAACCGCACTCTTGATTACGTAAAACCTATGTGTACACGCGCACGGAGAATGTTCTCTAACCGTGGAAACCAAATGTTCATCAACTGATAAATGTACAAATAATACTTTATACAAGGGAACATCATAGAGCTATACAAATGAAGTACTGATGTACACTACAGCATGAAATGTACTGTTTATTGGTAAATTTTAACAACCGTAAATTATGGTTTAGTAACATTTTTTTAAAAAAATGTTTTATTTTTATGAAAACATTTTCATAAAAATAAAATCAAAGGAAAATTTTCGAAGAGTGGTTTCAGTAAAAGGGGTGATATTTAAGCAAAATAATTACTCCTCCTCCTCCTATTACAACTACTAGCATTAATTCAAAAAGAAAAATGGACATGGTGAATGATGTCAACAGCATCATTTCAGTGAAATACAACTAAAGATTGACGGACTATATAAACAATAATACATGCTGCGGGAGTTAAAGTATAACTACAATAAGAACAAATAGCAAAAACAATGCAAACGCTAGGAAGAAGAGGACAGAGGTAAATTGTCTGTTTCCTGATTAATCATGAAAATTTTAAAATTAATGATATGTCTTAGAGACTACATCTTACAGTATTGAAAAAATCACCAAACTGTGAAATAATGTCAAAGAAGTAACAGAGAAAAAAATGGGTTGAAATAAAACATTCATTTGATGCACATAATGTACTAGAATACAAGAAAAAAAAAAAGACAGAATGAATGAGAGCCATTTGGACTTATAGGTAATATACAGAAAGATGCTAAAGAGATGCTAAAAATGATCATTTATAAAAAGAGCATTAAACAAAATGCACTAAATATCCTATCTGAAATATAGAGATTGTTAAATAGGTTAAAATATTTAAGCCCCTAACAAGAGACACACTCTGATTATAAGAATGTTTAGAGTTGGAAAGCAGGGGATCATATTAAGCAAATAATAACCAAACTAAAATTGGGTTATTTGTAAACATATCAGAAAAAAACTGTCTCTAAGAATTATGGAGTTCCTGTTGTGGCTCAGCAGTAACAAGACCAGCTAGTATCCATGAGGACGTGGGTTCAATCCCTGGCCTTGCTCAGTGGGTTAAGGATCTGGCATTGCTGTGAGCTGTGGTGTAGGTCACAGACTCAGCTGGGATCTGGCATTGCTATGGCTGTGGCATAGGCCAGTAGCTACAGTTCCGATTCAACCCCTAGCCTAGGAACTTCCATATGCTGCAGGTGCAGCCCTAAAAAGACAAAAAAAAGAAAAAAAGAATTATGATGATAAAGGAGCCATTTCATCATAAAAAGTTTAAACACACTGGAAGATTTCACAAATTAAATGTGTATGCACTGAATAATAGAAAGAATTCTAGACTATAAAAGCATAAATAAATTGGTAAAGAGATAAATCAATAAACATAATGGTGAACTTAAATCTTCTTCTTAATAACTGACAGAAAAAAGATTGAAAATTTAATGTAAATTTTAAAGACTAGAAATCAAAATTGTTATAAAACTATTTTTATTTATTATTTAAATTACTTTAAAGTGTATATGAAATATTTTAAAAACTAATGGGGTCATAAGTTATGTCATATCAGAGAAAGCAACATTACAATTCAAAAATTGGAATCATTGTGTATATATTTTTTCATCAGATTCAACTAAGATATCAAATTAAAAAGTAACAATTTGAAAATGCTTTGTCAATTGGTAACGCAGTTTTAAAATAACTCTTGGTTAAAGAAGAAATCAAAATGGGAATTAGAAAATAATATTTTGAACAAATTAGTAATGAAGATAAGACATAAATACTGTCATGTAATTTATGCTTAGAAAGATATTTACATAAATAAATGCATATGTTAGAAAAAGAATCTAAATATCAATGCTCCAAGCATTCTACTCAAGGCAGAAGGCAGAAAAAGAGGTGGGAATAAAGAAATAACAATAAAGGCACTGTAATTAAAAACAGAAAAATGGTAAATATTAATCAAAATATGTGAATAGTTGCTTTAAGTGTGAATGTTTTAAATAGGTCAACTAAAAGAAATCTCAAAATTAATAAAAATGAAACAGGAACCAATTAAACATTTCTAAAGAAACTCTTTATATTAAAAACTCAGTTTAAAAGTAAAGAGATAAAGAGGCTATATCATGCTTTCAGTAATCAAAAGAAATTCTTTTTCAGACAAAGTAGAATTCAAATTAAAAAAAAAAACACTATTAGGGTAAAGAACAGTATTACATAATAAAAGGATCAATTTTCCCCTGCTCTCCTCACCCCCCCACACTTTAGGATATAATGATTAAAAACTTTCATGCATCTAATAACACAGTGGCCAAATACGTAAGGAAATACTGATAGAACTTCAAGGAGAAATAATAAATTCATCATTTGAGGTGGAGGTTTTCAAGGTCCTCTTTCACTAATTGGCAGATAAAACAAGCAGAAAATCAATAGGAATATATTTGACTTGAACAACATTATGAATCAATTGATTGTTCAATGGGCAATTCCAATACTATAAACGTCTATCTACTACTGTATGACAGGGTAATTAAATCGTTATTACAACCTGACAGGCACAGACATTTAAGCTCATGGACAGAATATTGATAACCTGAATAGCTCTATATCTACCAAAATTATTTGAAATTTTAAAACCTCCCAAAAGAAATGCACTAGGTCCAGACTGCTTCACAAACAACCCTAAATATTAAAGAAGAAAAGATAAAGTTCTACTAGAAAACAGAGCAGATAGAACACTCAGAATATAAAGGGCTGATGCAATTAGATTGCACTTATGCAGAAAATCTTCCTTGTGATAACACCAATTTCAACTGATCAGGAAATTTCTCCACACCTACAAATTCCTTCTTGCCACGTGATCTAACATACTCATGGCTGTGACATCTTATCATCATCACAGTTGCAGGAATTATGGCAGGAACTATTGGGGATGGCATTTTAGAATTCTGCCTACCATACTCATTATTATACTTGTAAAACTCTATGGGTCACTGTTCTTTTAAAAAAAAATTCTTCTCCATATTCTATCATTTTAGACTTCTTGGCTCCACCTTAGCTGATACGAATGAGAAACCGAATGCTAAGACTGTGCATGCTGGCTGAGCTGACCCCTTTTAATAAACTTCGTTACATGAACTCTCTTACATCTCAGAAGCTTTATGGCACGTGATCAAGGATAGATGTAAAGCTGTTTGTAAGACTGAGTGTTTTTAATTGAGTAAATGCTTGCCCACTTCCTCCACTGCCCTGACTGGGATTCTGGTATCAACGAAGAAGAGTACAGCAGAGGATCTTACATACTGTGTGGGCAACTAGGTCTATCTACATACACCAAAGTTTCCAATTACTATTTCTCATTATACATGTTCTCCATACATCCAAGCCTTCGTTTATGTTGGTCGGGACATAATTTTAGTCTCATAATTAGTCTCAAAGCAGCATAGCACCTCATTAATAATTCAACAGAACTTAGAATTGTTAAATTAGCAGACACTAAGTAATAGAACACATTTTTAATGACAAATGTGTCCATGTTGTCTCTTTCAAGGCATCTGTAATCTTTCACAACATTTTAAAGTTGTGAACATTTTTTTAAGGAATTGAGACACTGAAACTTTAGAAGGTGTTCCTCTTTAAATAGTCTCCAAGGAAATGAGAATTATTTGTTTTACTAATATTAGTAGTGGCAGTGAAAATGATATAAACATTAGTAAAAATAATGTTTAATAACTTATACTTACTAAATACCAGACAACGGTCTCAACACCTCACATAGTTTAATCTTAATATTAAACCAACTATATGAGTACTTTTAATATTTCTATTTTACGCACAAAGAAATTAAGGAATACAAATGTTAGGTAACTTATGCAGATATTTCAGTATGTAGTTTCAGTCTATGGCTAGTGTAGCAGAGTTGCGTCATAAAAATAAGCATATTTTCTACCAAAATTTGAGCAATTTACTTTATTCTAGATGATTTTTCTATGTGAGATTTATTTATCCAATACAGATTCTTAATTAGGAACTTTCAGTCACATGCTAGGCATAAACAGATGTATATTTTGCATTATATTCAGTGTTAAGCCAGCAGATGTGATTTTCAAGTCGATTTCATACAAAGTGATTTCTGATTATGCTGCATATGGTACAAGGGCATTAATATAATGAGTAACTTCTGGAGTAACAGTGCAAATTTCCCATTAAATATATATTTGATAGACATATAAATCAAGGTGTTGACATACGAAAATCATGACATTTCAAGGCAGTTTAGATTCTGATGGAGAAATTCAATAAAACTGTTTATATCCAGAAAAAAAAAAAAAGCCACATTAGAGGAACTTTTAATTCCAATGGAGACTATCATAAAATTTGGGATCTGCAATACTAGTTGACTCAAGGCATCCACATAATGCTAGTTAGCTCAAAGGGAGATAATTATATTACAGATAATTGAATGCACACTTACTGGATGATTGAAAAATAAAAAAAAAAAATGATCCCATGATGAATAACTGGAAGAAGTTCACATGTCTACATGAAAGCAGAAGGAAGGCAAGAGGAGGAATTCAGAGCAGATATGGGTGCCGGGAATAGAGATTTCTCCAACTGGAGTTTGGAGGTCACCTTATCTGTGCTCACACCTGGGAGGGCAGTGCAGCAGATGGTCTGACTGCTTAAGTTCAGAACACTTTTCCATGCTTACATCATATATCAGATGTTTTCTGTTCCCACTTGAAATTTATAATTAACACAGTCCACGCAGTTCCCCTTTTGCCTTCTTATATTATGGAAAAGAGGCGATTTCAATTTCCAATTTAATTAAACCTAATTAAAATTTTCTATATAGGAATTCCCTCTGTGGCTCAATGGTTAATGAACCCAACTAGGATTCATGAGATGTGGGTTTGATCCCTGGCGTTGCTCATGGGTTAAGGGTCTGGCATGGCTTTGAGCTGTGATGTAGGTCGCAGATGCAGCTTGGATTCTGCACATTTGCTGTGGCTGTGGTGTAGGGCGGCAGCTGCAGCTGTGATTCGATGCCCCCTTGCCTGGAACCTCCATATGCCTCAGGTGCAGCCCTAAAAGAACAACAACAACAAAATTCTATAGAGGAGTTCGCATTGTGACTCAACAGATTAAGAAAACAGCATGAGGATGTGGGTTCAAATCCTGGCCTTGCTCAGTAGCTTAAGGATCCGGCACTGTTGCAAGCAGCAGTGTAGGTCACAGATGTGGCTTGGATCCCACAGTGCTGTGGCTTCAGCGTAGGTCCCCAGGTGCAGCTCTGATTCAACCCCTAGCCCAGAAACTTCCATGTGCTGCAGGTGTGGCCGTAAAAAAAAATTGCTATATACTTAGTAGAATAAAGTCAGATAAAGTTTAACTTTGCAATCAGATTTTGTGAGAGATATAGAAGAAACTGCAAATTGACTAGTAGGTTCAAAAGTGAGGGGCAACTTCTATTTCTACAACTTGTTTCCAAATGTATTCATTTTGCTTATGGGGAAAAGCATCACTTATTAGTTATTGACTTAGATTATATAAATATCCTATAGCGTGGTATTTTAACCCCAAAGCTCTTGCATTCAGGAATATCATAAGGGCGTAACTCAATAGTCAATTCCACTGTGACACAAGTCTAACTGCTTCGGGATGATAGGGTGCAGAGTAACACAATTGAATCTAATTATTACCAGCACACAGTCTAAATTGTTGGAAAATGAGTTTTCTAGTCAAATAGACTATCAAATGCAATGTCATGGCCATAAATACCACCTTCGGTATTTATGAGGCTGTGTTCCTGGCAGAAGCATTAGGGCAGGTCAGGCAACCACACCTCTAGTCAACACTCTGTGCCAGTCAAACTCATAGAGTAGGCAAGGGATGGCAAAGAAACCCATGGACACAATAAGGAAATGTCAGCCCCCTAAAATACAGAGCCACGTGCATAAGGGTAGGGAGGAATGTGCAAGGCCCGTGAAGAATACCCAGCATTCGTCACAGTTTTAGTGTTTAAGTAAAAGAAAACAAGCATTACCAGTACATTTGAAGTATTCTACATTCCTTGTGGTGAACTTACTGTGCTTTTTATTTGATTTCCTTTTATTTATTTTTGTCTGTCTTTTTTAATGGATGCACCTGTAGCATATAGAAGTTCCCAGGCTGGGGGTCTAACTGGAGATGCAGTTGCCAGCCTATGCCACAGCAACACTGGATCCAAGCCGCATCTGTAACCTGAACCACAGCTTGAGGCAATGCCGAATCCCTAACCCACTGAGCAAGGCGACGGGTCGAACCCACGTCCTCACTGAGCCGCAAGGGGAAATCCAATTGTGCCTATTTATGGTCTACATAATTTATGTAATTTCTGCATGGACATATCTAAAAACATTACTGTTTTGTAAGTTTCTTTTTTTTTTAAACTAATGATATGCTCACATAACACTCCACAGCTTATTTTTTCTGCAAACACATGCTCATAGGAACTATTCATGCTGCTTCAAATAGATCAAGCACACTCTTAATACTGTATATTATTATATTATGGTGAAAAATGTGACATTTTTGTTATCAGTTTTTTTCATAGACTAATTCTTAGGCAATTTTCACTGGTAAACTTCTTTTCCTATTTCACTTAACTACAGTGAGAGTATTTTTAAAGAACATATCTGTCATAGAATTGTTCAACCTTACAGTATTGGTATTTTCAATTACCCTAATACTGCCAATTTGGTCTAGTTGTAAAAAATGGCATTCCCACCAGCAATCTGGGAAAGCTCCTATTTCACTCAAAACTTGGTTTTATCATATCATCTTAATATTTGTCAACACATACCATTCTGATTCAATAAAATGCTTTTTTTAAACTTTCATTCACCAGGTTACAATATTTGAGTGTAATAATATCTTTTTAGATTGCCATTAAATTAACTATTGGAGCAATTCACATCTGCCAGTATCTTCCCTGGATTTTGATATAACAGTGAAACAAAAAAGTCACAGCCTAGGGAGTTCCTAGGGTTCAGGAGAAACAAATCTGACTAGCATCCATGAGGACACAGGCTCGATCCCTGGCCTTGCCTAGAGGGTTAAGGGTCTGGTGTTGCCGTGAGCTGTGGTGTAGGTCAAGACATGGCTCAGATGTGGTGTTGGCTGTGGTGTAGGCCAGCGGCTGCAGCTCCGATTCAACCCCTAGCCTGGGAACCTCCATATGACTCAGGTGCAGCCCTTAAAAACAAAAAATAGTCACAGCCTACAAGGAGCTTAAAAACTAATTTAAGGTTGGATGTATAGTCAGTAAAATAAATGAATGACTTTTAGCACATCAGCAGCTAGTTGTTCCTGCTGTATAGCACTGGACACTCTATCGAGTCACTTAGGATGGAGCCTAATGGAGGATAATGTGAGAAAAAGCACGTGTGTATGTATGTGTGTGTGACTGGGTCACTTTGCTGTACAGTAGAAAATTGCCAGAACACTGTAAACCAGCAGTTTATAGTGGAAAAAATAAAAATCATTTAAAAAATAAAATGCAAAAAAAATCAGAGGTTCAGTTCAAATAAAACAAACAAATAGGAGCTAATCGTTTTTGCACTAGAGTTTGGAATGGGGGGTTAGCAAAGCAATTTTACACTGATGACCTTGGGAAGGCTGCTCCAGGACTGTGACTTTTGAGCGAAGATTCAGACGATGTGAAAATTCTATCACACGCACACCGTGGTAAATGTGTCCTGTTTTCACATGTGCAAACAAGCTTGGGGCCATATGTGGGGAAATGGAGTTGTCAAATCATACACTGAAATATTTTAAACTTTAACATTTAACTCCAAGTTGTTGTTCAGATGGATGGTAACACATTTCATCCCAAACATCTGTTTATTTCACATCTGTATAATCTTTCTGGGGCTGCCATAACAAAACACCAAATACTAAGCAGCTTAAGCAGCAGAAACATTGTTTCCTTCCGGTTCTAGAGGCGAGAAGCCCGAGATCAAGGTGTTGGCAGACTCGGGTACCTTTGGTACCTCTCTTCCTGCTTTATGGGGGGGGCGGTCCTTCTTCTGTGTCTCGCCTGGTCTCGCCTCTGTGCATAGTCACTTTTGTATCCACAGTTTGTTAAGAAGGACACCCTCCAATTGGACGGCAGCCTACCCTAAGCCTCTTCCTAATTACTTAATCAAGATTTAAAGATCTTATCTCCACATACAGTCACATTTTGAGGTCCTGGAAAATAGGCTTTCAGCACGCAAATCTTAGGGGGACACAGTTCAGCCACTTATAACACCCCTCCTATGTTTTGGTAAATTCATCCAACTAAACACTGACAGATAATTGAAGCAGCCATCCACGACACTTACCTTTTAGAAACAAGTCCAGACATAGCAAACACCTCCTAACTTAGGTCTGTTTTTTTACACATTATTATTATTATTATTATTATTTTTTCTGTTTTTGAGGGCTGCACCTGCAGCATATGGAGGCTCCCAGGCTAGGGGTCCAATCGGAGCTGTAGCCACCAGTCTATACCAGAGCCACAGCAACGCGGGATCTGAGCCATCCGAGCCACGTCTGTGACCCACACCACAGCTCAAGGCAACGCCAGATCCTTAACCCACTGAGCGAGGCCAGGGATCAAACCTGCAACCTCATGGTTCCTGGTCGGATTCGTTAACCACTGCGCTACGAGAGGAACTCCTTTTTCCACATTTTAAAAACTTCCCCAAATACTTGAAGTATAACTCTATTCAAAAACCACTCCTTAAATTCATATGCAAGAATGAAACAACAGAATAAATGAGTTCATAGGCAGAATAATGGCTTCCCTCCAAATATGCACATCCTAATACCAGGAACCTTTGAATATATTACCTGAAAAGAATTTTGCATATCTAATTAAATAACTTGAACTAGAGAGATTATTTTTATCTTATCTAGAAGGGCTCAGTCTTATGACACACATTGTTTTTTTTTCTTGTCTTTTTAGAGACGCACTGCAGCATATGGAAGTTCTCAGGCCAGCAGTCAAATCAGAACGGTAGCCACTGGCCTACACCATAGCACAGGAACATGGGATCCGAGCCATGTCTGACCTACACTACAGCTCACAGCAATGCCAGATCCTTAACCCCCCAAGGAAGGCCAGGGATCAAACCCACATTCTCATGGGTACCTGTCAGGTTCGTTACTGCTGAGCCAGAGTGGGAACTCCTTATCAAACACCTTCTGAAAACAACCCCCTCTGAGCTATAGTCGGAGACAGAGCTGTAAGGACAGAAGCAGAGTCAAAGAGATGCAAAGTCACTGGCTTTGAATATGGAGAAAGAGGGTCACAAGCCAAAGAATGCTGCAACCTCTAGAAGCAGGCATGCACTCACTAGGTAATAATGCGGTGAATCAGCAGAACCCTCCATCAAGATGCTATCCTCATAAGAGCCCATGTTCTAGATACTATTATTTTCCTCTGTTACATTTAAGAGGTATAAGAAAGAAACAAAGAAGCTGAAGTACTTGCCCAAAGTTACAGGCATTGTAACTGTCAAAATAATAGTTGAACACAAGGAGTATTACTCTGGTGTGTGCAACCTTATCCCCTAAAATAAGTAACAGGTTAAAACACTGATAATCACCAGTGAGAATGGATAGAAATCTGAGGATTTTCCACAAGACTACAGAGAACATAAGAAATATTCAATGAAGGGAGTCCCCGTCATGGCTCAGTGGTTAACAAACCCAACTAGGATCCATGAGGATGCAGGTTCCATCCCGGGCTCGCTCCATGGGTTAAGGATCTGGGGTTGCCGTGAGCTGTGGTGTAGGTTGCAGACACGGCTCAGATCCCACGTGGCTGTGGCTGTGGCGTAGGCTGGCGGCTACAGCTCTGATTAGACCCCTAGCCTGGGAACCTACATATGCTGTGGGTGTGGCCCTAGAAAAGACCAAAAAAAAAAAAAAAAAGAAAAGAAAAAGAAAGAAAGAAAAAGAAAAAGATATATTCAATGTGGATTTTTGGATAGTTATAATTTTAATATACGGTATTCTCTTTTTTTGCAGGACAGAAGATCCTGAAAAAACAAAGGTTATATAATATTCTTATTACCAAAGTACTTGTCCAATAGCATATCCAAAGGGATAATTTGTCTGAATGTTATAAATGTTGAAAATCGAAATTCAAAGGCAAAGGATAATTTATGAATATAAAATATACCCAAAGGGGAACACAATATGAAAAATGCAGAGTGAAAATCTTTTAGTTTTCCAGCACTCATACTACTTAAAAATCAAGACAGAATTAAAATATGATGCATTTTCTTGGACTGAATTTCCCTAAATTTGGCAGGCAGCACATCTAAAATTAAGAAAACCAAAAAGGAAAATTCCAGACTCCAAATTAGTCAATTTGATATAAACCATCCAAACTGAATTTAAAATGCACTCAGTGATACAAAGAGTGTTACTCATTAAGGTTAAAGATCAATTTCACTATACGTTGTTTTAAAAACTTTGTTTTCTAACATTTTCATGTGCATATGTAGAAACTGGAAGTATATACATAACCAACATATGCAAATTAAGACTTCCCTTTGAAAAGTAATTTTTTCTTTGGAAATAGGTTCCTTTTATTTTATTGGTTAAAAGTAACACTTCTTCCTGAATTACTATATATATTGATATGTATGTAGACACACATATATTCACATTATATATATTCATATTCTTTTAAAAATAATAGTTTATTCCTTTCTGTAGTTTGCAAACCAAAATGTGTATATTATAGATAAATTCAAATTTTCAGAAAAATAAAAGAATGATCTTAAAAGAAAATATGTTAAATTTTACCTCTATACCCAATGAAGTAAAAGAACCAGGCTAGCAATCCAGTTCTCAAGAATTAAATATCCAGGAAAAAATAATTTCAATAGCAATTTTCAGACACTGAACATCAAGCTGCTCGATTCAGTGACCACTGAGAGAGGGAAATAACTGAGGCAGTCCAACAATTACCTCCAGAAAGTTTCCAGAGTGCAATGCAGGCAGGAGGAACACCAGGGGCACCTGGCAATCTCTCTGAGCTGAGCAGACACAGCTGGGGTGTGGGGTGCCCAGGTGGCTTGAATTCCCAAGACAGCGGATGGCTGACAAGGAAGCTACACAGGAGCAGAGATTTGCAGGGGTTTCCACTCACTGTTTTAGTTGAGTGCAGATGTACCTAAGAATATTACCTAGGCAAGATGAAGAACTATCCAAAAGGCGCAAAATGAACACTGATTGCCACTTCGGCCTGAAATTAGACTAATATAAAATAGCCACCCTGCAAAACCTTATAGTTTAAGTGACACAAGAAGCATATACAGAAGAGCATTATCTTGGTAGTGGAGGGAAATTAATCCTAGACTACACACTGCATTGATCCAAGTCCCTGAAATTTCCTGGCAAACAAGAAGGAGGAAAAAATAATGAGAATAATTAGTCAAAAGATGCAGATCTGGAAATGATACAGATGTTAAAATTAGTATATAAGGACAGGAAATTTATTATAACTATAATGTAACTGTGAAAGAATAAAAGATAAATATGCTCCTAAGATATATGAAAGCTATGAGAACAAAAAATCTAGCTTGTAAAGAAGAAAAAATAAAGTGTTTGAAATGAAAAGGACACTGGGTTGGATTAATAAATTAGACCCTGGAAGAAAAGAAATAGTAAATTTGAAGAAATAGCCATAAAAACATTTCAAAAAGAAACAGGGGGGGGGGCTCAATAAAAAGGATCAGTGAGTTTAATAAACATGTAATTTAAAACACAAAGGAGTTTTAGACATGGAAAAGTATTTGAAGATAGATGAAATTTGAAATTTCCAAATTTCATAAAAATTCTAAGCACACAGATCCAAAAACCTTGAGATATACAAAGCACAAAAAGGAAGAAGAAAAGCATAGTAAGGCATATAATATTAACATTATGCAACCATACCAGTGATGAAAACAAAATAGAGGGAAGGAAGGGAGGGAGGGAGGAAAGGAGGGAATGAATGATTAAACTTGTCAATAAATCTTTGCACTTAGCAATGCTTTTGCTGATGGTAACTTGGTATATCCCTAATTGAAAGCCTGAGAATGCTCATTTTTCTCTTTTTCATTTTACCACCATTAATCAAGTCACCGTTATTTCTTGCCAGAATATTCCACTATCAACACATCAGGAATATCAATCCTTTAAAACAAAAAGCATTCCTCAGACAAATGAATGGATAAAGAAGATGTGATGTCTACAATGGAATATTACTCAGTTATAAGAAAGCAATTTTGCAATTTGCAACAACACAGATATACCTAAAAGCATTATGCTAATAAGTCAGAAAAATACTTTTTGTCTTTGTTTATATGCGGACCCTAAAAAAAAAATGAACAAATGCAACAAAACACAGACTCACAGAGAACAAACCAGTTGCTGCCAAACAAGGTGGGTGGAGGGAGAGGTGAGTCAGGTGAAAGGCTTTAATAGGTACAAACTACCAGCTATAAAGTAAGTCACAGGTACGATAGTATATTCAATTTTATCATAACTTGGAATGGTGTGTAATCTGCAAAACATCAAATCACTGTGTTGAACACTCAATACTAATACAACACTGTAATTCAACTATATTTCAATTAAAAAAAACTAATATTATCCTCTATTTATGAACTTCCAATATCTCTCCGCTGGAATAACAGTAAGAGTCAAACTACTTCCAATCAACTTTTGGCTTCTAATTGGATGGACATGCTGGTAGAAGAGCATCATTCTTGCCAAAAACAATTATAAATATCAGATAAAATATGCAATTTTTTATAGGAAGTTGAAAAACTCCAAAGTAACAGATTCTCTAGAGAAAGAACCTTGTAAAGGAAAATGGGCTTCATGTTTCTTTCCCTGAGGGCATGTGCCAGTTTTGGGGCCAGAAAACAGAATTACTTTGAGCCATGATAAGTTATCTTCATGTCCTTCATTTTTCAATTTAATTATCTGATTCCTATGTGTGCTGTTAGGATAGTTTTGGTTTTATCTATGTTACCAAAACAACCACCAAAAAAAGGATATTAACTAAAGCTTCAAGATATATAAAAAGGTTAAAGGTGAAAATTAAGCAGATTTTTAATTCATTGACATAAAATCACAGTGACAAATTTTAGTCCTACTGCACTTACAGAGAAAGAACAATTACATTTTTTTTTCCTTTTGATATGAACAAAGACTAAAGATGTGGAGAATAATTAATTGGAATAAGCATTAAACATCATGTTCCCTACTCAAGAGGAGGAGCAAAATGATGATTATTTTCTTGGTAGATGAGCAAGTAAGGGAGATTTGAATACCAATTAACTCCTGACCATCGGGTCAGAACAGAGTTTATTAAGAGTTTCCCTATCAAATAATTTGTAGTACTTCACGTTGGACTGAGGCGTTTCCTTACAGTGTTTGGATCCGTAATATATCATTTAAAGGTTACTGAAAAAAAAGCACAATTTTGAATATGCTTTGTACTTTGTAGGAATATTAAATATGCATAAGTGTAGATCAGCTGATTTAAAAAAGCTATGGGCTGCAAGTTTATGTTTTTTAATATTTTTAAGATTATTTTTTCCATTATAGTTGATTTAGTGTTCTATCAATTTCTACTGTAAAGTGACCCAGTCACACACACTTATATATATTCTTTTTCTCACATTATCCTCCATCATGTTCCATCACAAGTGACTCGATATACTTCCCTGTGCTATACAGCAGCATCTCGTGGCTTATCCACTCCAACTGCAATAGTTTGCATCTATTAACGGGAATACAAATAATGTTTTTATTTAGAGTTAAATACATAAATATCTTTGTGTAATACACATTTACATATTCTCCAAGAAATCTTATAAATGACCCAAGGAATAAATGAATAACAGAAATGAGAGTCAATTGCTCAGTTAATAAATGACCAATAATTTACAGAGTACCTTTCATGTACACCAAAGATGGTGCTTACCAGAAATGATGAAAAAGTAGCTTCTGTCAGGCTAGTTAGCACCCATTTTGCATCACAGAAAAATATACTGTAAACTATACAAGGCAGCTTACTAGTGAAAAAAATGATACTTCATGGCTAAAAATGTATAGCTCTGCACATTTATATGTTAGAAGATGAATGAAAATGGCATAACCAGACAATTTCTTCTATAGGAGTCAATTCAAAGAGTTACAATTTGAAAGACAGATAGAATTTGGTCAAAGAGGTAAGAAACTGCAAACAAAGGGAAACATATGAAAGGTTAGCTTGAGCACAATGACTTGCTAGGACAGAGAAAACATTGTTTTAACAAGAGGGGAGAAAGCATGGAGCAGTAACGAAGGTGATTGGTGGGAAGGAAGGGATAAAATGCACTATTTGATGATACCGCTAAAGAAAGGCAACTTCTTTTTTTCACGTATGACTTGGAGTCTGTGGTGTTTTGGGTAAGAGAATGTTTACTGGAATCAGATGAAAAAATTAAATCTTGTATCTACTACTTTCTGGTTTCATGACCTTGCAACACTACTTAATATCCCTGGTTCAGATGGGGAAAAAAAAAAAAAGTAGACTAGTGTCTAGCTCAGAGAGGTGCTGTAAAGAGTAAAAAGCTTAGTGCTCAATGGTATTAGTTTTCCGTTGCTGCCTAATTACATGACTACAAATTTAGCAGCTTAAAGTAACACCCATTCATTTTCTTTGGGTTGCCTGGATCTGAAGGTGACATAAAATGGCCTCAGCTGGCTCTCTGACCAAGGTTCCCAAGGCTGAAATCAAATTGTTGGCAGAATTAGATTATTTTCTGGAGGCTCTGGGAATTAATCCAGTTCTACACTCATGTAGGTGGGTTGTCAGACTTAGGGTCTTGTTTCCTAATGGAGTATTTTTCAGCTCCTAGAGGCTGGATGCGTTTTCCAGGTCAATGCCTAACTCATCCACCTTCAAAGCCAAGCCACACCCATGTCCCAACATTTCAATCTCCCTTCTGCCTCATATTTTTTTGGTTTCCTCTTCTGTTGTCCAACTCAGACTGTAGACTCGGCCCCCCTCTGCTCTCAAGCACTCAAGGCGTTATTTTGGAGGCATCTGGAAAATACCACAGGATCATCTCTGTTTTAAGGACACCTAGTTTATCTGCAATGTTCCTTCAGTTAGATATTTAGATCAGCATTTTGATTGAATAACAAGAGATAGGAATATGGGGTGACATCTTTAAAATTCTGCGCAGATTACTAACCAATAGCAAATATCTCCTAAATGCTAGTTATATAGATATATAATTAGCTGTTATGTTTTTCTCTTCAAATGCATATTGATTTACTATCTTGAATTACAGCCTGTGTGAAGAAATAAAATACATCCAAAGTCTCACTTACTTTTAGTCTTATGATCTAATAATGTCACATTTTCATCACTACATGCTGAATTCTTATTACTTAAAGATAAAATATAGTAAATTGACATTCCATTATGGTGTTTATCTCCTATCTTCAAGGAGTTGTTTTCAAAAATTTTAGTCTCCTGACCCCCGCTATAGTCTGAAAAATTACCAATGACCCTAAAAAACAAAGACCTTTTGTTTAAGTGGATTATACCTGTCCATATTGACCACATTAGGAATCACAACACATTTTTAAAACATTTATTTAAAGAGAAAAAATCTCAGTGTGATTTAACACAAATAACGTTTATTAAAATAGAACAATATTTAATAAAATTTTAAAATTACGTAGAAGTGGCCACATTTTATGCTCCTGCAAATCCCTTTGTTGTGAGGCTTAATAAAGACAATGGAATTTTAACATCGGATTTAATCTTCGACTTGTTGCAATATATTTTTCAGCTTAAGTATATGCATAAAGTGTGGTCTTACATGTATATACATATGTATATACATATGGCAAAGGAGGTCAGAGCAGACCTCCTAAAGGTTTCAGAAATCTCAGAGGGATGTGGGGCCACATTTGGAGAATTACTGTCTTAAAGGAGAAGGGAAAAGGGGAGAAAATGAACTGCAAGTGTGTATCTACATTGATTTAGTGCATCAATCCAACTCAACATAGAGATAGAATCTAACTCTTTGGTGGATTAAGTGGTCTGTCTAGATTATAGAGGTAGAAGCTGAACTTGGCTGGAGCACTCTGTATATGAATGGAGTCTGGATGGATAGCTTGAGTCACTACAAAGCTAATTAAGGAAAATATAGGAATCTATCTTTAGGATCCAATTACCAACTAAAATAACACTGTCATGAATAGACACTGGGTAATTCCAGTGCTGTGTACTGCTAAGTGTTGGTGGGAACATACAGAACCTGGCATGTACTATTTTTGAGTGTTGTGGAAAGTAATCTGGCACTATTAAGTCAAAATAAGTATCCACATACTAAAACAATCAATAATTCTCCTCAGATATATCAAATAAATATTTTTGCATAGCTCTGTACAAGATTGTATCTGTGCATATAATTCTGCAAAAATATGCATAGTTTTTGCTGGCAAGAAGCTAGAGGTAGTTTAGCGAATGAGGTAAAATATTATGACTAATTAAAATTCAGTAATATATTAAATTTAGAGTAAATTTATTTACTGAACATAGAGGAGAAAAATGTCTGGATCTTAAAAATATATTGGTAGATGAAACAAACAAAACATTTGTGTAAATAAAATAATTAGTGTGTGTAAAACCATGTATTTTTCAGTATTTCACACGCGTATAAGATAACATTGAAAAATAATGCACACATTACATATAAAATTGGTGCTCTTTAAGCTCTTTATGAGTATTAGGGAATGTGGTATGGGAAAAAAGTGATTAATAAGTAAGTACAGTAACAGAGGACTTTACAATAATTAAAAATGATGATAATTGGCCAAGAGTTGATAAGAAAGACTAACTCAAATCTTTGCACCTGAGCTACAAATATAGCTAATGGTAAGGTAAATACATATATGATTTAACTAGGTTTACATATATATATATATATATATATATACACATATATATATATACATATATATATACACACATATATATACACACATACACACATGCATACAACATATACACATTTTAATTACATATTATATATCATATATATAGCTATTATTATATGTACACACACACCTATATAGGAATTTTCTCTTGTATTATATATTTTTTAATTGCATTCAGTGGATTTATATGCTAAAAGAGTCTTTGCAATATTATTTTTAACTGGTACATACTCACTAGGCACTACTTCCATAGAAAATTCTTTGTCTAATTGCTGCATAGAAGTAGAATATTTATTTATGGCTCTGTAAAGTCTAACAGTCTAACATTTTTATTAGGTAAAATATATATATTTTACATTTATAGCAATATATATCAATATGTCATATCATATGATATACATTTATATCCACATATCAAGCAATCCTTAGTAAGTGTCAGAGGTCTCTTGATAACCTCTCTCCTTTGTTTTGTGAATTCAAGTAGGAAAAAAATTCTAGATTGAAGTAAATTTGGATTCTGAAAATTGCCCTTATGGATTTATTAATAATAATGAATTTGGGGTCCAAGTTAATTTTAACAAATTAACAAATACATTGAATTACTGTAGGAAAAAAAAAGAGGAGGGAAAGGTGTCTTTCAGATGGTAATAAATGGAGAAAAAAACTACACTGTGTTAGTTCATCTTGGTACATTGGCCTCTTTTCTATTTCTTTGGGAAGATCCTTACCCCCTCCAGTACCTCCCACACCTTTAGCAGATACACAGGTGTAATTTACTGGAAGTACTTGAGTGATATAATCTACCAGGTTTCTAATTGTCAGGCATTATTGTTTTCTTTGGGGGGCTTCTCCCGACTCTCATTTCACTCTCTAGCTTACTCTCAAATAAACAACTTTTGTCTGTCTTATTTTTATCATTGTTTTTAAGTTGGAGAGCAAGATGCAAAAGGGAAATTGCTCCTGGAGTAAACTAAGCCACAATTATGTATCTCCACTTATTAAGGAAAGTATTCACAGCTGAAAGTAAAATTTATACCTAATAACAACTACATTAAATTGGACTGTGTAATAGCTCCAGTGCACTAGAAGTGTTTGCATCTAGGTGAAAAAAAAAAAAAAGAGTATAATGGAGTAAGGGCAATAAGTTAATAAGTGATCAAAATAGTTAATGTACAACAATTAATGCAATTTGTGCTAAGCTACAAAGGCAGGGCAGAATAAATTAATGCAGTCCAGCCAACCCTGCCATCTTCAATATAAGTGCCTTGCCCTTTAAGAAATAAATAGCAAATATTGCATGGACTATACATTCTGCAAATTTTTAACACTGAAAACAATGACAGATTATATAAACTTTGTTCTAACAATCGATTTAAAAGATTAAAACATAAACTATACATGGCTTTAGAAGCAAAGAAAGTTTTGAAAGTTATAAGGAAATATTTTCACATTTTATTTTGTTGTCTGAACACTGTATTTTGTTGTCTCCAAACTTTGCACAATGTTCTTTGGTTAGAAAAAGAAAGAGTATTTAAGATAATTATACATATCAAAGAACAGTTGTTTAAAACAGTTGTTTTACCAGTTGTTTTGTTAAAGGTAACAAATCGTATTACCAAATATTCTCAGATGCTATGTAGCAGAGAGAGTTTACTGAAATCGAGAAACTGATTTTTAGTTAGTCCAGGTCTATGCCATGTTTAAGATTTCAGGAGAAAAGACTACAGTGAAGGCTGTTAATAGTTATAAAGTTTCTAGGTGGTTTTAGAAAAAAAAAAAATGTCCTAAAGAGGACTCCAAATATATGGCAATGAGATATTAAATTTACCTATAAGACTCATGAACGGTTTCATCTGCAGGATAATCATAGTATCTGTGCCAAATAGAAACAACCACTTTAAATTACTTCCTTGACAAATAAAAAAATGACATAGTATCAAATTTATTTTATTTTGTTATTTTCAGGTATGATTGATGTGGATTAATTCACTGGTTTAGCATTTTTTAATAATTCACTATCTAATGATTACCACTATGTAACTCTTCTACTTCTAGGGAATAACTTACATAAAACAACTAACATAAAAGAAAATCTGGACCTATCATAAATCCTCAGCTCATCTCCTGACCACCAAGCCTACTAGGTGGTATCAAACCTGGTGAATAAAAGAGAAACAGAACATTGAACACAGAAGAGCACACAATAAATTTTACTGTGATTTCAAATGATGAACAGTGTACTAAAAACATCAATATAAGCTGTTTCACTTACATTCTTCCACACTTTAGTTATAACATTTGTATTTTCAGCAGAAAAAAAAAATGTAGGTAAATTCTCCCTTCCTACCTAGACAAGGTTAATCTACAGATGGTCAGTTAATTCCAGATGACTTTGCTCTTTCCTAACATTTTTGGATGTAAAATATCTTTTGTGTGGTCAAAGCTATCATATGTAAAACATAGGAGAAAATAATTAAAACAGATAGATCTTTAGAGGTCTTGCAAGTAAGAAAACAGTAGAGTGACATATTTAAAGAGATAAATGAAGAAAAAATCTGTCAATCCAGAAATTATATATGGACGAAAAAGATTTTCCCTGACAGACACAAAAAATTAGAGAATTCATCGACAACAGAATATCTTCAAAAGGCTTAATGAAAGTTCTTCAGGGAGAAGGAATTGAATGTGGTCTAGAAACTGGATCTACGCATAGAAATAGAGAATGTTGGAAATGGGAATTTGAAAAAAAGATAACATTTTCTTCTAAATTTAATTTCTCATAAAACAATAATGACGTAAAGCTAATATGATAAAATAGATTGCATATTTACAGTATAGAAAAGATAAATGTGTGACAATGATGACACAAAAGATGACATGGGTGTTACATATGTTATATGAAGGTATGGTTAGAGTACTGTCTACTCTAGAGAATACGCTACATTATAATGTTGGTAGATAATCACTTACAACTCTACTATAAACATTAAAAGAAAAAGTATTCAAAATATAACTACAATGATTTTTAGTGGATACAATATACAAAGAGGTAAAATTATGACATCAAAAAAAACCTATGTGGGAAGGATATTGTAAAACTGTGGATTTTTTGCATTTGCATTATGTTATTATACCTTAAAACAGACTGCTGAAACTAAAAGATGGTTTATGTGAGCAATATGGTAACTATAAAACAAAATATATGGTATTATATGCAAAAGATAAAGACAAAAGAATCAGTGACTATCACTACAGAAATTCATATCACAACGAAAAAGAGAAGGGTGGATGAAAGACAAAAGGAACTGCAACAAAACCAGACATCAATAAACACGATGGTATTTATAAGACTATACCTAGCAAAAGTACTTTAATTATAAATGGGATAAACTTCAATCAAAAGATACAGAGTGACTCACTGAATAAATACACAAGACCAATTATATGCTGTCTGTAAGAGTGTCACTTCCCTTTTAATGAAACAGGCATTCTCAATGTAAAGAGATACAGAACAATATTCCATGCAAATGAAAACCAAAAGAAAGCAGAGGTACCTACAATTGTATCAAAGTAGACTTTAAGCCAAAAATAGTAACTGGAGATAAAGTCATAAGGGCCAATTCATCAAGAGAGTAAAATAATTGTAAATATTTGTGCACTGAACATCAGAGCCCCTAAATATATAAAGCCAATAGTAACAGATTTTACAGGAGAAAAGACAGTGATGCAGTAATAGTATGGACTATATCCTACTCTCAACAATAGACAGATCAGCCGGAGAAAAAATAAGCAAACATTGTACTTTACATTATAGACAAGGTGGACCTTACAGACACACACAGATCATTTCATCAAAAGCACATGGAACATCCAGGTTAGATCACGTTAGAACAACAACCAAAAAAGTCAATAAATTTAAGACGATTAAAATAATATTAAGTATCTTTACTGACCACGATCATATGAAACCAGAAATCAATTATGAGAGATACACTGTAAAATTCAAAAATATGTGAATAAAAACATCCTCTCGAACATCCAATGGATCAAAGACGACATCATGGAAGAAATAATTATAGATATAAATATAGATGTTGATGTATCTATATTGATATCTATATCTCTCTGTATATATCTATCAATTTATACCTATCCATATATCTCTACATATACCTATACCTATTTCTATCTATGCCTACATATCTATATCTATATATCTCTCTATATATCTATATAACAATGTATATGTATCTATATCTATATATTTACCTATATCTATACCTATGTCTATAATCTATATCTATATATCCATCTATATCTATCTATATCTATGTCTACATATCTATATCTATCTATATATCTATAGATCTATATATCTTGACCTTTCGATGATGGCTACATCATCAAGAAGTCTACAAACAATAACTGCTAAAGAGAATATGGAGAAAAGGGAACCCTATTACACTTATGTAAACTGGTACACTCACGATGGTGAATAGTACAGAGATTTCTTTTAAAAAATCTAAAAATAGAGTTTCCCTGTGATCCAGCAATCCCATTCCTGGGCACATATCCAAAGAAAGCCATAATTTGAAAGGATACATGCAACACAATGTTCACTGCAGCACTATTTATAATAGCTAAGACATGGAAGCAACCTAAATGTCCATCAACAGAGAAATGGACAAAGAAGATGTGCGACAGTATGTACAATGTAACATTATTCAGACACAACAAATGAAATAATGCTATTTTCAGCTTCATGGATGGCATAGAGATTATCATACTAAGTAAAGTAACTCAAACTGACAAAAGACAAATATATAACATGTGAAATCTAAAAAGAAAAAAAAAAGATATAAATGAATGTATTTATAAGGCAGAAATTGATTCACAGACTTTGAAAACAAACCTTACCAAAGGGGAAACATGGGGGGGGGGAAGTAATTGGGAGTTTGGGATTAACAGATACACACTACTATATATAAAATTGATCATCAAAAAGGATTTAAATGTATAGTACCGGGAACTCTACTGAATATTCTGTAAATAAGCTACATGGGAAAATAATCTGAAAAATAATGGTTATATGTATATCTGAATCACCTTACACTGTGCACCTGAAGCTAACACAACAATGTAAATCAACTATATTCCAACATAAAATTAAATTTAAAAATATCTTTAGACAAATGAAAATAGAAAACTAATGGAATGCCACAAAAGTAGTTTTAATAGAAATGGTTATAGCAATGCACACCTACAATAAGAAAAAGGAAAATCTCAAACTCTATTTTTTACCTCAAAGAATTACCACTGAGAACTATGTCTAGATACTTACAACAGAGCACGACAATGGGAGAAAAAAATTATGTATACATGTATGTGTAATTGGGTCCCCATGTTGCACAGTGGGGAAAAAAAAGTATGTTGGGGGAAATAACAATTAAAAAAAAATTAGGAAAAATAAAAATAAAATAAGCTCAAACTTAGAAGGAAGGAAGTTAAAAAGATCAAAGTAGAAATACATAAAATAGACTAGAAAAAATAGAAATTTTCGTGAAACTAACAGCTATTTTTTAAAAAGATAAAATTGACAAAACTTTGGCTAGAATAACAAAGAAAAAAGACTCAAGTAATATCTGAAGTACAAGAAACCACAGTTAATAAATATTAAGAATCATGAGAAAGTACCATGAACAATTATAGGACAAAAAATTGAATAACTTATGAGAAACAGATACATCCCCAGAAACATACAACTTGTCATAAATAAATCTTCAACAAATAGAAACTGGACAGACCAATTATTCATAAGGAGGTTGAAGCAAAAATCAAAATACTCCCATATATAAAAGTTAACAACCATATGGTTTCATTGGTGAATTCAAATGCACTTTTATAGAAAATTAATATCAAAATTTCTCAAACTCCTTCAAAAAAAACTCAAAAGGAAAGAATTTCATCAAACTCATTTTACCAGGCTAGAATTGCACTGATATCAAAGATAAAAAAAAATTACTGGCCAATATTCTCAATGATCATAAGTACAAATAGCCTTAACAACTTAGTAGCCAACTAAATTTAAAAGTCAGCAAGAGGGTCTTACACCATGATCAAGTAGTATTTATTTATTGGATTTAAGGAAGATTCAACATATACAAATCAATAAACTTGATACATCGCATCAACTAAATGAAGGATAGAAGTCGTAAGACCATGATGCAGGAAAGATTTGACAAACTTGTCATCCAGTCATGAAAAAAATTCTCAACAAATGAGGAGTACGTGAAATACACCAGAGCATAATAAGAGGATATGTGACATGTCCATAGCTAACTTCATACATGAAGATGAGGACAAGACAAGAATGACCACTGTCACCACTTCTGTTCAACATAGTTTTGGAAATCTTAGCCAGAGCAATTAGGGAAGCAAAAGAAATAAAAGGCATCTAAATCTGAAAGGAAGAAGTTAAATTGTTTCTGTTTCTAGATGGCATGATGTTATATAAAGGAAACCCTAAGAACTTGAACAAAAAAAAATGTGAAAACGAATGAATGAATTCAGTGAAGATGCAGAATTAATCAACATATAGAAATCAGTTTCATTTAGATACACTAACTACAAACTATAGAAAACAGAAATTAAGAAAATAATTCCAGGAGTTCCCACTGTGGCCCAGTGGGTTAAGAATGCAACATAGTGTCTGTGAGGATCCCTGGTCTGGCTCAGTGTTTTAAGGATCCAGCACTGCTGCAAGCTACAACATAGGTTGCAGATGTGGCTCAGATCTGAGTTTTGCTCTGGTTGTGAGGTAGGCTGCCAGCTGCAGCTCTAATTTGACCCCTAGCGTGAGAATTTCCATGATGCAGGGGCAGCCTTAAAAAAAATAAAGAATTCCAACAACAAACATCATCAAAAATAATAAAATACACATAAATTCAACTAGGAGGTGAAAGATCTGTATACTGAAAACTATAAAATATTGATGAAAGAAAATGAAGAAGATACAAATAAATGGAAAGGTATCCAGTATTTGTGATTGGCAGAATTAATGTTGTTAACATGTCCTTTTGATTTGAAGTATCCTATAGGAGTTCTCATCGGCGCTCAGAGGAAACACAGCTGACTAGCATGCATAAGGATGTGCATTTGATCCCTGGCCTTGCTCAGTGGGTTTAAGGATCCAGCATTGCTGTGAGCTGTGCTGTAGGTCGCAGACATGGCTCGGATCTCACGTTGCTGTGATTGTGGCGTAGGCTGGCCACCACAGCTCCAATTTGACCCCTAGCCTGAGAATTCCATATGCCGCTGGTGCAGCTGGGGAAAAAAAAAAAAAAGACATAGTATTCTATAGATTCAATGCAATCCCTATCAAAATTTCAATGACATTTTTCACAGAAAAGAAAGAAAAAAATCCTAAAAGTATGAAATTACAAATGACTCTAAATAGCTAAAGCGATCTTGAAAAAGAACAAAGTTGGCAGCATCATGCTTCCTGATTTTAAATATGTTACAAAGCTATAGTAATCAATACAATCAATACGGCATTGGCATAAAAGTAGATATGTAGAGCAATGGAGCAAAAAGGAATGTCAGCTATGAACAGTTATGGTTAATTAAATTTTAACAAAGTCACCAAGAATAAAAAAAATGGGGACAGTATATTCTCATCAATAAACAGTGTTGGGAAAACTTAATATCTATATGAAAATGAATGAAACTGGACCCCTATCTTACTCCATATAGTAAAATTTACTCAACATGATTTAAAGACTTGAACATGAGACATGAAAAAAGAAAAGTCCTATAAGAAATCACAGATGGGAAGCTCCTTAACATTGGTCTTGGCAATATTTTTTGCATATGACACCAAAGCACAACCAGGGAACCCTTTAACATTGATGGTGGGAATGTAAAATTTCTAAATTTCAAAAGTTAAAAAGAGGTCTACCAAATAATACAGAAATCCCACTTCTGGCTGTATTTTCAAAGAAAATAAAGTCAAGATCTCAAACTCTTCTTTGATATCTCCATCTGTACTCCCATGTTCACTGCAGGATTATTCACAATAGCTATAGAATGGAATGGGTCATCTAAATGTGATGGACAAGTGGATAAAGATATGATGGTATGTATATATGCATATAATAAACAAGTAATACTGGATTATGACACAAAGAGTGAAACAAATATCTATGAATCCACACTGATTTAAATGAGACATAAATACATTGAGGGAAAAGGCCAAGTCTTCCTTACAGAAGAATTACATTTTCTAAATATTTATACGTGTATGTAAAATGAATGAAAGAAATACAAAAAAAAAATCACCATTACAACATCACAAAAATAATTGCTGCAGACAAGAACCACTAATGGATGCTAGCCAACATGAGCAAAATTTACGGATAGAAGATATTTGCATAGTTTCAAAGTTTTTACTTTAAAAGATTTCCTAATTTCTGTGATGCTTTTAATATTATTCTGTGAATACTTTGATACTGTACCTTCAAGTAAGTGGAGCTTGATTCTTCTCCCCTTAACCATGAACTAAACGTGGGGACTCACTTCTACTGAAGAGAGTACATTGTAGTTAATGCTTTTCCCTTGCTGTAAAGATCTGCAGACACCAGACACCGTCTTAAGCAGGTGGTCAAAGTAAACATCTCTCATAATAATAATTAAGGTTACTTAATGTATCCTCTGCTATGATGCAATGAATGATCACGGTATTCCTTTCAAAAACGTACTCCTCCAGTCTGTGAGAAAACCTGAGGCAAACTAAAATGTAGAGGTGTTACACAGAATAACTGACAAATATTCTTTACGACCAAGTCATAAAAGACAAGAGGAAACTGATTAACTCATGCGCTAGGGAAGGCTAAGCAGGCATGACGACGAAATGCAATATTGAGTCTTAATGGGTTCCTGAAACATTACTGAAAAAAAGGACTTTATTGAAAAAACCTGTCAAAATGTAATAGAGTCTGTGGTTTTGTCAGGAGCATTGCACTACAACAAACTTCTTAGTGTTGATAAATGTGCTCAAACTCTGCCTGCTATGAACTTGAGGCTACACTGAGTGAAAGGTATACAGAAACTTCCTACAATATCTAACGTTCCTGTAAAACAAAACTTATTTCAAAATAGTAATTAAAAAAGTAAGTTTAAGAAGAAAGTTGCTAAACTTCAAGGGCAAAGTGAGAAAATAGCTTATTAAACATGCTTCAGAAAAGATACAAAAATAGCTATTTCTTAAAATGGAAATTGTGTCTCATTTGTTTCTGTATTTGTGGATACTGAATTGTTATTTGGCATTATGAAGAAAAAATGCAATAAAGCCAATCACTAATTAAATGAATGTTTGAATGCTTAATATCACTGTTTTTAGAACTAGCATACTAAAAAAACATAGCTTATTCTATAATTAACCGATACATCCATTTTAACGGCAAGCTATAAAATACCGTGATTATTTCCACCCAATAAATTGTTAAGATCATCACTGCACGAGTTCAGTTTCACCTTGATCCAATACTGTGTAGTAGAGGACACATTGGCATGTACAGGAGAGAGGAAAGAAACATATTTTCTACAATTCACTATCATTAAAGGTTCATACAGGCTTCTTATTTTTCTCTTTTCGCCTGTATAAGATCATTTTTTGGTACAGTAGTACAACTGACATCTTTTGAAGCAAGGAACATATTTTATTGTGTCACTTTTCTTGCTCATCAGCTAAAGGATTATATATCAAACTTGAGAAGCAAGGAAAACAGCCTTGATTTCCTTAATGAGTCTTTATCTCTTTTGTAAGAACAACGTTTTATCAGCAAAACATTGTTTTGTTTGCAAAATCAATGCGTGAATAACAAGGAGAATCACGGATTTCCACCAAAGATTTCCAAAGAAAGACTACTGGTAAAACATGCATTTAAACTTAATAAGACCAAAGAAACAGAAAGTAAACATTGCTTCTACGGACTCTTGGGAGATGCCACTTAACAGGAGAATCTTTTGGTCATTCAGGTAGAATATTTAAGCATTTGTTATGAAGGTGTTATTCGTTTCAAGTTGTTACCAGTTACTTCACATCAGAAAATTGAGGATATTATCTTTGAATTCACATCAAATGTTAAAACTCAATGTTTAAACATCACCAATATAATTTCTGTGAGAACTAGATAGCAATTATGCTGCATACTTAGCAAACAGAGATTAATTTATATTTATTCTTCATGTTTCCCATTCTGGGATGCATACATTATGTCATTTGGTATTACATAAATGTCAAATATTATATTTGTGCAATATGCTTTTTTTGCAGTTATATGCGTGTCTTTCTAGACATGTTTTAAACTTCATATTATAAAAAATGTTGTTTGCAATGAATAATCTTTGAATCTCTTAAAAATGGCTAATAGTTATTTAACTCAGATTCAATTTTTCTCCCTGGATATACATGTTTGACATGAAACACTTCAAGCATTAGATACATTAACAATGGTAAATCTTCAAGATGTATCAACCAGAAATCCAATATAGATTTTCTCTCTTATTCATAAATCCAAAACCCTAAAATTTATTACAACAGTCCATGAAGCAAATAAATATCATTTTAATTCATTATCTAAAGATCCTTATGTTTGAATATTTTAGTTCTCTGTATTACAGTGTCAAGAGTGTACTTGAGATTCTTAGTTGTATTTTGGAAAGAAGATCCCGTAATTTATGAACTTCCTTCCTCTTCTAAAATTGCACTCACAAAGTGCTAAGACAGTATTTGTAAGTAAAGTCAGTTCTATATTGAGCTTTGTCAGAATGTTATTCAGGATGATGAACATAGGTGGGATTTTTTTTTTCTTTTTTATGGTCATACCTGCAGCATATGGAAGATCCCAGGCAGGGGTCAAATCGGAGCTGTAGCTCTGGATCTGCAGTACCTTTGTGACTTATGCTGCAGCTTGTGGCAATGCTGGATCCATAACCACTGATTCAGGCCAGGGATTCAAACTGCATCCTCACAGAGACTATGAAAGGTCCTTAACCCACTGAGCTACAATGGAAACTCCATATACTTTGGGATTCTTAATCCAAATCCATCATCACCCTCACAGAGCTACAGCACATCTTGATAAGCAGTGAGGCCACATCAAGTACCCAGAACTTTTACTGTCAAATATGCTTTTGACCCCAAACCTCTAGAGTCATCTCCTCTGGGGACTTGGTTGGGCCATGTGTCAACTGATAGCATACAAGCTATGAGATAGTATGGTAATAATAGATAACAGGGAAAAAAAAATCTTTCAAAGAATGTAACCAGGGGGCCACAGAGGTCAGTGGACAAAGGAGTATCTGTCCAACAGCAGAATCAGGGCAGAAGGAGGCAGCCTCTCACTTCACTCTGTCTTCCACAAAAATCAGATTTGCTGCTCAGTGGCAAGTGTGTCTCTTGTTTCCCTCCCCCATCTTCTTCTGTGAGTTTAACTCAGTCTTTTGAATTAGGCATTTCTAGGCTGAATTAACCACTGGCAAATGTGTGCCCCATGGCAGGTGACTTAAAATTTCTGATACTCTTGCCAAATGTGAAAAATAGGGGTGATAACTTAAATTTCTACCACAGTTGAATGGGTAAATAAAGAGCTATACATCTGTTCAATGGAATAGAATACTAATGAGCCATGCAAAGAATGAGATAATGCCACATGCAGCAACATGGCTGGACCCATTGTTTATTACACTAAGTGAAGTCGGAAAGAGAAAGACAAAGACCGTTTGGTGTCACTTATATGTGGAATCTAAACTATGACTCAGATGAGCCTCTCTACAGAACAGAAACAGATTCAGAAACATAGAGAACAGGCTCATGTTTGCCAAAGAGGAAGAGGGATAGGGGATGGATGGATTGGGAGCTTAGGGTTAGCAGATGCAAACGATTATACATAGAATGGATAAACAGCAAAGTCTTACTGCATAGCACAGGGAACTCTATTCAATGTCCTGGTGATAAACCATCATGGAAAATAATATGAAAAATTATATATTCATATATATTTATGATTCATTTATAGATACACATGTATGGATCAATTTGTTGTACAGCAGAAATTAATGCAACATTGTAAATCAGCTATACTTCAATTTAAAAAATATAGGGATGGAAGGAACTAGAGATTCTCATACTGAGTGAAGTAAGACAGAGAAAGACAAATACCATATACCACTTATATCTGGAATCTAATATATGGCACAAATGAACCTTTCCACAGAAAAGAAAATCACGGGACTTGGAGAATAGACTTGTGGTTGCCAAGGAGGAGAGGGAGCAAGTGGGATGGATTGGGAGCTTGGGGTTAAGAGATGCAGACTATTGCCTTTGGAATGGCTTAGCAATGAGATCCTGCTCTGTAGCACTGAGAACTATGTCTGGTCACTTATGATGGAGCATGATAATGGGAGAGAAAAGAATGTGTACATGTATGTGCAATTGGGTCACCATGCCGTACAGTAGAAAAAAAATAATGTATTGGGGAAATAACAATAATTTTTTTTTTAATTTTTGAAATGACAAGGAAAAAAATTTTTAAAAATTAGAAAAATGGGAGTGATAATATATAATTTTCCAGGTTGTAAAGTTTAGAAAAAAAGTCATAGCATTTAAATATTATGCACAATACCTGGCTTACAGGAATTCAAAAATGATGCTTTTTAAATTAACATTATAATTTTTAAAAATCCCTTGCTCAGTTAATCAAAACAATGTGTTCCTCAAAAAATATCATCTTTTAAAATTTACCCTCTTCCTTTTTCATTTTAGGTCAGAGATATAATGTAAAAAGTGGTTTTATAACTTAAGATTTTACAAGTAGGATTAGCTTTGAAGAACATTTGAAAAAAAAAGCTATATAAAAATTATCAGTATTTTGCCTAAACATTTATATGAGAACTTATATGTTAATAACCATTTATCAACACTACCATAAAATGCTATTAATTCAGAATCCTTGACCAGGGTAGTGGGTGTGATTTTAGAAATAAAAGCTATCCCCTCACACAACTTTTTGTTTGTTTGTTTGTTTTGTCTTTCTGCCACTCCCACGGCATATGGAGGATCCCAGATTATGGGTCTAATTAGAGCCCATAGCTGCTGGCCTACGCCAGAGCCACAGCAATGCCAGATCCAAGCCACATCCATGACCGACACCACAGCTCATGGCAACGCCGGACCCCTAACCCACTGAGCGAGGCCAGGGACCGAACCCGCAAACTCATGGTTCCTAGTTGGATTCATTAACCACTGCACCACAACGGGAACTCCTCACACAACTTTTATGCACATTCATATACCCACATATATATTTGCTCTCCCCTTCTCCAGGGGACTATTTCACACACAACTATAATTTGCCCCTTTCATGAATGCATTCTGTTTACACACAAATCCCATTCAGACTACATCCTAGAACCATTGCCTCACAAATCCCATTCAAACCACATCCTAGAACCACTGCCCCTCCAGTGCTAAAAAAATGACAAGTTCTGATCCTTCTCTAATGCTTCTGCTCATTTTATGTGTGTTAATTAAAACACAAGTGCTATAAAGAGACGTGTCCATTGCTAAACTGACTGACTTGGAGGGTTCAAAGTGCAATCTTGACTAAGAACTTGAAATCTATTTGTCAGTTTTGGGATCCCCTCATGGTCATGTTTCAAAGCATGTAATCCATTCTAAAATTCTATCTTTCTTTCTCTCCACAAGGTGTGTGCATCTCTTCAAATATCCTGCTTGTAATTTCCATTTGTTTTTAATTTACGACCACCACCAAGCACTTGTATTTATTTCTAGCACCTAAACAAATCATCCATTTTTACTTTCACATATTAGCTCTCTCTCTGAATTCTCCATTCTGTATTTTCTTTTGCTCTCAATATCTGACTGTGAAACTTATATTCTTCATTTTCTAAGCCTCAAACTATAACCCTTAGCTCAATCATTGCTAAGATTGTTCTGAATATCCACATTTTCAGTTAATCAATAAAATAATTCCATGTTCTAAAGTATCTTTTGAAAATATAAAATCATCTTTAAAAAGGTCTTTAAAATGGAAATGCTATGTTGATCATGGAGAAACTCCGAACTATAATAGGACAACATCTAAAAGACCATGCCAGGAGTTCCCATTGTGGCTTAGCGGGCTAAAGACCCAACTTTGTCTCTGTGAGGATATGGGTTCAATCCTTGGCTTCACCCAGTGGGTTAAGGATCCAGTGTTGTTGTGACTGTGGCACAGGTTTGCTGCTGCATTCCCATTCAGACCCTAGCCTGGCAACTTCCGTAAGCTGCAGGTGCAGCCATAAAGAGAAAATAAATAACCATGCCAAAACAAACCAAAGAAACAGACTCTCAGAAGATTCTGCATCTGAGTTAATCACGATGTAGTACATTAGCATTTGGAGAAATGAACATATAGCAACACTCAAACTAGCATATCGTGGTGGTTAAGAATTCAGGCTCAGTTCGCGAGGCAGGTGGACTTGAATCCTGGGAGAGAGACTTTCTAGAGTTAGACTCTGGGTCAGCTACTTCAGCTCTCTGTTCACAGTTTCATCAGGTCTAAAATGGGATGGAGGGTAGCAAAATATCATTCGCCTTATAAGATTCTTACACAACATAAGAAATAAGTTGAGCCTGTAAAATATTCCTGGAAGAAGAACTTCCTTTTGTTGATTGTCATCCGTCTGGCACTAAACAATTTAAAAGTGAGTCAGTGCAGGGTGGTACAGATATAAAAGGGATATTCCCTAATTATTATTAATTATAATTAATTATTAGGGAATTAATAATAATCAATTTCATAATTAATTTCGGGCTCAGGAGGGTCCTTGAGCCTGAAAAAGAAATCATTCTTTCATTCACTATTTACCGAGGGTCTAGTATGTGCTTGGCAATATGGTTAATGAGCAAACATCAATATAATCTTTTCCTCTCCATGCAGCTGCAGTGTAGCAGAAGAAACAGACATGTGTGTCAAATATCACACAACTCATTCCGTTAATTGAGTCCTCCAACAAACGCGTAGCGGGATATTCACTCTATGTCAGGCGCCTGCAGGATGATGCAGAGGCAGGTGTGGACGCGAACACAGACCCAAGGTTTCCCCGTTATCACGAAACTTACTTCTGTGATGAGCAAAAATTACCCAATAACACGTAAAATATGTGGCGACAAGTGATAAGAAAATAAAGGAGGGAAGACTGTACCATATGAAAGACGCCCGTTTGACCGAATCATGGTTTCCTTGGAAGACGCCCCTGCTATGGTCACTCTTGAGCTAGAACAGAAAGGAGGAATGTAAGCTCCTAAGGTCAACTTCACGCCGTTGCCTTCGGTCCTGTGTGGTAGGTCGGTCAACATCAGACCGGTGGGCCTCGTTCATCACTGCCTTTCCCTAGGGAACATAACAAAGTTGGCGTTGTGTGTGCCCAAGAAGTTCAGCTAACTCTATTTCAATTGCTCTTGCACCTGTCTTCTACATGGTAAAGAGGCCCGGCTCCAGAGTCAGACTGGGTGTGCTGTCTTTGTGCAACATCTATTAGCCATGTGACTGGACAGATGATGGAATGTTTCAGAGGCTCATTTTGCTCACCTATAAAATGAAGGCAATAATGTTTTCTAGTGCAGCGCACTGTGAGGTTAATATGACAGCGTTGTGTGAGATGATGCATTTGCCACAGTTCGGGGATCATAATCAAGCTTTCAGAGATTTGTGACTTTTAATGAAAATAATAATGGGGACACTCCCTTCCTGCAAGAGAATCAATGTGACATATGGACATCAGGTGATCTCACTTTCATAAACAGCTTCCATCCTCTGTCACTCTCTCTGAATTACAGAGAGGGACTTGTGAGGTTTTAGTGGTTTAGTACACAAAGCATAAATCTTTCAGATAGATTATTGCCCAGAATATGATCTCTTCCCTTTGTGGCTGTTTCTTGACTCTAAAATATTTCCATTTCTTCCTGGGATAAAAATTGCCCACTAATGAAAAACTGCTCTCTCATTTAGCATCGTCTAAGAGTCTCTTTAACTGCTTCATGACTGCTAAATAGATAACTAAAGGTATTTTTTTTTTCTTCCAATGTTCTTTGTAATTTGTTGAAAATGAAGTCCTATGGTTGATATGAAGACTCCTACATAACTAACTTTCGGACTAATGATGTGTTGCTCCATGAGTAAAAATGAAAAACAATGTTCATTTTTTTTGTTGTTGTTTTTACTGGACTATCACTGAAGCTCTAAATATAAATTACAAAAAGTAAACACAACAACAAAACACAACTGCAGCATTATGAGTTATTCTTAGGAACAAAATTTGTATCTATCTCTGGCCATAATGCCAATGATTTCTACTAATGAACTTCAATAAGTTAAGCATATTTAATTGAAATAATGCATTTAGATGAGTTGTCAATAAAAATATCCGGTTATTGTGGTGAGAATTTAGCAAAGATATATGTGATGCACTATCATACTATTTCTCAAAAAACAACATTTTTTCACTCTGTGTGACATTCAATTTTAACATTATGCATACACTGAATTCACAACTCTTTCCAGAAGAAATGAGATTTTCCTTTTAAATGGCTTGGGTGCAAATGTAAGGTCAAGCTGGTGTGAAATCAATCTGAAAGAAAGTGGATCTATTACTGGAAAGTGCTGCTTGATATTTCTTACCCAAGGTGATAGAACAGCCTTCTCTTACGAGCTGAGCAATCTCGATCTAGCTACAATAACACCCCTAATTTACTGTTTTTACTCTGAAGATGAACCAGATGTAAAATACACATAATTGGATTTAAATGATTGAAACCATTTTGCTCCTTCTGAGAAAATAACAATCTTAACCAAATAACATCTCCTCTTAAAACTGTGGCAAAAGATTGAACAAAACATTTATGCTCTTTGAGAATGTTGATTATGAAGTAAAAAGACTTAAAAACTTCATACTTGAAAAAATATATATGTATACATCTAAAGTACCTGAACCCTTCAAGTAGTTGAGGTAAGATGCAACATTATGTTTTTCCCATGATGTGATCTTACTTAAAATAAATTTTGAACATGTTTTCACAGCCCTTATTATAGTATATAACTATACTAAGGAGCAGGAAATCTACATTTGGTGAGGACCATGTTTTGATGCAATCTAAACACACCTAGAACTCATGTTCAATAAAAATGGATGGAATAAATTGAAAAAGGAAGGCTAATAAAGTAAATTATGAAGTTGGATAATACTATATTTTAATAAAATAATATGTGATTGTAAAGCAAAAATAATGTTTTGTAGGGCTCAATCATATCTGTAGAAAATGTATCAAGAGAAGGTATTGATTTATTACTAGAGAATAAAATGTAACTGTATCAACTCAATTTGATTACAACGAAAAACATGTTTAAATTATATTTGGATTTATTCTATAAAGATAACCAAGTTTTAGTCATATATATATACACATATGGGTTTAAAATGGTTTTTAACTTTTAAGATGATGGATTGAACATATCTTGAATACTTTAATACTTCAGATATACCAAAGGATAGCCCACACGTGAAAATTATGAAGAGAAATTGCCATGGTCCAAAAGGAGACATTTCTAACAGGGTAGAAAAAAAAAAAAGCAACTGTAAACCCAAAACTTAAAAAGGAACTTCTTAAATTCTGTGGTCTACAGAAGGTGAGTTAAATTAGAATTTTTTCCCATGGCTGCAATCTGGGGCTCTTAAGACTATGAAGTTTTGTAGTACTGGAGGGCAAATATTGCACAGTCTATAAAAGGTTGGGCGCTATAGCTCATCCACAGTCATGAAACTAGAAACCCTACACTTTTATTATGAAGGACAAAGATAGTATCCCTTGCAAAAACTGAAGTTAATTTAACAGTGTGGCAGTAGTGCCAGAATAGAAAAATAAACTGAGAAGCAGAATAGCAAAACCAAAAGCAACAGCATCAATAATAAACACACGCTGAGTAACCAGATATATCATGGGGGACCACTGTTAATCAGCTGGGAAATAATGTAATGATCCATAAAAGTTATTGAACTAAGTTATCCATTATATTGGCTTATAATGAAAATGGATTACTCCTCCACACCATACACAGTTACAGAGCTAATAAAGACCTAAATATAAAACGAATTGGAGGTATTAGGAAAATAACATGCAAGTATCTTCATAAAACTAGTATAGAGAAATATTTCTTAAATTATATGCAAAAAGCATGAATCACATAGTGACAGATAAGTGAATTCAGCTATGTTATATTGAGAGCTTTTGTTCATCAAAAGATACCAAAAAGTAAATACTAATAGAAGGTTTTTATAATATATATGCATATTTTTAAATGATGAATACAACCAAAAACCATTTAGTATTCAGAATTATAATAAACAACTAAATGTTCTTAAGAAAACAACAAACAATTTAATAAAATAATAACAAAAAAAATGAAGAGGCGTATTTATTTCACATAAATACAATTATGAATGACCATATATAGAAAAAAGGAGGTTCAAACTCAGTAGGGATTACAGAAATGCTAATTAAATCAGGTGAGAGAGTTCACATTTATCAGACCAATAAAAAATAGTAAAATGCCAAATGTTGGTAAAATTGTGCAACAATTTTATTCATAGGAAGGTAAACACTTTGCACAATTAACCTTTTCTAGTCAAATGCGTATAGGCTGTCCCCAGTGGCATTACTCCAAGGAAGCATATGCATACACACACCAGAAACTATGTATGCACATGCTGCAGATAGAGTGGTCCATGACAGGATAAATATGGAACAACACAAATGCGCAAAAAGAGTAGAGTGGATAATCTGTGCTAATTAAAAAATGGATTTGTTACACCATGAAAACAAATGAATTAAAGCTGCATTCATCAACATGGCTGAATCTCAATATCATGGTACGGAGTTAGAGAAGAATGCCACAGAATAATTCATAATTATTTTCATCTCTATAAATTTTAAAGCCAGTCAAAAGGGAAAATATTGTTCAGGATCATGTAAATATGGTAAACCTACAAAAGCAGAGAACAGAAATAGAAACCTATAAAAGCAAACAATATAAAAGCAAAACAGGTATTTAAGTCGACAGTTATCTCTGTGGGAAGGTAGCACTCAAGGGCATCCATTAAGGAAAAGCAAAATACGAGTTAATATCAACAAGTATGGGGATGACATTAATTTCCACTGTCAAGCGTACTGTATGACCCACCAGTGTATGAGATTCGGATCCTACTACATATTTTTATATGCACAAAATCATAGCTAATACACCTCATGCTTATATCTCTCAATAAATATTTTAAAATACACACTTTTTTTTTTAACTAAAACTGAATTGGTATTTAGCCTAACAGATTTGAAGAAAACTAATGATTAATTTCTGTTTGCTCCCTTTTAATAAGATCATCCGCTAAGGATCACTTGTAGAAACATCATTGGAAAACTAATTCTGAGTGTGCAGAAACATTAAACAAAGGTTTATTGTAAATATGAAGTAGGTACATGGGAATTTGATACATGCATGTTAACATGGATCGCATAGGTATTCGATGAAGACTGAAATAAAAGATCTACTTAATTTTCTCAATATAAAATAAGCAGGATGAACGACTGCTTAGCAGCTGTATCAAGGACCATTTGTTACATAGCAACCTGATATAGGCAGAGGTGAGAGAGAGGGAGAGAGACAGAGAGAGAGATGGAGAGAGGGAGGGTGGGAGTGCGAGAGATGATATTTGAAAGAAGGAAAGAATCAGAAATTCCGTCATCAACCTCTAAAGAAAAATAGTTGATCACAATTCTATCATTATCTAAGATAAAACAAAAAGACTTCCTTTTCCAAACATTTGTGTTCTGATTATGTCATCTAGACTTTGAAAATTTTAAATTCCTTTTAAGGAAACCATTTCTTTTCTCCTTTTCTAGTCACAGTCTTCCTCCCCTAGACACGAACTCAGGCTCAGACTGATTTCTGCTACATGTGAGTGACCTTCAAGAGCTGCATGGATTGTAACTGTGAGGTGTATACTAAGCCAAATGAAAAGGGACTTGAATTGGTCATTTTCCGAAAAAAAAAAAATGAACGTGTGGAATTATCAGGAAATTAAAACGTATATAAGATAAATAAAATTCTTATTTTTTTTTTTTGGTCTTTTTGTCTTTTTAGGGCCACATCCATGGCATATGGAAGTTCCCAGCTAGGGGTCCAATTGGAGCTGTAGCTGCCAGCCTAAGCCACCGTCACAGAAACACGGGATCCAGGCCGCAACTGTGACCTACACCACAGCTCATGGCAACACCGGAACCTTAACCCACTGAGTGAGGCCAGAGCTCGAACCTGCATCCTCATGGATGCCAGTCAGGTTTGTTAACCCCTGAGCCACGACAGAGAACTCCAGATAAATACAATTCCTATGTAATAGATAAAACATATTAGCAAAGAGCATTTAACAAAAATACTTCTGCCACACATTTTTTCAGTGGTAACCAGTTTGAAGCTTGATGCAACAAAGTCCTTAATAAAAATATATATATATTCACTTTAAATTTACTCTGAATACTCAAATAATATGCCTGTTATACCTTCACTGTATAAATGTGTATTTTTTTTCACAAGTATCTGACCTGAACAACTGACTGTAACAAAGGGGGGGGGGGTGGGCATCAGTTCCATAAAAATTAAAAAAAATACAATGTATAAATTTCTCAACTTTTAGAAAAAGTAAACTTATCATATTTTCTCTCCATAGACATGTTCATGGGCTGACGTTTCATAATTAGACCAAATTTATTCATTTATTTTGGTCAGAAGACATGAGATCTACCATCTTAACAAAGTTTTAAATGCACAACAGAATATTTTGATAGGCAAGAGATGCTGTATAGCAGATTTTAGAACTTAACCCACAGAGTCACAACGGGAACTCCTGATTTCTTTATTTCTATTTTTCATGGGATGTTAGAAGAATTTGTGTACTTAACAGAGATAACAAAGATGGGTATATATTAGTTGAAGCAATAAATTAAGAGGAAAATATTCATATCAGAGTGAAAGCAAGAAAGAATTTGGGTTCCTAGCAACCCAAAGGATTGACTAGATTATTAATTATTCATCTTCTAATTTATATTTACATTATAAGATAAAATGATTTATTTGCTTAAAGTGATTTCTGAATTAATAGTCATATTATGGATAGATTAAAAACAAGTGTAGCATGATCGCAAGTTCAGCAGATTGTGTGAAAAAAAGAGCTAGTAAAATTTCTATACCTATAAGGAATTGATATTAATACCAACAGGCTGTTTCATTAAAAACCAAGGCAAGAAGGCACTATCAGCTGATGAACAGAAACTTCAAACGATGGAACCCAAGCTGGCTAATTCCATTAGAAAAATAATTTACTGGAACATTTTAGGAGGTGCCAAGAATCCCGATGAGCACCCCATAATCGACATTGTAGGGGTTCCCTTGATGACAGTGGTGATGCGCTAGTGCAATTTACACCACTGATGCCGACAGAGTTAAATGTCTAATCATCACCCCCTTCACAGAAAATAGATTCTGCCTGACATCTGCTCGCTCACATGGCTCACTTCTCCAGTAAAGGTTCCCAAGTGTGTACCTGATTTCTGAGACCTAGGTCACATCTATGCATTCTATTTTCAAGAAAGGAAGAAGAGCAAATTTCCATTCTGCCCAAGGAAGCAGGTCTTAGCAATGTGAGAAAATTCCCCAAATGGGATGCAGAGTCAAAAGATGGACAGAGGAAAAAAATATATATGATGAATCACTATTATCTATTCCTTGACTATTCAACAGAATGCACAACTCCTTGTTCACACTTAAACTTCCCCCAAATAGCAAAAAACAATAAAATTGGTGACGTTTTCACCCCCTACAAAAGGCAATGTCTTGAGAAGTCATTTTATATATGGCTAAGAGTATGGAATTTGTGATGAAACTGCCTTTATAACTTGACAGATGGAAGCCTGAATAAATTGTGAACCCTCTGTATCTCAGTTTCTTCATTGTAAAGTGAAGGTGAACAGTGACCACCTCGTGTGGTTCTCCTGGGAGTTAAACAGACTCTTGGTGTGCACACCGCTCTACACACACTAAGTGTTCGATGTATTCTAGGCTTTATTATTGTCCTGCAGCCAGATACAGATACAGCCCTGCATCATGAGTGCAGGGAGGATATTTTTGCAGGTATCTTAGATATAACAAGTGCAAGGTCCTCCTCTAAATTTCATACCCTGTGTTACTGTTAATTGAAAACTATGGCAACCATCTGGTCCCCAGACACATATGTTCCGACCCCAGGAAAAAAGCCATTTTATGTGGGCGATAATTCATCCCCAACTTCACAAGGTTTTCCCCACAACTACTTTGGTTCCAGGGTTTTATTAAATCATTTAATGATTCTCAAAGAACAGCTGTGTCTGGATAAAAGGGGATGTGGTAAGATCAGTTTATCATCCCTTTAAAGTTGCCTTGTGTCTATGTATAAAAAGGAAGGCAATAATTAGAAGCAGAATGTGTTGATACCATGATGTTAAAAATATATGAGATAGGAGTTCCCGGCGTGGCGCAGTGGTTAACGAGTCCGACTAGGAACCATGACATTGCGGGTTCGATCCCTGCCCTTGCTCAGTGGGTTGACAATCCGGCGTTGCCGTGAGCTGTGGTGTAGGTTGCAGACGCAGCTCAGATCCCGCGTTGCTGTGGCTCTGGCGTAGGCCGGTGGCTACAGCTCCGATTCGACCCCTAGCCTAGGAACCTTCATATGCCGCGGGAGCGGCCCAAGAAATGGCAAAAAGACCAAAAAAAAATATATATATATATATATCTCATATATATATATATGAGATAAATATTAAAAGAGTATTAGAAGCATGACAGAAATGGAAAGAAAATTAAGAATAAGTGATTTATGGTAAAAAAAAAAAGAAAAAAATCACTGTTCCCTACGACATGGAAATGGCCCAACGAAACGAACCTGCAACCAGGAGACTGGCTGAGTCTCTTAGGGAACCATGGCTGCAGACCAGTCAATAGAAAACTGAGCCCAGACAGATCAGCTTTGGTCAAGCAACAAGTACAAGTTTGAAGTCACCCCAGGGGCGCGTGTTCTGGGACAGCAACTGAATGACACCCATGGGACCTCAGCAGTGCATTGAAATGGTCACAGTGACCCCCACTCCCCGGACCTCCTCTAAAATTCCTCCTAGTTTCTATTCCCACAAATTCATGGCAAACAGTTTCCAATGTTTTTTTGTTTCTACCACCCCACCCCCTGCTTCTAATCCAATGTCTGATACTGGACAGAATTGGTTAGATTAATAGCTAAAGATATCTCTCTTGATAGAGAAAAGGTGGTGTAGTATTTAAGAGTTGACTGCAAGGAGGATTTTCCTTCCCCCTCTCCTTCTGAGCCACCTAGAGATCTAGTGCAACAGTCCTGTGGCTGACACCAGAATTTTGTTCCAATCTACCTGTATTTCTGGCTCATTATTTTTTCCCTTAATATGTTCTTGTTCCAGGGGAAATACCTGAAGCACTCGTGTCTGTGCGTGTGCGTGCATACATGTGTTATTGTGTCCTTCATATATTTTCTTGTTCTGTATGCTGAGATTCAGAAGAGTTGAGCGCACATAGCCCCCACATCTTAGGGATGTTACATCCTTGTAGTTTGGTATATTGGCTAAAAGTGTGGAGTTTATAATGTGATTGCTTTTAAAATATAAGAGATGTATGTGGAAGGAGGAATGGAAGTGTGGTGGGAGATGGCAGAGTGGGAATGTGGGCTATTGGCTTCTCTTAAATTATGACCTGATGGATGAATTATATCCACTTCATGAGAGGCACTTTAACGAACTCAGCCAATCTGTTTTCTGCATTTGAGTTTATATTTTCTTCAAGGATAGAGAAGAAAGCCAAGATATATTCTGCAAATGTAAAAGTTAACTTCTGAAAGGGTAATTCTCCAAAATCTTAGGACTGTCAGATCTGATTCCCCTATAATGGATTTCTCACAATTTCTCTATATTACACTGATACTGTAGCAGGGATACTTTTTGCACTGTTAGATACAAGTCAAAAGAGCCATCAGGAGTATCTGTTTCCACTTTATCCCCTACCCAATTTTGGTCCCTTGTGTCTATTACAGGTAATACGTTATAGCTGTAAGAGCATGATATAAAATAAAGTTGCTTTTCACTTTGGAGGAAGTGGTCAAGATGTCCCAAACCACCAAGAAAACCTACTGTGGTATCAGGACCCTTAAATTGCATGATTTTTTTTTTTTTTTCTTATTTAGGAAAGGAGAGTGACTGACGGCTACATCTTACTAGCTGGGTCCATGCAGGATATCTTCTTAGTAGAGGGCATATAGGTAATGGTGACATGATTGAGTACTTCTGGTAGCACAGATTTAAGTTTCTGCTTGTTTTCTACTGCAAGATGGCTCAAATATGTGGCTGTTCCTGCTGTGTCATAGCTTACCACTTACTCTGACAGAGAAAAGCAAAAGAAGGGGAAAGCAAAATCCCAGGCAATGACTGCCTAACTGATGCAGTGTCTATCGTACTCCCTTCAGTAAAGGGACTGTAGAAAGAGCACCTGCAATTGGAGGCGCTACGATAATCCACTGGCATTCTCTGAGACCTGCCTGAGCTCCACATGGGACAGTTAAGGGGGAGGTGAACATGTCATCAAAGGGCATTGCATTAATGCAGATTCACCTAGGGAAAGGCAGGCAAAGTTCATTTGAAGACAACTGGTTTCATTGTGCTTCGCAGATAACTGCATTTTTTACAAATTGAAGATCTGTGGTGATCCTGCGTGGAGCAAGTCTAATGGCGCCAGTTTTTCCAACCGTATTTTCTCACTTTGTGTCTTTGAGTCACATTTGGTCATTCTCTCAATATTTCACACTTTTTCATTACTATTACATTTGTTATGGTGATATCTGATATTACTACTACTACTTGCGCTAAGGCTCAGATGGTTAGCATTCTTTAGCAATAATATATATATACATATATTTCTGTTTTGATTTTGCTTTGTAGGGCTGCACCCGTGGTGTATGGAAGTTCCCAGGCTAGGGACACTGCCAGCCTACACCACAGCCGCAGCAACACAGGATCTGAGCCATGTCTGCAACTTACACCACAGTTCATGGCAACGCTGGATCCTTAACCCACCGAGTTAGGGCAGGGATAGAACCCGCATCCTGATGGCTCCTAGTAAGATTCCTTTCCACTGTGCCACAATGGGAACTCTAGTTGTTGTGGGTTTTTTTTGTTTTTTTCACTTTTTAGGGTTTCACTTATGGCACATGGAGGTTCCCAGGCTAAGGCTCGAATTGGAGCTGTAACTGCTGGCTTCGCCACAGCCACAGCAATGCGGGATCCCTGACCCGCTTAGTGAGGCCAGGGATCGGACCTGCAGCCTCATGGATACTAGTTAGATTCGTTGCCACTGTGCCACAATGGGAACTCCAGCAATAAAATATTTTTAATTAAAGTATCTACCTTTTTTCAGATATAATGCTGTTGCACACCTGAGAGACTACAGTACAGTGTAAACATCACTTTTATGCACACGGAGACACTAACAAATTTGAGTGACTCACTTTATAGTGAGATTTGTGTTCTGGATCTAAACCCAAGATAGCCCGTACATATGGCTACGATGGAATTTTGTGAATATGATAGAGAATAAAGCACTATTAGTTTCCAATTGGCTTCTCCGACTGTAAAAATAACCTCTGTAAGTGAGAATGCTAACAAAAGTACTCTGAAAGTCTATTTCAACTCTAGATTCCACAGTTGATAACTAACTGCAGGATAGATTCATAGACCTCTTGGAGCTGTTGCTTGACCACGCCCCACCCCATGAAAATAAGGCCAAATTTAAAATTGTTTTACTGCCATTATTTAAATGGTTTTTGCATCTATACTCTTACGAGGAAGCTATTCTTTCCCTTATTATTTTTAAAAACCTATTCTTACATTGCTATTAGATTCACCAAATTAATTTGAGGTGAGCTATCACTCCAGATGTGTACGTCCAATCCAAATCAAATTCTGCACGTTGAATGATTTGAAGGTGTCCTTACGTTCTCTGTCGCTTTACCCTCTACCTGACCAAGGACAAATACAGCATGAACACTGGGAACTTCACTTGGTCTAGACACGGTTATTGCATGATATGCGAAAAGCAGTAAAAACCTCCAGGTATAATTCTCTTTCATACAAATTGTAATTTACATATCCATTTCACACTACCGTGAATTGGTTCAGACGTCATTCCTGGAACACCTGGAAATAATTAATTCTCTGTAATTCTAAAGTACATGCTCCCTCTTAGAGTTCTTATCATGGTGCTTTCCTGAGTAATATAAATAGGTGTCTCATCAACTACGCCTTGAAGCCCTCAGGAGCAAAGAGGGTATTCTCATGTTCTCGATAAATCTGGTGTCCAACGAAGTGACTGAAAACACAGTACTCATGAAACCAACCCTCTAGAAACACAAACAAGTAAACGTTGTTTTGGAGAGTACTTTCATTATACTCATTAAAGTCATTAATTGATTATTTGATTAGCAAATTGGTGAATAAATGAAGATCATGGGAGTGGGAATTGTGGAAGTGAATGGACTTTTTTCTTCTGGAGAAGAGTGTTTAAAAAGCATTTTTCACATGAAGCACTCATTAAATCATTTTCAAAAGTTAACATTACACACTTATCATGATTTCAAGTGGTTGCATGTGATTAAATAACATGGCTCTGCTGAAATAAAACATTTTTAGAACTGCTAAAATATTTAACTATGCAAAGAAATTTCTAATGTATCGAAAAAGTTCTATGAAAGACTTATTCAGTTAAAATTTATGTGACCCTCTTTCTATATATTTCTAAACATTTCCACTTGATTTTCTTTTGGAATACAGAATAAAGATGCCACATTGATGGGCCTATTGAGTGCCAATTCAGTAGAATTTATCCAAGAAGTTTCACACAGAGAGCTAAAACTTATTCCCAGAATTAGAATTATAGTCACTGCTTTGGAACTTACAGCTTTATATGTCCCTGAAAATTCTCTCATAATCACTGGATTTAAAATCATTGAACATAAATAATTACAAGTCAAAAATCCAGGTCAGTAGAAAAATATCTGGGGGCAAAGACATTGAATAAAATCTTGAAAAACTCTTTATGTCAATTACTTTATGTGGCCAACACTCACTATTTCTTCTGGGTCAGCAATTCAGACCAAACTGACATTCAAAGCAGTGACTGCAGGAGCAAACATACAGCTCCGGTCAATCCCCTAAGTAGAATCTTGGCTCATTTTTCAATTGATCCAGACGCCATCGCTAGCTTGCTCAAGAAGACCTAAGCACCTCTGTGATGGACTTTATACAATTCTTCTCATCTTTGTCCTTATAAAGTGTTTCTGCCAATGTGATCAGCCAATACTGGAAACTACATTGATTGCTGCCACCTCGATGTACCCAGGACGAAATGAGGAGTAGGTTGAGATTGGAAAAGCCTTCACCTCACAGAAAACCTCTGTGGCTACCATCTCCCAGGAAGGAAAGTCTGCAAAAGACTGCAATGCTCCTAAGAAGCTAGCACTTTGAGCATTAGGAAAGAAATCCCCTGATCAAATCTTGACCAAGCTCTCCAGTGTACAAGGCTACTCTCATGTCTGTCCATTAAAAAGATAACGCAGCAAGTTGCAGCTAGTATCCTGGAGCATAAATCACAGCACACTGAGTTATGCCCTCATCAACTCAAGTTTCATCGCTGAATGAGCAGCGCTTTGGAAATGAAGTCACTTACTATACGAATGCTCTTTCAAAGTTTCCCCGGTAAATCCTGCTTCATGCCTTTGACATGCGGTATTGTGGGATATGCCTTCACCCACCACAGCCCAAGGACTATGACTACATTTCTTTCCTTGTCCACCTTTCCATGGATTCAATTTTTAAAGCTACAACTAATGCATCTTTGAGAATTCTGCCAGCAATGAAAAATGTACACACACAAATCATTAACTTTATTCTACTCCCTACTTTTCTCCCTCCGTCCCTTCTTGCCTTCCTTTCTCCCACCTTCTTTCTTTAATTTTTTGAAACATATTTCCAAGAGTCTTAGTTATTTCTGGCCTAGATCTCTATAGACCTGCTACCTTGCCAATGCCCCATAATCCGTACCTATCCTCTACCATGGAGAAAATCCTACACTTCCTCCCTTCATTGATTTCCTGGCTTTTTGGATCCCATGACTTAGACTTCATGTTTTATTTCTCTCTCCACTAATCCTGATGATGGCTGCAGTCAAAGTATTATTTACCAGTTTTTACATGTATGAAAAGTATTTTAAAATAAATTTCCCTTAAGTGATAGTATGAATGGGTTTCAAATTCTAGTTTGAAAATTAACACATCAAAGGTTGAGATAAATTTCTTTTTTGGTTTCAGAGCTATAGTTGGAGGTTCAAGGTGAAGTTGGTATCAGGTGTGTGTGTGTACATGTGTGTACGTGTGTGTATACACACATCTATATGTACTCACGAATTCCTTGTTTTCAAAGTTCTAATTATGTAAGGTCAAGGAGTAATATTGGACCACGAAATACAAGACTTAGAAAACTGTAGGATGGCAAATTCCAAGTCCTTGAAAATAAGGAATGCTATAGTGATATATAATGGAATGTACTCAGCCACTAAAAAAAAAAAAAAATGAAATGATGCCATTTGCCTCAACATGGATGGACCCGAAGATTATTATTCCAAATAAATTCCAACAGAGAAAGACAAGCAAAATGTGATATCACCTATATGTGGATTCTAAAAAAAAGGTACAAATTAACTTATTAACAAAACAGAAACAGACTCACAGACATAGAAAACAAATTTATGATTACCAAAGGGGAAAGAAGAAGGTGGGATAAACTAAGGGTTTGGAAATAACAAATACACACTATTATAAGTAAAATAGATAAGCAACAAGAACCTAGTGTATAGCCCAAGGAATTATATTCAATATCTTATAACAACCTATAATGAAAAAGAATCTGAAAAAGAGTATATACATAATATATATGTATATATACATATAAATACGTAACTGAATCACTTTACTGTACACCTGAAACTAATATGTGATAAAGAATATAGACTTTATAAGAAAGATGGCTTGAGTTTTAATTGTGCTATATTTGTTCGGTCTTTTCCTGTTTTTCATGAAATTGACAGTCTGAGGGAATATGTGCCAGATTTCCTATAGTTTCCACCGATCACATTTGTCTAACATTTTTCTCCTGATTAAAGCTGATTTATCACGTCTTGAAAAGATGCTACAGAGGTAAACTGTCCTTCTTGGTCTGACACTTCAGGGCTGATGACACTCATATGCTGTTACTAATGACGCTGACTTCATCATTTAGTTAAGACAGTGTTTCTTAGGTTTCCTCAGGGCCAAGTTTTCCAACATACTCTTGGATATGAGGTCATTTCTACCCTCAAGAGGAGGAGTAGCAGGAATTAAGCTCTATTTATTGAATGAGAGAGTATTTATATATGTTATTTAGAATTCCTCTGTAGGAAAAAAAAATTCATTTAAATAAAAAAAGAAGCTTTTGCCACTTGTTCTGTACAATATCCCAATCAGGTAGAGCAATGATTAGTAATGCACAGACTAATTGTGCAAACAATAAAGATTTGAAATAATAGAACTAGAATTTGAATGCAATCCATATATGCATTCCAAAACCTTTGTTCTGAACTACTACAATTACCATTTCCATTATCTTCTGAGTATGAAATCTTAAAAATAAATTTGCGAAATCCCTCTATACTAGCAGTAATACATAAGTAAGTGTAATTTATCTTTTAAGAAAAAATTTTGTCAGCATTACCTTTTTCATGATTATTTCTGTGTATTATTGAGAACAGGAAATATGCTTTTATTTAGACTCCCCTTTAAATTTTTCTATTGAGTAATTTGTACTGAAAGGATACTAAAATTTTTCTTTGCGTTCAAGTAAGCAAATGTGTCCAAATGTATTCAAGTTAAGTTGGGTATTTATAGCATTATTTATAAAAGTAAAGCCTTATTGCACTTTCGTGTTTCTTCCCGTATTGCCCTTTGTTATTACTCCTCTGGAGAGCTATAATCTCAAACGATGTAATTTAAAAACAAACTTGTGTTACTCTACCATTTTTCTATTTTGTGTACAACAGTATGCTAAGGAAATAAGCGTTCTCCTGGTTCAAATTTGGTAAATGCTCATTGTTAATCAGTTAAGAATTACAGAATAACAAATAAATATTTCAATAATAAAGTAGTCTCTAATCCTATCACTCAGTATTACTCATATGTGCATATAACATATATAGTGTGTTATATACTATATACATGTTGTGTGTATTTATAACATGTGTCAATGAGTATACTCAAATATAATTATTTAAAACTGTATTTACATGAAAGTATATGATAAAGTTATTATATCAATATGTCTATATAAAGGAGTGAAGTCAAAATAACAATAATGATAATAATTTTTTTAAAGTAATAAAACAACAGTAAAAAGATAAACATATTTTTGTTCTGGGTCCTGATCTTACTTATTTGCAAATGTATTAACATTCATGCTTAATACTATATGACATAAATATTACATTCAAGAAAATATCACTTACCAGAATGAAATATACCAGGAAAATATATAAGCAGTAAGCATTTTAAAGAAAATACACGAAATCCAACTCAACAATAAATAAATCAGAATACAGACCTCAACAAGAAAAGAAGGGCAAATACTCAAAATGGATGACTGCTGGGGTACTTAAGGATATATAATTTAAGGATGAAATATGATTCTTGGGGCCAAAAGGATATACTTTGATTTAAAATTGTCAGAAACCACTGTTCTTCATTAAGAACATAATAAATTTAGAAAGATTTGATTGAAGAAAGAAAGCAGAGTTCCCATAAATTATATTTGGGATGAAAGTAGGTCAGGCAAATGCAGAACTTGGTGATAACACAACATCTGGCTTTCACATATTGATAGGGAAATTTACATTTGGTTATCAGCAGAGCAAAAGGGAAATTAATAGGAAAAACAGTGGAAAATTAAGTTGAACTCACAGCTTAATAAAAGAAAATGTGAACAAATAGCAAACCTGATAAAATCAGAAAAATACTGGGTAACATTTAAGAAGATAAACCAGAAGGTGAAATGAATAGTAAACACAGCTAAGATAAGAACCATACTCTCTTTTACATTAAATGCAGAGTGAATTAAATCACTGATTAAGGGAGTTCCTGTCGTGGCTCAGCAGTTAGCAAACCCAACTAGCATCCATGAGGATGGGGGCTGGATCCTTGGCCTCGCTCAGTGGGTTAAGGACCCGGCAAGTGAGCTGCGGTATAGGTCACAGACGTGTCTCTAATCCTAAATTGCTGTGGCTGTGGTGTAGGCCAGTGGCTACAGCTCCAAATGGACCCCTAGCCTGGGAACCTCCACATGCCACAGTCATGGCCCTAAAAAGACCAAAAAAAAAAAAAAAATCACCATTAAAAGCAATACTGGTCACAAGAAAAAAAAAATCTGATAATGAAAAACCTTTATGGACTTGTTTTAAAACAATCAGGTATCTGTAGATAAAAGGTACATATAAATAGAAACATTTTCAAACTTTATTGACAAATTCCATTTAAGAGATATATAGACACATATTCCCAAAATCAGGAATAGAATCCCCCCCTTCATATCATGTAATCTTACTGGCTAAAAGGAAAACCTAAATGAATGTTTTAAAAGTGGAGATTTTATAGGACACACTGTCTCACTGTAAGTCCACAAATGTTAGGCAAAGTCAGGAAAAATGATGCTCGTTGTCAATCCCCCCACAGCCTGGGACTGAAAAGTTGGGACGCCCAGGCGAGGAAACACATCCACCCTAAGAGTAGTTCCTGCCCTCCTAGAACATTGTCTCCATCCGTGCTTAACACTGTAGCCAAGTCGTACTGGTAACATGCGTTATTTCCTGGAAGATTTTGCCAGATCTTAAGCTCACAGAGCTTCCAACTTGACAATTCCCAATATTTATGTTTTATGATTTGACAAGTCATATTTTATGTGCCTATGATAGAAACTTTCAATTTTGACTTAGATTTGTTATCTCTTTCAGCTGTTGTTTTATAGGAGATCCTTTATAAGGACTTTATTCAGAGTAGCCTGTTTAGCATGATAATGTATTAAATGTTTTTATACAATTTTTATAATACTGTATAGTAGCTTCTGTACTTTTACTATAGAGACCATTTATTATATAAACCATTAGGCAATTCACATTTGATATTACTTTATATTTAAAATTAAGCAATCTTTGCTTTTATAGTGTTTAGAGTAAGTGAATTATTCATAAAACTGACATATATATACACAAAGGTATTTATAAATGTATTTATTTACATAATATAGATATCATATATAGTATAATATATTTCCTTTTTCCTTTTACATTTCTATTTTAGTAATTTTTTATTTAATAATATTCCTTAGGGAGGGCCACAGACCAGTCATTTTAACAATTTCGATTTTGATAAGAAATCGAATTTTTAAGAGAGTTAGTGCTACTTATTAAATATAAATGCTAGCATTTTAAAATTATTTTTTATAAATGAAACATCAAAATGTTAAATTAAAATTTAATATTGAGTTTTCTAGACAATTCAGAACAAAACAAGAATACAGCTTTGTTCAAGGTAATAGACAAAAGCAAACCTAAAGCAAGCAGCAAGAAAATAAGCAGTGTAATGAGAAAAAAATTTAATGGCTTTGTCAAACCTAGTGATTGATACTAGAAATACTCTAGGTCTAAATATCTTACACAAAGCCATATGTGTGATGACCTTAGTAGGAGAAAAAAGACCTAATTGGTTACAAATTTGAGGATTAACAAAGTAAATTCAGCAATCTGGGTCAAGCAAACTAATCAAAGCTCGGATTAGTTCACCGCCAATCTGAAGGATAAAGCGATTCATTGAGGACACTTGTTGGTCCAAGGAAATCCTGAAATTCTGCCAATTCGAAAATTAAGTACAATTTACAATTCAGCTCCCTACGATATTAGCCACATTTCAAACATTCGATAGCCACAGGTGGCTAGGAGCTGTCACAGTGAACATTCAGATGTAAATATTTTTCACCACTGCAGAATGTTCCATTGGATAACCTTGTTCCTTAGGGCTTTAGGAAGACTTTCTGGAATATAAATGGATGGATATCATCTGTAGCAGTGAGGTTCTTGGAATGGCAGTGTTCTTGAAGGGTTTTCACCTCAAAGTATGCTTGGTGGAGTGTGCCCATCCCTGATTTGCTGATTTTTATTAATGCAGTGGAAACAGGGGGGAAATGTAAGAATGACATTGATTGTTGGATGGAAAGTGCTCACTGGGGAGAGTTGTTGCTGAGAGACTGAAGTTGGTTTTGGTCGCTATTTTTTATGATGGCTATAGAATAGTCAGAACTCTTCTAAGCACATAATAACTTTTTTATTCTCCTAGAATTCACAAAACGATGAACAAAGTTGTTGGAATGTAAAAAAGTATACAAGTCATGTAATGAACATATAAAATTAATGTACAAATAAGCAGTCTTTCAACGTGTAGTGGTTTACTAAATAAAAGCATTTATCGGAAAGATAGCAAAGGTATGTCGCTACTTCATATGATGCACAAATGCAAAAATGAAAATGCATTTAAATTACCAAAATAAAGCAAAATGCCTCAAAAGCATTTTTTGGAATGTGAGATATGCCTTACCGATAGTGGTACTTGCTTGACAAACACTGTATACAAAAAGGTTAAAAAAATAAAGCATAAAATGATGTGCCTATTTAGCATGTTTTCTGGGAAAATATATATAGTGTCATTTATAGTGTCAACAAATTGTAGGTTTTTAAATTAGAAAACTGACAAAACCACTTTATTCTGCAGAAGCAGAAGGCAAATGATCATTTGTTATTTATGCATGATTATATAGTAATGAGAAACATGTCTGTCTTTGTAACTTTAAAACACCAAAAACAGTAGAAAAACGATCGGTGGTGCACTGTTATATAAAGATTTTTAAATCGCAAGTGTACTAAAGAGAAGCTAGTTTTTTCATTTATTCAGCAAACTTTTATCCATTGCCTATCTTATTTGAGGTCCATATCTCTACTATATATAAAGCCAGTTATGGTCTGGTCTTAGGCACATGGACCCACATCAGACTAAGATGGGAGAAAATAAACTAGAAAGCAGTAGAAAAATGATTGAACACAAGCCTGTAATGGAAACTAGACCTGGGTTGGAAAAAATAGGAATAAATATCTCCAGTGTGACTTCCAAGCAAAAGATGTTTGAGGCTCCTTGAAAGCCACGTATGACTAATCTGCCTTATAAGGTGGGAGGCAGAAGTTCAGGCCAAGAGACTGTGGGCAAAAATGTCCACACCAAACACCACGATGCAAAGCAGGGATCACACTCACTATGGGACACTGTACATCAATCAGGGTTGTGGTGAAGGGTACACTTGGAGGAATTTCAAAAGACGGTACTGGAAAGGGAACTCCTTGGGAATCTGAGTAATGCAATGGGCAAGAGCAAATATACTATTTCATGAGGAAGAGTGCGTGTTACCCTAACGCTGGCTGAATACGGCATTGACAAGGTCACTAGGAAACAACCAGACAGAATAACTCAACTTCTCTTTCACAGCGTCTTTTTCTACATGTATTACTCTAAACTCTTATGGAAAAAAAAAAGTTACTAATCTGCACTTTACTTTTTAAATGATTGGTAAACTAGTCTAAGAAAAGAAAAAAAAAAAGATTGTCAACATAAAATATCACCAGTATCGCTTTGTAAATAATGGCTCAAAAATCCTACCTAAACACATCTTCTTTGAGTTTGTTGTTGTCTTTGTTGTTGTTCTTAATGTGTATTAATTAAGTCATAATTTGATTTTCTAAAAACTAATCTTTTGATGAAAATGCCATTAGGAGAGGCTAATGATGAATTCATATATGAAGTGAACCATTGCATAGCTCATTAAAAATAAATAGTATGGAGTTAAATACACCGATGGAGAAAATTAATGAACATAAATTAAGTTTTAATTCTCAAGTTATTTTTAATTTTTAAGGTCCTAATTTTTAAATCACATTATTTAGAGTTGGTTAAATTTTGAAATATTTGACAAAACATGCCTTTCCCTTTCTCAGTGGTATACAGACATTTTTGAACACTTTAGTCTGAATATTCTTACTGGAAAAGCAATCCTTACTCTTTTGTGCTTTCCAACTCTTCTGATTTTCTAGTGGTATGTAATATTAATCAGCAAGTCAAAAAATATTTATGGAGGCTTTTCTATGGTTTTGACTTTTTCAACTCCTGTTACATTTAGCTGCTTCATCTCTACAAATTCTTCTGTATCCCCACAGCCAAAGGATCTATTATCACTGAAGATGAGTTCAAACACAATTTCACCAGTTTCTTCTTCTGAGTTTTCACTGTACCATTTTGGCTTCAAGATAACAATACATACTAGGTTTAGGTCCCTGCCAAAAGCAAAGAAAATCCAAAGTAGGATTGTGCAGCCATGTTCTGTACCTATTGTCTCAATCCTTTTAGGCTACTGTAACAAAATGCCATAGCCTTATCCATTACAGAATATCCTACAAACAGCAGAAACTGATTTCTCACAGTTCTAGAGGCTGGAAGTCTGACATTAGGGGGTCAGCGTGGTCTAATAAGAGGCTTCCCCTGCATCAAAGACTTCCCCTTGCATTCTCGTGTGGAAAAAGCCCAGGAAGCTCTCTGAGCATCATTTATGACAGCCCTAATCTCAGCCATGATGGTGGAACCCTCATGACCTAATCACCACCAAAGATGCCCATTTCCTAATAGCATCATATTAGGGATAAGGATCTCAACGTGTGGATTCTGTGAAGACACAAACATTCAGTCCATAGCTTGTATGCCTTCCCCTACTGTTCATCTTCCAAAGAACAGGAAATGAACCCATGGTAATTTTTTTGAACCTCAAATTCAAAAGTACATATATCCATTTAATCCAGATTGCACACAAGCAACTAAAATGATAATGTTTCACTCAATTCTAATGTATAAAAAATTGGGGGCATGGTGTTTCATAGTTGTCATTGTCATTTCTCATGAATGAATGTTTAATGCCAACTGACAAATCATAAAATTTTAGTGCTGCCACCTTAAAAACAGAGAAGTAACCAAGAAACATACAAGTTCTTTCATTGTTGACAGAGTTGAGTTCTTCAGTTATTAATTACTTCTGTCATTACTGACCATCTAAATTTTTCTATGCCTCATTATATATGTATGTTACACATTATATATACACACACATATCTACATTTATATATATAAATGTTTATTGTCACTTTCTCTCCCATGATATGCCCCAGCTTCTGCTTCACAAAAAGTCACTAAGATTTAAGCAGGGGACTTAAACTCAAGTGTCAAGGCAGCAATGACAACCAATGAAGAGCAAGTTCGATTATTCAATTATATATTAATGAATTAGCCAATTAAGTTCTAATTTATCAAACATTTAATACGTGATTCCTATGTTCTAGCTCTCTCCTAGGTTCTTGGGATATATCAATAAACAAAACAAAGGTCTTTACTCCATACATCTCACATTCCATAGGGAAAGACAAACACTTATAAAATAAATGTAAAAATAACTGCAATTTAGAAGATGAAATTATCCACTTAAAGGACAAGAGTGGCTCCATAAAAAAATGATGCCAGGAGTAAGAAGTGCTCAGACTACTGTTAGGAAAAAACATCCATGCCATGTTTTAACTGATTGATGACCTACTAAGTAGAAGGCTAGTTTTACCAATTTCTGTTTTTTAAAAGAAGCTGCAACAACATTTCCAGAGAGGATTAAAATGGCAGAATAGAAGGACTAGAACTCAACTTCTCTCCTAAAAACAAAATTCACAACGAAAAGCTGAGCAATCTCCACCCGAATGGACTGGAAACCTTAAAAAAGATAATCTACTCCAGAAGAAAAAGAGGAGGACACATCAAGAGGTAGGAGGTACCTCCTGGGTGGGAAGCTCCACACACTGGAAACTAACTGGTTCACAGAGACTCACCTACAGGAGTGAGAGTTCTGAGTTCCACATCAAACCCTCATGTGTGGGGATCTGGTACTGGGAGAAAGAGCCCCTGGAGCACCTGGCATTGAAGGCCAGAGGGGCTTGTGCATAGGAGCTCCACAGGACTGGGGGAAATGGAGACCCCATTCTTTCCTTTCCTTTCCTTTCCTTTCTTTTCTTTTCTTTATTTTATTTAATTTTTTTTTTGGCTTTTTAGGGCCATACTAGTGGCATATGGTGATTCCCAGGCCAGGGGTCTAATTGGAGATACAGCTGCTGGCTTACACCAGAGCCACAGCAATGCAGGATCCCAGCCGGGTCTGCAACCTACACCACAGCTCATGGCAATGCCAGATCCTTAACCCACTGAGCAAGGCCAGCAATCAAACCCAAAACCTCATGGTTCCTAGTCGGATTCATTAACCACTATGCCACAACAGGAACTCCTGGAGACCCCATTCTTAAAAGGCACACAAGGACTTTCATGTGCACTGGGTCCCAGGGCAGAGCGAGGTCTCCACAGGAACCTAGGTCAAACCTGACTGCAGTTCTCGGAGGACATCCTGAGAAAACGGGTGAATGTGGCTTGTTGTGAAGGAGGGACATTGAAGGCAAAGCTCTCGGGAATATTCAGCAGCTACCTTTCTCTGGAGGTGGCCCTTTTGGGAAAATCTGGCCCCACCCATCAGTTAGCTCTGAGAAGCCCCAGGGCAAACAATGACTCAGGTGGGATCACAGCCCCATGCCTCAGTAAACAGGCTACCTAAAGACCCCTCAGGCACACAACCGCCTCTAATCCCATCCAGAGACTCAACCCCACTCACCAGAGGGATTAGAATCAGCTCTACCTACCAGTGGGTCGGCATAAGCCCCTCCCATCAGGAAGCCTACAGCAAACTGCCATACCGACTTCAGCCACAAGGGGGGCAGACACCAGAAGTAAGAGAGGCTACAACTCTTGTATCTATAAAAAGGTCACCACACCAAAAACCTATAAAAATGAAAAGACAGAGAACGATAACTCAGATGAGGGAGAAAGGAAAAACCCCAGAAAATCAGCTAAGTGATCAGGAGATTCTCAGCCTCCAGGAAAAAGACTTTAGATTGTTGGTGCTGAAGATGACACAAGACATTGGAAATAAACTGGAGGAAAAGATGGATAACTTACAGGAAGCACTGAGCAGAGAGATACAAGATATAAAACTTAAGCAAGAAGAGATGCAAAATACAATAACTGAAATAAAAAACTCACTAGACGCAGCTAACAGCAGAATACGGGAGACAGAAGAATGAATAAGTGAGGTGGAGGACAGATTAGTCGAAATTACGGATGCAGAACAGAAAAGAGAAAAAAGATTGAAAACAAATGAGGAGAGTCTCAGAGAACTCTGGGACAACGTGAAATGCACCAACATCCATATTATAGGGGTGCCAGAAGGCGCAGAGAGAGAGAAGGGGACAGAAAAACTATCCCAAGAGATAATAGCCAAAAACTTCCCTCACATGGGAAAGGAACCACTCACTCAAATCCAGGAAGCACAATGAGTACCACATAAAACAAACCCAAGGGGGAATACACTGAGACACGTATTAATCAAACTAATGAAAATTAAAGACAAATAGAAAATCTTGAAAGCAGCTAGGGAAAAGAAACAGATAACATACAAGGGAACCCCAATAAGGTTATGGGCAGATTTTTCAGCAGAAACTCCGCAGGCCAGAAGGGAGTGGCATGATATACTTAATGTGATGAAAGGAAAAAACCTCCAACCAAGATGAATCTACCCAGCAAGGCTCTCATTCAGATTTGAAGGAGAAATCAAAACTTTCACAGATAAGCAAAAGTTGAGAGAATTCAGCAACACTAAACCAGCCTTACAACAAATACTAAAATAACTTCTCTAGGCAGAAAAGAAAAGACAGCAACAGGAAACAAAAATTCCACAAATGACAAGGCTCACCAGTAAAGGTATATATACAGTAAAGATACAAAATCATCCATGCACAATTATACCACCAAAATCAGAAATCATGAGAAGAGGTGGGTACAAATGCAGGACACTGGAAATGAACTTGCAATTAAGAGAACAACAACTTAAAACAATCTCATATCCATAAAGACTCTTGTGTCAAACCAAAAATCTATAATTGATACACAAACAAGGAATCTCTGGAGAAGAAGTATATCTCATAGTAAATAAGTGCATAATCCACCATGAAGGGGGTCATTTGACATCATTCTTAGAATGCTGAAGTCTTCTTAGATCTGATTCTGATTTCCTCTCCATCAAATAATTTATGATAATTATAATTAAATAATGCAACTGTACAATTAAATAATACAGTTCTATAATTGTATTATTAATAACCATTTCTCTCCATGGTATGATGTAAGGTCTATAATGTCTTGTTTATCACATCACCTAGAATGGTGTAATGCCTATACTGAAGAACCAATAAGATGTAACAAATTGTGAGGACATATTTATATAGTTACAGTTTTTTAACCAATTTATGCATTTTATATTTTACTTATTTTCAGAGGGTGTATTATTTTTGTTATTCTTACCAGTTAAGTTATTCTTTTTACTATGCTATATAAAATATTTAATGGTATATAAGGCTTTCTTTATAAATTTTAGTTGCATAATATAATAATTTTAATATAATGCTAATTTTTAAAGAAAAATTGAAATGTAATAGATAACACTAAATAGTAAAGATGAAAGCCATACAAAATGGGATAAAGTATAGAATAAATTTCCTATTTGTCTCAGCATATCTTCCATTCCACTTCTCCAGAGGGTGTCACTTAATCTGTTTCTTAAGATCCATGATATAATAATCTGTGTGAATGTAATTGTGTTTAAATGTATGTATTTTATTCTGTAAAAAATAAAAATAAAATTTCAGAATTAAAAAAAAATAAAATAAAAGCAGCTACAAAAATTATTTTGATATGAAATCTCCCATTTTATAATCACTATTTAACAGCATGGTTTAGTACTGTTTAGATCATATAAAACACCCGTGTGTCTCATTTGGTTCACAAGCCTAGGTCTAAAAGTCTGGCACCAACTAAGTTATTTCACACCAGAAATCATTACCGGCGGCATTTGCCCACTTAACTCTGCTTATCAGAAACTATCACATTGCTTGGTTCACCTGAGTTTGTCTTACATCACATCTTAATTTTGGATGAAAAAACTGTTAAGGGAATTCTTTGATCACTTGAATTCTTTCTCAGATAAATAGTGTAACTGTTGTGTATTCCCATAAAAAGTCATGGTTCTACAATTTTTTATTACTGAGAGTAAAAGAACCTATTTTTCAGCATGCCTATGAAAATTTTAGAAAGCACCAATCACTCAAATTTTATTTCTATGAATATTAAAACTGCTCTATGAATTCCTGTCGTGGCTCAGCAGAAAACGAATCTGACCAGCATCCAAAGAATTCAGGTTCAATCCCTAGCCTCAGTGGGTTAAGGATCCGGCATTTCCATGACCTGTGATGTAGGTCGCAGAAGCAGCTTGGATCTGTCATTGCTGTGGCTATGGTGTAGGCTGGTGGCTGCAGCTCTGATTCGATCCGCAGCCTGCGAACCTCCATATGCCAGGGGTGTGGCCCTAAAAAGACAAATAAATAAATAAACTACTCTGACTTAAGGAGACAACTAAGTTCAGTTTTAGTATAAAGTAAACGCTGCCAAATCCAGATCTGTAGTTAAAACTATTTTTGTACTGGTACATCTTAAAAATTCCAATGGCGTTACCATTTGTATAAATATACAAAACAACAAATACATGTATAAAATTTTGAAAAAATTTTCAGTGTCAGCTTGAATCTCCATCTCCAACATACATATACTGCCTGTGATTTTTTTCCCCCTCTGAGCCCACGTATCTTCTGCAGCTACCAGACATATGAGAAGAATCCTATCAGAGTTTGCACGGCTAAATTAGGACGACGAGAGTTTATACTTGAAATCTTGGTAAGCAAAGTTGTAAGGTTGTGGCATCCAAATTATTTAGCCAGAGTTAAAAAAAAAATACTAATTGAAAAACGTTTTTGATACTTTTTTTTTTCTTTTTTGTCTTTTTGCCTTTTCAAGGGCTGCTTCCCACGGCATATGGAGGTTCCCAGGCTAGAGGTCTAATCGGAGCTGTAGACACCGGCCTACACCACAGCCACGGCAAAGCGGGATCCTTAACCCACTGAGCAAGGCCAGGGATCGAACCTGCAACCTCATGGTTCTTGGATTTGTTAACCCCCGCGCCATGACGGGAACTCCGATACTAACAATTTTAAACGCTGAATAAAAATCCACCAAAAACCATGGACTTTGACTACATACTTGGGAACTCCTTTGTTGATACTAAATGAGCTGTAATTTTTTTTTTTTTTTTCATGGAACCAGGTTATGTGATCTTTCTTTTGCTTAAGTTTTCTTAGGAAACACTTTCCTATATGTGAAACAACAACTGGAATTATTCATTTGCATCCTCTAAACCCCCCACTGTGAGGCAAATGTCCGCATAAATAGTTTTCTCTTTACAGAATACTGTGTTTTTGCAGAAATTTACATTTTGTAATGTTCCTGCTGAAAGCAATTCAGTGCAAGTTTTGTTTCCAATATATAACCTGAAACTTTATACCACAAGACTCGATTCATTGATATATAATAGATTGATGAGTTTTGATCATGTTTTTTACTTAAAAGCATTTTTCAGCATCAGTGTAGTATAAAGTACAGAGAACTGAAACAATTATCATACACAAAATAAAACTATCCCACCAAAAAAAAAAAAAAATGGCTTATGGAGTTCTTCAAAATATACCTGGCAGCACCAGAAGATTTTCCATTTTCAGAAAATTCAAAATTGTCAAGGTACTTTCAGTTTTAAAACACCTCCCCCAGCCTTCTCCCACCCACCACCTCCCAACACACCCAAGGAACATCTGATTCTCTGGAGATAGACACAAATTCCCTACAGATCTATGGAGGGTATGAACTATTTGCCCAGACAATATATCAACTTTACACCTCACAATAAATACCTAGCATTTGTATCGTGTATCAGTAGGATTCGGACTGTTCCTGATGCTAGGATACGTTTTTCCAGGAAGTAAAAAATAAAATAAAATAAAAATAAAAATAGGTGAAGCAGTTCAACATTTTTGTAAATGTTGAGAATGCCAACACATTGGGAGTCTAAGTGATAGGAGTTCTAGAATTGGGGATCTGGAAGGATCTCTGGGTTTGTAGAGGTGTAGGAGTTCCTGCCGTGGCTCAATGGTTAACGAACTCAACTGGTATCCATGAGGATGCGGTTCGATCGCTGGCCTCGCTCAGTGAGTAAAGGATCCAGTGTTGCCATGAGCTGTGGTGTAGGTTGCACATGCGGCTCAGATCCTATGTTGCTGTAGCTACGGTGTAGGCAGGTGTCTACAGCTCAGATTCGACCCCTAGCCTGGGAACCTCCATAGGCTGAGGGTACGACTCTAAAAAGACAAAAGACAAAAATAAATAAATAAATAAAAATGCAAAAATAAGCAAATTAAAAGAGGTGTAAATATTCTAGTATACACAGAGAAAGAGGGACCCTAGAAGAGTGTTTACTCTGGACCTTATAAAAAGTATCTTATAAATCATGAATACTTATTTGTACTGTATTTAAAAACTTCCTCTTTTATCATTTGTCTTTCAGATACAATGTAGATAGAGAGAGAAAGTCATTTAGCAAAAGGTTACCTATGACTTACCACTGCCTTCTCCCTCATTTATATCCTGGCCTCTAATCCACAAGCACATTGCTCAGCTGGCTTTGTGGGTGAAAGAGTCTGTAAATTTTCACCTCTTCACAAAAATCCTTTCACTCAACCTGGGTATATAGAATTATGAGGTTCCTGGTCTCTTCTTTTAATAATCTTGCTCTTCTGCCACTTATTTCTGGGAGATGAGAAGTTCTCTCTCTGTCTGATTCTTCTATCTTTTAAATTACATTCTATGTCTTGTCTGAAATTGCATACTAAAAAGAACTGTCTGAGAAATTTGGTCATCTTACTAGGACATGTTGATGTATGTGGGTTTTAAAGTTAATCCTCAGAGAATTTAATGAGCACAAGATGAACCTTTAAACAACAGGTTTTCTTCAGATTAAAAAAGGTGTGCTCCATTTTTATGCCTCTTCTCCGTTCAGAATCACCAAACACAGCTTCGCACAGTGTGCTCCCTGCTGTTGTGCGATGGAGTGGCTCTGGCTCCATCTCTCTGGTTTTTCCCTTTTGAGATTCCTCCATATTTTCATGTCAGATTCCCTCGGTAAATCCTCAGGTCTCTTTTGATTTTCTTCATGAGGTATTTACCTTCTATCTTTTGCTTTTGTGCACTGAAATACCTTTGACAAGGGGTGTTTTTCAAGACATCGGTTGAACATAGCAATGGCCTACCTCTTCTTCAATTAATACACGAAATGACTGTTAAGTTGTATTATTTTTGAATGCTGTTCTCCTCTTATACCTGAAATTCCATAAATGCTCTACACACATGCAAATATGTGTTTTTGTGAGAACATACACAAAGACACATTCACGTGTATGTATATTCATGGAGAAGTTTCATAAAGTCTTGCCATTAGAAATGTATCTAACATCTGCATCTCTGACTATGGTGCCCCCCAGAGAGGCTGTTCATTACTTCTCTAGACTAGAGATTTATTAATCATCAGATTTCTAGTGGGATCTTAAAGCTTGGGGAGGAAAATTCCCTGGCCCTACGTTTCCTGAACTTTCCTCAACCTCAGGAATGACGGAGTCTCAGACACCTATTTTCAACTTGTCCTATCCACGGATATCAGGAAATAGCTTTTCTCACGGGACCATGGCGTACTCTCCTCCTCGAGGGGTCTCTGTGTCTCAGAGAACCAAGCCTTTCCCAAGTCGCAGGAACATATTTCCTCACCTTAAGGGCAAGTGACTTTTAGCCCCAACTCTGTTTTCCTATTTCTCTTGGAAACTGGGAATGAACCTGCTTATTGCAGCCCAAACTTGGAAGCTGCTTGGCTCAGAAGATTAGATGGGTGAGAATAAGAAGTAGAGGAAAGACAAGCTATTTCCTCCTGAAAGTGAATAAATTTACTTTTCTGTGTCTCATGTTAATCAGGTCAACTGTTTCCATATACTTAACCTTATACAGGATATATGTTGACAGGAGAAAACTATAATATTTGCAAATAACATATAATTAGGATAATTTATTTTTATTTTATTATTCTATTATACTTTTATTATTTTATCTTATTTTCTATGCTATTTTTATTATTTTTATCACATTATTTATTTTATTAACTACTGAAAATATTTGTTATTTTTTACTACCAGTCCTTAAAATAATCCTTTTTACATTATATGTGATCAATAAATATCTGTTAAATGACCAAAGACATTGGAACACAACTTGATATTTTGTGTTTTTCATACAAATAAGGAATGTTATCATCGTTCCATGTAACTGTTCTTTTATTGTTAATCAGTTTTTCATGGATGCGTGAGCACAGACCAGTTACATTTTAAAATACAACTGCTATTGTCATGAAATATTTTATATTTGCAGTCTTCACCTTTTCTCATTTTATTCTGCTTGGATTTTTTCAGATATAAAACACATCTCTAAAAAGCAACTAATTTATAAAACTTCAAGGACACCGAGAGTCACATGGACTCCACCTCAAAAGAGCCCAAGTTGCAAAGCGGCCTCTACATCAAAACCTGTTCTGGCAGGAAAACAAAGGCATGACTTGCAAAAACATGTGAGGATATCAGAAACATAAGTTCTTACATAATCTTAGCTCAGAGCTTTTTAAATTAAAACAACAACAAAAAATAAACCCCCAGTGTTCCAGCTATTTTTTATTGTGTAAATATCACTCTTTCGTATTACCTATAAATGAAAACAAATAAAATTTCATAAATATCATCTGCAGTTTGCTTAAGATTACTCTTTTTAATGTAGGCTATTTGACTGGCAGCTAAAATCTTTTTAAAAAGTGGCATAGATCTATCTTTTCACATAAATCCCCTGATCTGTCACATCTGTGCTTTTAAGACATTCTAAATTGCTCTGGCAGATGACCATGTAACCACTCAATACCCCAACTGCTCAAAAATATTGGGCAGCTGCATCTTTTATCAGTTTATTTTTCCAATGATAGAAAAACAGAGTTTATTTTTGTAAATCTAACTTTTCCATTTCAGATTTGTGCATGTGTATATTTGAGTGCTCTATGCTTGCTTCTTACATTACGTCACCTTAGCACCAAGTTTGCTAAATGTCAATCTATCAAACTCTTATAAAACTCAAAGTGTAACAGAATAGAAAGTGATATGTTTACCCGAAACTATAATTCTCACATTATTCTCACTATAACTTTGACTAACTTAATTCTACTCATTTTCAATCCACTGCAAGTTGTATAAGCTCTAAACATAAAATATTTTTGAGGCAGGGTCAGAGCATATAAAAATATGTGGAAGTAATATATTTGAGGCTTTTCAAGAGAGAGAGGAGAAAATGAGTTAAAACATATGTTCTAAAAATTACTTAGGGGGGAAATAAAAAACCACAAAATTATATTCCTATTTGTGTATATCAGTTACAGTAATTCATTGTTTATGTGTCTGTGGACGTGTTTAGAGGAAAGAGGGTAGAAGAGACCACATCACCGTGTGTGAAAATGTAAAGAGGTCAGTCAGAAATACACTTTGTGCATTTCAGATGAAATGAAAGGAAAGCTAGAAGCCCTGAGGGGAGAGATAAATGTTATCAAGGGAACTGATTAGGAATTTTAGAAATGAAAATACCAAAATTAGAAATCACTTGATGAGCTCAGTAACAGAATGGAGATGATAAGGCAAAGAGTCAATAAACTTAAAGAGAGTTCAATATAAATTATTGAATTTGGGTAAAATAGAAACAAAATATTTATAGAAATACTGACAGGGACCTGTGAGAGATAATGAAAGGTCAAAAACTTAAGCCATTAACGTTCCAGAGGGAGAAAAAAAAAAAAGAGAGAGAGAGAGTATAGGAAAGAAAAATAATTTAAAGAAGCAATATCTGCAAACTTCCCTAATTTGGCAAAATACATAAACTTACAGATTTGAGAGCCTCTGTAAGATCTAAACAGGGTAGCATGAAGAATCCCACACCCAAAGCACCATCAAATCAGATTCTGAAAATCAAGACAAAATGAACTTGAAACCAACCAAAGAAAACTATACATTACATATCATGAAATAACAACATGGACAAATGCAGATTTTTCATCAGCAACTATGGAAAGCAGAAGGTAGAAGCACAGAACTGCTAATATGCTAAAAAAAACTCTTATAACCCCAAATTCTATATTTGCAAAAAATATGAAGAATTTGAAATATGCAGAATGAAGGTTATGTAAAAACTTTCTTAGATAAAAGTAAACTGAGACTTCTTTGTGGGTCTGCTCAAAAAGAAGTGCTAAAGTGAATTTTTTAGGAAAAGGTAAACTGATGAATAGAGAAACTGGAACATGGAAATGAAAAGAAGAAAATTAGCAAATATCTGGGTAAATATAATATTATGCTATTTGCCCTAATATTTTCTTTGAAGTATGACAGTTCAAAGCAAATTTCATAACATTGTCTAGAGTTTATTTTTAATATATGTGGACATGATAGATATGAAAATTGCCATAAAAATAAAGGAGGGGTAGGAGACTTATACGGTAGTACAGTTTCCACATTTCTTCCAAAATATAAAATATTAATTTCAAGTAGACTGCTAAAGTTTTCATATGTATTATAATTCCTAGAGCAATCATTAAAAATGTAAAAGGAAATATACTAAAAGACCCAAAATATAAATTAAAGTGGAATACAAACATTTTCCAAATAATCCAAAAGTATACAGGAAAGAAGAAACAGTAGAGTGAAAAACAAAGGAGACAAAACAAAAATAATAAAATACAAGTCCAAATTCAAATGTATCAATAATTACACAGTGTACTCAGACTAGAATTATCTCCTTTATAATAAGACTATATTAATAAATAGAAAAATCAATCCTAAATTTTGTATGGAACCACAAAAATACAAAAAAGCCAAAATAATTCTGAGAAAGAACAACAAAGCTAGAGGCATTACTCTCCCTGATATCAAAATATACTACAAAGCTAAAATAATAAAACAGTATGGTTCTAGCAAAAAAATGTTACATAGCCCAAAAGACCAGAACAGAGTACCCAAAATTAAACACTCAAATACACAGTCAACTAATATTTGACAAGGGAGCCAAGAACACTCAGTGGGAAAAGAATAGTCTCTTCAAAAATTGGTGCTGGGAAACGATAAAAACATGCATAAAAATGAAGCTGAACTTTTCCACCACTCACAAAAACTCCCAAAGGATAAAAGAAAAGGAAAATATAAGGCCTCATAGCATAAAACTACTAAAAGAAAATATAGAGAAGCTCCTCAATATTGATCCTGGCAATGATTTTTGGATATGACATCAAAAGTACAAATAACAACAACAAAAATATCATAGACAAATGGGACTACATCAAAATGTAAAGTCTCTGCACAGAAAAAGAAGCAACCAAAAAATAAAAATACAACCTCTAGAATAAGAGAGATATTTACTAAACAGATACTAGGTAAGGCATTAATATTTAAAATGTATAAAAACTTGTACAACTCAATGACAATAAAAGAAAAAAGACAACTCCATTTAAAAAAATGATTAGAGGAAATAAATATTTTTCCAAAGATATCCAAATGATCAACGAATATGTGAAAAGATGCTCGACATTACTAGTCATCAGAGAAATCCAAAGCACAATGCAGTATCGCCTTATTTAAATGCGTATCATCAAGAAGAAAACAAATAGCAAGCGTTGGTGAGGGTGTGGGAAAAAAGGAACTCTGTACACTCTTTGTCGGAATGTAATTAGGTTCAGCAACTATGAACAACCACATGAGCTTGCTCAAAAAATTATTTAAAAATTAAAAATATATCTACCATATGATTCAACAATCTTATTTCTTCATGTGTACTCAAAGGAATAAAAAAAAAAAAATACTGTACTCCCAAATTTACTATAGCACCATTCACAATAGGCAAGATTAAAAAAAGAAACAAAACAAACAAAAAACCAACCTAAGTACCCTTCAATGGGTGAATGGATAAAGAAGTAATCATATATATGCATACAATAGACCAGTATTCAGCCACGAGAAAGGAGGAGATCCTGCTATGTGCAACAGTATGTTAAGCTACATGAGATATAGCAGAGAAACACAAACACTGTATGTCATGGCTTCTGTGTAGAACCTGAAAAAGCTAAACTCCTAAAACAGAGAGTAAAGTGATGGTCACCAGAAGGTGGAAGGGGCATGGGGGAGAGGTTAAGGGTACAAATTTGCAAGAGGTATAAAGAAACCCTAGGGAGCTAATGTAGAATACAGTGAAAAGGGACACAATACTGTCTAATAATCCTTAAATCTGCTAAGAGATCTTAATTATCCCAACCACAAAATGAAAAGATAATTACTGATGTGACATAGGTGCTAACTCTGCAAAGGTAATCATATTATAATACATGTGTACCAAATGAAAGAAGATACTATGTATCGCCCATTAATCACCAGTATCAACTTCTTGATCCTCTCTACTTTGAATGTGTTTTAGAAATATTTTTACTGAGCTAGAAGGGAGATATCTGAGAGAAACACAGCTCACAGCTCTCTTGAAGAGAAAGACGATTGAAGCCCAGAGAGCATCACTGACTCCAGGGGGTAAACCTAGAGTAAACCCCTAGTGTCGCGAGACATGTTTCTACAATGTTTTCTTAGCCTCTTTGCTGAAAACGCTATCTTGTCCTGCTTTACTTTACCCCATCTTCCTGCTTGAAAAACAGGTGCAGTGCTGGTAAATGACTTAAGCTTAAGAGCAAAGACCTAAAGGCATAAGTGACTTAGGCATAAGGTCCGAGTAAAAGCTTAACCATCTACCAGCTAAGTGACTTTTAAAATAATAAAAGAACTTATAAAATAATAATTTAAAAAACGCTTATATCCTCCACCTGTAGCCCCTCCTCACTTGACGTCATCCTCAAGAGCCCAATAAAAACAGTGTGGTTTCTTGAGGCCGGGCTCTTGGTCCCTGAAACCTTGAGTCCCCAGGTTCCCACCTTTACTTAAGATAAATGTCTCTGTATCTTGTATCTGTATCTTGTATCTGTATCTTTATGTTAACTTTTTTTCTTAAGTGTCACAGTAGCCGTTTTTTAGCCCCATCCTGCTGAGCTGGTCTCGGCACCCTGGCACCACAGAAACCAGGGTTTAGATCTCAGATTGTTTCCTTCACTTCTCTTCTCCCAACTACCAACCCTTCTACCATCCACCTCCCGTGAAACCTCTGAAACGTTATCTCGTTCCCTTCCCCATGCTTTCTAACTGGGATTCAGACTTCTGTGATTCTGGCTCTGAACTGGAAGGCCTACAAAGAAAATCCCTCTCCTAACAGGATGCCCTTACATATTTTGGTGTGTAGAATAGAATAGAAGCTGGGTGGGTGGTGAATATTAACAATTAAGGATTAATAACTTCAATTAAAAACACTGAGTTAAAGTATGTGATACAACTTCCGTTTTAGTGGATTTTTTTAGGGGTTGAATCAGAGCTGGGCTGCCAATATCAGATCCTTAACCTACTGAGCAAGGCCAGGGATCAAACCCACCTCCTCACTTACAATGTCTTTTGTTTTGTTTTTGGTTTTTGGTTTTGCCTTTCAGGGCCACAGGTGTGGCAATTGGGAGTCCCCAGGCTGAGGTCAAATAGGAGCTACAGCTGCCAGCCTAAACCACAGCCATAGGAACATGGGATCCAAGCCTGCTCTGTGACCTGCATTGCAGCTCAGAGCAATGCATGATCTTCAATCCGCTGAGCGAGGCCAGGGATGGAACCCACATCCTCATGGAGAGTAGCAGGATTCCTTACCCTGAGCCATGAGGGGACCTCCTAGAGTATTTTTCTTAAAGGACCATACACATCAGTCGTTGACTAACCACAAGTTAAGTAGGTGCCCCAACTAGTTCCCCTGATTCCAGACTCAATCACATGGACACCAGGAAAAAATGCATTTCTGGTGGCAGGAAATAATGTTGATCCCTCTTCACTTAAGTCTACAAGTCAGTCTCTCTTAACCAAGGTTGCAAATGTGCATCAGGATCTCAGAGCAGAGATGTTTCCTTAGACGCTTCTGTCTTTTCATGAAATTTTCAGCTTGACCTCCTGAGAATCTCACCTGATGTTGGTGTTCCTGTTATTACTCTGGCAACCAACATGAGAACAATATTTCAATTCAAAATCTGACAAAGTCTCTTCTGTCAAAAGCATAAACTCTAAATACCACACTAGTATCCATATTTCCACAAGATAACAAAAGCTTGATGGGTTTAAAAAATTAAAAACCTAAGCGGCTGTTTCTATAAAAGTATGATATAAAATCAAAATATAGGACATTTAGATTGATGTGGAACAGAATAAAAAGTCACTATTAAGTTTGTGAAGAAGAATAATAAAATAAAAATGATTGAGCTCGATCATTTTTTTATGAATTTGACAAGTGCTGAGGGGTCTAAAATTGTAGGCACAGTAGGCTGGAAAAAGTCAATTCTAATAATAAAACAAAATAGGTAGTCAAAAAACAAGGAAAATACACTGATAAATTGCAACACATATGTTGCTTGAAAAGACATTATGTTTTCCCTAGAATAAAAATCAGATAAAGATAAGTGCACTGTATGTATGCATAAATATAAAAATTGATTTCTAGAAAGATTGGAGAAATAATTGAACAGAGCCAAAGAATCATCATTCAGAAAAAAAAAATAGACGAATCCATATATTATTCACCATCTCTATTATCAAAATACCGAAAACTCTTGCACTTGGGAAAAAAGTCAATGAAACTTCACATTGATAATCAACCTTATAATGGCATAGAGTATTTTATTCATTTGTTTTCCATTTTCCTAGAAAATAGTATGGTATTCATCAGAAATGTTTAACTGCCTAACATTAATTTGGCCAAAAATCATATGAAGTCACAGTCTATTGGTAATCAGGAAAATGAAACAGACTAAAGTAGAATCATTTGGTATCCATTTAATGGGAAAAAATTTAAAGCTGACAGAAATTTTTGCTAAGAAAGAAAATGAATCTGTACTGTGTATAAACACTAATATCAGTGAAAACTGTGCAACCAACCTTGGGAAACACTTTGTTACATTCTCGGAGTATTGAGTATTCTTTTTTCCATGCAATGTAGAGCTTTCTCTTGCAGCTATAAACGAAAGAGAAACTCTTACACATGTACACCAGGATAGAGGTGCAAAAATACACACATGATCACTCTTTATGTTAGCAAATCCTGAGTAATTCCAAACGTCTATAAATAGGAAAGTGGATGAAACAGTATCAAACAGAGGGGTAGAACAAAAAATTAATAATGAGTAAGTTACAGCAGCAGCTAATTATGTGAATGAATTGTAGCATTATAACAGTAAGGAGAAAAGTCAGCACCCAATATTAAATACATCACACATTATATATCCACATGGAGATTTAACTGTGATCATTCCATCCTTAATTTTTATTTTTTCTTTCACTGTTTGGGAACTGCAAGGGTAACTTGAATACCTATCAAGGAAGTGCCTAACTTGTCCATAGCAGTGATGTTTTTATGTCTTTGAGGCATGCTAGCTGAAGGAGGATAATAAGAAAAAGTGTTGCCTACTGCTTTTAGGCGGTCACACAAAATAACTGCCGCTTGCACATGCGTTTTCTGCTATTTAAATGCCTTAAAGATCCATTAAAGCACAGGAAGTTGCCATTCTTAAATGAAAAGTGAGCAGTGAAACCACAAATTCAACACAAACTTAGTTACCAGGAATTTCTAATTTTAGAATCACTTTTTTTTTTTTTTTTTAACTTTTTACAGTCACACCTGCTGCATATGGAAGCTTCCAGGCTAACAGTTCAACGTGAGCTGCAGGTGTGGCCTAAGATACAGCCAGGGCAACACCAGATCTGAGCCACATCTGTAACCTATGCTGCATCTTGCAGCAACACAGAATCTTTAACCTACTGAGCAAGGCCAAGGATCAAACCTGCATCCTCTCAGAGACAACATCAGGTTGGTAACCCACTGAGCCACAACGGAAATGCCTAGAATCACACTTACATATACATTAAAAGTAAATAAAACTGTTCAAGCAAATAAAACTGTGTTTAGAAAACCACCACAATGTACCCTTTCTGTAGTTTTTTTTTTTTAATAGTTATTTCCCCAATACAATTTCTTTTTCTACTGTACAGCATGGTGACCCAATTACACATACATGTATACATTTTTTTTTCTCACATTATCATGCTCCATCATAAGTGACTAGACACAGTTCCCAGTGCTACACAGCAGGATCTCATTGCTAATCCATTCCAAAGGCAAGAGTTTGCATCTCTCAACCCCAAGCTCCTCAACCACCCCACTCTCTCCCCCTCGGCAACCACAAGTCTATTCTCCAAGTCCATGATTTTCTTTTCTGTGGAAAGGTTCATTTGTGCCTTATATTAGATCCCAGATATAAATGATATATGGTATTTGTCTTTCTCTTTCTGGCTTACTTCACTCAGTATGAGAGTCTCTAGTTCCATCCATGTTGCTGCAAATGGCATTATGCCGTTCTTTTTTTATGGCTGAGTAGTATGCCATTGTGTATATATACCACATCTTCCGAATCCAATCATCTGTCAATGGACATTTGGGTTGTTTCCATGTCTTGGCTGTTGTGAATGAGCTGCAATGAACATGAGGGTGCATGTGTCTTTTTTAAGGAAAGTTTGGTGCAGATATATACCCAAGCATGGGATTGCTGGGTCATGTGGTAGTTCTATGCATAGATTTCTAAGCTACCTGCATACTGATCTCCATGGAGGTTGTACCAGCTTACATTCCCACCAACAGTGCAAGAGGGATCCCTTTTCTCCACACCCCTTCCAGCATTTGTCATTTGTGGACTTATTAAGGATGGCCATTCTGACTGGTGTGAGGTGGTATCTCATGGTAGTTTTGATTTGCATTTCTCTAATAATCAGAGATGTTGAGCATTTTTGCATGTGCTTGTTGGCCATCTGTACATCTTCCTTGGAGAAATATCTGCTTATGTCTTTTGCCCATTTTTCAACTGGGTTGTTGGCTTTTTTTGCTATTGAGTTTTATTAAGTTGCTTGTATATTTTCAAATAAACATGATTTTAAGAAAAATATAACAAAAAAGAAAAAGTTGCCCAATATACTATCTTTCTTCATTAGCTAGTCAACTCAGACATTATTTCAAAATCTAGTTTTTGATTTTTAAGACTCAATCTCAAAAAAAAAAATACCCTTAGATACATATGGCATGATTACTGTATAACATGATGTATGTTCTAAACTAGCTTTTGGTATAGAATTTTTAATTATTAAATGACAGATTATAAGTGCTCATTACCTTTAACTACAGAGACTCTAAAATGTCAAGAGAGAAAAATATATAAAATATATTTTCAGGAAATTGATTACTTGATTTTCTATTACATAGAAGATCTTTTACTTGTGAATCTGCACTGACAACTTTAAAACCTGTGCCCTTTCTTTGCAAAATATTGAAATAAATTTAAAATAAAACATTAATCTCAAAATATATAAAATATTTTTACTCTTATTTTTACTTTCAAAGTACCAAGTAAAGCTGTTAAGAGTATTTATAAGCCTAATCAAATATACAGTGAGAGGAAGATTATATTTTATATTGACTTATTCATTAGTTTCTGTAACCTTAAATCCATTTCTTTCATTGTACAGAAGTAGAACGAGTGCCAATCTTTAGAAACATCCAGAGATTTTAAGTACATTTTCCATATAAGCAGGAGCTTTCATTCAAATACTTTAAGTAATTTTTATGTTAAAAAAGAAAAAAATTCTGTAAAGCATTTACTAGTGATAAGAAAAGCTAAATTTCAGAAAAGAGAACCCCAGGAACATAACATGTATTCTTAGTACTTGCATGACTGGGGTAAGATTTAAAGGGGAAAAATACTTTTTTTAAATTTTACTAAGATTACTTTAAAAGAATGGTCTTCAGGTGGTTCAAATAGTGTACTTTTAGGTTTGGTTGTGGTAATTCTTCAGTTGTTTATGATTTCACATTCTTAAACAACTTAGGTAGTTTGGAATATATTTATGCAAATTAAAAACTACAACTCACTATTCCTGTATCTGTTTCTGATATTTCTTTCATTATATAATTCAAATACCTCAGTTTCTAGTTAGAATTTACCTTCTTTTATAACTATCATAAGGGTAAATGGTATTTAGAAGCATATATGACAACTAGAATATACACAAAATATTAGTACTTCCTCTCGAAATCTTTTAGGTGTTTAATGGGAAAGTTTCCTTGTTTCTGTTACTCAGATGGTGAAGCAAGTATCTTTGTTATAGAATCTAGAGATTTTACTTTATTTTCTACAGTTACATGGAAACATTGACTCTATTAAAATGCAATAATTCTTATTAAGAAAACATTCCTCTGGCTAAAGTTTACTATTTTTTAACGTTGACTGAAGTCTGTAAGTTTATTTTTTTTATTTATTTTTTAAATTTTTTGTCTTTTTGCCATTTCTTGGGCCGCTCCCGCAGCATATGGAGGTTCCCAGGCTAGGGGTCTAATCAGAGACGTAGCCACCAGCCTACACCAGAGCCACAGCAACGTGGGATCCGAGCCGCATCTGCAACCTACACCACAGCTCACGGCAACGCCGGATCGTCAACCCACTGAGCGAGGCCAGGGATCGAACCTGCAACCTCATGGTTCCTAGTCAGATTTATTAAACACTGCGCCAAGAGGGGAACTCCTGAAGTCTGTAAGTTTAATTTCCAGCCTATTCAGACCCACATTCTTATTTTATGTTCTAGAAGAAAGTTTTTATGAAACAAAATTTGAAGAGAAAATTTTATATATCTTCTCCTTTTCAAAGTGCCAAATGATACAATTTCTTATGGGGTGGCCTAAGATTTTTCAAGTCATTTTTGTGATTGCGATGAGATAATTTTCTCTTTCTTTGTAAATACTGGGACATTAGTTTGCTAGCTCTCCTCGAAGCCTTGCTTTTAATATTTTAAAATCCCCCATGACTTAAGTCCCAGCCTCGGTGGATGTTCAAAGTTATATCAGGATAACTTTTGTGAAAGACGTCTACAAACACTGTATATTCTCAGTAGCGCCACAAAGCCCAATCTGCCTTAAGATTTTCAATTTCTACTCTAATACAGTTCATAAAATTTCTATTACAAAGATTTCTTTAAAAATAACATCTGTGAGTACATTGATTGGGAAAAGAAAATCTATAAAAAATATCTGAACATGCTCAGAGAACAAAGTTGAAAAGAAATTCAGAAAATATTTTATAAAACATGTTTATACTCCTACAATTTGTTTTTCAACTGTGTTATGAGTAAAATGACATTGTGTTTGCAGAGTAGAAGCTGGGTACGTAATAAAGCAATGAACACAATGCACTTGATGACCGACAAGTATAAAATAGGAACTTCTAGACTGACATAAGGTCCCTTCATATCTATACAATCAGAGATATAAATCTTCAAAAGGTCATTACTAATGAGTAGGATGGCAGAATGGATGGTAATAAAATTAATTTTGTAATATGTATTTAATACCTAGGACAGTTGGACTTGGGGTAGTGAATAAAGAGTCAATATAAAACAGAAGTAATACAAATAAAAAAGTCACCCTTCTTAACAAAATACAAAATGGCTCATGCACTTTTACTAAAGTGGTTGTACTGTTTTATACAAAACCAACACTCTTATCTTATGACACATGCAGTCCTGCACCTTGTGTTCTCCCAAAGGAGTTGAAAACTCTTACTGGCCCCAAAACATATGTATGTTTATAGCAGCTTTATCATAATTGTCAAAATTTAGAAATAACCAATATTCCTTCAGTAGTTGAAAGAATAAATCAACTGTAGTCCATCCAGGCAAATAAATATTTTTCAGCACTAGAAAGAAATGAGCTTATAGCCATATAAAAGACATGGAAGGAGTTCCCATCGTGGAGCAGCAGAAATAAATCTGACTAGGAACCATGAGGTTGTGGGTTCAATCCCTGGCCTCGCTCAGCGGGTTAAGGATCCAGCGTTGCTGTGAGCTGTGGTGTAGGTCGCAGATGCATCTTGGATCTGGCATTGCCGTGGCTCTGGCGTAGGCCAGAGGCTACAGCTCTGATTAGAACTCTAGCCTGGGGACTTCCACATGCCGTGGGTGCAGCCCTAAAAAGCAAAAAAAAAAAAAGAAAGAAATCATCACGGTCATATGGTCTAAAGTATTAATTTGAATTAATTCTCATATCATAAAAAATATAAAAAAAGAGTAAGATTTTACCATTTGTCACAACATGGATCAATGTGGAGGGTATTATGCCAAGTAAAATAAGTCATGCAAATACAAATACTGTATGATTTCACTCACAAGTAGAATATAAAAAAACAAACTAGTGAATGAAACAACAAAGAAACAGACTCAGAGAATGAACTAGTGGGCGATGGTGGGGAGAGGGAATGGATGGAGCAGGAGCAAGATGGGGGGATTAAGAGGTACAAATATTTTGTATAAAATAAACCTATACAAGGCTATATTGAACCACACAGACCATAGAGCTAATATTCTATGATAATGAAATATTCCATTTTATATAAATGTAATATAACCTTTAGAAATTATGAATGTGTCGTACACCTATTAACTTATACAGTGTTTTATATAATAGTGTACAGCAACTATAAGTAAATACAAAAAATAATAAGAATCGTAAGAAGACATGAAAAAGACACGGAGGAAGATATCACGCATATGACTAAGTGAGGGAAGCCAATCGGAAAAGGCCTCCTACTGTCTGATTCCAACAGGTACCTCGTTTTGCTGCACTTTGCTTTATTCTGCTCATTCCTTTTTTTCTTACGGATTGAAAAATTTGTGGCAACCCTGCATTGAGTACATCCATTGGCACCATTTTTTCACTTTCCTTCATTTTCTTCCTTCTTTCTTTCTTTCTTTTTTTTTTTTTTTAATTCGTTTTAGGGCTGCATCTGTGGCACACGGAGGTTCCCAGTCAAGGTGGTGAATTGGAGCCATAGCTGCTGGCCTACACCACAGACACAGCAACACCAGATCCGAGCTGCACCTGCAACCCACCCCACAGCTCATGACAACACCCGATCCTTAATCCACTGAGCAAGGCCAGGGATCGAATCTACATTCCCATGGATGCTAGTCAGATTCGTTTCCGCTGAGCCACAATGGGAACTCCCTTATTTTCTATCTCTGTCATATTTTGCTAATTCTCTCAATTTTTCAAACATTTTTATTAATGTATTTGTTGTGGTCATCTTTGACCACCCATCTTTTTTCATTACTATTGCAAAAAATGATGCCTCACTTAAAGCTCCATTGAATGTTAGCAATTTTTAGCAATAAAATATATTTTAATGAAGGTATATACATTGTTGTTTAGACATAACAATATTACATACTTAATAGACTACAGCAGAGTGTTTTCATAACTTTTAAATACTGTTTGAAAACAAAACAAACAAAAAAAACACATGACTCAGTTGACTGCCGTTCTTGCTCTGCTGTAAAGATATGGAACGAAAACCACAGTATTTCCCAAATACGTCTGTATGAACTCTGGAAACGACACAACTACAGAGTTGGTAAAAAGACGAGTGGCTGCTACGGTGGAGGAAAAGAATGATAAACAGGTGGAGTACAAAGAATAATCAGGGCAGTGAGACTACTCTATACGGAGTAGACTCATACTATGATGATGAGGACAGGCCATCATGTATTGGTACAAATCCAACCAACACACTACGGCAAGAGTGGACTCTCCTGTAACTCCAGACTTAGGGTGATAGGAGCTTTCACCCAGTGTAACATGTCCCCCAGTCCTGTGAGGACTGTGGACGATGGTGTAGACACAAGTGGGGGTAGGAGGTGTTTGGGCAAGTTCTGCACCTTCTGCACCATTTTTCGATTCACTTAAAACTGCTCTAAAAATAAAGCCTAATAATTTAAAAAAAACTCACAAATGAGGAGAAACTATTTGGCAATCATATATCTGATCAAAGATTCTGTTTTCAGAATACATAAAGAATTCTTGAAACAGCGAGAAAACAAACAAATGGGCACAACACTGTACATCCACAGGCCATGCATAAAAAAGAGCAAGACTATTTGCATAATCGTTTCACCAAAGTAAAGATACACGACGCAAATGTGCCCATGGGGGGAGAGTAAGTTAATAATGACATAGTTACCTGTCTGTTAGAATGGCCAAAACGGTCCATTTTGATGTGAACAGGTACTGGCGAGGATTTGGAGGAACTGGGAGTGTCAAACAGTCGGGGTGGAAGACGGCTTAGAAGTTCTGCGCACATGCAAATGTTCACGCACGATGCCACACAGTCGCCCCATTCCGTGTGTTTATCAAAAATAAACAGTAGTGCGTAAAAGACGGGACATGAGTGTCCACAGCAGTTTTATGTGTAATAGCCAAAATAGAAAACAACCCAATCATCTTTCAGTAGATGGATGGCAAAAAAAACTCTGATACAGACAATAGGCGTTCCTATGATAATTTCTATAATAACAATGAATGAACTACTGAAACACAGAAAGAATTAATAAATATCAAAAGGATTATGCTAAGTGACAGAATTAGACATACACCATACATACGGTATGATTCCATTTATATGCAGCTGTAGAACATGCAGACGAATCCATGAGGAGAAAAAAGATAAGGACATCTCTTCCTGGGGAATGATGACAAGGGGGTTGCGAAAGGGCAAAAAGAAATTTTTGTCACGAATAGTATATCAATTATCTTGGTTTTGGTGATTGTTTCAGAGTATAGACGTGTGTGTGTGTGTGTGTGTGTGTGTGTGTGTGTGTGTGTATAAGCTTTCCAATATATGCCTTTTAACAATGTATGGTTTATGATTTATGCAGTTTTCTTTCTGTCATTATAGCTATTAGAAATAAGGAAAAGGAAACAGTAAGGAAAAACAATCTTCAAAAAATATAAAGCTTAATATATATTATTCTAAGAGTCTGTGAGTAAATAAGCTTTTAAATAGCTTTAAGACTGCTAAGTATATCACTGTATTAAATACATCTGTATATTTTCCAAGTGCGTGTTTGGCAAGGGTCTGTTTTGAAGATGTCAAACTGCAGCTAATGTCAGGGTTTTAATTTTAAATGTCTTCTAAATAAAGTCTTCATTAACAGTGCATATCCTGGACTCAATATATTTCCAGCTCTTAGTATTTAATCTGTGTAAGACTAGACAATAGATCAATACACTGCATCCTTAAAGACAAATAAGTCAGTGGCAAACAAAAGAAATCCATTCACCTAGTTAACATTCCATCAGAAAGGATGACGGGAACTGTCACCCAGACAGATGGTAATATGACAACAAGGATACAAACATGGTTTGGGGGTTTTCTTTGTTTTGTGTAATGTTACTGCTGTTAGACTTCATTCTTGGTCCGGAAGCCAAGAGCCCAAAATATTGTTCTGCTGCATTTAAATGCACATCCAAAAAGTATATATATTTTCATGGCTTTTCTTGCAAATACATGCACAACTGAATAAAGGGGAAAGTTGAAATTTCTTGGATTACAAATTCATTTTATCTTGTGTTTCTTCCACAATGATTAAGTTTACTATAATAAATGAAGACGCCTCCCCCAGATATTGCCCAGACAAATAAGAAAAAAAAATAGTCTTTAAACAACTGACACTGGTTAGGAGGCAAACAGAGAAACAAAAAATAATAAGGCAATGAGTTGGTGCTGTATAGAGGTATAGAGCAATGACTTGGAATGGCAAAAAAAAAAGTATAATGAAAAAAATCATTGTATATGGAAATGATATTTAGGTTTTAACCATATCTGTGTCACTTCATAACTATAACAATAAGCAAAAGTATATTTTCCTTTGTCTTTGGTTTCCCCACTTGTAAGTTGGGTAAAATCAGTTATTTCACATAATGATAAACACTAAATTAGACATGTTTAGCTAGCCTTGGCACAAAAGCAGACACAAAGCAGGTGCACACACTAGACACAAAGTTGATTTTGAACTTGAATATAAGTAGGAATACAAAAAAGGAAAATTTTTTCTGAGAGTGTCATATAAAATTTCCACAAAGATATGACTTTCCTTTGAAGCGGGTGTTCCCTAATCAGGTTTCAGATTTTAGGTGATAGGGAAATGACTAAATTGAGAAAAAAGGCAATGATGCCCACCCTCCCAATTTCTACTCAGGATTGTAATCTCGCTTAATTCTCATGAATTTCAATAAGGCAACAACAGTATAAAGAAAGTTCTGAGAAGAATAAGAAATCTTACGTTAAGGCAGATATGGTAACGATTTAGAAAACTTTGAGATACCTACAAATTTGATATGAGAACTAATGTGTGAATTTATCAAGAAGGTTAAAGAGAAGCTTAGCACAATATAAAGTGTATTTTTACTTACAAGGAGCAAATAATGGAAAAATTAAATAATTTACTTTTCATGATTTAATATAAAACAGGGATATATTTAACAAAAAATCTGTTGAAAACTACAAAATACTTTGAGGAAGACTAAAACAAAAGAAAAGGATTTTAGATATAATGCATTAATTGAAACACTTAGTATTTTTTAGATAGCAACCTTCTGCAAATTGACCTACAGAATGAATGCAATCGAAAGGGTAATTATAGTAGTTTTTTTTTCTTAATATGAATACAATTATTCTAAATTTTACTTGAAACTCAAATGACCTTATATATTCAAAACAATTTGGAACAGGAAAAATAAAATTAGAAGGCTTATACTGCCTAATTTGCAAACTTACTCTACAGCTACAGTAAATAAACCCTTTCAAATTGACATAAGCATAAACATTCAGATCAATAAAGAAGAATAGAGGAGGAGTTCCCTTTGTTGCTCAGTGGAAATGAACCCGACTAGCATCCATGAGGATGTGGGTTCAATCCCTGGTCTCGTTCAGTGGGTTAAGGATCCAGCAATGCCGTTAGCCCTGGCGTAGTTTGCAGTTGTGGCTTGGATCCAGCATTGCTATGGCTGTGGCATAGGCCTGTGGGTACACCTCTGATTCATCCCCTAGCCTGGGAACTTCCATATGTCATGGGTGTGGCCCTAAAAAAAATTGCAATGTTAAGACACACACACACTAAAATGGTAGAATTAGAAACACTAATAACACCAGCATTAGTGAGAATACAGACCTGCTGGAACACAAATGCACTGCTTGTCTCAGTGTAAAATAATTATTTTGAAAAAACAATTCTTATGAATTTATAATTGATCCACTAATTTCATTCCAGGTTATTTAACAAAAATGAAAATATGTACACATTAAAATTATAGACAAAAGTATTTGTAACAGATTTCTTAACCTAGTCCAAATCTGGAAGCAAACTAAACATGCATTAGCAAGTGAATGGGTAAACAATTCCCGGTATATCTATTCAGTGGAATACTACATAGCAATTGAAGGAGGGCAAATACTGACAGATGAAAAAAAAAATGAAGGAAACAAACTATGCCAAGCACAAACTAAGTATATATTATCACATGCTTGTGTAGCTGCAGAAAACACACACTTTTTCTGTGGTTTATGGAATGCGTCTCAGTTGCCTAAAGTCAGGTGTGCAGAGGTGTGTGAGACGATGAGCACAGCACGACAGGTTGTGTCTCACATGCTGCATTCATACACATGACATTCTCCCAGGAATTCTCACTCCATGTTCTACGCCATTCAGCTGGTTACAGAATGGTGAGGGTGCAGGTTTTATAGCGCAGCAACTACCCGGCAAGGGAGATATCAATCTTTCCTTTTTTGCAGGCATTCTCAATCTCTGCTAAAACATTACAGACTTTCCCACTCATTTGACTAGCCTGACGTTCTCGCACACAAGGGAATCCTGTAACTTTTCCTTACAAACTGAAGTCTGCAAGTCAAAAGAGTATCCCTTCTGTTTCCTAAGTTGCTTTGTTTGTTTGTTTGTTTTCAGTATAAACTGGAAATAAAAAGTAATGGTGGAGGATGGATAGTAACTTCTGCCACTTCCAAGTAAAGCCTGGGAGAATCCTAGTAGCCTGTCAGTGTTTCTTTTCAAAGGTACCTACCTTTCATTGTGGTTCCTTTTCTGAGGACTTTAGTTACATTTTGTGACAATGTGAAAAATTCCTCTCAAATACTGCTATAATATGTCTTTTTATCTATATACTTGTTTTTAACCTTTTAAATTAAAATGTTATTGGCATAAACCTGTATGCAAAATTTAAAGAGGTTAAGTATTTTTCAAAAGGAAAACATGTTTAACTTTATGAATTAAGGTTACATTTTTATTTTTTTACATCCATTTTAAATATTATTTTCCATTCTGTTCTATCCCAGGAGGTTGGATATAGTTCCCCATGCTTTAGAGTAGGAGCTCGTTGTTTATCCATTCTAAATGTAATGGTTTGCACCTCTTAACCCCAAACCCCCCAAACTGTTTAACTTTTGACTTTTAAAAACAGGTTTTCTTTCTTTTTTTTTTTTTTTTTAGGAGGAAGGAGGATAATCTCTACCTCTGACTACTATTAGTAATATTGGTCAGTGATTTAGAAGAAGCAAGCGATCATTTTAAGTGTATCACTTGCAGTAATTCTTAAAGATTTTATTTTTATAGACTTGGTTGAAAATCTTATAATACACAGTAACACTACTCTGCATAATATTTTTTACATACAAGGTCAATGGATTTACTAACATCCTGAAAGCCGTCTGAATCATGGACACCTGTTAAAATCTATGTCTAGAAACTTATGCCTGGATCAAAATTAAAATGCATAACACAGTAAATAACTTCAAGCCACAAAAAACCAGTAATAGTCCTATACTGTATCCTTCTGTGGAGGTCATCATTGTATAAAGTTTTTTCCTCTTACCTCCTAAGATTTTCATATATTAACCTTTTCACTAGGTTCTACATTCAATTCATAGAAATTGGACTATAACGCAAGATACAAGCATAGGTAAATGTTTCCGCTAGGAGCGTCATGCAGAATTTAAATAACTCTTTAAAGACTGCTAGCTGATGGGTCACATTAGTTTTATTATTTCTGAAATACTGTATCATTTTAATTGGGTTGATCTTTTGAACAAATAGAGGGGACATGTTTAGCAGTGCATGTCTCTGTGAAAATTTGGGGATGGAAACTTAATTTTTTAATGTATTGCACATATATAAAATTACATCCCTTGTTATTCAGGCAAAACAGAGTACAGGAATGAAGATTTGTGAGAGCTTTGTGAGCTTTTAAGTATACTTTTGAGCGACAATACTTATGAGACTTTCTAGAGAATTTCAAACATCAATACGTTAGGGTCTCCTTGACATGTTATTACCCTATTATAAAAATGTTATACGTTTATGTCATGCACAGAAACAATTTGGTTAGAAAATTTATGTGATATTATGACTTCAGTCCAAAAATGAGATACTATATTAGAAAGCATTTAAGTGAACTGACACAAGGGCTTTATTATAGGTGATCTAAAGCAAGCAAAATACAAATCAACTGTGTAGTCTTTCCTGTAATCACCTAAATTCCAGACAAAATGGTTTGTGTTTTATGTTAAGTCATTAAGTTGTGCATGTCAGGAATGGAACCCATACACAAGTGCAGCATCCATTACTAGATGCTTCATCAAACCTAATAGAGTATTTACATCTCCAGGAAGATCAGGAAGGAAGGAGAAAAGGAGACTTCCATTTATCAAATGTCTTTTAATGTCAGTTTCTGCACTTAATGCTTTTCTATAGGAGCAGAAGAGAATGAACTGAGTGACCCTATGTAATTGAGAAGTCCTTGTTTTAAAACCCTGCGGTTAACATAAACAGGATATCAACTCTCTACTGAAACCCAAATAAAGTGGTCATAAAAAGAATGAGAAAAGGTACCAAAATGCAGAATTAAAATGAAGGGAAAGTCGGCAACTACAAATGAGTGTTAGTAAAAACTTTCAGAAGAAATGCAAGAAAATTAATTGTAACAGATTTAGCAGAGTGGCTAAAACCAATGTGTATGCAATGGGGGTCGGGGGGGAAAGTCTAAGCAGCAAGCTAAAAGGTGCCACAGAGTAATGGGTTAGAAAACATCTAAAGCCAGTACTCCAGAGCTGGGCATCTGCACAAACACGAGAGAGTTTAAAAAATGTATCTAGAATATGATTTCCAACTGGGAAGGGATGGGGCGAGCAACTGCAGAGACGCTGAGGTATTGTTTATATTTTAAAATCATATACATGGCTGAGTAGTATTCCACTGTATGTTATTAATCCATTCATCTGTTAGTGGACATTTAGGTTGTTTCCATGTCCTGGCTATTATGAATAGTCCTGTGATGACTATAGGGGCACATGTATTTTTTGAATGAATGTTTTGTCCAGATACATATCCAGGAGTGGGATTGCTGGATCATACGGTGGTTCTATGTTTAGTTTTCTGAGGTACCTCCACACTATTTTCCACAGTGGTTGCACACATTTACAGTCCCACCAACATTGGAGGAGGATTCCTTTTTCACCACAGCCTCAACAGATGAACGCATTAAGATGTGGTACACATACTGAATGAAATACTACTCAGCCATAAAAAAGGACAAAATAACGCCATTTTCAGCAATATGGATGCAACTAGAGATTCTCATACTAAGGGAACTAAGTCAGAAAGAGCAAAACAAATAACATGTTATCACTCACATACGGAATGTAAAATATGGCATAAATGATCCTATCTACAAAACAGAAACAGATCACGGACACAGATAACAGATATGTGGTTGCCAGTGAAGTGGAGGGAGGGAATGGGATAGACAGGGAGTTTGGGGGTGACAGCTGTAACCTTACATTTGGCCTGGATAAGGAATGAGGTCCTGCTGTACGCTGTAGAGCCCAAGGAACTATGTACAATCTCTTGGGTTAGAACATGATGGAAGATTGCATGAAAAAAAAAAAGAATATATATATATATATATGACTGGGTCACTTTGCTCTATAGCAAAAAATAGAAGGAACATTATAAATGGGCTACACTTTAATAAATGTTTTTTAAAAATAAAAAAATAAATCATATACATGAATTAAAAATGTAAAGAAACAGAGAGAGAGAGAAGATAGCATCTTTCTTAATTGAAAGTAGTATCTCTGCCCCCATAGAGAATTCAGTTATGGTATAAGTTAACGGTGGTTATCTTAAAGTAACACTGATACATTTTAGTGAAAACCTCAAGACTCGGAAAATGTATTTGTTCTGATATCGCAAAGAAATGGATAGATGCCAGTAATAACCCTACTTAACTTCACTCTATGCTGAGTAATTTGCCATTTATATCATGCTAAGTATTTTTCATTGAGAAATAAAGGAGATATAAAAAGGCATAAAGACAGAATAGGTACCTGCCCAGGAAAAAAAAGGAGAACAAAATATTTAAGTCAGAGAAAAATGATTCAGAATCAATGAACAGAAATTGGAATCTATGTGACAAAATAAACAGTAATATCCAGATTATATATAGGTATAGCGGAAGCATCAAATGATTAAAACATTCAAATAACCCATTGAAAGGATTATTACCCACCAACAAAGTTGCCCAGGATAGCAATGCTCAAACTGGGGTGTGCACATATTGTAGATACCTGAAGATTTTGCAAGAGTAAGTAAGAAAGACTGTTCAAAAGGAGCTATATTTTACATACTCAAATTTTATAAATACTAAATGCACCCTCCTAGAAGAAGGCTTTTTATTGAGGCATTATGTCATTTTCTATCTTACCTTCCATACCAAAATTATCCTTTTCCTATATTCAAAAAATTACTTTTATCTGTAATCTAATATATGGCACAAATGAACCTTTCCACAGAAAAGAAAATCATGGACGTGGAGAATAGACTTGTGGTTGCCAAGGAGGAGAGGGAGCGAGTGGGATGGATTGGGAGCTTGGGGTTAAGAGATGCAGACTATTGCCTTTGGAATGGCTTAGCAATGAGATCCTGCTCTGTAGCACTGAGAACTATGTCTGGCCACTTACGATAGAGCCTGATGATGGGAGAAAAAAGAATGTGTACATGTATGTGCAACTGGGTCACCTTGCTGTACAGGAGAAAATTGCCACAACACTGTAAACCAGCTATAATGGAAAAAAACGAAAATTATTATATTAAAAAAAAACAAAAAACAAAGAGGAAATATAAAAAAATAAAATAAAAATTTAAAAAAAGAATGGCATATTTCTCATTGAATCAGTTTTCGCAATGGGTACTTCACCAGTAGCAGAGAGATTATGACTTTGGAGAGACTGAAACGTATAAAAGATAAGCAGCCTGCTTTAAGAAAATGAATACGAAATTAGGTATGAAAGTAAATATTTATTTAGAAGAAGAGAAGAGGTCATCAATAATTAATGGAATGGTAAGACTTCAAGGTCCATTTCTTGAGAAATTGCTCTAGGCCATTTACCAGAATTGCTTACATGGAAATGCTTCTTGCTTGCAATCTATCTTCACTTCTTCTCCTAGAACAGTCTACAACTAACAGTAACTGCAAGCATTCATTGAAATCTATTCAAGGGACTGGCTCTGAAACTTGAAGTTCATTATCTTCAAAACCCTAAGCTCCTGCTTTCTGGCTTTCAAATAAATAAAAAAATTTGAAATGTGAATGGCAGGGAAACCTCCCTTAAACAATTAAGTCACCCTAAACCTATGGAAGAACCACAGTGCTTTCTTTGCCTTACACACATCTGTGTTGAGAGTAAGGTGTATAGAGAAAAAGAGATATTTGGGTACATGTTCTAAATTCAGATACATTACACAGTAGGACAGAAAAGATGATCGCTGTTTTAATTTAAAGACCATGCCATATCTCTAAACTTTCACCTCTGGTCACAAGGAATAAAGATACAGGATAAGCCCTTCCACTCTAAAAATTAATAAATCTGAACAATATACACAAAGAAATGGCTTTTAGGCAGTGGGCAAAGACAGATCATAAGAATATGATCAAAATATTCTGAAAATTAAATTTTAAAATTGTCATTTACAATGTAATTTTTAAAAAATTAAGCATAATATCAGAAGGGTCAAAGAGCACAGAAGGGACTAATTGCAAGTCATGTAACTGATAGGAATTAATAACCAAAAAAATTTTAAAAGAAGTCATACAACTTAACAACAAAAAAAGACAAAACAACCTGATCTAAAAAAGAGCAAAGGAGGGAGTTCCTGCTGTGGTGCCGCAGAAATGAACCAGACCAGCAGCTGCAGCTCCAATTCATCCCCTAGCCTGGAAATTTCCATATGCCACAGATGCAGCCCTAGAAAGCAATATGAATAAACAAACAAACAAACAAAGCAAAGGATATGAAGAGCCATTTTTCCAAATAAGATATGCAAATGACCAATAAGCAAATAAAGGAACAACGTCACAAATAATTGGTGAAATGCAAATCACAACCACAGCAAGATACTATTTCACACCCGATAGGATGGCTATTATTAAATAAATAAATAAATAAAAATCCGTTGGCAAGAATGTAAATAAATTGGAATCCCATTGACGGTAAGAACTTAAAGTAACGCAGCTGCTACGGAAAACAATATGGGGCTTCCACAAAATAATAAACATCGAATTATGATATGGTATCACAATTCCCTTTCCAGGTATATACCCAAAAGAATGAAGAGCAAGGACGAGATTACGTATCTTTACACCAATATTCACAATGTTCTTCACAATGGCCAAAAGGTGGAAACAACTCAAATGCCCACTGACCGATGAATGGATCAAGTGAAAGTGGTATATACATGCAATGGGAGATTACTCGGCCTTAAATAAAAGGAACTCCTGAAACATGCTACCACATGGCTGAACCTCGAAGGCATTATGTTAAGTGAAATAACCAAGACAAGGAATGACAAATATTGAAATATTGTATGATTCCACTCACACGACTTACCTAGAAGAGAGGAGAGACGTGGATGGAAAGGGGAAATGGAAGAAGGAAACGGGAAGTTATCATTCACAGGTACGGAGCTGCAGTCTGGGAGGAAGAACATGTCCCAGGTGTGGATCAAGGTGATGGGTCAACAGAAACGTCAATGTATTTAGTGCGAGTGAGTTCTACACTTTTCGACAGTCACGATGGCAATTTTCATGTTATATAGACTCCCCAATTTTTAAAAGTAAAGAAAGTGTTGAAAACAACTTAGAAAGAGAGTAAAGAAAATATTTTCAAGAGGTCTACCCTGAGGTCTACCAAAACTGCTGAAGGAAATGAGGCAAGACTTCGTAAAAGAAGGAATGTTACACATCGCTGATTGGAAAACTGATATGCTGGAGAAAGGCACTGCCCCTAAGCTAAATCTATAGTCTGAAGGGAGTCTAATAAAAACATCAGGAGGTAATTTTTGCATGGCTTTTCTTTGGTTTTTGTAAAAACTGAAAAATTTAATTCCGCAATTTATACGGAAGTGCAAAGGATCCAGAATAGCCAAAGTAATCTATTTAAAAATGAAAATTAAAAAAGCAAAGAATATATGTGATTTTTTATAGCTTAATATAAAACCACAGGAAATAGTACCATATGGTTTGGGCAATATGACTTACATACAACACCTCAGAACAGGATAGTACAAAAATGTACCTGTACATATATGGTCAATGGATTTTGAAGACATCCACCAAAGGGAGTTAGGATGAAAATGAGAGTCTTTAACGACTGATTCCAAGACAACCATATATCTGAATGGGGAAAAAGGTGAACCCATTTTTATATTATAATGATACTTAGTTTAAAATATATTGTAGATCTACATGCAAAAACTGAAACTAAAAATGTCTAGAAGTAAAGATTTAGAAAGGGAAAGTTTGTAGAGGGGATTCAGCACTATATATTAAATGAAATGATACCACTTCCTCAAAACGAATAACACCATTTAAAAGGCACTCTCGAGAAAATGAATAGGCAGGAGTTTCCACCATGGCTCAGAGGAAGCAAATCTGACTAGCATCCATGAAGACAGTTTCAATCCCTGGCCTTGCTCAGTGGTTTAAGAGGTGAGCTGCGGTATAGGTCGCAGATGTGGCTTGGATCTGGCATTGCTGTGGCTGTGGTGTAGGCCAGGGGCTACAGCTCCAATTTGACCCCTAGCCAGGGAACCTCCATATGCTGCAGGTTCAACCCTAAAAAGTGAAGAAAAGAAAAAAATAGAAAGAGAAAAAAAAGAAAAGGCAAAATACAGAAATACAGATTTTCATAAAATACTTTGATAAAATATTCACAGCATTCAAATGACTTATATTCATAATTTTATAAAGAGCTCTTATAAAGGAATAATAAATAAGATCATATTAAACAGGTAATAGATATTCAAAAATCATCAGAAAAGAAGATATATGGATGACAAAAAAAAAAACCACATGAAAATTTGCTCAGTATGAGTAGTCTATTGAAATCATAATATTATTCCACAAGCACTTTGATAGCTAAAATTCACAATTGGTCTCTAGCAATTCATCAGCAATTTTTTTTGTTGTTTATTTTAGGGCAGCACCTGTGGCATAGGGAATTTTCTGGGCTAAGGATCTAATCAGAGCTACAGCTGCTGGCCTACACCGCAGCTCACAGCAATGCCAGATCTGAGCCACGTTTGGAACCTACGCTAAAGCTCGTGGCAACGTCAGATCCTTAACCCACAAAGCAAGGCCAGGGATGGAACCCACATCGTCATGGATATTAGTCATGTTCAATTCTGCTGAGCCACAAGGGGAACTCCATCAGCACTTTTAGCTACATCCATTTTACTGCCTCTGACCCAAATGTCCATAGCACTACTATTTACAATAGCCAAGACATGGAAGCAACCTAAACGTTCATCCACCGATGAATGAATAAAGAAGTGGTATGTATACACAATGGAATATTACTCAACCATGAAAAAGAATGAAAATCTGCCATTTGCAGCAACAAACATGGACTTAGAGATTATCATACTAAGAGAAGTAAGTCAGAAAGAGAAAGACAAATATCATGAGATAACTTATATGTGGAATCTCAAATATGATACCCATGAGCTTATTTACAAACTAGAAACAGACTCATAGACATAGAAAAGAAACTTAGGGTTACTGAAAGGGGATGGGGGGAAGGTTAAATTAGGATTTGGGGATTAGTAGATACAAAACTATATATAAAATAGGTAAACAAGAAGGTCCTACTGTATAGCACAGAGAACTATATTTAATATCCTATAATAAACCATAACAGAAAGGAATCTGAAATGTATATTTATATACATACATATATATATAAATGAATCATTTTTCTGCACACCTGAAACTAACTCAACATTGTAAATCAACCATACTTCAATTAAAAAAGAGATTTCCAATAAATTGAGCTGTACAATACATAATAAATATCTCCTCTCAAAATTTCTAATCCCATATTTTGCTGTGGAAGGTAATATGCACTCTTCACCTATGAGATAACCATCGGCGTTCTGGGATTAGAGGTACAGACTTATCACTGGGTTCTATTGTTCCATCTAATTTGTATACCCATGACACCACTATTTAAATTGCAAACACCCAAAAGAATCATTTCTCAGAAGAGGGTCTGGGAAAGACTGCCGCAATCTACAATTTGGAAAGTTTGGCCAATGTCCAAATGATGGGAATAACTATACTTGGTACCTAGGGTATTATCTGGATTATTGGGGAATTTACTCAAGACTTAAATTTGCATGTGAAGATGGGCAAGTGACCTCAGCTTCGTGAGCCTTCAGTTTTATATTAGGGACTTTTCCTCAATTATTCTCAAATTATCTTCTGCAATAATCTCACATTTGCATAATCCATTCAGAAAGGTATATTATTATTTTCTGTAATTTCACATTTGTGTAATCCATTCAGAAAGGTACATTAAAAAGACCTGATATTTGTTCTTCTTGTGGTATACATTAAACTTCAAAATCTAATAGGTATTTATATGCCTGCATCTATGTGATGATATGAGTAAAGGAAGAACTATACGGGATTTGTGAGATGAAAAGAATTATCAGTAATGGCTATAGAAATTCCAGAAAGTGATTGATCAGTTCTAATTCAGCTCATCAGAGTAGGCTTCTGACATATTAAACAGGCATTTATTAAGCACCTTTAGGAACTTAATAAGAGTATTCTGCCATTAAAAGGATTCATTGGAATTCGATGAAACTTGAAGAAAAAAAGCTAAAGTGTATATGCATTATAATTGAAATTTGGTGCATTGTAAATCAAATTGATATACTGGAAATTTTAATAATTTAATGAAATTGAAGTGCTCCTTTATCTTTCTATTTAGTAACCCTACGTAGTCATTGTGAACTAATTCTGTATTAAGTCATGGGAATAAATCCTATATATGAATTGATTAAAGGAAAAAATATCAAACGCTCATGTATTTATTTCCATTTGTCATAGCATACATATGATATATAATCAAATCCAAACATATGCTCTTGGCCTATTATGACCTCATCAGTCAGATATGTTCTGGTAACATCTATGTCCTCAAGAAGCCTACAGTTAGGTGAATGTCCTGTGTTGTGCATAAAAATTATAGGAGATTGATATGGAAATACTTTTGAATGCCTAAGTAGATAGTAGAACAGATATTTATGACTAGAAAGTGACATTTCTGTACATTTCTATTTTGGTTGCCACAGAATTCTTTATCTAGGTGATTTTATGTAAGTGTATATGTAGCTTATTTATTTATGTAGCCTAGTTATTTGGGATATTCAATCCAAGCCAAGGGGAGAACTGGAGTAAGACTTAAGTTAGAAATCTTTAAACATGAGGTTGCTTCTGAATTGCACCTCCTCATTTATAGAATCATCTTATTTTTTCATTCTACATCAAGTTACACATACTTACTGAGCAACGGTCACTATGAACAATAAGGACAGAAATACCTCTCTTACAGGAAAGATTTTTCCCCCCATCACAAATAACCCTAGAACAGAATGTGTAAATTCCCATGCCCATTTTGCATCTTAAGTTCAGAAAAAGCATGCCCCAGTGACAAGGCTACTTGATGGAAGATTGAAATATCTAAGAATAAACTCTTGGTCTGATTTTCTTACCCTTCTATCTATGCAAAATTCCACCTCAGTGAGCTGGGACTATGATTATTTGTATGGGATACTTTCCCTGCAATTGTGACATGAGCAGAGGAGTAATCACTGCATGTGTAGTAGGCTGGGAATGCTGTTTACACAAAATACTGAGAGGGAAAGAGAAAAAAAAAAGTCTCCCATCTCTCCGAAATCTGATGAATTCACATTTGCAACTTTCTCTAACACAGCAAGTCAATGATTTCACAACAGTGAGGATCAGGAAATTAAATCTCTTCTCTGTCATTCTGCATTGATAACGCAATAGTTTCTGTGAATGTGGTAAGAAATGCTTTGCCTCCTTAAAAATGAGAATAATGACATATACACTCTAACCCATGAGGAAGAAATTATCTTCCAAGAGAGAAAACAGTACAAAGATACAATTATAGCTGGCAGAATAAGACATGCCAGTGCCTTATTTTTCAGCTGGCAGGTAATTCAAAAATTCTATTGCAAAAATGAAAGGAAAAAGAACAAAAGCTCACACCATCACCAGAAAAGTATGAGTTAAATAAGCCTCAACAGGTTGGTACTTATTTGGCTAGCAATGTATGAGTAAGGAATATTTTTTTCTAATATTGATTATAGTAAAACATTTTAAATATCTATCTTCCAAACACTAAAACCATAAAACCAAATCATTTATGATGCAATCAGGTGAAAAGAAATACCATTTCTTAGGAGAGCCAACTAAAAAGAGCACAGTTGAACAATTTAAAGAAAGTAACTATACTGAATTAAAATAGCTTCATCAGAAAAAAAAGGCAAGTCCTCCTGTCTGCTGAAATGAAGGCTGCAGAGAAGATTATCTTGTCTAAGTCTGAGTGTATTTTATATGTAAATGAAACAAAAATGCTAAGTACATACATTAAGGTTAGGAAATTAAACCTAATGCATGTGCATTATTTCTTTATCTTTCTTCCTCAAAATTTGTAGAAGTATAATGGTTTACTGGTCAGCTTAATTTCTCTCCATTTACAAAGTAGCAGTAGGCTAGAAATTCTGAGGAAAAGGAATGAACTAATGCTCACAACTTCAAAACAGATTTACATAATATACATTACTTTGCAGGCTCCAAAGTTAGTTACAAATTGTTTTGATGAAATTAAATAAAATGGCACTGAATTTCTACGCATATTTTACCAGCGTAATTGGGCATATGCAGAAGTTTCTAATTGTTTTTCTGTTGGTGAAGTTCTGTACTGACGCATTAATGTAAGCAACCGGAGCACTGAGGCATAATTACCTGCCACATAATTTCAATTGCTCTTTAAATGTCCTAAACTGTCTGTTCAAATGTAACTAGTTGGGTGATATCACATGAAGAAATTATACTTCCGGCTGCTGCAAGAACTATTCAATGCCATGTTCTGACAATAATATCCATGGTTATATTTTCCAAACAAATGTGAAATAAATAAAATAAATAAAATATAAGCAATCTGGAATGTTTTCTAGTCCTATGACTAAATTACATATGGATATCCATAAGAAAGATATAAATATTCTAACAAATTATACTATGATGTGTGATTATTATGGTATAATTAAAAGTCATTTAAAGACTACCTGGCACTATTTTCAGCATCTTCCTCGGAGGCGTTGGCGTTTTACGCGTAACAATGAACACAGGGAAGACCATCAGTATGTGAATCCAATCCAACACAGGTCAACTTCTATCTATTCAAATGGAAATTCATTTACAGAGTTTTCACCACTGCCAAGTACTACATAGTACAGAGGTAGTATTTTGTAAAGCGAAATGTCTGCTTGGTTCCTTTTCATAAATGTAGCTCCTTAAGTTACAAAATTTTGAAGTTAGTTTCTCCACTAGAGAACAAACTAGGCCTGAGCAGAAACTTTTATTTTCTGCGATGCATCTTTTTACAATATATAAATTATTCCATTCTCTTGTGGGAATAGTCCATTAGTGTTTATTCTGTACACATTTTGATAAAAACTTAGAGGACTACTTGATCCCTATAGAGTATAGATACCTCATGAATTGCATAAACAAACTATTTTCTTGATAAAATTCTTTAGTGAAAGAAACAGTAAATCATTCTTATTCCAAATATATCACAAACATTGGTTAGTAAACATCAAAAAACACCAAGCACGTTGAATGACTATAATAGGATGGTAGTAATATGATCCAATTTTAAGTTATCAGCAAGATGTTTTAATGGACTGCAAAGTACCTTCTTTCAGTGGTATTCTCTTTCTGACATTATGCTGTAGATATACACTCAGTTTATATTACTGATAACTATAACATTACATTACTCCTATTTCTGGATGGATCAGTAGGTAGAATATAAGTCGTGATCTTAAATGGCTTATAAAGCTACCTGGCTGGAGATATTGCTAAATAAAACTCTATAAGCAAATGCACTGATTCATGGTGGACAAATTAAGATGGCATTAAAGGAGGCAGGATAGGAAAAACTGTAACAGGAGATGTGCTAGAGAATTGAGCATAGGTTATTTAATTATAGAATGGATCATTAAGAGAAATGGGAGAAGCTAAGGTAAGTGTTGGTTAAAACTGAAACACTTTGAATGAAACGAAAAAGTAAAATGGATACGTATAAAGACGTGGGAACCTGAATCTGATTTTCTAGGCAACACCTCAAATATACAAGGAAAGTCATTCCTGAGTTGTTTTCATTCTTTGTTTAAATATTTTTGGCACTCACAGCAATTCCTTAAATGAGAAAAGACGTTATTTTTGTACTTTATAGTTAAGAAAGCGGAAACTATAAAACCTGTAAGTGTTATTCTCAGTAGCAACAGGTGTAGCCGTTTTATCACCCTGCCCTGACTACCTGGATCAAAAATAGGTCAATTTAATGAAAGAGCTGCCATTATTTTAGGTTATATAGGCAAGATTTTACCTAATCTAAACATAATTATATTATTTATTAATGCTTATTTTATATATGTATATATCTTTCATGTCAAAATACTTAAATATCACTGTATTATGTAAACAAAAGAATTTGAGCATGTGACGTGCCCCCAACTTTACAGTTTATCTCATCTCATGATATCAGTATAGCCCTGCCAGTATCATTCCCACTCTTCTAGATGAGAAAAATGAGACAAAAAGGGATTATATTGTCAAATGTCACACACCTAGGAATCATCCGGTCTGCAATTAATTATAGCTCTGTGTTATTCCAGCTACAAAGCTTACTGAATCCCCCATTATCCTGTTCACCAGGGCCCTTCACTTGTACCCATTTATTCCACATGGAGGTTCCTGGAGTCCTTTGATGTTCCTGAAATTAGTGTGAATGAGCATTTTTATATTAATATATCTTTACTGAAAGGATATCTGCATGTGAGATATAAATATTATACCAAATTATACTATGATGTATGATTATTGTGGTATAATAATATTTATTTTTGATAAAAATTAAGGGACTGGTAATGAACATTTTCATTTTGGGATGCCTAGCATTTGCTTTCTATTCTTCTGGAAAAGCTTTCTCTCTCTCACGGTGGCTTTTCTGAGTGTTCTTTTCACCCAAGCAAGGGGACATGGGTTACCAATTGCTTCTCTGAGTCTCTCTGACTCCTTGCAATAGATGTTTATTTTGCTAAATTAGCTAGAATAGATTTCTGTTGATGGTTTCCAAAAAACCCTTAAGAACAAAGGTACATAAAGCATTCCTGTATGTAATGTAATGACCAAAACATTCCAATATCTAGAGGAATTTTCAATCAGTTCATAGGACAGACATTCGGCAAAGTACCTTAGTGATATCATATGAACACACGTATATTTACTTTGTATTTAATATGTTTAAACTGTCATAAGAATGATACCAAATGTCTATATATTTTTTAAAACTTTGCTTTTATCTTCCAACATGAAATGATACAAAATCTTTATTGCTTTATGTGTTAAGGTATCCACTGATCAAGTAGGGCAGGTCTATATCCCATTAAATATCCTCTCCAGGATATCTGGACTTGCTTTTTGCTTCTGTTTAAATCTCCTCGCCCTCAATATCTGCCTTTACTTTCATCAGGGTCCTAGTAAAATATCTCCCAATTGGACTAGTCTTCCCAAACTTGTTTCATTAAAAAATACTCACTACTGTCACTACCTGCTCAGAAGCTTTATTTTTCTTCATAGCTCCTTTATTTTTCTTCATAGCTCCTATTTACTATACATTTAATTTTTGCTATACATTTAATTTTTGTTTATTTATGTTTCCTCATGCCCCATCCTCAAGAAACACTAGAATACAATCCCAAGATCGAAGGTACATTGCTGGCACAGGTTATATTCCAATAATGATGTGGTGAATATATGAATAACTTATTACTGACAATCTTAAATAAGCACAAGATGGTATATATTTCTTTATTAAAAATGATATTAGAAAAGACTAGGAAAAAAATCAAAATTTGAAATTTCATTTTCTTTCCTTTTTTTGCTTTTTAGGGACACCCCTGTGGCATATGGAGGTTCCCAGGCTAGGGGTCGAATCGGAGCTGCAGCTGCTGACCTACACCACAGCCACAGCAATGCCAGATCCAAGCCGTGTCGGCAAACTACACCACAGCTGACAGCTACGCCCAGTCCTTAACCCACTGGGCAAGGCTAGGGATGGAACCGGCATCTTCATGGACACTAGTCAGGTTTGTAACCCCTGGAGCCACAATGGGAACTCTCTCAAAAATTTGGATTTTTGCTTACATAGTACACTTCCCTTCCAAGTGACCTATTGCTGTAGAGAATAAGAAATTTTGATGATGCCACATGCCTTGTAATGATGGACCTGATCTACAATCCAGTCCAAAGGTGAAGACTGAAACACTGCCCAAGCCAAAAGTTTCCCCTAAGATGTGGTTTTTCTCTGCTTTTATGCTACAGAAGTGCTATAATTAGCTTTGCTAAAGCTGAGACGTCTGTGTCTATGGCCAGCTTCCTTATTTGTATCAGACAGTTATCCCCTCAGGTATTTTTACTTCTTCTTAATGGTACAACCAGAACAGGTTGCTAGTAATCATCAATCTAGACAAAAGTTGCCTCTTTCCCAGTCACACAGAATCTCTCCTTTCTCCTCTGAACTCGCCCCCCCCCTTCCTCTCCAATAGCCAACAAACTCATGCCAATGTGTGCATGCTTAACAATGCTGCAAAAAATCCATTTTTAAAATCACCTTCTGCTTCTTCGCTACAGATATCCTTGAGGCAAGACGAACGGAAGCAAAGAAGGTTTCAACGTGCCAGAAATGTGGCACTGATATTCTGGGCACTATAGCAAACAACACACATTTGTATCCCAATGAAATGTGACGCATAGCTAGCTGTAGGCCTTTTGCAAAAGGTGCCTCCCTTGATCTGAAAAACAAATACCAGAAACTTTGAATTTCTGCTCCTGGACCTCCCCATATCTGTTTATAATCCCGGCAACTGTTGTGCCATCTTCTGACCTCCCTGCAAATAGAGACATGTGTGGAAAGAACAGCTCCAGTTTACAGAGAAGCAGAACCAGAGCCCAAATACATGGCTCCTGGGAGTTTTTAACACCTTCCTGGGCAGCTTATTATGTGAAACGACACTGCTCTCCTTGTTTCAGCAAAGTGAGCTAAATATTTCGTTTACGCATCTGAATCATCCTGGCTGATCCTTTGAAGACACGAATTGAGAACAAAGGTTTAGTTTAAAGGTTTTATGAGGAATCATAGCTTCATATATCAAACTTTTACTTAGCTAATCAAGTGAGCTTAGCAAACTCCACTGCCAAATTCGTCTACCTTCTTTTATAAAATGCAGAGTTGTTGCTATTTAAATGAAAAGTCACAACTGGAGCATAAAATGGCATGTGTGTTGATATGCCAGATACCACCATATAATTTTCTCTTTTTTCACCACTATGTAATTTTAGATTTTGTATTTTAAACACACAAATGTAGTCTTGGCATTGAGATATCTGTGGGGAGTAATCCTCCCTTTTTTTTTTTTTTTCTAAATTGGGCAAAAAGGAAAACAAAACAACAAAAGCAACAAAAAAACCGTCTTCATCTAAGGCAAAATGTGTCTAGGAGGAGGTGAGCATGATGAGAGAGCCTCCTGAGAGTGGACAAGAGGTGCCGCAGGTCCACACACCCGGAAGGCACCCCCGCTCCACCTGCTATAGTTAGTGAACTGGGCTCAGACTCTGGAGGAACAAGAGGAGCCTCTCAGCCACAAACGTAAACCCACAACCTGGCAACCACGCTGCAGGGCTGACCGTCCATTTCAGAGGAAACCAGACCAAACCGAATAACAACAATTACTCCTCCCGCGATCTGGACATTCGCTCCATGAGCAGCATTACCACCCTCTTAAGTGCTGAGCTTGCTCCTGAGGACACGGAACTAAGCTTCTAGGTTTCTGTCACTGTCCTCAACACAGGCTCAATTTGGCAAAGAGGCATTTTTATAAACGGGTTCTGCCACCGAGACACACCTCATCTCCACACGTAACCGCTGGTCACCACTGTCAAAGGCTCATATCTAATATCACCTCTGCCTCTGCTTTTCAGTGCAGTTGTGACATTTCCTGCCCTGCTCTGCCTCTGGAACGTGTGGGAGAGGTTCCACCCAGCTTGGATGTGGAGCAGCCTCCACAGTCTTTGAGTTGTGTGGCCAGGGACGGCCCTCATTCCCACGGCCGCCTTCCCTCTCTGAAGGCTCCAACGAGTTCATGTCTTCACCCTTAGTTTCGTGAGTTCTTCCTTTTGAGTGCTTTGAGAACCCACTCAGGTTTAGTCTCTTACTCACTTTCAAAACCATGAACTTGAACTTCTGGGAAGCTCCTCCTAACTCAGCAAGTCTCCTCTGAACAAAGAGAGGTTATTTACCCTTTCTGTAAAGGAAGTCTAGACACAGTAGCCTGGATACTTTCTTGGTAGGGGAGAAAATAACTCATTCCTTTCTTTTTATAGTTATGAAATAACTAACAGCAAACTAATTTCTCAGGAGATTTTCTGCTATATTTCAAGCAAATTACCTTACTATACTTCTATTGCCTTTATACTTTTGTTTGATGTCGGTAAAATGACAAGTATTCTTTTAAGTATTATACGGAGGTAAGATTAACTATGAAGATAAAACATTACATGTTTGCATATTGCATTTTGAATAATTTTATTTTAACTAAACGTTGGTTACTCATTACTTTGCCCTCTTGATCATGGTCTGCTCGGGTATGGTAAATCAAGAATTGATTATATTTGTTTTAACACATGTAAACTGAATTGCACTGAGACCCAGAAAGCTTTCCCTCTGATCTTAAATCATGAAGGGATAGAGTCACTTAAATAGAACAGATTATATAAATCTATGAGCATAGCAAACATAATATGCTTGGACATGCTAAAGCAGAGCTTATTAAAGTTTGTTTTCCCAAGACTATATAACTAGACTGCTCAGTATACAAACATGCTAATACTGAGGCCAAATCACCAATATGGGTATCAATATTTATTTTATATTCAGAATTAATTGGAAAATTAGAGAAATGAGTTCTTAGCACACCTGAAACACAATTTTAAACATATAACAAAATTCATAGAAAATGATCACTTTAAGCATAAATATTATGTGTACATTGGGAAAGCCAGTCACCCTTGCACAGCTGCATAGGAATCTGCTTTGGGTCAGGAACATTTTCTTACATGGGGACAAAGAGCCCTCACCCAGCCTGTGCTGGGTGGTTCAGCTGAGTTGGGAACATATTTTTTTTCTTTTTCTTTTCCTTTTTTTTTTTGGTCTTTTTAGAGCCGCAAACATGGCATATGGAAGTTCCCAGACTAGGGGTCAAATTGGAGCAGAAGCTGCCAGCCTACACCACAGCCTCAGTAACGTGGAATCTGAGGCACCTCTCTGACCTACACCACAGCTCACAGCAATGCTGGATCCTTAACCCAATGAGTGAAGCCAGGGATCAAACCTGCGTTCTCACGGATACTAGCTGGGTTTGTTACTGCTGCGCCACTATGGGCACTCTGTTTGGGAACATCATTCCATGTCTGGACGTGACGTGTTCACCATTGTTCTGCTTAATGCATGTGCAGTGTATGATGCAACCCCAGTTAGATCTGTTCCCAGTGTAGGGGGAACTGGGTTCTTCTGCAGCACAAGTGCAACCCTCACACCTGCAAACCACACAGTGGGCAACTTCTGGGACTGCCACTCCTGGTGGCAGGCATTGCTTTGCCCTTTGTCATCCTCCCTGCATGGGACTCTTCCCTTGGAGGTGACGTTGGGTGTTAACTGTTCAACAATGCCTATTTCCATTCTACTATAAATCATTAAGAGAAATTATTTCAAAGTGTTGCAAATAATTTAAATGTTGCATGAAATAAGTTACATATGCTGATTTATGAAATTTGAGAGTGGAATCGTATTATCTGATATATTAAAGAAAAAAATTTTCAAAAAAGAAAATCTTCCTACGGCTCTGATAGTAATGCGTATTTTAAAATGACACAACAGTCTACAATGTTGTTCCCAGCCACGGCTGAAGGCTGTGTTGGTGACGTGGCACACTCGAATACAGTATCATTTTTCTCCTTCAAAACATGAGACTCAGGGAGAGGGTTAAAGGCCGGTGACTAAGTCAGCAGAGATGTGCGAACGTGGAACGGAGAAGGACAATGTGCACACTTCTGCAGCCGTGATGGATGGTCCCACGTGGAAATAAATGACGGAGGCGAGACGCTAGTCAGAACGAGGACAAGCATGATACGAATACACAGAAGAGATGAGAGACTGTGTGGCACTGGCAGAGGAAACGACAAAGGCTCCTGCCTCTGCTCCGTTTTCTGGTAACTATTTTTAACCGCTGCTGAGGCCCGGCTGCATTTTCTGACCCTGCAGCCCTGTGATCCCCTGTTATTCCTGATGGTAATAACGGTGATGATGATGGTAGCAGCAGTAATAATAGACGTGTTTGGGGCTAAAATTTACTAAGTGTACGAAAAATATTCTGATGGCCTTCTGGTGTCCAGCCAAGTTGGGGAACTGTCTACCCAGACAGGCTTTAATAACCACATTCTCAAAACAAATTCCTCATAGGAAAGCAGATTCTATCCTGGAAAGCAATTTACCCTTGAAAAGACAAAGTCTTGGTTACCCACATTCAATGGTAGGTTTTTAGAGGGTTGACATAAGCCTTAAATAATCCCAGTCATGTTTGGGGCACGTGGGGGAGCAAGCTACCAGGGCTCAGTTTTTACTATATCTGAAGATCTCAACCAGGAAAGAAGGGCCACTCCAGGAAGAGAGGGCAGAAATGAACAGTCAAGAAACAGACGTAATCGGTCAACCTCAGAGTCAAGGGATTCTCTTCAATGCAGGAGGATAAAGGCTGCTAAATGTCTTTCTCTCACACGTGTCCATGGCACAGAAGTATTAAAAACTAACATGGAAAATGTACTGTAACATATTAGGAGCACCAAACAACATCCTTTTGTTTCTCTACACAATGGTAAATGACACAAAAGGATGTGAAAAGGTAGAGGCATCATACACGCATTGTTAGACAGAATGGAGAGATTGGAAAAGCACTGCCTTTCAAAGCTTCCCAGTGGTCTACACGAGGTGTGGCAGAATTACCGCCAAAAAGCCCTGGAAAGGACTGGAGGGAAAGCATGCATTTCATTGGGTGGCAAGAAGTTAGGAGCCCATGTGAAACAATTTCTACAATATACATGATGATAATGAGCAATTAGGAAGGAAATGGATTACATAACATTCCTTCCCTGACAATAGAGCCAGATGCAGTGTTTCTCACTCTAACCACAAGCATGAGCTACTTGGGAACACTCACTGTCAAGTCCATTAACCAAGTTGTACATCCAGCCTCATGATGCCTCTGTGAAATCAGAGGCACGAATGGAATGATGGCTTTGGATGGAGTTATGACAGAAGTGCAAACTTATTAGGGCGCGTACAGTATTCTGAGGAAGGCTGAGATAGGATGCTCGGGAGAGAATTCAGGGGATGCCCGTGGGTTTAGTGGGTGTTAACAGGAGGCTGGCAGAGGGGTGTGGTGAGAGTTCTCATCCTCTGAAGTCACTATCAAAACTAGTCAATTCCTTATATTCTCAATAAGTCTCACATTTAGTTTCACCTTCCTCTTTCTCTTGGAAAAACGTATATACATAAATATTCAAATATATATATTTGAATATATACATATATTTCCAATCTTAAAACCATGCTTATTTTCTTAGATACATAATTTTCACATATCAGTAATGAAGTAATTCATATTTCCTCAGCATTTGCTTAGATCTTAAAAAAATTACATAGCAGAAGCACCCCCTCCCAAAACATATTGAGGCGCATTGCGTTTCTTTATAGTTCAAAGATTGTCAAATGTGTAGAAATATTATTGAGAGACAATTAAGAAATATCCCAGCTCTTCTACATTGCATAATAATAATAATAATGCTATTTAAATGGCCCTAGGATAGCTACAAATACGTATTTGTTGTCTACAAAGCTATAATGATCCAAATTCTTTTACACAGAAATGGAAGGAAAAGAAGACATGAAAGTGGCACTCTGAATAAACTCGTCTCTTAAAAAATGATTAGTTTTGTCTAACTGGTGGTTCCAAAAACACAGTAAAAATAGAACAGCTACTCTGTCATGAAAATAAGCCTGGATTCATTTCCATTACACTCAGGTGGAATTAAGTTAGTAGCTTTAAAATGTTGCCAGGGAAGTTATCAATAAGTTTAAACCACTTCTGTGATTTAAGTTAGGTTTGGCTCTAGATCAAAGCAGAATGACAAATGAATGTGTCCTATCCTCTAATCTTCAGATTCTACTTCCTGTTACCCAGTCATTTGTCAGAACAAACATTCAGGTTTTATAGCACTTAAGTGAAAGCCCCACGAGGAGCCTTCCTGACTCTAGAAAGCCAAGGGGTGGTTCAGTCTAAGACGGAAGGCCTGAGAAGCAGGGTGGCTGAAGGTCCAAGCGCCAGCCCCAGAGTAGAAGATTGATGCCCCAGCTCTGTGATCAGGGACAAAGGGCATGTTCGCCTTCTCCTGTCTTTCTGCTCCATACGGGCGTTTCCGCAGGTTGAAGGATGCTCCCCACTCTGGGAGGGACCATCTGTTTCACTATGTCCAGGTCACTGATCCAAACGCTAACCTTTTCCCGCTACACCCTCAGAGACGCGTCTAGAAATAATGTCTAACCAGCTAACGGAACATCCTCTGGCTCAAACAAGTGAACCCATAACCATCACAGCCACGGTAACGTCTCCCCAAAGCCTTCTCCCTCATAGTTCACTTTTGCCATGGCCAGAACATTGCACATTAGATCCCATACAAATGGGTTATCTTACAGCTTGAGTCCGTGTTTTCTCTTGGTAAATTTTTACTGAAGGTGAGAAACACCATATTGTGTGTAATTAATCTTCATATCCTCAAAGACCAATGTGTCTCTTGGAATTTTTTTGCGTTACGTATGCAAAGATAGTTTGCCAAAGCTGTCACTTACAGTAAAGTGGAAAATAGGAAACATATCCAAGGAACTCAATGATCTACTAAAAATACTTCCTTAGATCATATTTAAAAAAAAATCTGGCCACTTCTTAATGAGAAGAATCCGAGAAGAGTCAAAATCTGATGATAAACCTGACGCAAGAGGGAACAGTAGCAAACAAACTATAAAATATAAAGGAATCAGGGCATGAAAAGTTTAAAATAAAACTGTTCCTCAACGGATGGCTACTGTCAACTGCCGACAAGATCTTTGAGATACTGTGGATTCTGTCCGAGACTACCACAATAACGGATTTTGTGCAATAAAGTGAGTCACACAATTTTTGTTGTTGTCGTTTTCCAGGGCATATAGAAGTTGTGCTTGTGCTACACTGTAACCTACTAAGTATACAATAGGATTATGTCTTTAAAATAATGGATACACCTTAAATTAAAAAATACTTCATTGCTAAAACAAGGCTAACCGTCATCTGAGCCTTCAGGGAAGCAGAATTTTTTTTTACAACGATAACAGCAAAGAGCACTGATCCCAGATCACCGTAATAATGATGAAAAAGTTTGAAATATTGTGAGAATTACTAAAACGCGACATACCAGAAGCAAAGAGAACCAGCGCTAGTGGGAAAACGGTTTCAGTAGAACTGCTTGATGCAGGGTTGCCACAAATCTCGATGTGTAAGAACTGCAGTCTCTGCAAAGGGCAATAAAGTGAAGTGAAATAGAGTGAGGTGTGTCTGTAATTAAAGATGCTTCAGAAGGTTTTGCCTCAGCATCAAGTTCTTCCAGAGGTTTCCTCCGATGTTGTGGATGTGAGAATAGACTTTTCTTTCTGTGCCTTTTTGTAACGGCTATCTCAACAGGATCTAAATTATGGGGTAAATATTTAATATATATATTTTTTCTTCTTATGGCTGTACCTGCGGCATACAAAGTTCTGGGGCTAGGGGTTGAACTGGAGCTACAGCTTCCAGCCTACAACACAGCCACAGCAGCTCAGGATCTGAGCCACATCTGCAGCCTACACCGCAGCTTGCAGCAATGGTGGATTCTTTACCCATCTATTGAAGCCAGGGATTGAATGTACATTCTCACGACACTGTGTAGGGTTCTTAACCCCCTAAGCCACAACAGGAACTCCAGATAATTTTTTAATGAAAAAAAATTAATGTTTTAATGAAAACATCAGTGCTTTTACAGTGTGTATGTACATATAAATCCACTACTGATGTTATTAAAACCCAGATTCTGATTTAGCACACGTGGGCTGGAGCCTAAGTTTCTGATTTCTTATCATCCTCTGGTGATGGAAATATTGCTGGTTCAACCTCAGTACACATTGTGTAACAGAGTAACACATTTCTCACCCGGCTTTGTGCGGGAGAATTAAACCCTAAAGAAGTGGATGTGTGTGGTTCTCTTCTCAATCCTTCCAAAGATACACAGCAGCATCTTAGACGCAAAGGAGACACACTTCAATTTTTATGCAGCTGATGAGGAAACAGTGGATTATAAAATTGATTTCGCTCGGTGAAGTCAGATGAAGTAAAAGTTGGGGTTGAAATCCTAAATGCTATTTCAGGGTAGTTTAGCTACCTGACATAAATGCGTTCCTATGAAGATATTCTAAACTGTCACTTCCATGTGGTATTGGTGCCACTTTGGGGATATCTCAAAAATAAAGTCCAGAACAAAGAAACTTTGTGTTTCTAAAATTGTTCAGGGGATCCCAGGGAGCCAAAGGACACAAAATTTGTTAGACGTTCTTCTGCAAGTACCAGTTAAACGATCTCAATTTCTTGTCTATCTCTTAGAAAATCATTCTACCTCTCTTAACTAAAAAGTTTAAACCTATTCTACTTTAACAGCACGCAGAAGCTAAAGTAGACTCTCCAGAGATAAACTAGCCCTAACCGGTACCTAGAGTGCTGTTTAGAAACATGGAATTTGCAGTTAAAAACAAAGTATCTAAGTAACATTCTGGATAGCCAAGAAACAAAAAGATCTAACTAACACATTGCTGGAACAGGGTTATAAGATTATCTAGTTAACTCTGGAAATGACTTTAAAAAGCAGGCAACCAGCAGTGCTGATTAAGTAAATTTGGTAATAATGTTAGCATGATTTTTTAAAGAGTTACCACAATGAAACATTTTGTACTTCTTTTCACTGCCCTATTTTCGTGAAAGATTTGACTATAAAGAAGAGTACATCAAACATAAGTGGATGTGCGTCATCATATCTGCAGAATGCTATTTTTAAAATGTGCCAATTAAATATACAATGGATCTTAAGGGATCATTGTGCTTTTTCATCTCATCACACGGTAACACCACAAGAAATAAGAAAAAATTACATTTTGGGGTTACTCTGGCAATGCATATTTTGCAATCTGATCAATTTCATGGATCAAAAGGAAAGTACTCTTGTGCATAGGTAAGAGTCTAAGTAGCCAATGATGAAGTTTACACAATTTTGAAATTCCAATTAATGATGCCCTCTGGCTCCTCCATTAAAATACTATTGCAATTCACTTATTTCATGTTCTAAACAATTGGATTTAAATTGAATCTTTGATGGGAAAGGGTAGAGGAGAACGATCATCAATAACTTTGGAATAGTTCTAATCAAACACCACAGGAGACTCACTTTGAGGATAACTCTTTTGTCAACTTATCAATCCAAATGATCTAATTTTACTTTTCATCTTTAAAACAAATGAATGGATGGTTCAAGCTGTGTAAAAAGAAAAAGAGAGGAGTAAAATACGTAATCCCTCATGAATCAACAGAAACATACGAATCTCTTCATAAGAATGCATTGTATTATCCTGTTTAATAGATTTTTATTCATTAAAGAATTTGATCATTCATGGGGCAAATATTTATTGAGACACCATTAACCGTCAATAACTTCACTGTCTATGTTCACTAAGGATCAAACCATATATGATGTGTGACTTTTGCCATAAAGTAAGCAAGATATGAATACATAATAAATCATGACCAGTGCTGTAATGCAAAAGGACTGATAGAGCAACTAGGAAAATTCATTTTCAGTTTGGTTTGAGGGAAAATCTTTCTGAATAGATCATGCTACCATTGAGACCTACAGGATGAGAAGGACCCAGCCCTTTGGAGGCAGCTATTTGAGCAGAGAGAATAGCTGTGCTTGCGAAAATAGTAGAAAAAGATCAAACCATACTGAGTCTTTGTCTATATCAAGCATAGAACTTCATTCATTCTAGTGAAATCTGGATTCTGCTAAGCAGAGGATTGCAACAATGTGACAAAGAGATGGTTAGATATCACTCAGGCTTCTTTGAGCAGACTGTTCTGAAGTAGGAAAGAGAAGGACAAAGACCAGGAAGAGACACGTCAAGCAGCTAAGACTGGAAGGTTGTTTATACCGGTATTCTAGTGCCCAAAGAAGTGTGAATGAATGTATTTTGCGAGGATAAACTGTTTTAATCTTAGGGGGTTTTTTAACTATAAAGGCTAGGGTGCATTACTTAAGCTATATGATGATGTTACTAGAAAGTGAGAGCACAAGGAGTTCCCGTCGTGGCGCAGCGGAAATGAATTGGACTAGGAACCATGAGGTTGCGGGTTCGATCCCTGGCCTTACTCAGTGGGTTAAGGATCCGGCGTTGCCGTGAGCTGTGATGTAGGTTGCAGACGTGGCTTGGATCTGGTGTGGCTGTGGCTGTGGCCAGCAACTATAGCTCCGCTTAGACCCCTAGCCTAGGAACCTCCATATGCCACAGGTGAGGCCCTAAAATGACAAAAAGACAAAAAAAAAAAAAGGGAGAGAATGAGAGAAATTTTTTTCCAGTTTATTTTTTGGAGTAGGAGAAAATAATTCCCTCCAAGATACTGCATTCTGCAATATACAGTAACTGTTATAAAGTCTATTTTAGAGAATAAAGTTGTTGCTTCCCAAAGAAGAGATAATATCAAGTAAAATCCTAAAATTTAAAAAATAAATCCATAAAATGATTAAAATTAACACATATGCATCATTTTTAGGATTTTTAAAGAGGCATGTGTCTCTAATTTTTCTAAATAGTAGTATCAGAATATCAACAATTATAGAAAGTTTTGGTAGTTTTGAAACAATTTCACATAACGATGTTTCAACTTTATCATGACATTGATATATATATACCGGGAGAAAATGAGGCTTAATGAGATTCTCTTGCTCTCAAGGCAAGGAGTCTAAGCTGTACATATTATATTGGGAAATCAATGTAAATTTTTTAAATATAATATAATACAAATTATAAGAATTAAATGAGAAAAAATATGAAAGAAATTCAAATAATGTCTAATTTATAGCAGACAATAATCATTAGTTATTATTTGAATATTTATCATACAGCAAGTCATGAATATATTTTCCTTATAAAAATAGCCAAAATTAAATTCAAGGCTAAAAATCTAATACTGTTTATTTAAAGTTCATAGAAATAACCACAAAAGCTTGCCCAAATGTAGATTCCCAACACCCCAGTGATAAAGTAGTGCCCTAGAAATTTTTATAAGCCCTCTCTAAGACAGCTATTCTGATTCAAGTGATTTTTGAGAAAATAAAAAGGTCAAATGTTTGCATATATGACATATGCAATTCAACTTTAAATCACTTTATGCATGACGATCATATAATATTGATTATCAAAGTATAAGTAGAAAGAATTACTAGATTTTAGGCAGTGTGCTGGGTCTTTTCATGTGTCATTTAATTTAATCCTCATAATAATCCTCTGAGATAGTTATTGTAACAAACAGCTGCTCATATATGATGAAGGCTAGTCCCATGTTGTCTCACTTTAAAATGTATTGTAGTCTGGGACTTTCTGTTGTGGCTTAATGGTTAATGAATCCGACTAGGAACCATGAGGTTGCAGGTTCGATCCCTGGCCTCGCTCAGTGGGTTAAGGATCCGGCATTGCCGTGAGTGTGGTGTAGGTCACAGACGTGGCTCAGATCTGGCGTTGCTGTGGCTGTGGTGTAGGCTCGTGGGAACAGCTCAGATTAGACCCCTAGCCTGAGAACCTCCATATGCCGTAGGTGTGGCCCTAAAAATCAAAAAGACAAAAATTATGATACAAATGTAATTAGTGTCAGGATAAGTGTGCGTATATTTAGAGAACTAAAAAAAATGCTTAGGAGTTCCCATTGTGGCTCAGTGGTAACGAATCTGACTAGTATCCATGAGGATGTGGATTGGATCCCTGGCCTTGCTCAGTAGGTTAAGGAATCAGTGTCAATGTGAGCTGTGGTGTAGGTTACAGATGAGGCTCAGATCTGGCACTGCTGTAGCTGTGGTGTATGCTGACAGCTTCAGCTCTGATTAAACCCCTAGCCTGGGAACTTCCATGTGCCACAGGTGTGGCCCTAAAAAGCAAAAATGAAAAAAATGCTTAGAAGAGAGTGCTAATCAGTCTGGAGCTGTCAGAGAGTTTCCTGAAAAGCTTTTATCTAGATAAATCACAATAAGATAATGAAATGACCTGATTAACTTGATAAAAACAGAGAATGATGCAAAAAAAAAGGGAAGGTATTAGTTGATATATATGTACAATATATATTATATACTTATAATATATACATAATACATTTACAGATATAATAATACAAATATATTTTATATTCACTTCTTTTAAGATTAATTTTCAGCTGTTAAATCTCAAGATCAATTTTACAAAATGAATTATGAGTTAAAGCAGAGTAACAGATCTATACAGATTGCTTTATATTTCCAGAAAAATTAAAGTGAATAGTATTAAATTTTTATTAGACACAATTAGCCAAAATCCCTCTGTATATATCTTACAAATATATTAATTAGGTCCAAAGTAACTTTTTTTTTCTGGGTAGACAATGAGTTTTCTTATTGATGAAGTTGATATATTATTTTTAAAATGTGTGATGCATAAAAACATAATATTATTTGGAGTTCCCATCATGGCTCAGTGGTTAATGAACCTGACTAATATCTATGAGGACACGGGTTCGATCCCTGGCCTTGCTCAGTGGGTAAAGACTCTGGCACTGTGGTGAGCTGTGGTTAGCTTGCAGATGTGGTTTAGATCTGGCATTGCTGTGGCTGTGGTATAGGCCCGCAGCTACAGCCCCAATTGGACTCCTAACCTGGGAACCTCCATATACCACAAGTGTGGCCCCCCCAAAAAAGACAAAACACACACAAATATATATTTTTTTAGAAAGCATGAACACGTATTACTAAGCACCTAAAATTTGATTAAAACATTTTGTTACATCATATATATTTTTAATTTAGAGCAAACTGAGCAACTAATTTTCTGTGTGAATATCTATATATCTCATTTCTCTAAAGTTCAGAGACCCATACCTACCTACTGGGGAACATATGACAAAACAATGATTTTCTCAGAGAGCTACACGAACAAAGCAATTACTTTGAAGATGTTTTCCCTCATTATTTGAAGGCCCAGGTCCTCTGTTAAAGCTAAACACTGATGTATAAACTAAAACATTGTCAACTTTATGAAACTAAGACAATCATACGAAAGGATGTCAATTGTCTATTTGTGTTTCAGGTTGTAGGTTCCAGTGTCATTTGGTCGTTAATATGCAATTTCTCCAGCGTACTGTATTATCTGAAAATTGGTAAAAATAAATAAACAAATAAAATTATGCACCTTGATTAATTTATATTCTTATTTTTCCTCCCATACTGTCCTTTGCTAATCAACCAATATTATCCATTGCATTCATTTCTCTAAATTTTAATATATGAGCATCCAACTCCTTAATTCAATATATCTCTTAGGGTGAGGTTGCCTAAATTTACACTTTAAAAATAAAATTCTAAAGAGACTTCCAGTTTTCATTCCAATATGTAAAAAATTATACCAATTTCTCATAAGCAACCATACAAGACAAAAGAAAGTGGACAATTTTAAGTGCTGAAATAGCAGAACTACCATCACAGAATTATATATCAAGTGAAATGGCCCTTTAAAAGTGAAATTGAAATAAAAATTTTATTAGAAAAACAAAAAGAGTATTGATTGATTTCAACCATGACTTTCAAGAAATGTTAAAAGAAGTTCTTCAGGGAAAATAAAAATGATATGTGTCAGAAGTACAGGACTAATGACAGAAAGAAAAATATAGGGAAAAGAGTAAAAAAGGTAAAATATTTTATTTTTCTTATTAATTGATCTAATATATAACTGTTTAAAATATTAATAGTCACAATTCTTTGAGTGATTACAGTAAATGGGTAAGTGAAATAAATGAGAGAAATATTATGAGATGAAGGAGGAAGAAATTGTGAATAAATACTCAGTTATAAATACTTCCACTGCAAGTGAAGTGATATAGTGTTATTTGAAATGGCATTTAAATTAGGTGTCAACATACACTGCAAACTCTAGGGTAAGTATAAATTTTAAAAAATTGCATAATTGATATTCTAAAGGCATAATATGTAAACACATGAAATGGTCAATAAATACTCCAGAAAGCAGAAAAATATGGGATAAGGGGAAAGAATGAATGAAACAAATAGGAAACAGTTACAAACATAGCAGATTTTAATCTAACTATATCCATAATTAATTTAAATATGAATGGTACAAATACATTTATTAATAATACACAATACTATCAGAATGGATAAAAAGAGCCATGTAACTATACATTTTATGCAATGCGCCACTTTAAAGCTGAAAACTCAGATAGGTTAAAAGTAAAGGAATTAAGGGCATTATTATATTTTAGAAGGGATATCCTATAGATATCTATTAAGTCTAACTAGTTTAATGTCTCTTTAAGACCACTGTTTTTGTATTGAATTTCTGTCTGGAGATCTGCCCGTTGATGTAACTAGGATGTTAAAACGCCCTACAATTGTATTGTCTATTATTTTCAAGTATACATGGACATTCTCTAGTACAGATCACATGCTAGGGCACAAAACATGTTTCAACAAATTAAGAGGACAGAGTTATATCAAATATTTTTTCGGACCATAACATTACAACACTAGAAATCAAAAACAGGAAGGAAAATGGGAAAAACACAAAGATGTGAAGACTAAACAATGTGCTACTAAAAAAGCTGATGTGTCAATGAAGAAATTAAAGAGGAAGTCAAAAAATACATCAAGAAAATGAAAATAAAAGCAGAACTTTCCAAAATCTATGGAATACAACAAAAGCAGAATGAATAGGGAAGTTCATAGTGATAACAGGTCTACCTCAAAAAAGAAAAAAAAAAGAAAAATCTCAAATGATATAACCTACTGTCTAAAGGAATTAGAAAAAGATTAACAAAACTCAAAAATTTAAAAAAGAAATAGAGACCAAATTAAAAAAAAGAATGAAAAGAGAGGTTTTTTTTAAAGATAAATAAAATTGAATAGTCTTTAGCTAGTTTCATTAAGAAAAATAAAGAAGAGCCAAACAGGCAATAATAATAGAAAGAGAAGAAATTGCAGCCAATAACACAGAGATACAGAGCATCTTAAGAGACTATTATGAACAAGTCTATTCTAACAATTTAGACAACACAGAGGAAATGGATAACTTTCTAGAAACATACAATTCCCTGAATGAGAAAGAAATAGGCACTCTTAAAAGACTGGTACTGAGACTGAATTAGTAGTAATAATAATAATAATAATAATAGTAATAAAAACTCACAGAAAACAAAAGTCCAAAACTAGATGGCTTCACAGGGGAGTTCTATCAAACATATATAGAACAGTTAGTACCTGTCCTCAAAATATTTCAAAAAGAAAAAAGAAAAAACTGAAGAGGATAGAACATTCCCAAGTTGATTCTAAGAAGAAACATTACACTGATATAAAACCACACAAAAAAGTATTAAAAAAAGAAAAATCATTAGCCAATTATCTCTGATGTATACTGATGTAAAAAATCCCCCAATAAAATATTAGCAAAGCTAATTCAACAATATATAAAAAGAATCATACATCATGATCCCATGAGATTTATTTAAACATGCAAGGAAGATTCAGTATTGACTTATCAATCAATGAACTAAATCACATTAACAAAAGGAAGAACAAAAATCACATAACCATCTCAGCAGACACAAAACTCTCATAAAGTTGCTATAGAGTAAACGTATCTTAATAAAGGTGTTTATGAAAAAACCACAGCTAACATTATACTTAATGCTAAAAAGCTTTCAGCTTTTCTCTAAGATTAGGAATGAGACTAGGATGTCCCCTCTTCCCACTTCTATTTAATATAGCATTGTAAGTTATAAGCACAGTGATCAGACAAGAGAAAGGAATAAAAGTCATCCAAATTGAAGATGCTGTTGATAGAAAACCCAAAAGTACCCCCCAAAAAAATTATTAGAACTAATAGTTACATTCAGTGAAGTTACAGGATAAAAGATTAATATACAGAAATTTATTGTTTTTCCATACACTAATAATAAATTATCAGAAAGAAGAAGCAAGAAAACAATCCTATTTACAACTGCATCAAAAAGAATAAAATATCTAAGAATAAAATTAACCAAGAAGGTGGAAGACATATATTCTAAAAACTATAAAACACTGATAAAGGGAACTGAGATGATAGAAAGAAATGGAAAGATATCCCATGTTCATGGATCGGAAGAATATTGCTAAAATGTTCCCAATACCCAAAGCAATCTAAAAATTCAAATCAACCCCTACAAAACAGCCATGACATTTCATACAAAACTAAAACAAATAATCCTAAAATTTATATAGGACTGAAAAAAGACCCTAAGCTGGCAAAGCAATCTTGAGAAAAAAGAACAAAGCTGGATGTATCATACTCTCTGGTTTTAGACTATACACAAAGTTATAGTAATCAAAACAGTATTGAACTAGCACAACAACAGACACACAAATCAGTTAAACAAAGCAGACAACCCAGAACAAACCCATATATGGTCAATTAATCCATAAATCAGTTAAACAAAGCAGACAACCCAGAACAAACCCATACATAGAGACAACCCAGAACAAACCCATACATGGTCAATTAATCCATAAAGAAGAAGGCAAGAATTTACAATGGGAGAAAGACAGTCTTCCATAAGTAGTGCTGGGAAACTTGGACAGCTACATATTAAAAAATAAAATTAGAACATGTTCTGATACCATATATGAAAACAAACTCAAAATGGATTAAAGACCTAAATGTAAAACCTGAAGAGCATAAAAATTCTAGAAGAGAACATAGGCAAAACACTCTTTGACATAAATCACAACAATATTTTCTTAATCCATCTCCTAAGGAAACCAAAGCATAAATAAACAAATAGGACTTAATTAAATTTAAAAGCTTTTGCACAGCAAAGGAAACCACTGACAAAGCTAAAGACAACTTACTGAATGGGAGAGAATATTGACAAATCCAATGACTCATAAAGGGTTAATATTCAAAATATATAAACAGTTCATACAAACATTTAAAAAAAGGCTGATGGGAAGGTAAATTGGTGAAGCCTCTATGAAAAGCAATTAAGGCAGTTCCTCAAAACACTAAGGATGAACTATCTATTCAATTCCTGGGAAAACAGCAAAAGAGAACCAAGTCACCACATTCAAGAGATCCTCTTAAATATTTTTACAGATTTCTCATCAAAAAAAAAATGTAGATGCTAGAAGGCAAAGGGCTGGTAGAAGTCTCTGGTTTCCATGAGTTCAAGGAGAGGGGTAAGACTGAAACTTGGAAGCACAGGAGGTTTTTGTGGTGGAAAAACTACTCTGAATGAGTACATAATGGATACGTAACACACTGCATATGTAAAAACTCACAGAAGTTTACAGCTCAGTTTACAGAGATCCTTAAACAATTAAAACAAAAAATTCATTGATGAAATCAAAGAAATGAAGGAAGAAATGAAGACTGTGAGAAAGGAATTAAACTATACTGCAAATGTCGCTACATCAGTAAAGGACAGGGTGGAGCTGAGTCACTTCGGAAAGATAGGATTTGTGAGACTAGAGGAAAAATCACATGCACAGAAATACTTCACTTGACCAGACAAAGCTGTATCCCACAGAGTACAAATTAACAATTGAGATACTGCTTTTCATGTACACTGAGATTTAAAAAGTAAATAAATTGATATTTCTTACTGTTAAGAACGGAGTTTCTTACATTTGAAGGGAAAAATTACAAATAAGTGAGGGGATAAGGCTGGAATGAACCTACAGCAATAGCTTAGAATTGGAGAGGTCAGTATGAAATTATTTTAGGTCAATATAGACAAAGATGTTTTCATATGGAAATGCTTATAGATATGTTTTCAGTTAGTATACATTCATGTGTTTTTTGCCCTTTCAGTTTAGTGTCCTAGAAGAAACAACATTTAGCAGCAAGAGTATATATGTTGCACCCAGATCTTTGTTTTTTAAAGCCCTTTATTAAATGCTCATAATTATGGGTATGTCAAAGGGACACAGCATACAAGTGAGAGGTCCCAGCAGCCAAAGCTGAAACAACGTGAGCAACAAAGTAAATGAAGGTAGTATTGGAGTATAAATGTCAATACAAAATACACACCGACACTGACGCAAATAAATTATTCAGTAAGTAAATAAAGGAGAAGGGACGAATCTTCTGTGCGGAATTCCAGGAAATTCATATACATTCTTCCCTCAAAGTCATGCATGGCAAATCATCATCTTCTGGAAAGCCTTACTAAAATTACTAACATTAGATTTACATTTCATTAATATGCAACACCTGTCTCTGTAGTTAACTGTCTAAAATATTCACCACCCTTGCTCCCAGGAAATAATATAATTTGTTTAATTTTCTGAGCTTTGCTGCCAAAATAAATAAATAAATAATGAATGAATGAATGAATGAATGAATGAATGAAAAAGAGCAAACTGTCTTAGGTTTGCTCCCTGCCCTGGAAGCAGCTCTATACAAGTGTCAAGGACAGTCTTCCTGTCACATCTGAGCCCCTATTACTTGTCAGATTTACAGAAATGTTCTACAGTCAATTAAGCTGGAGGTGTTTTTATTGTAAGTTCAACTCTAGAATTAACACTGAGAGGCCTCGCCCCCATCACAGAAGTGTAATGGAAAATAAGCCTTCTTTTTTCTTCCCTTCTCGTGTCATCTTGAGAAGCCAGGAAGAACTGGTGCTAAGGAGCTCATTGCCTGTCACTAGATGTCAATATCTGACAGATTCCTTCAGTTCTCTGAAATTCTAGAGCTGCGAGAATAGAAAGTAAAGCATAAAATCTCAAGACAGCACTGAAAGAAATTAGTGATTGTTCTTAAAGTGGGAAAAGAGGAAATGAGTTCACTGATAACTATTACTTATCTCAAGTAAAAAAAAATGATATAAAGGGAAAATAACACACCTATTCTGAATAAAAAGTTCAATAACTAGCTAAAGAAAAGAACTGGGCATGTAAAATTTCAAATACATATCATATTGTTAAAATAAAGGACTGAGATTATTAAAATATTATTTTTAAAAGACTATCTTATGATGTAACAAATTGTTGTACTCTTTATTTTTATTTTTTTTTGGGGGGTCGTGCTTGCAGCATGCGGAAGTTCCCAGGCCAGGGATCGAACCCATGCCACAGCAGCAACCTGAGCCACTGCAGTGACAATGCAGAACCTTAACCTCCTGAGCCCCAGGAGAATTCGTGTTATACTTTTTTATATTCTCACAATGAAAAGCTTTGTGCTTGCTTTATGCTTGTTCAACTACCCTTCTCTCTTCATAAAATGTACACTGAGTGATCTAAATGGATTTTGGACATTGACGATTTAGGGTTGAAATAAAGGACTCCATCGCTCACTAGCTGAAAATGCTTAACCAAGTTATTTCCCCATCCTAAGTCTCAGTTTTAAGTGTAAAATAAGAAAACACCACCTACCACATAGAAATGACAGACAGCTGCGAAGGAATTTATATGTAAATGTTTAAAAGACTCAAATTGGGGATAGAATTAGAAAGATTGTTATGATAAAAATATTAGCAATACATAGTTTTCTTCTCAGATAAAAAAAAAAAATCAGCCACCTGTAAAATGTACGGCCTCTTAGTTTGGGTGAGTGCCGCGTATGGCATAAATTGCATCCTTCCTAAGATTCATAGGTTAAGCACTCCCACGAAGTATCTACTTTAGAATATGATCTTATTTTGGAATCAGGGTTGTAGTAGTTACATTTAGTTAGGATTTCATTAGAGTAGAGTAGGGAAGGCCTCTAATCTGATGTGACTGGTGTCCTTATCAAAAAGGGAAATATGGACACAAATGTGCTTGCAGGAAAAACACGATGTGAAGGTGAAGGCAGAGACCCAGGGGAGGCTTCTATGAGCCAAGGCGTTTCTGAGATTGCAGTCGACACTCAGAACCCAGGAGAGAGGCATCAACGACATTCTCTCTCAGAGCCTTCAAAATCAACCAACTTGGCTAACTAACTCAAAAAGACACCTTATTCTTGGACTTCTAGCCTCTGAAAGACAACTTTCTATACCCAATTTGCAGTACTTTGTTATGGCAGCCTTAAAAGATGAATACTAGTTTGTTTTTTTTTAAAACTAGTAAAAAAAAAAAAAACTAGTTAAAATAGACCTAATACAAGTTTGATTGCCAGTGCATGGTTTTCTATAGAGTTGGCCTTCCTTATTTGAAATCTCCATACATTGCAAAACTTCACCTAATCCCTTCTCTACCAATTTAATTTGTTGCTGTACTGCTCATTTTGTTAACCCTTTCTTGCCTTATGCCTATAAATATTTAGGTAGAAACAACCCTCCGTGGCCACTACCACAGTCATCTTTCTTCTAACTCAGGATAATCTTTAGCACATGATTCACTAGCATGTAACTTCTTTCTCAAAGATGTCTTTCAATTACCCATCCCTTTGAATTTTTTTAACAAACTTCTCTAAGTTTACCATTTTAAGGAACTAATCAAAATCATCCATTTCAATAAGCAGCTACAATAATTCTTTTAAAAACACCTCCCTAAGCAGTCCTTTTATGAAAACCACACTTAAAATAGAATCTCAGTCACGCAATGACCCACTGGGCTCTGTTTTTCTTACCTAGGATTGATATTTAATATTTATAGGCTCGGAGTTCTCGTCATGGCTCAGTGGTTAATGAACCTGACTAGGAACCATGAGGTCACAGGTTCGATCCCTGGCCTCACTCAGTCGGTTGGGGATCCGGCATTGCTGTGAGCTGTGGTGTAGTTCGCATACGTGGCTCGGATCCCGTGTTGCTGTGGCTGTGGTGTAGGCCAGCAGCTATAGCTCTGATTGGACTCCTAGCCTGAGAACCTCCATATGGTGCAGGTGCGGCCCTGGAAAAGACAACAACAACAAAAATTGTAGGCTCAATTTCCTGATCTTCTTCCCCTAAAACGGAGCTCTCAATGGACAAGGATTTTTGTTTGTTCAGTTTTACCAACAGGACCTAGAGAAATGATCACGTGTGTATTCTCTCCACATTACATCTTTAGCCCATATGCATCTGTAACCCCCAAAAGTTTAGTAAATTATTTTGTAATAAGTGCATAAATGACTAAGTGCATTCCCTGAAAAGCAGGCATTATGCAGATGCAGTGCGTACGGCATAACAGAGACTTGGGGAAAGAAGTGTGGTCATGATTTATAGGAGCTTATACTCTGGAGAAGAAGATACACTTTGGCCAAATAATTTCAAAATAAATACATGGCATTGTAATTCAGAATAATGCCACACAGGAAGGAGGCAAGATGCTTTATACGAGGAGATAAAATAGGTGATCCACTTTCATCAGAGAGGTTAGGAAAGGCGTTTCTAAGGGAAGGAGTTTAGAGCTGACATGTGTCTGAACCATCCAAATACCGAAAAATGTTCAAGACAAAGGACCATCATTCGCAAGTCTCCACGACAGAGGACTGCAAAGGTCAGAATGTCCAAAATAGAAAGACTAAAATTATACTGCGGTATGAAATGAACATTTCCGTGGGAAATCTGTAGGACAGCTTATGGGAGATTTGTTTTATCCTAAGAGCAATGAGAACTTCTGAGATGGCTAAAGTTTTGAGAGAGCTAATATAATCACATATATGATGGGGGAATAAAACAAGATCATTGCGTCTATAATGTTAAGGGCAGATGACAGGGTGAATGCAGGTGAAAGACGTGGAAGGAGTCTATAACATTTCCCGTGGGAGGAGTTGTGAGTGTCAATTGGTGACAGAGAGGGAGAAACAGGGAATGGATCTTAGAAATGTTGAGGATGAAAAAATACAAAGGCCTTAGCCATCAATGAGCACCTGTGAGTGAAGCAGCTGGACATATGACTTATTGCTGGTTTGATGGCCTGCAAAAAAGGGATTGAACCTCGCCATGTACTGAAATACACACGACTTTTAAAAAATGTGCTAATTAAGGTGTTAAGGAAAGGGACTGATTGAAATATGTTTCCCATATGTAAGATTCAGTTAGGATGTTAGGTAAATGGTTAGGGCCCAGTGGAAAAATTACATGTTACAAAGTAATGACGCAGTTGAATATAGGTGATAATTGCATTTTTGTGAATGGGGTATTTAGAGACAGACTATCCTTTAAGAAATAACTAGGTAGACAAGATAAGAAAATAGCATGGCCATCAAAAAGAGGTTTTTTTCCATTGAGAAAAGAACATTTTAGCAGCGTGACGTTGCGACAATTTTAAATGAATTACGCACTACCAATGGTTGCTTTATTTTTCCCATGAAGAAAACTGGTGATATTAACACTGTGTGTCGCTGTATGTGTGTGTGAGTGTGTGTGAAGTTTAGAGAATAAGTAGTTTAGAAAGTAATTACACAAACCAGATATAACTCAAGCACGGTATCTTATCTCCATATGCTAGCTATGAATCTTTCATTTTGTATTAACTTCTCTTACAAATTAGATGTTAAACTCTATGATAAACACATTATTTTGTGAGAAAAAATTAGCACCTGTTTTAGTTTTCTACTCATGTATGATTTATCCACATCATGAATTCTTGAGGGAAAATCATGCTCTTTATTACAAATAAGACAATTTCTGGAGGAAACTGCAGAAAACATTTACATGTTTCTATATGTAAATATTTTTTTTAAAATAAACAAAAGTATCCATTAAAACATAGAGATCTGGGGACAGAGGCATCTCAGTGTAGTAGTTATGGTTACAAACACTCCCTTAATTATTTATGATTCCTTATTATTTCTAATATTTTAAGCATTGCTCTTAATAAGTACATTATTAGACTCCAAACTATAAAGTTCTTTATTTTTTACACATTCAAAAATTACGGCGTCATCGATTATCCCTAACTTTATGATAGCAATTTTTTCATAGTAAATGTTTCCAAAAAATGATCAAATTTCTTTGTTGGTGGTGGTATTCTTTTGAGAAATTTGCTCTCAGTCAACTTTATGGTTAAATTTTACAATATTCCTTCGAATGTTATAATGACTCACAAAATAGTAGGTTCAAAGCAGTAGTTGTGAGTGTTCAGTTATCTACCCTTTTTAGTAAGATTTAATAAATACATTATTAGTGAATTTGATTCTTGGGACTGACCTAATAAAGCACCGTAAACAGCAGAAATTTATTTTCTCAAAATCCTGGAGTCTAGAACTCCAAAATGAAGCTATCAGCAAGACCATTCTCCCGTGAGACCTGCAGAGGAGGCCTTCTTGCTTCTTTCTAGCTTCTGGGGTTGTGATGGCCATCTTTGGCATTCCTTGGCTTGCAACTGCATAACTCCAAGCTCTGTACTAATTGTCACGTGATTCTCCTTATGTGGTTGCCCTCAAGTGGTCTCCTTCTTATAAGACCCTAAGTCACATTGGCGTTGGGATTCACCCTACTCCAGTATGACCCTGTCTTAACCAATTACACCTGCCATGACTTTGTCCAAATCAGGACACATTCTGAGGCACTGAGAGTTAGCACTCTAATATATCTTTTGCTGTGAGACAGAATTCAACATATAACAAGTAGTGACCATATAAACCCATCAATAATGTGAGTCTGTTCTTTGTCTTAAGTCCAGGAGAGATTAATTTTGTCACTTCATCTATTCATGCATATTGATGTTATTTATTAATACCTATCAAGAACATATAGTAGACACATAAATGCAATGGCTAAGGATGAAACGGCTGGGGGAGGAAGGAATTGGGAGGGCAGCATAACATATATACACTACTCTATAAAACAGACGATTCATAAGAATTGGATAGTACAGGAAAATCTATTCAGTAGTTTGTAATAACCTATATGGAAAAAAAGAATAGATCTATTTATCTGCATAACTGGTTCACTTCACTGTACATCTGAAACTAATACATCATTGTAAGTCAACTACACTCCAATAAAAGTTAAAAAAAGAATGAGAAAGAATGAGTACTCTGGAGATAGACTCATAGATTCAAACTCAGGATACCCAGAGTTTTTGTTCTTGGATGTTAGAAAAATTACCTACTCTGTTTGTGGCTCAATTTCCTTATTCTTAAAATAAATATGATAATGGTATTGAATTTATCAGCTCTTTATTAAAGTAAAATGAATTCACAAAGAGCTTATAAGAGGCTTGACATAAAACAAGAAGTCCATAAGTATCATTTTCTATTATAACACAGTATGTGAATGATACTCAAAATACACCTATAAAAGAAAAATATTAAAAGGCTGCCAAGGACTTTTGGTGCAGCCCATGATAGAAATAGTTCCTGGGAATGAGCCTCTTAGTAGAAGGGCTTGAAGTGCTATCAATTCAGCCAGCACTTCAGGCTCTATGACCCTATAGAACAGTGGAAAACACGAGGTATTATTATATTCCATATGTTTGTATTTTCTCCCAAAGGTTAATTTCTAATACCTAAAAAGAAAAGTAAAAGAGTATTAGCAGAAAGCTACAGTGCTTTGTGACAAGAAAAGTCCAAGGCTAGAGATGAGGGAACCACAAAGAAAAAAAACACAAAAATCATCACCATCATCAAAAAAAAAAAAAAATCTGCTTCCTATCATTGGACTAATCCTAAACTGCACATGCACATGGTGTGAACTTCTAGGAAGCAACAGCTGTTTTTTTACTGCAGGTATATTAACAACTCTTTGAGGCTAAAGAGAAAAAAAATTTTTTTTTTCTTTTTAGGGCCACATATGTGGCATGTCAAAGTTCCAAGGCCAGGAGTTGAACTGGAGATGTAGCTGCCAGCCTACACCACAGCCACAGCAATGCAGAATCCAAGCCGTGTCCACTACACCAGAGCTCACAGCAACGCTCAGATACTTAACCCACTCAGTGAGGCCAGGGATCAAACCCACATCCTCATGGATACAGGTTTGTTACTGCTGAGCCACAATGGGAAGCCCCAAAGCAAAAGCTTTAATTCAAAATCCAGCTAAGGTGGAAAAGCTTTGATCAACTCCCTTCATTTCAGAGTTTACAAGACAAAGGGGGAGGAGCAGTATCGGGGCACAATCTAGGATTAAGAACTATGTCCTAGGAGTAAGGGCAAATTCAAATAAATAAGACCTAACCAAACCAAAACACAACATTTCAGAAAATTAAGGTGAATCAATTATTCTGTGCATCTTCCAAAAGGGAACGTTATCTAAACAATATGACTGACTGACATGACATCCCCCAATGAGTGCTGAATATACTATTCTCATGCGCCCATGGAACTTTTTCTAAAACAGTTATAAGTTGAGTCACAAAGAAAATCCTAATATTTCACAAGCTGCAATACAGCAATATTTCACAAATACAGAACATTTTGAAAAAAAAATACAGAACAAAGTACTAGGGAATACAAAAAATAAATAAATAAAAATACTTCTACATAATCCATAGGTGTGGAAAGTACATTAGAAAATATATTGAAGAAAATAAAAATGCAGCATATCAAATTTGTGATGCAGCTGAACCAGAACTTGAAGTAAAAGTATAGCTTTTAATGAGTATATTTGAAAAGATAGGTTAAAAACCATTCATGCAAGTTTCCAATTGTAGGAGTTAGAAAAGTAATGACAAATCAAAACCTTCCCAATTGTGAGGTAAATTTCTAGAAAGTAGAGAAAAAACAATTAAGAATATATAAATGAGGTAGAAGAAAGGTAAGGGACCTAGATACTTAAGAGAACATGCTCATTAAGTTAAACAGTTCTCTCTCTCTCTTTTTTTTTTTTTTGTCTTTTTGTCTTTTTGTCTTTTCTAGGGCTGCTCCCACGGCATATGGAGGTTCCCAGGCTAGGGGTCTAATTGGAGCTGTAACCACCAGCCTACGCCAGAGCCACAGCAGTGCAGGATCCAAGCCGCATCTGCAACCTACACCACAGCTCACGGCAATGCCGGATTCTTAACCCACTGAGCGAGGCCAGGGATCGAACCCGCAACCTCATGGTTCCTACTCAGATTCGTTAACCACTGAGACACAACGGGAACTCCAAGCTAAACAATTCTTTAAAAATAGATTAATATATATGATGAATGAAAGCTGTCCCTACGTAGCTGCATCATACATAAAGAAGGGTCCAGCAGTTCCCGTGGTGGCGCAGTGGTTGACGAATCCGACTAGGAACCATGAGGTTGCGGGTTTGATCCCTGGCCTCGCTGAGTGGGTTAAGGATCCGGCGTTGCCGTGAGCTGTGGTGTGGGTCGCAGACGCAGCTCAGATCTGGCGTTGCTGTGGCTCTGGCGTAGGCCGGGGGCTATGGCTCCGATTAGACCCCTAGCCTGGGAACCTCCATATGCCACAGGAGTGGCTCGAGAAAAGGCAAAAAGACAAAAAAAAAAAAAAAAGAAGGGTCCAAATGCTAAAACAACAAAAGCGACGACAAGAACAGAATTCTCCTAACCCAAGAAAACAAAATCTACTGGAAAAGATAGGAGAAACGATTGGTATCATAGTAATATAAGCAAGGCTGGAAAGAATACTTATAAAACTATGCTGTAGCAATCCCAGCAAAATCAAAAAAAAAAATCCTGAATCTAGAATTTACATGCAGTATATTCTTAATGCATATTTGACAACAGACTAAGCAAATGTGAGAACATCAAGAACTCAAAATGGTATGTCAGTTATACTCTTTCTAAGGAAAGCAACACTAAGATTGTTAGTTAAGAAACCAGTACTTTAACTTCATCTGATGGACTATAGGAGAGACAGAAAAATGGGATCTAAGAAATGAGATCTATAAAATGTCATCATAATGTTAAAGTATTATAACACAGGAATTCTGAGAAATCAGAGGAAAATGTCTTTAAGTAGAACACTTTACAGTTTTAAGATTCTGGAAAACATCAGTGATACAGTCAAAGCATATGCTTTTAAGTGTATCAGCTAAAGAAGATTAAAATCTTTGCAAGGGAATCCATTTCTAGTAGCCAAGGTTGTTCAGCTATCAACTCTGACCCTCTGACCAAAATCTGAACTGAAGGAACTGCCAAAAATATCCTCAAAAATATCAAAGTTGTTGAAAAACAGTAGGAAAATATCAAGTTAAAATTTCAGTGAAAGAGGAACTCAGAGAAGCAGATTATGTTTTGATGATATTTGCCAAGTCTTATAAAAATTGAACTGTAGTTTTCTTGGCTTTGTCTAAAATGGGAGACATAGACAAAGTCCAGCACATGGCAAGGTGGATGACCTTCCAGATAAAGCAGACACATCAAAAGAAAACACCTTCAATGCCGGATGAAACAAATATATTATCTTTAGCCCCTACCCAAAGAGAACTGATATAAACGTTACTGTAGCAGGAAACAAAGTTAGAAGTCAAAATGAGAATCTGCAAGTTAAAGCAAAAGGCTCATCTTCACCTGCATTTGCAGACCAAATTTATACAATATAGGTGTTAAAAATATAAATTCTGAGTTAAGTATAAAACATCTGAGAGGCAACACTCCCTGGTGTCTGGCATAGCAAAGAGTCATTGTTTATGGTGGAAATTATCTTAAAACTAAAAGCTTCTCCAAAACAATTTCTCAAGAGAGTGTACATAACTTAAAATTAAAAAAAAAAAAAAGCAAGTTAATGAGGCAGTACATGCCATCATCCACAGGGTGTAGAAACAGACCTGTGAATATTCATAAACTGGAATCATCAGAGAAGGAAAACAAAATCGATGCTCACTCTACTTAAAACAGACACACACACACATCACACAATTTATGACATACACACAGACACACACACATTATAATAAAGTTTTAAAAGATTTTCAGGGCAATTACTGGTTTTGCACTCAAGGAACTTGCTACTTGCCACTCCTTCCTAACAACAAGCAGGTGAACAGTCTGATAAAGAAACAGACCTTGGGGAGTTCCCGTCGTGGCGCAGTGGTTAACAAATCCGACTAGGAACCATGAGGTTGCGGGTTCGGTCCCTGCCCTTGCTCAGTGGGTTGACGATCCGGCGTTGCCGTGAGCTGTGGTGTAGGTTGCAGACGTGGCTCAGATCCCGCGTGGCTGTGGCTCTGGCGTAGGCCGGTGGCTACAGGTCTGATTCGACCCCTAGCCTGGGAACCTCCATATGCCGCGGGAGCGGCCCAAGAAATAGCAAAAAAAAAAAAAAAAAAGACCAAAAAAAAAAAAAGAAAAAAGAAACAGATCTTCCTGAACTGGAATAAGAGTTGAAACTCCAAGGAAACAACGGTCCCCTAGATTAGAGAGACAGGCAGGTGAGTGCAGGGGATAACCGCTTACCTGAGCAGACACTTGCAAAGAGAGACTGCCATGGCCACCACTGCCAGGAGAGGAAAAACTAAACTTTCACAGATAAATTCCTGGAGGCTCAGGGAAGTTAAGTCTGAGTTACAAATGACAGAGGGACCCAGGGAGCCGTGGCCTCCACACTGTGAGTTTTGCCTCCAGAATCCTGACAAGTTCCCACAGTGCATAGTGGAGAAAATTCACCTCCTGTATCACACTGGGGGTGGGGAAAAGGACCATTTTGAAATACACCAGAGCATGCTGCTCTCAGCAAGAAATACTTCAAGAAAAACTACTTACCCAGAACCTAACCTGGGGTTTGATCCGTTTAGCTGACTTTAAGGCTCAGCTGTAGCTTTTTTTTGTGTGTGTGGGGGGGGGAGGGAAATACATAATTCCAAAGCATCTAGTCCCTCTGTCCCACCTAAGGGGACTGGGAGTAGAAAGAGACTGCACAGTTCGGAGGTGCAAGCTCATAAAAAGACGAACCGTAAGACTAGAGGATATTCACCTCCACCTGCACATTACAACAGACCTATCACAGCACTACCTTTTGCATCACATACAGCTATCAAGAAACCATTTCCAGGGAGTTCCCTTCATGGCTCAGAGATTAACAAATCCAACTAGGATCTATGAGGATTAGGGTTCGATCCCTGGCCTTGTTCAGTGGTTAAGGATCCGGCGTTGCCATGAGCTGTGGGGTCAGTTGCAAAGGTGGCTCGGATCCGTGTTGCTGTGGCTCTGGCGTAGGCTGGCAGATGTGGCTCTGATTCGCCCCTGAGCCTGAGAACTTCCATATGCCACAAATGGGGCCCTAAAATAGCAAAAAAGAAGAGAATAGAAAAAAGAAACCATTACCAGACATAGCAAAAGGCAAAAAAAAAAAAAAATCACAACTTAAAGAGACAGAGCAAACATCACAACTAGACATGGCACTGTCAGATGGGGAAATTTAAACACTGATTATCATTCTAGGGCTCTAATGGATAAAGCAGACATCTAAGAACAGATGGGCAGAGAGACAAATTCTAAAAACTAGGAAGCAATGCTAGAGATCAAAAACACTGCCACAGGAACGGATGTCTTTGATGGGCTTATTAGTAGACTGGAAACAGCTGAGGAAAGCATCTATGAGGCTGAGGAAACATCAAAAGAGACATCCAACACTAAAAAGCAGAGGAAAAAAAAAAAGAAAAAAAAAAAAGCACCAGGGCAGAATATCCAAGGAGGGTGGGACAACTATAAACTTTGTAACATTACACAGAATGGCAAAACCAGTAGAAGAAAGAATAGTACAGAAGAAAGACCTGAAACTTTAGTAGCTGAGAACGTCCCCCAATTAATGTCAAACAACAAATCACAGCTCCAGTGAACTTACAGAAGGACAAGCAAGATGAACGAAAAATAAAAAACACAAACACTTTATCAAGAAAAAAAAAGATAATAGTTACACTGCCTTCTCAGAAATCTTGCAAGGAAGAAGAGTGTATACTAAAATATTCAATGTATTAAAAAGAAGAAATTCCATCATTTTACACTTCTGTAGACTGTGAAATTATCCTTCAAAGGTGAAGGAGAAATAAAGACTTTTTCAGACAAGCCAAAAATTGAGTAAATTGGTTGACATTAGAGTTGCCATGCAAGAAATGTTAAAGGAAGCTCTTTAGAGAGGAGGAACATAAAAATGCCATGGTCATTAAAAATATCATGAAGGAGTATTATGAATAACTCTATGCCCCTATATGTGATAACCCAGATGAAACGGACCAATTGCTTAAAAGACATAATCTGCCGAAATTCTCCCAAGAAAAATTAATCCATATGAACAGGACTTTATCTGAAAAGAAATTGCATTAATAATTAATTACCTTCCACAACAAACAGCACCAGGACCAGGTGAGTTTGCTAGTAAATGCTACCAAATATTTAAGGAAGAAATGACACCAAACTTCTACCATCTCATTCGGAGAATAGAAGCAGAGGGCATACTTCCTCATTCTATGAGGCCAGCATGACCCTAATGCCAAAACTGGTTAAAAAGAAAAAACAAACCAACAAACAAACATTACTAGAAAAATATAGACCATCATTAGCTGTCATGAATGCAGATGCAAAAATCTGCAGCAAAATATTAGCAATCCAAGTCAATAGCATATAAAAAGAATTACATACCATGACCAAGTGGGGCTTACCCAGAACTATGTTAAAACACATTTGCTAAAATCTCCAGCAATCTCACTTCTAGGTATTTACTCAAGTGAAAGGGATACACATGCATATGCAAAAACTTATACATGAATGTTTATGGATTTCATGTTTACTTTATTTGTAAATGCCCCAAACTGGAAGCAATCCAAATGTCCTTTACCTAGGCAACTAATAAACTGAGTTATAGCCAAACAACACAATAACATCAAGCAATTTAAAAGAATGAATTGCTAATAAATGGCAGAACATATATGAATCTTAAATAAATGATATTAATGAAGATAGTCAGAATGAAAAAGCTATTTATCTATGATTCCATTCGTTTGACATTCTAGAAGAGGAAAATCCAAAGAGACAAAAACAGATCAAGGATTGGGGCTGCGGAGGAAAGTAATTAAAGTATGTGATGGGCAAATTTTTTCATGGTGTTAGAGCTCTTCTGTATCTTGATTGTGATTATGCTCAGGTGATTGTATAACTTCTTCAAAATCTTCAGAAAAGTCAACGAAAAAGGAGAATATTACTAAACATAAATTATCTTAATTTATAAAAATGAAAAGAAAATATCAAAATTTTGCCTTGCTTTGTTAAGCTGAGTCTTCGGATACAGTTATAAATCTGTATTACAAGTCCCAAATGCCTGGACTACTTCATTTACAGAATGTTTCCAATAATTTTAAAAAGACTTTGAAAACAAAAAATGTCTCCTATGAACAATGTAAAATAAGGCATGAATTCATAGTTCTGATTGTGGAGAACAAATCAACTTGGTTCACTTTTTAAACAGTATCCTTGGGCCGAGGCTTCCAGTCCAACGAAATTAGAGTAGATCCCCATTGTTCAATGATTCCCCTCTTCCCTAAAATTTGTTGCCCAGAAAAAATAGCTACAGGTGTTTGTGATTATTTGTGGACATGGACAGAGCAGCAAAATATGGGAGTCCTGTGACTCACACCTTCCCAGCTAAAGTTCAACAGAGCAACACTGTGTCTTATTGTTTCCACTGCTACTGTAAAGAAGTGTCCAATTTTCAGTCTATTTCACTGCCATGTTTTCCACACCTTTGTGGGGTTTGGGGGTAATAGCTATGTTGAAAATGACCCCTAATGTAGTGCTCAGGTGCTGGCTGTGATGTGCCTTAGGGAAAAATAATGTGAGTTAGAAAACCTTCCTTTAGGCATGAAGTAGAATGCTGTTGACTGGGAGTTCAATGTTAATCCATCAACAGTACTGTACTTTCAGGAAAAGGAGGAAGAAATTTACTGCTCTCTATGTGAGGCAACTGCAACATGTGTTAAAGCTTGAAGGGAAAAGAACTTGCCATAATTCAACAAACTGATCAGTTCTAAACCTCTGATTATGTCAGATAGTGGGTATAATTTCAGAAAAAAATAATGTAGACTCAAATATTGCTTTAGTAGGAAAAAATTAATATTCTATCATAAGCATTAAAGGTAAATGATGATATTATAATAAAAATATAATAATAATAAACATCCAAAGGAGAAAGGGCTTAGTACACCATAAATTTTTATCATTTGTTTTAATCAACATATAATGGAACAACAATATGAGTTCTCTTAATGCCACTGACACATTCATATAGCTCACCTGTCATAAAAAGCAGTGCTAATGATTCTACAATATTGCCTAAATATTCTTAAGAAATTGAACCTGTACACAATTCTGCTTTTAGGGTATGGGGAAGATTAACAATTACTTCTGCTTCAGCCTATTTAGTAAAATCTAGTCTCTGTCTTATTCCAATAGAAAATAATAGTACTATATTGATGGCTCTGCAGATCATAATCTTTAGACTCATATCTTTTTTGTTTTTTTCTGTTTTACTTGCTTTTACCTCTTTCCTACTTTAATTGTATATAATATTTTAATTGTTCCTACATGTCTGTATAGCTATACATCTAATAACCTTAAGCATAATCTGCATTTAAGGGTTATTTAAAACTTTGAATTAGGATAGAAAAGTTATTCAGCTAAAGGAAGCAGAAAAGAATTAGAAAAGCAGTGCTTTAACAACTGTCTATTTGTATCTTCGTACCTTTTCTTACTATTTCTTTTTTCGTAGAATTCTACTTTGTTAAAATAAACCGCTTTTGCCATTGGAATTGAGCTCCAAGGGAATGTTTGCCTTTAAAAACAAACACACAATAACTTAATAAATATACAAACCTATCAGTACTAGGCTGGGATAAGGACAACAGCTTTAAGGAACGAGGGCTAGAGAGGAATAGAAAATATAGAAAGCACTGCTATCCCTGCTGTTTATGTATCTATTTTAGTCAGAAACTCTTTGCCACATTATGCTGACACATATTAAGATCTTTGCATAATAGTTGGGAACATATTTAACAGTTTGTGTCACAGTTCTTTTCTCCAAATATTTCATATACTGCATTTTTTATGTAATAATACAGGGTAACAATTTTTTCTTAAATAAATGATGAGTTTGGGACTCCCTCATCAGTTGTATAATCACTTTTTACCTTTGTGGCTAACATAGCTAAGTGCCACAGAATTCATCATATAGATATTTATCTGAGAAGAAAAAAATAATGAGGTATCCACAAAATTCAGTTAATGAGATTTTTACTTAATGAAATAAATTTGAAATCCCTTTGGAAAAAAAACTCGTGAGGAAATCCTAATTCCTCACTGTAATAATAATGTAAGAAGTATCTTAGCAAAGCATCTTTTTTTTTTCCCCAGGTAATCTGTTAATTTCTCCTCCATTATATTTCTATGAAATATAAAAGCTCTACTGCATTTGATTATTGTTAGACAATTTGCAAAGTGCAACCTCCAGATTTCTTTTGCAGAGTCTTTATTTTGTTTCTGACATCAGTTAATGCTCTGTCTGCTTTTCTAAATACCTGCCATTAACACGGTAATGTGTTTTAGTCACACTCCAAGCTAATTTCATGGATATAGAAAATCAAGATAAGCTAAGAATCTATAATATTTAGCTTCTTTTTCATTGCATCTGTGTGAAATTTTCATTCTCTCCAACAAATAACCACTATTTTATCCACCAGTGGTTTCCATCTACTGAATTCTTCTTTATTTTGTTCTAATTATTTAAGTAAGAAAGATAAACAAGACCCTGCCAAAAGGCTGGATTACAGAGCAGCTGCCCATAGTTCACACTCACTAATGAGGAGGTGTGGGGGCGGGGGGGGGGGGGGGGGGGGCGTTCATTGGGGATTAAAATCCATGGGCTGGAGTGAGCCTTGCAGGTGACCTGGCGACTCTGTTGATTTATTTCGAGGAGTGACTGCCACCCATTATTCCCAACCTCAGGAGCTGAGCAGAAATAAACATTTCAAAATTGCATTTATCACATATTGGTATAAGCCTATTAATATTCCATCTTGCTCTTCTCTCATTAGTTCCAGAAGAAAGGCAGGGCAGTGCAAAGGTTATTAGGTGCTCATTAAGAAAAGCTTTAATGTGATAAACCAGGGGCAGGAAGTAATAGTACTCAAATCCCGTGACACAATATTTAATGATCTTTGTCTACAAGTGGATGTGAGGCAAGAGTTTTTTAAAGTATCATGCTTCATCAGAGTTTCAAAGAGTAATTAAAAGGCAGTTAATGTGCTGCCATTGTTCATTTCTCAGGAGATATAAAGAGAAATTTTAAAACTGAGCTGTAAAAGATTTTTTCATCTTCTTTAAGTTTAAACTACATAAATCAAAGACTAAATCTGCAATTCCTAAGCTTTCTCACTAGCATTTGATACTCTGTCTCTAAAATATCTGTATGACATGGATTTCCTGAAGGGTCAACATTTTTTTGTCCCTGATTTTTAGACCAAAATTTGATTGTAATGCTGCAGCAAAGCATCGTAAAAGCAATCATTATCTCAACATAGCATGTAAAAACCATAACATGGAAAGACATATGGGAAAAAAAAAATCCCTTCAGTCTTTACCTTCTACTTGGGGAAAAAAACAGAAGCGTTGCCCACGAAAGGAAATATATTCCAACGTGGACTAAAACTGTCAAGTTGGGAAGGAATGGCCTCCATTAGAAGAACAGATGAACCATGTCATATTGTGAGGAGGTTGCTAGCTGCCCTCCAAGTAATGCCCACGTGAACACCTTCACCTCCCCCTGGCCATAGACCAAATCCCACAACCCCCGAACCTATGTATTCTTCCAAAGCACAGTCACCACAAAGATGGTCTCCTGGGGTCCAATTTACTCTGGGTGCACAATTAATGGTGCTCTATTTCAGTTTGGGTTTATTATTTAATTCACAGTTTAGACACAGCTTCTGTCAATTACAAATTACTTGAGTAAATTTTCTGAGATTATTATAATTATTGGATTATTTTGAATTAAAAAATAACAAAGGGCAATAGGTTAATATTCACAAAGACATTATGAATGTGTAAGTAATACATAAAGAGTCTATCAGGTGGAGAATTTCTGAAGAAATAAAGCTCCAAATGTAATTGCTTATAATTATTGGATTATTTTGAATTAAAAAATAACAAAGGGCAATAGGTTAATATTCACAAAGACATTATGAATGTGTAAGTAATACATAAAGAGTCTATCAGGTGGAGAATTTCTGAAGAAATAAAGCTCCAAAATGTAAGTTCTTTAGAGTGTTGATAAAATGACTAAAGATAAAAGATAAAATTTTAGTCTCAAGTAACTATTTCAGAATGTGATCTGTGGCTTCAAAGGATGAACAGGATTAGATCAACAGTTCTCTTAGTTAAAGCAAAATTAAGGTGATTATGATACATGATATTAGCAGTGCAAAGGACAAATCTTAAAATAATTTAGTCATTTGTTTCAAGGATATTCATTTTGTAATTGTTCTGATATAATATATGCTCTGAGTAAAATTCAATGATAGTATCTTTAAGCTTCTGGGATAGGTCATCTAGCATGGAAAGAAAATCAATAACAAACTGAAAACACTGCTTATAAAATGACTATTAAGTGAATTTTTAGACTCTTTTTAATGCTTTACATGGTATACCTTTTAAAGTTGAGAATCATTTTGCTAAATTTTTACAAAATATTTTCTGAAAGTAATTTCATCATGTTACTGCAAGTAAATCACTGAAAGACATGGAACCGTGTGAAACAGTGTACTGGCTCTGCTTCGGATTCACGAAAATGAGCCAGAAGTTACATATTTTTTCTTCAGTAAGGATGCTGATATCCATTATATGAGAGAAGCCCCCAAAATTGAAGTTCCCATTGAAAAGTATAGGCATTCCTTGTGTCAATGCAGTCATAATGATTGAATAAAATCTCTAATTTGAATAGCGCCTCCCTAAATTCATTCACAAAGAAACTCAGAATGCACCATGATGTGGAAAGAGAAACTTTGTAGGTATACTCAAGCTAAGAATCAAGATAAAAATCACAACGGATTAAGATGGGCCCTAAACGCATTGAGAATGCCCATATAAAGTCATAGAAAATGAAACAGTGGCACCCAGAAGAAAACAACGTGAAGACAGAGACAGAGATTGGAGATGTGTTGTTTTAAGTGACGATATACCAGGGCCACCAGCGCTGAAGGCACCAAGTGGTGAATCTCCAGTCAAGTTTTCTCAGGGAGCACAGCCCTGCTGACACTCAGATTGCAGACTTCTAGCCTCCGCAACTATGAGGGAATACATTTCTGCTGTTTTAAACCACCAGAGTTGTGATAATTTGTGATGGCATCACTGGACAACTAATTATTAGTAGTAACAAAATGGTGTTTCCTCTTTCTCCAAGCTACAAGAGTGTTTTGTTTTTGTTTTTGTTTTTTGATTGGAGAATGTTATAGGAACAGTGTTGAAAAAAAAAACTGATTCTAAAATAAAGCCATGAGCATAATGTCAATTTAGACGAGAAGCAAAAACCGAAGTCATACCTTAGGCATTGATAAAATGTGAAAAATTATGTAAGGAATATGAAAAACATAAGGAGTGTGATCAATACAGGTGTCAAGGAGCATAGGAGAAAAGAGAACTGATACAGTGTTTCAAAGACAATAGTTACTTGTTAGTTTTTATGCAGTTAGGCGATCTCTTGATTGAAAGGAATCTTAAAGGCTATCTAGTTTTTGATTTAAATATCGCATGAGATATTTGAACCTCTCCTTAAAATTCTTTCTGAAGTCAGTTCAGCTTCTTCTTTAACAACTTTAGTGGCAGAAAAATAATTACATGTTTATGCAGCCTTATCAGTATTTTCTTCATTCCAGTAAGCCCAGACGCTGGTCTGCATGGTGCACCTTCCAATACTTATATCTTATTCAGGTAAAAATTCACACTTCCTTCTACAATTCTGCATGTGACATGATTCATTTTCTACCTACCCTTTCTCCAAATGAAACTCCTCTGTAAACTGTATGACTCATTGATGGATTTATCAAGGTAAGAATTCCAAATCAAGCACAACTCGTGGTATTTCTAATGAATTACACAGCCTTCACTACCTACTATCTTCATCTTATTTCAGCTTAGATCACATTAGCTTATGGCCAGTCAAGCTATTCTTCTAATTTAGAACACCACTGGCATTTATTATTTATATAGATGCTTCTGAATTCTTTTTCTCTTAAATACTGTTTTTGTGTTTAAACACAATGCATTTATCTCTTATTTCTTACTGTTTGATTCTAATGACCCGCTATCTCTATTCTCAATTTTTCTCTATCAATTTCATAATCCAGAGGGTTAGATAGTCTCCCGCTCTGTTTAATTTGCAAAATTGTAGATGTGTCTGCTATCTTAAAATATGATTTTATTTATAGTGCTATTAATTTGTCAACTAAGCATGATCTTGAGTTAACGAGTTCTTTCTCTGTGACAGTGTTTCCATTTATCCATTGATGAGTATCCAGTAAATTCCACATTCAAATGACTAGTTAATGATATTCTCGACTGGTAGAGTAGGCCATCTATACCATTCAATGGGGGTTTTATCAACAGCAATTTTGGTTATTTGGTATGTGATAGAAAAATAGATCAGATTATTGTAAATATATTTAAGTAACCAAGTAGAAATCCTCAAAAGAATATGAAATTAATTATGTACATACCAATTGATGACTGAAAAGTTACAAAGCGATGAAGTATTTCTTAGGAAGGCTAGCTGCCTGACCACGAAACCCTCTGGAAGATGGATATTTCCTTGAAATAGTCACTACAGAACAATGTATGGTTATTAGAGTGACAAATAAGAAAACTTAGCTAATTTTTATGTATTTCAGTTGATTGAAACCAAGAGAAACCTAAGAAAATTCTCCAACCAGCATATAAAAAATTGATATATAAATTAGAATACACTAAATTATTAAATCTATATAAAAAACAAACTAGCTTAACAAGTCTTTTGCTCAATAGTTTCTCTTGCATTCAAAGTCTATTTGTGAGTTTATGGTCACTGAAATGTTGATAAGATTTGAATAATAGCAAAACAGCTAAATGATTTAAATAGCTAGAAAATATACTTATGACAATACAAACTTGTCAACATAAAATCATTTTGATCTTACAAATATGCCAGTGATAATCTAGTGAATTTGGACTAAAATTTCTGAGGACCTAGAAATTTTAAAAATGTGTAATTTATTTTTAAAAAGGAAATTCTGTAATAAAAACAAAATTAAAAATTCAATGGAGATTGTGGATTGTGTATAAGACAAATTAAGACCTACTTAAAGAAATGAAGCAGAGTTCAGAAAAAAATCCAAAGTGAGTAGAGGAGAACAAGAAGGTGGACAATGCAATACTAAAAAAGGTATTAAAAGAATATTAGTTGGAATATTAAGAAAGGATATTTTGTTGGAATCAAAGAAAGTTTGACAATAGAACAGAAACATTTCACTATCTACTAGCTAAGATGTATTAGAATTTCTTTCTACAAACACCAAGCAGAGCAAATAAAGATAAAACTATGCCTGTTAAGTTCACAGTAACAATTATAAGAAAAAAAGAGAGAGAGCGAGAAATAATAAATCTTAAAATAATAAATCTTAAAATAAGGCCATGATCAAGGCAGTGTTCAAAGTAGAAACACCCAATTGCAAGTGACTTCTCAAAGAAAAAGTCAGAGGAAGACTGAATAGAATTTTCAATATCAAGAACTAATAAAGGTCACTACGAGAGATTCCAAAGACATTCAAAGGATAATAAAGTTGCTATTTTGCACAACTTTATGCCATTCTATCCCAAACTTATGTAAAATTGGCAAATATTGGAACAAACAATTACCAGAACTGATATAAAAAGAAACAGAAAAATCTGATCAGTCTTATATGTCTACTGAAAAAATTCTTATCATAAGGTGAAACCTGCCCCCAAATACAACTCCACACTCATGGTAAGTCACTGATTTATTCTATCCCATTCAGGGAAGAAATGACACAGTCTATTCAGAATTAACTAGGGAATAAAGAAGGGGACACCTTTCTCGATTCATTTTATGAGGCCAATATATCCCTAATTTCAGTACCAAACAGTGCTTTAAAAAGAAAAATCAATCTATCAATCAATATCATTCATGAACACAGAAGTTTAAAAGCCCTAGCAATATGATAGTAAATAGAATCCATTAACTGTAAAGAGAATAATGCATCACGAGAAAAGAAATTTATTCATGGAATAAATTTCTTTTTATTCAAAATAAATCTTTTCACATATTAATGGGAATGGAGAAATTTCAAGTGATACTTTTAATAGATGCACAAATGGCATCTGAAAACCCATCATCTATTTATGATAAAAAAACTTTCAGCGAACTACTGGTAAAGGGAACTTCTTAACTGATTAAAGGCATCAATGAACAACTACAGGTATCAGTCACCAAATAATAAAAACGGAACTTCTCCCTATCGGTCCCAAAGACTTGACCAAATTGCCAGCATTTTCAACACTCTAGAATATACTATAATGGAAGTCCTAACCACTTCAGTAATTCAAAAAAATGTAATTCACACTGATTTGGAAAAAAAAAGTGAAAGCTGTAATTCTTTGCACAGGCTTATTCTCGTCATAGACCATTTTAAGGAATCTATTTAAAAAACCTTTTGGAATGAGCATTAGCAGGTTTTAAAATACAGTTAAATTTGTTTTTTCATAGTTAAGCAATTGAGAAATAAAATAAAAATAATCCCATTTACGATGACATCAAAGTATATAAAATACCCAAGGATATGCCAGAATATGTACAAGATTTCTACACTGGAAACTTGAGAGCATCACAGAGAGAAAATGAAGATCTAAGTAATTACCAAGATATACCATGTTCATGTGTTGAAAGACATAGTATTATATGTTAATTGTCTTTGAAGTTATTGGAAAATTCAACATGATATCATTCAAAATCTCAAACATTGTTGGCAGGTTTTGATAAGCCAATTCTAAATTTAAATGAAAATGCACAGGATCAGAATGATCAAAATAATGAGAAACAAAAATTCTAAGATTTACCCTACCAAGTTTAAAACTTAGTAAAGAGGCTGGAGTCTTGGATCCCCTTTGTCCCATGTGGATTTTAGATCTTTATGTCAAATTGTCCACTTCCTTCCTCACGGACCAGCTACCAATAAAAGCAAACTTTCACTATTCATTTACTATATGCCAGACCTTGTCTTAAGCTTCTTCTATGGGTTATCTTGTTTAATTGACAAAGAAACTCTTAAGCCATAGGTTGTATTATATTTTCCTAAACCAAAGAAAAATCAAATAATTCTCCCAAAGTTACAGCTTCAACCACACAATAAACATCTCTTCTACCAAGGAGAAGAAAATCCATGCTTAAACCATAAAAGTGGGGTTCTCTTACTCCTTTCTCTCAAGAGAATGTTTACTTCTGGTGGTAGACTATTCAACGTTGCTGGGTCCAGGGCTTTTCATTCTATTTTTATAACTTCTCTCTTCAAAGACAGAAAATATCCTCATGGCCCTCAAGTGTGACATGCTCTGGCCAATAAGATATTATTAGCAGGTGTGATATAAGCAGAAATTTGAAAATGCATCTGTGCTACTGGATATATCACTCTTCTGCTTTCCGGCCACCACGAGAAGGACCTTCTTGGGCTAGTCAGCTGATCCCAAAAAAGGTTCCAGAAAGCACAGCCTCCCTAGTGAAGGTACCTGGCCAGACAGAAACTCAAGTCTGGCATGAGTGAGCCCCTCTAAAACTGCCATCCCTGCCCAGAGAAGCTGCCCAGCACACCCAGCTACTCACCCAGCTGACCAGGCGTGGGATGTGGTTGTTGATGTCATCTATGCAATTACACAGGCTGAGATAACTGATGGACATGTTTTCTTATGAAACTTGGAAAGGCCATTTGATGGATTTAAAAATATATAGCCACTTGCCTGCATATACCTAGATTCTGACAAGCTATTAGCAACTATTAATTGACAGTTTTTCCTCATTAAAATGTAATCTAATCCAGGCATTCAATATATATAAAAATGTAAATAGTATTAATGTTATAATTGTTAATATGAATGTCATTATTTTATAATTATTCTCATTGTTATGATGATGCTATAACATGATAAATTTTTTAAGATTTTTTTTCATTTTTTATTAAAGTGTAGTTAATTTACAATGTGCAGATTTCTGCTGGATAGCAAAGTGACTCAGTCATACATTCTTTATCTCACATGATCTTTCATCATGTTCTATCCCAAGAGACTAGATATAGTTCCCAATGCTATACAGTAGGACCTCATTACTTATCCATTCCAAATGTAATAGTTTGCATCTACTAGCCCCAAACTCACATCCATCCCCACTCCCCTCCCTCCCCCTCATAACATTATATGCTTAAAGTTACATTTTACTGCCTACTATCTATGCCACGCAGTTTGCATGTGTTGTCCATTATTTACATGTCATATTTGTAAACAAATATTTGTTTTATCATTCCTATATACAAACAAGGACTTCAAATACTGAAGTGTTAAGTTTTATGTCCACAGCCAGTAGCTAGTAAGTGATAAAGCCAAGATTTAATGCTAGGAGAGTTGAACTCCATGATTAGATTACATTGCTGTAAAGCAAAAACAGAATTTTTATTTTATTTATTTATTTGTCTTTTTAGGGCCATACCCACTGCATAGGGAGGTTCCCGGGCTAGGGGTCAAGTCAGAGCTGTAGCCACTGGCCTACGCCACAGCCACGGCAACACCAGAGCCGAGCCACAGCTGCGACATACACCACAGCTCACAGCAACACTGGATCCTTAACCCCCTGAGGGAGACCAGGGATCAAACCTGTGTCCTCACAGATACTTGTCAGATTTGCTTCTGCTGAGCCATGATGGGAACTCCTAGCATGGAATTTTTAAGTCACAGGATCTGAATTTAGAATTCTACATCTTGGACCTGAGTAGCTGAAAGATCTATTTTACCCCATAAGCCCTCATTTTCTTCTCTGTACAATGGGCATACTGAAGACGTGTTGACAGGTACAAGCATCCATTTTTCTAAGAATCAGAAAGAGGTCCTGACAACTACCTGAGAGCACTCAGTTATACCCTCCTAACTATTTAGATTATCATACAAGTACATTTTTATTTTATGCACTAGTTACCATCTTTGATGGATCTGTATTAATTTCTAAGTCATTATTTTCTAGAGAACAGTCAAAAATAAAATCAGTTACCTGACTATGCCGAGCACTGACTCAGGGACAGAGCCCAGCATCCAGGTATCTGTTCAAACCCCACCTCCTGCTGTTTTCTTCAAGATACTTAATTACATCTAGACATTGTCTGTTTATTGAAAATTCCCTTTGTTAGAATAAAAATTCCTTGAGAACATGGGCTATGCTAGGGTTCATTTTATTTCTAACTTAAAGACGATAATTGACTAGATATTTTGTGATCAGCTGATTACAAGCTTTGTGACGAATATAAATATATATTCATATACACATATATTTACATAATGCATTAATTAAACACATAAATACATTTTTCTTTCTCTGGCTCTTTGCCTCTTCCTCTAATTCATCCATGTATAATATGAGTAAAGAACATGAGACACAATTGGGTATAAAATGTATTTTCACCTCAGAGTTTGCAGAAACATTTTGCTCAGTGCATATGGAGCCAAGATCTGGGAGAACCCATCACTAATTTGGAATGAGGTGTACACAGTATTGTGCATGATTATTAGATTGCACTGAGACACAGTTGTCTCTCCCTCTACCGCTAGAGTAAGGCTCTTCTATCAGTGCAGTAATGGAAATTTCTAGAAGATTGACAGAAGAATCCCTATGTGAGTCTCAGAACACCTGCAGCATAGAATCAAACAATCCAGTGGTATTATCCGAATCTCTGAGACTGTGTCCATTGTCCGGGACATCTCATCAATACTGACGCTGACATTGCTTAGTGCACAGTGTCAGTGCCCTGTTATTTGTTTCTTTTTCAACGTTGGCTTGAACAGCCTGAGGTTAAAACCACATGTTATGATAAAAGCTCTCAATTTCAGTTGCCTTTGTGACAGACGGCTCCTGACACTTCTCCATCATCAACTGAATTGGTCACCGTTCTTTGAACAAAAGCAACAGTATTGGTTAATTAAAAGTAGAAATATATGAATGGATTGGTGTCACTACATCAACGCTTGCTTTTGCCTAACAAAACCGAAACTATGTTATTATAATTGAGGCCATTTTTGCAATGTTCACAAAACCAAATCAGAGCACGGAACACTAAGAAAGCCAGCTCAAGAAAAAAATGAAAGAAAGAAAAAAACACTTTTTAAAAAATTTTTAATAAAAACATTCACTAACTTCGATTTGCTCTGAAGTTTTGTTCTACATCCTATTTCCTGCACGTACGAAGGGGCGTGATATCTAGGTCTCCAACTAGTTTTCACCAGTAACTCATACTATTTTTGCAATTACAATATAAAATATGAAGCTATGGATTTTAGAGCTATTAATTTGCTATTTTTAACTGTATAATGATGCTACATAAAAGTGCTCAAAGTATAGTTGCAATTTAAGTGCTAGGTGGCATGGACTGGCCAGCTGTTCACCGAGGTAATTTTCTTTGCTTTATGGACAGCTGAGACTTCATTTTCCAACCTCACTGCCGTTAGCTGTGGCCACATCACCCAGTCCTTGAGAGTGGGGATTAAAGTAGACGTAATGTGAACGGAAACCAGATCCGACTGAAAACTACCACCCCCACCCTCACCTAATACACACTCTCGGCAATGACATTTTCCGCTTGTGGACTGATGGCTCAGTGAGATTTCGTCTCTGTCTCCCATTAGGCTTATCATGAGGCTCTGGCTCACACAGAGGCTGGGATAACCCAAGATCTCCATCTGTAAGCTGGAGACCTAGGAAAGGGGGAGGTGTAATTCGGTTCAAGCGTGAAGGCCTGAGGAAGCCAGGGAAGCTGATGACGTACATTCTGAGGGCAGGAGAAGTGAAGGTGACATGTTCAACTCCACCAGTGAGGTGGGAAGGGATGCCCAAGAAAAACTGGGACTGGAGTGGATAAGTGATGAGGTCCTGTTCTGTAGCACAGGGAACTGTATCTAGCCACTTGTGATGGAACACGATGGATGCTAATGTGAGACAGAGAAGGTACGTATGACTGGATCACTTCACTGTACAGCAGAAATTGACAGAACGTTATAAATCAGCGTCAATAGAAAAAAATAAAAATCTTAAATAAAGAAAAATGGGATGAATTCCTCTCTTCTCCATCTTTTGTTTCATTCAGGCTCTCAACAGACGAAACGATGCCCAACCAACCACAATACGGGACGGCACTCTACCTGCTAAAACCAATTCAAATGTTAATCTCATCTGGAAACACTTTCCTAGACAATTCTAGAAACAATGTATAATCTGGGCAATTTATGTCCCTTTTAAATTGAAACATCAAGTTAACCATCCAAAGGAACCTTTAAAACCATGTATTAAAGGTAGCAGATCCATAAATGAAAGGACTCAGGTCTATGAATTACTACATGTCCTGTTGATTAGAAACACCTGTAATTTTACTTCATGTGCGTCTTTTGTGTAGGACCATTATACAGTGTAAATTTTATTTCCTTTGAAAGTTAAATTTGACATAATTGTTGAATCTGTAACTTAGTTATCATTACACTATGTGATTTTCTTTAAAACTTTCTTAGGAGTTTTCCATAGTGGCTCTGCAGTAACAAATCCAACTAGCATCCATGAGGACATGGGTTCAATCCCAATTGATTTTTTTTTTTTTTTTCCTTTTTACGGCCACACCTGCAGCACATGAAGGTTCCCAGGCTAGGAATCAAATCAGAGTTACAGCTGCCAGCCACAGCAACGCCAGATCTGAGCTGCATCTGTGACCTACACCACAGCTCACGGCAATGCGGGATCCTTAACCCGCTGAGCAAGGCCAGGGATCAAACTTGTAACCTCATGGTTCCCAGTCAGAATTGTTTCTGCTGCGCCGCTACAGGAACTCCCCCATCGATTTTAATACTATTTTATTTCCACATCTAAGAGCTGCAAATTCCAATCATTTCTGTCCTCAATGTCTTCTTGTGATAGGGAGAGAATGAGGAGAATTTTGGATTTTGTAGATATAGGGATTAAAATACCTCAATAACTTCCACATAAAATATGTAAAGAAGGCTAACTTTGTAAACCAAGTCATGTTGTATTGTTACTGATGCAACCCTTGTTCTGTAGTGAAAACTGATTATAGCAAATGTCCTTTCCCGCTTTCTAAACAAACACTAAGAGGGGTGGCTCAGAAGAGAGGACAGCCCAGTACAGTGTTTAAACTTTTCATTCCCTCTAAAGACTGTGATTTTCTCTTTCAAAGCCTGAGTCAAGTCTCAAAATACCGGCTTTCAAATTAACACCTCTTATAACAAAGGCAGAGCTCAGTGACTATCCAAAAGGATAACTTTCAAAATAAATAAAAACACAGCCTCACCGATGATAAGAAAATACCATCTCATATTATAAAAATATCAATTAAGTATTCCAATGAGTAAATATTTTACTTTGCTACTGATAATTATTATTTTTGCTATTTATAAAATAGCATACTTTTCTAGTCTATTGCCTTTAGAAATATTTTTGTGGCAAATATTTGATTTTCATATCAAGACAAAGGTTTGGTGAACTGAAAATTTAATTTCAAAACACAAGTAAGAATTGCTTTTGTTGCCATCTTCTGGCTGGACATATCTGTGAACTGCACAGCTAACTCCCTGCATGCACTCAGTAAATGCTTATGTATGTAAATGTGTATTTTTGTTTTTGTTTTTTGTTTTGTTTTTGTTTGTTTGTTTGTTGTTCTTTTTAGGGCTGCATCCACAGCATATGGAAGTTCCCAGGCTAGGGGTCGAATCAGAGCTACAGCTGGCCTACACCATGGACGCAGAAACTCAGGATGCCAGCCCTGTATGCGACTTAACCCACAGCTTGAGGCAACTTGGGATCCTTTGACCGACTGAGATACCAGGGATTGAACCTGTATCCTCATGGAAACTACCTCAGGACCGTAACCCGCTCAGCCACCATGGTAACTCCAGAATTTCTCATTAAATTGATTAAATTTGTCCTTAGTGTTTCTGTGGTTTCTCTTAATTTCTAGATATTTTTCTGATATTTCAAAACTGTTTATAAATGTGTTCTGTAGTCTTAGATTTAGGGCAGAAGAGAGACCTAAGATCATGGACAGACCCTGAATCTTGATCCGGTATCTGAAGTTAGGTTATGAGATGTTTTGACATATACGAATGTGTAACATTTGGGTGTTTTCTCTTATTTTAATCTTTATAAAAACAGAGCTTTACCACTTCTGGTTCTTATTTATTGTCAGTGTTATTGGCATTAATTCCAGGGAAAATGTTTTGGTATTTGTTTTTATAGAGAATTCATTATTACTTTTACCCTGCATACTCTATAGCTATAACCATGAAAATGCTCTTTTAACTTCCATATGGTAGAATTCATATGTGCCATATGTTTTAACATTTTCTACCTCAAAATTCTACCAACAAACACTAGATCTATTTTCTTTAGTAAATAACTGTTTTAATTATGATTGTATTATTGATCAACACAGTAAAACTTCAATTTAATGTAAATATTTAACTTTTGGTTTACCTGCCTGTATACAAAGTTAAAATGTTGTATTATACAATGTATTTCAAACCGGACAAATTTATAAATAAAGTACCTCCAGAAAATGTAAAATATTAGTAAAATATTAAAGGACCAAGGTATTCAATGAGAGAAACTGAGGTATGATATTTCATTAAGGCTTTATTATTAAAACTCCTGGACAAACATTGGCTAGTCAGAATAAATATATTCCTTCTCTAAAACAAATTACACTTATATAACTTGCCAGAATTATTTGAAAAAAAAAAAAACAGTATGATAAATGTAATTTCCTTATCTTTTGAAGGTCCTTTTTAGGATCATAGAAATTTTTTTTTTCTCTCTCTGCACTTTAATGCAAGTTAAAAGAGTTAAAAGTATAACTCAAGTGCCCTAGAAATAAAGAATACTATCACTGATTTTTTATTGTAGTACAGTCCTTATATGTTATATAGATGCTATATAATGTTAAATTACAGTGTGTATGGTCTAGATCAGATAACAATCATATGTTCTATGGTTTAAATAAAGTAACACTCACTATAAGTGAATTACTACAGCTCTGTTTGTAAAAGATTTGTTCACATAATAACACGCACTTTCAAAGTATGGTTCTAATATAAAAATGTATTTACAACTCATCTCCAAACTTGAAATAGAGTGCTGGATACCTCTTAAAATCTGACTTTTTCTATCTTATAGGTCAGCATTCTTTTCCCCTACTTACAATAAATTTGTTCTATTTGTTTTGAATGTTTTATAATCCTTTTATCTTCAACTCCTAAAAGAATTACTGGGTGGTTTACATACAAGGTATTAAATAAATATTCAGTATCAAAAAACTAACTTCATTGAAATACAGAAATCAAAACCAGGATGTACCACTGAACTAGGAAAGAATATCCACACTTTTCAAAAAAATAAAAACCTTTCAAATGCGTATCCACACTTTTTTAAAGCAACTTGTGAGAGGGCTCCCTGGATCCCAACTGTCTCTTTTCATGATGACTCTTTCTAAGAAAATTCCATGTTAAAAACTTCTACTCTTATATCTGGAATATAATATAAGGTACAAATGAACCTTTCCGCAGAAAAGAAACTGATGGACTTGGAGAACAGAAGAACAGATTTGTGGTTGCCGAAGGGGAGAAAGCTTTGAGTGGTTACAATCTATGTGAGACTGAGTTACAAAAGATACTAAGTATCTTCTTCACTGCTGGCTTTTCCTAAAGGATACTGTCAAACTCTGAACAGACCCCAAATAGCAGTGACATTGACATGGGCTGAAGAGGCAGGTTTATATCTAGGGATGACCAGCAGATAGGACAGGGGACCAAAATTCCAAAAGAGGTTCCTCAGTGAGGGAGCCCCTATCTGTGAACAATTCTACCTTGAGCCTGTAAAATTCTACAATTTTCAAAGACAAGTATCTTTCACACAATTAAAAATTTTCAAATGCTATAAAAGTAGAATCAGACAATTGAAAGAGATCCACAGTCATGGACTGTAAAACAACTAGTGTTAATATCAGAAATTAGTAGAAAAGGTGGAAAATTAAAAAAAAAAAAGATACAAAAGAGTCAAATGCCTTTTAGAGCCAAAAAAAATTTTTAAACTACAGTTGGCCCTTGAACAACACACGTTTGAACCCTATGGGTTCATCTATTTGCAGATTTTCTTTAATAATATATTGGAAAATTATTTTGAGATTTGTGATGGTTTGAAAACTCTTACCAGGAAACCATGTAACTTGGTGATATTGAAACATTTAAGGAAAAGGTATATCATAAATGCATAAAATATAAATTTTTACATGTGCATAGTATAAAAATATGAGTTAACTAACAGTATATGTTAACAGTAAGGCTTGTGGCCAAGAATAGGCTATTAGTAATTCAGTTTGGGGGGAGTCAAAGTTACAAATTTTGGACTCTGTGGGGTGTCAGTGTCCCTAACTCCATGTTGTTCAAAGGTCGACAGTTTAAGTTAAAAGAAAGGTTAACTACAGAAGAACAGAATAGTAAATTGAGACTGAATCAAGTGAAATTACCTAGATTGAAACACAAGGAGAAAAAAAAGGGAAATTATAAAGCGTATGAGAAATATATGAGACATTGTAAAAAGCTCTAACACGCATGCAATTAAAGTCCCAGAGGATAACATAAAGGGAATGAGAAATCAGAACTATTTGAAGAAAGTAAACAACTAATAATTTCCCCAAATTAATGAAAGATATTAAAATGAATATTTGAGAATGATCCAAAAATCTATGGGGGTGTAGCAACACCAGTTCTAGGAGGGAAGTTTATCGTAAGGCAAGCATAACTCAGGAAATAACAAACATTTCAAAAAAAATTTTTTTTTGGTCTTTTATCATTTTAGGGCCACATCTGTGGCATGTGGAGCTCCCCAGGCTAGGGGTCTGATAGGAGATGTAGCCTCCGGCCTACACCACAGTCACAGCAACATCAGATCCGAATCACATCTGTGACCTACACCACAGCTCATACCAACGTCAGATCCTTAACCCACTGAGGCCAGGGATCAGGGATCAAACCCATGTCCTCACTGATACTAGTGGGGTTCGTTAACCACTGAGCCACGACAGGAACTCCCCTCAAAAATTTTTAATTTAAAAAATAACAGAAAAAAATCAGTGAAACTAAGAGCTGGTTCTTTGAAAAATAAACAAAACTGATAAACCTGTGGCAATACTCACCAAGAAAAGAAGAAGGTCCAAATAAAATCAGAAATGAAAAGGGAACAGACAGTTTATCACAGAAATACAAATGATCATTAAAATTACTAAAAGCACTTCTATGCTAATAAAAAGGACAACCAAGAAGAAATGGATAAATTAGTAAAAATGTGCCTTCTCCCAAGACTGAATCAGGAAGAAATAGAAAATATGAAAAAACTAACTACCAGTAATGAAACTGAATCAGTTATTTATAAACTTCCAACAAATAGAAGTTCAGGGCCAGGTGACTTCACAGGTGAATTCTACCAACCATTTAAAACGGAGTTGACTCCTACACTACTCAAAATATTCCAAACAATTTCAGAGGAAGGAAATCTTCTGAATTCATTCTACAAGGCCATCACCCTGATACCAAAAGCAAAGACACCACCAAAAATTACTTACATAATTAACTAATGAATGCTAATATCACTGATGAACATAGATGTAAAATCCTTAGCAGTAACACATTTGAGTATTTTTCAGAAGGAAAAAAAAGACACTAATTAAAAAAGATATATGCACCATGTTCATTGCAACATCATTTACAATAGCCAAGATCTGGAAGAAACCCAAGTGTCCAAGGATACAAAAGTAGACAAAGAACATGTGGTATGTGTGTGTATGTTTGTGTGTGGGTGTGTACACACCCACACACACATGCACACATGATGAATACTACTCAGGCATAAAAGAATGAAATTTTGGCATTTGTGAAAATATAAATGGATCTAGAGGATGTTAGGCTCAGTGAATCAAATCTGACAGAAAAGACAAATACTGTATGCTTTCATTTACATGTGGAATCCAAAAAATTCGAACTCATAGACACAAAGAACTGACTGGTGGTTTCTGGAGGTAAAGGGGTTGGGTGATGAGTCGGAGAGGTAAGGGAGATTAAGAGCCATAAGCTTCCAGTTATAAAATAAATGATTTGCTTGTATTAAATATACGGTATAGAGAATATGGTCAGTTATACTGTATTATCTTTGAATGGTGACGGATGGAACTAGACATATTATGGTGATCATTTTATAATGTAAAGAAAAATACCGAATCACTATGTAGTCCACCTGAAACTAATGCAGTGTTGTAGGTCCATTATACTTCACTTTTTGAAACATGCAGACACTGGGGAGGTCCCACTGTGGCTCAGCAGTAATGAACCCAACTAGTATCCACGAGGACGTGGGTTTGATCCCTGGCCTCTCTCAGTTGGTTAAGGATGCAACATTGCCATGAGCTGTGGTGTAGGCTGGCAGCTATAGCTCTGGTTCGAGCCCTACCATGGGAATTTCTATATGCCCTGAGTGTGGCCCTAAAAAGACAAGAAAAAGAAAAAAATGTCATCACTGGGAAGAAATGTATCAAAATGCTAATGAAGGTTATCTCCAGGAAAGTGTGGATTATGGGTGATGGTTAATATTTACTTTATGCTTTTCTGTATTTTTAGTTGTCTGCAATGAACATTTATTACTTGTAAGATTAGAAATAAATGCCATTAAAATGAAAAAATAAAAGTAACATAAAAAATTTACAAGTTATAAGAAAGATCAATACGAAGGTAATCTGAATAGTTTTATCAACACTCAACGGTTGAAAATGAAGAGAGATAGAGAGAGGGACGGAGGAAGAGACAGGACAAATCTTTGACAGGAAGCACCAAGACAAAAAGAGTAAAATCACAATATCCTTGTAGGAGTACCAATAATGTTGCTATCTGATACCAATACCTGAAGTTAATCTCTTACGAAATAACAATCCAGAGTTCCCGTCGTGGCTCGGTGGTTAACGAATCCTATCGGGAACCATGAGGTTGCGGGTTCGATCCCTGGCCTTGCTCAGTGGGTTAAGGATTCGGTGTTGCCGTGAACTGTGGTGTAGGTCCCAGACACAGCTCAGATCCCGAGTTGCTGTGGCTATGGTGTAGACCCGAGGCTACAGCTCCAATGAGACCCCTAGCCTGGGAACCTCCATAAGCCGCAGGAGTGGCCCTAAAAAGAGAAAAGACTAATTAATTAATTAATTAATTAAAATAAAAATCCCACAACATACTACTTTGTGAGCCTGGAGTTTATTTGCAGCGTTTGAGGCCGATGGATCAGGTCAGTATCAGTGAAAATAGTATGAGAAAGAAAAGGCAGGTATCCAGAGGGACTGGGGTTTTACTCTCTGTGGGGTAGGGAGAGAGTTGCAGATTCTGAGCAGAGTGACTTGTGCAAAATTGAACCATGTAATTCTGACTTCTATAATCTTCACAAAACAAAGAGGTGCAAAGACAGAGGCAGTACTAGGCTGACAAGCTGCTGCAAATGCATGTGGGAAGTAATGGTGACTGGAGCTGAGTTTCCATAGTCAAGTGGAAGAGAAGCAATGGGTTTGTGGATATAGGGGAAATAAGCAAACATTTGTGAAGATGACTAATGGGAGAGGCTTTAACTAATTTAAAAAGCATGTGAGGTGCCCCAAAGCTGTAATCAGGCCCCCTGGGTCTCTCCATTGTTTATGAAGCTTTCTGCCCAAGATTTTTTCAGAGATATGGATCCTTCCCTCTGAGATTTTCTCGAATCTATAGATTCTGTCCCAATTTACAGCTGCTCTGTTGGCCTCAAATAGTCTTCCTCTGATGTATCAAGCCTAGGAAGTGTTAACATCCACCACTTGAACTGCTCATAGATCAAAAATAAACTCAGTCAAAAATTTAAAAATGACAACAAAAAAGCCAAGGTAGCTATCTAGTCTACTGAGAGCTAATATTCGAGAACAATCCCGCTCTTGCCTCTGCTTGCATTAAGACTGAATCCTTTTGTAGCTATACACTGTATGTGTATAATATTTGTATTAAAATAAGTAAATACATTTTCTATATATATTTACTTTAAATGAATACCTATTTTAATATGTATCTCTAGTCTATCTACATACTCTGGATATTTAAGTATATATAAACATTAGAAGGATGGGTGTTTAGCTAGCATGAATGAGGTCAATTCATCAGAAAAGGATGCAAGTGGCAAGGACAGGTTCAGACCTTGTATTTTTGAGACACCACAATGAATCCAAGAGACAGTGTTGGCTAAGCAGTTAAAGACATCGTCTTGGAGCTCAGGGGTCAGATCTGAACTGTATTAGGAAGTAAGGCAGCTGGCATGGTCCAGGCAGCCTTACTGATTCATCTGCTGCCTGTTCCACTTGGCAGTTTCCAAACCATGATACCTGTTTCAGTGAAGGTGTCAGAAAGAAGTTTCCTTTTCTATTTCTCTTTCCCTTCTCCTCCCCCCTCTGACTCTTTCCTCTACCACCTCTCACCCCAACTCTCTGTCCCCTCATTTTCCCATCTGGGTCTTTCCCTCCTTTCCTCCTCACCCTGGGCTCCTTTTCTTTCCTTTTCCTCCTTTTCACTCTTTTTTTTTTGGAAATCAATGTTAAGCCAGTATCTTCTGCTTTTCTTTAAGTTCTTACGTCCAGCTCTTTTATTTTTTATTTATTTATTTATTTATTTTTAATCCGTCACATATCTCTTTTTCTCTTCTTTTTTTTCTACATATCTGACATGGTTTTCTTTCTCCTTTTTTCACAGTTGACTGTATCTCTTCTTTCCTCCTTTAAAAAAAGGCTTTAACGTTCTTGGATATATACATACACTATACTTTAGTTTTCTAATCCTAATTTTAAAAAGCAGATGAGCTGAATTTGTTTACAGTGTCTCCAAAGAAACAGTGAAAGCAATTCATTCCGTGTGGGAGTTTTCCTGTGGTCCATGAATGCTGATTAAAACCATCAAGAGGGGCCTTCAGCTGATACCATGGGGTGTTACTTTCATTATTGCTCATTTTATTCCAATCTGTTGTCCCACACGTTTTCCCACTGGGTATGTCATTTGATCCTTTTTACCTCCTTTGGAAGTTCACAAACTACATGTGAGGTCAGGTCCAGAGCATTTCACAGTGCTGCTCTGATTAAAATGTGAAAAGCCAACAAAGTAATTGATTAAGTTCTTAAGTCACTGACGCAGATGATGGTAACTTCCTTATAGGAAAGCTTTCTCTGCTTTCTGTAACAACAAATGTAAACAGTCATCCTCTGTCTTGTGATTTTTTAGAAATAAGTAACAAAATGTTTCCATTTTTTAACATGTGCTGAATGGATGTTTGCAGTGTGCAAGACTCTCAGTTTGTTGCTTTGTACAAAGAGAAACAGATCACAGTCCTGCCCTTGAGATGCACCTAGTCTTTGAAGATCCTGAAATAGGAGTATGGACTGCATCTACATAGACAGAAAATAACAACAATTCCAACACATCCTAGCTTAAATAAAATCTTGGTTATATTTCAAGAAATGTGAGCAGTGTTCTAGAGCTCAGGGGGCTAATCTTGGTCACCATCTCCTTACAAACACTCTGTCATACATATTCTTATTCACAGACTCACAGACTGTTCAGCTAAGCAATACCATTCAGAGTTATGATGTTACCATTATCTGACAGTATATATACATTATTGTATACAGTATCTGAAATTATGCCAAACAAAGAGCAAACTGTATCTCAAAGAAATCTATTGGGGTTAAATAAATAGCAAATAATGCCGGAGCATTTTGTGAATGAGTTCCTGCACACAGTTTTTTGGTGTGTTGGTATTTTGTCAAGAGTGCTTCTGGAAGCTCTAATTGCTAGTAATTATTCCTATACAGTTTAAGTCTAATAAAAATAATCTTAGAAGGTCAATGGTTTGGGGTTTATGTATGGATTTAAAATGAAAGAAACACTCTGTTTTCTAAAACAAAAGAAAATGAAACAAAATCCAAATACCCAGAGAGTACTGTTAGATTTTTAATTAAGTTTTTTTTTCAATGTGTTAAAGTTCTATGTAGATATTTCCATGTAAGAGGAGGGGAAAAATTATATATATATATATACCCAAAAGAGTTCTACTCTGTTTCTCATTTTGTTTATTTGTGCCCAGCAGGATGCTCATTGATATGAATCATAAGTATTTGCCTAAAGATCTCACATAAGCCCAAGATTGCATTAGGGCACAAAATAAATACCATGTTAGTTTTGGTGCAAAGAATCATCATTTTTGTTGGGGGTGATGTGCTAAATTTCTTTTTAAATAGAATGTGACATACATATAGCACATGGCTCCAAAGGATTTTAAAATTCTCTAACTCAATTATTCTTAAAACAATCCAAAGAAGTATATTCATAATAAACAGAAAGAGCTATTAGATCTTTTGTTTCCAGTTCCAGTGTTCTGTCTTTATGGACTCCTTATATTGAATATTAATATAATGTCTTTGTTGTTAATGTTTGAAACTGGTTGAGATATGACCTGCATGCATATACAGATAGCCTTATCAGCTAAAGGATAGTTGAAAGTTAATAGAAATTTTTAAAGTTAGTTTAGAAATATGGGAGACAGGAATAGGTAGATTGGGATACTGCAAGTGATAAAGGCATTAAATAAAGATTGCATTGTCGTTATTTTAAACTATTTAAATAGCGGCATCAATTATATACCCACAAACTAATTCAGTAAATTATCATGAAGCCAAATACCGGGATTCTGCAATTGACACATACTTATGGCCAAAGAGAAAAATCCAAACAAACAAAAAATAAATGAATTTTTAAAAAATCAGGTAACAAATTGTTTGCCAAACATACAGCCAACCAGTCTAAAAATAATCAAATCCAGAGGGAAGAGGCACCAGGTAAATGGAAGATTATTTAGAAAGCCACATTCCAGTGGGACGAAGGAGGGAGATAAAATAAATGGGAAAGGAAGTAATCAAGTCTCTAATAGTTGGGAAAACTAATAACCCAGGATGCCCTTGTGACTCATTAGAGTAAACAAGAGGAAATGAAAACCTGCATATAGATAGTCCGGTCCACACTTTTAATCCACGGACATTAAAGCTAGAGAGAATATTGTGAAATAAATTCACAGGAAATCCTGACATGCCATTTTAGATTTTCACGTCTTCGATTTTATTATTATACTGGTTCCTCCTCTTCTCTCTCTTCTATCATTTCACACATATACGCAAAAGCGAAGCAAGAAAGAAAAAAGTATGAAATTAGCATTTAGAGACCAAATCATTCTCTGACTATGTATTTTGCTAGAAGTCTTACATTTTTTTCAAGACCTCTAGGTATTTTATGCATTTATCCAAGAGTCGGTATTCCTAAATTGAGACTTACTCTCTTCATGTCACCATAATATCATCATACCTGCTAGGATTGTGCTAATGACAAAAATCTTCAGTGAAACAGCCTCAATTTTAAACAAATGTCTAGTAATAATTTCCTTCCATTTCTATAAACAATCATTTCTTTTCATTTCCTCTTCAAAATATATAATCTAGCTATCATTCTTTTTTTTGTTGTTTTTTGTTTTTTGCTTTTTTTCCCCTTCACCTTTGCTCTAACATTATATGTTTAGGTTTTATTTTGTACGAGTTTCAAGCAGATTTTGACATACACAGGGGGACTCAAAACGTGTGATTTCAGGGTATATGACCTGGACTAGGAACCATATAATAACTGATTTTATATGAATCAAAAATCCAATTCTGGAGAGAGAGGACAAGATGGCGGAGGAGTAGGGGGACACGCTCGCCCTCTCCCACAAACACAACAAAAAAAAGCACATCTACAGAATAAATGATTCGCACAGAACAGCAACCAATCGCTGGCAGAGGAACCTAAACTCCAATAACGGCAAGAAGTTCATGACATCACGGGGCAGAACAGGAGAAAAGAGGAGAGTGAGAGAAGGTGAATCCGAGCGGGACGGGCGCTCCCGAAAGGGAACTGCGAAGGAGAAAGGGATCCCGCGCCCTGGAAAGTCACCTACACGGGGGAAAGATCAAACGAACCAGAGGAATCTCCAGATGCAGAGAAGAGTGTAGCAGTAAGTTGGAGCACGGAAAAGCCGATCAAGGACCCAACGGACCATCTGAACTACGGGCACAGTCACCAAGAATTGAGACGCCTGGGTGGGGGCTGGGCACCGAGACCTCCGCTCCAGAGGTTAGTCCCCGAGATTGGGCTGGGGGGGCGGGGCGGAGCGGAAACTGCTTGGGAGGTCTAGAAACCATTTGATGGGGCAGAGACTGCCTGGGAGACTAGAAAACAAAGCTGTCGCAGAGGAAGGGAGCAATACTCTAGGGGCAGGGAAGTGAAAAAGCCACATCAGAGGAAACCTGGGAAAAGAGCCTGGTCTGCACCCGTGCTGGGGAGGGAAGAAGGGGTGGGTCCCCATAGAATACCCCCCACGCCACAGCAAGCTTACAGGCCCGCTAGCTAGCTGAAAGCTGTGCTTCCCAGTGCATCCCCTCCCCCCACCCCCGCCACCCCCGCCACCCCCTACGCTCTCGCCGAACCTGGGGCTGCCTGCCATCCAGGAGGGCTGGCCTCAACAATTGCCTGAAGCCTACCACCGCAGGGGCTGTCCCTGCACAGGCCTGCTTGCCCTTTGGAGGGGCTACACTTCCGCAGAGTAGCACCAAACACCACTAGCCCCCGAGAAAAGGCCTGCAGCCCAGAAAAGCTAGAACAAGCCTAGCCAGGCCGTGAATAGATCTGCCTAATTCCCAGACGGTTTTTCTGAGTCAGGCTGCCCCAGGGAGGAGCCTCTTCGGTTTCCAACGGCCCTGCTACCTGCCCAAGCCCCCAGGGGGTGCCCCACTCCCACGGAATAGCTGCTCAGCACCACCAGCCCCCTGGAGGACCCCCTGCAGCCCAGAAAAGCTGCAACAAGCTTGGCCAGACTGTGAAAAGATCCGCCTACATTCTCAGGCCAGCCTTCTGAGTTGGGCTGCCCTAGGGAAGAGCCTCTTAGGTTCTCAGTGACCCAGATAGCTGCTCCAGCCCCCAGGGGGTGCTGCACTCCTGAGGAACAGCTGCCCAACACCACCAACCCCCTGCTAGAACCCCACAGCCTAAAAACACCAGAGCAAGCTCTGCATGACCAAGTGAAATCTGCTACCATCGTGGTGTGGACCTCCCTGTCCTGTCTGACCTCAGGAAGTCCTCCTTTGCTTCAAAGAAACACTGTTAGCACCATCAACACTCCAGAAAAGCCACACTGCCTCAAAAAAGATTGACCAACAACGCCAGCCCTCAGGAAATATTCCACGGCTGTGACAAGGCAAACACTGCCCGATAACGGAGAGTACAACTCCCTCAGGAGAAAGAAAACAAAAAGCAAGATGAAGAAGCAGAGAAACCACCCCAGTCAAACCAACAGGAGAACTCACCTAAAGCAGTCAACAATGACACAGATCTCTGCAGTCTGACAGACCTGGAGTTCAAAAGAGAAATAGTGAAAATACTGAAGGAATTAAGAGAAGATGTGAACAGTAATGCAGATACCCTCAGAAAGGAACTCGAAAATAGAAGGAGGAGCCAAGAAAAACTAGAACATTCATTTGCAGAGATGCAAACTGAACTAAGGGCAGTAAAAACCAGAATGAATAATGCAGAAGAACGAATCAGTGATATGGAAGATAGAATAATGGAAATCACTCAATCCGGTCAACAGACAGAAAACCGAATCAAAAAAACTGGAAAGCAATATAAGAGACCTATGGAATAATATAAAGCGGGCCAATCTACGCATAATAGGAATTCCAGAAGGAGGAGAAAAAGATAAGGGGATGGAAAATATATTTGAAGAAATTATCGCTGGAAACTTCCCAAATCTAAAGCATTTAGATACAATGCTTTCAAGATACAAGAAGCACAGAGGGCCCCAAACAAACTGAACCCAAATAGACCCACAGCAAGACACATCATAATAAAAATGGCAAAAGTTAGTGATAAAGAGAGGATCCTAAAGGCAGCAAGAGAAAAACAGAATGTTACCTACAAGGGAACCCCCATAAGAATATCAGCTGACTTCTCTACAGAAACACTACAGGCCAGGAGGGAATGGCAAGAGATATTTAAAGTGCTAAAAGGGAAAAATATGCAACCTAGAATACTCTATCCAGCAAGAATATCATTTAAAATAGGAGGGGAAATAAAAAATTTTTCCAACAAACAAAAACTGAAAGAATACTGCAACACAAAACCCAGGTTAAAGGAAATATTGAAAGGGCTTCTCTAAACCAAAAAGAAAGGAAGGAAAGGGAAGAAAAAAGAAAAGAAAAAAAAAAGAAGAAGAAGAAGAGGAAGAACTAGGACTGAGGAAACCGCAATCAGAGAGCAGTCACTCAAATAAGCCAGCATACAGATTTAATCATGAACAGGCCTCAAACAAAATAAAATTAAAAAGAAAAAAAAATAAAAAAGAGTCATCAAAACCATAAAATGTGGGCAAGGGATGTTAGGAAGTAAATAACCCTTTCTGTTTGTTTGTATGTTTCTCTTCTTAATTTTAATATAGTAATGAAGTGTTTGAACTTACAGGACCATCAGGCTAAAACACACAATGATGGGAAGGGGTTAGCATACTTAAAAAGCAGGGCAACCACAAGCCAAAACCAAATATTGCATTCGCAAAAAATGAAAAAAAAAAAAAAACTCAAGCAGATAATAACAGGAGACCATCCAACCAAAAAAAAAAAAAAAAAAGAAAGGAAGAATGGACAACCATAGAATCAACTGGAACTGGAACACAAGGTTCAAATGGCAATAAATAATCATCTATCAATTATTACCTTAAATGTCAATGGACTGAACACCCCAATCAAAAGACACAGAGTGGCTGAGTGGATAAAAAGGCAAAAACCTTCAATATGCTGCCTACAAGAAACTCACCTTAGGACAAAAGATACATATAGATTGAAAGTGAAAGGGTGGGGAAAAATATTTCACGCCAATAGACACGACAGAAAAGCAGGAGTTGCAACGCTCATATCAGACAAAATAGACTTTAAAACAAAAGACATAAAGAAAGACAAAGAAGGACACTACTTAATGATTAAGGGATCCATCCAAGGAGAGGATGTTACTATCGTCAACATATATGCCCCAAATACAGGAGCACCCAGATACATACAACAAATATTAACAGACTTAAAGGGAGATATTGATGAGAATACAATCATAGTAGGAGACCTTAATACCCCCCTCACATCAATGGACAGATCCTCTAGACAGAAAACCAATAAAGCAACAGAGATCTTAAAGGAAACAATAGAAAAGTTAGACTTCATTGATATCTTCAGGACACTACATCCAAAAAAAGCAGAATACACATTCTTCTCAAATGCTCATGGAACATTCTCAAGAATCGACCACATATTGGGACACAAAGCTAATCTCAATAAATTAGGAGCATAGAAATTACCTCAAGTATCTTCTCTGACCACAATGCCATGAACTTAGAAACCAACCATGGGAAAAGGAAAGAGAAAAAACCTACTGCATGGAGACTAAACAACATGCTAGTAAAAAACCAATGGGTCAATGAGGAAATTAAGAAGGAAATTAAAAACTACCTTGAAACAAATGATAATGAAGACAAAACCTCTCAAAATCTATGGGATGCTGCAAATGCAGTGCTCAGAGGGAAATGTATAGCAATACAGGCCTTTCTCAAAAAAGAAGAAAGATCCCAAATGGACAACTTAACCCTCCACCTAAATGAATTAGAAAAAGAACAACAAAAAAGTCCTAAAGTCAGCAGAGGGAAGGAAATTATAAAGATCAAAGAAGAAATCAATAAAATAGAGACTCAAAAAACAATAGAGACAATTAATAAAACCAAGAGCTGGTTCTTTGAAAAGGTCAAAAAAATTGACAAACCCCTGGCCAGACTCACTAAAAAGAGGAGAGAAAGCCCAAATAACCAAAATTAGAAATGAAAAAGGAGAAATCACAACGGATACAGCAGAAATACAAAAAACCATAAGAGAATACTATGAACAACTATATGGCAACAAGTTTGACAATCTGGAAGAAATGGACAATATTCTAGAATCTTACAGCCTGCCAAAACTGAATAAAGTAGAAACAGACCAACTGAACAGACTGATCACTAGAAATGAAATTGAAGAGGTCATAAAATCACTCCCTACAAATAAAAGTCCAGGACCAGGCTTCACAGGTGAATTCTATCAAACATATCAAGAGGAATTGGTGTCCATCCTCCTTAAACTCTTTCAAAAGTTTGAAGAAGAAGGAATACTCCCAAAGACATTCTATGATGCCATCATCACCCTCATTCCAAAACCAGACATAGATACCACCAGAAAAGAAACTATTGCCCAATATCATTGATGAATATAGATGCAAAAATTCTCAACAAAATCTTAGCCAACCGAATCCAACAACATACCAAAAAAATTATACACCATGACCAGGTTGGGTTCCTCCCAGGTTCACAAGGATGGTTCAACATATGCAAATCAATCAGCATCATACACCACATTAACAAAAAAAAAGTCAAAAATCATATGATCATCTCAATAGACGCAGAAAAAGCATGTGACAAAGTCCAACATCCATTCATGATCAAGACCCTCGCCAAAGTGGGTATAGAGGGAACATTCCTGAATATAATCAAAGCCATTTATGATAAACCCACAGCAAATATAATCCTCAATGGGGAAAAACTGAAAGCCTTCTCACTCAAATCTGGAACAAGACAGGGATGCCCACTCTCACCACTGCTCTTCAACATAGTTTTGGAAGTCCTAGCCACAGCAATTAGACAAACAAAAGAAATAAAAGGCATCCATATAGGAAGAGAAGAGATCAAACTGTCACTGTATGCAGATGACATGATACTATACATAGAAAACCCTAAGGACTCAACCCCAAAACTACTTAAACTGATTCATAAATTCAGCAAAGTAGCAGGATATAAGATTAACATTCAGAAGTCAGTTGCACTTCTGTATACCAGCAATGAAATATTACAAAAGGAATACAAAAATATAATACCTTTTAAAATTACACCTCACAAAATCAAATACCTCGGAATACACCTGACCAAGGAGGTAAAGGACCTATATGCTGAGAACTATAAAACTTTAATCAAAGAAATCGAAGAAGATGTAAAGAAATGGAAAGATATTCCATGTTCCTGGATTGGGAAAATCAATATTGTAAAAATGGCCATACTCCCCAAAGCAATCTACAGATTCAATGCAATCCCTATCCAATCACCCATGACATTTTTCACAGAACTAGAACAAACAATCCAAACATTTATATGGAACCACAAAAGACCCAGAATTGCCAAAGCAATCCTGAGAAACAAAAACCAAGCAGGAGGCATAACTCTCCCAGACTTCAAGAAATACTACAAAGCCACAGTCATCAAAACAGTGTGGTACTGGTATCAAAACAGACAGACAGACCAATGGAACTGAGTAGAGAATCCAGAAATAAACCCTGACACCTACGGTCAATTAATCTTTGACAAGGGAGGCAAGAACATCAAATGGGGAAAAGAAAGTCTATTCAGCAAGCATTGCTGGGAAACCTGGACAGCTGCATGCAAAGCAATGAAACTAGAACACACCCTCACACCATGCACAAAAATAAACTCCAAATGGCTGAAAGACTTAAATATACGACAGGACACCATCAAACTCCTAGAAGAAAACATAGGCAAAACACTCTCTGACATCAACATCATGAATATTTTCTCAGGTCAGTCTCCCAAAGCAATAGAAATTAGAGCAAAAATAAACCCATGGGACCTCGTCAAACTGAAGAGCTTTTGCACAGCAAAGGAAACCCAAAAGAAAACAAAAAGACAACTTACAGAATGGGAGAAAATAGTTTCAAATGATGCAACCAACAAGGGTTTAATCTCTAGAATATATAAACAACTTATACAACCCAACAGCAAAAAAGCCAATCAATCAATGGAAAAATGGGCAAAAAGACCTGAATAAACATTTCTCCAAAGAAGATATGCAGATGGCCAAAAACACATGAAAAAATGCTCATCATCGCTGGTTATAAGAGAAATGCAAATCAAAACTACCATGAGATATCACCTCACACCAGTGAAAATGGCCATCATTAATAAATCCACAAATAACAAGTGCTGGAGGGGGTGTGGAGAAAAGGGAACCCTCCTACACTGTTGGTGGGAATGTAAACTGGTACAGCCACTATGGAGAACAGTTTGGAGATACCTTAGAAATCTATACATAGAACTTCCATATGACCCCACAATCCCACTCTTGGGCATCTATCCGGACAAAACTCTACTTAAAAGAGACACATGCACCCGCACATTCATTGCAGCAATCTTCACAATAGCCAAGACATGGAAACAACCCAAATGTCCATCGACAGAGGATTGGATTCGGAAGAGTTGGTATATATACACAATGGAATACTACTCAGCCATAAAAAAGAATGACATAATGCCATTTGCAGCAACATGGATGGAGCTAGAGAATCTCATCCTGAGTGAAATGAGCCAGAAAGACAAAGACAAATACCATATGATATCACTTATAACTGGAATCTAATATCCAGCACAAATGAACATCTCCTTAGAAAAGAAAATCATGGACTTGGAGAAGAGACTTGTGGCTGCCTGATGGGAGGGGGAGGGAGTGGGAGGGATCGGGAGCTTGGGCTTATCAGACACAACTTAGAATAGATTTACAAGGAGATTCTGCTGAGTAGCATTGAGAACTTTGTCTAGATACTCATGTTGCAACAGAAGAAAGGGTGGGAGAAAAATGTAATTGTAATGTGTACATGTAAGGGTAACCTGACCCCCTTGCTGTACAGTGGGAAAATTAAAAAAAATTTAAAAAAATTTAAAAAAATCCAATTCTGATGTATCTCTAAAATGCTTAGCACTGTTCCTCTTTCTTCTTCTTCTTTTTTTTTTGTCTTTTTGCCTTTTTTAGGGCTGCACCCATGACATATGGAGGTTCCCAGGCTAGGGGTCTAATTGGAGCTGTAGCTGCCAAGCCTACGCCAGAGCCACAGCAACATGGGATCCGAGCCGCGTCTGCAACCTACACCACAGCTCACGGCAACGCTGGATCGTTAACCCACTGAGCAAGGGCAGGGATCGAACCTGCAACGTCATGGTTCCTAGTCAGATTTGTTAACCACTGAGCCACGACGGGAACTTCAGTAGCACTGTTTCTCTTTTACAAACATTTAAGATTGAATAAACTAATATGGAAAATGCAATTTACTGACTACATAAATGCACTGCATTATATAAATGTACTCAATGTCAAGAGTGTGTGTATTTACAGATATACATCTTCATGGGATGCATACATTTAGAAAAACGTAAAGCCATCAAGAATGCAAATGTCCTCCAGAACTTTTAAAATTAGTCTGAAGCCTGAAAAAATTCAGGGTTATTAACTGAAATTAACTGGTCTAAGTCAACATTTTCTAATCCACAGCCCCATGCCCAGCCACTCCTATCCCCTACTGCTTCCTCCAAGTTTTGAGTTTAGATGCTAACTCACTTCTTGGTAATTCCATTCAGATTTATTATAACCTACCTTGCTTGTTTTCTTCTGCTCTCCTCTGTGTCATTGCTACTAGAGAGTACATGTCCCCCTCTAATCCCATTACTGATCTGATTTGGAAGTTTTTTGTTTGATTACTTATCATACTTTGTACCACTGTATGTGAGAAAAAGAATATCAAAAACAAATGAAATGGGTGATAGCTTGGAAATGTGTAAATAAACTTATTTACTGTGAAATAAGTTATATAATTGTGAATATATTTTCACATACAAACATGTCAATAGATTAATTAAAATGTGTTTCATCAGCAACACAGCCAGCTCTTTGCAGCAACAGCAGTAGCTTCTCTTTGACTCCATTACCAGAACACAAAAATCTTCAACAGAAAAATAGTACCACAGATGGGATTTTTTTTTTTTCCCCACGCAGGACATAAGTGATTTTCATGAAGTCTGAAAAATTGCCACCTTCATAGATAAATGTATTTACATTTATTCTTATTTATTCACGAATATCCAACTCTAAACCAGAGCATTTCTCTTGTTTTCCTGATACTTTCTGTGTGTGTGTGTTTGCCATTTTCTTGGGCCGCTCCTGTGGCATATGGAGGTTCCCAGGCTTGGGGTCGAATCAGACCTGTAGCCACCAGCCTACACCAGAGCCACAGCAACTCGGGATCTGAGCCACGTCTGCAACCTACACCACAGCTCACGGCAACACCGGATCCTTAACCCACTGAGCAAGGCCAGGGATCGAACCTGCAACCTCATGGTTCCTAGTCGGATTCGTTAACCACTGAGCCACGACGGGAAGTCCTCCTGATACTTTTCTTGATGTTGCATTATGGTTACATGATTCTGTATACTTATTTTAAAAATCCTTAATCAGTATTCTTATTTGCTTCCCCTAACACACTGAAAATATTTCATATTATGAAATTAATCCATTTGATATTAAGCAACTTGCCAAAATAAAAATCTGAAATCTCCTAAGTCCAAAACAAAACTCAGATGTTCCCTTTTTTGGTTCAGTAAACTTTAAAATACTGCACTGTTTTTTTATTAAAATACTTCAGATTGCTCATCTCCTACTGACTGTTTGAATTTAAATTTCAAAATATGTTAGTTCCTCATTCAATTCCCTCAACTGAATTCCAGCTTCATTCTTCATCTAATGTGTTTTGTTCAGTAATTCTGCCTGGACTTAAAAGAGGGGGAAATTAATAAATATTAGAATTATAAATGTCTTATTGCCAGAGTGTAATTTGAAATACAGTAGTTTAAATGACAGGATTATATAATTTAATAATCTTAAAATTTTCATACCTGCATACAGAATATATCATATTTTATCACCTTGACTGAGTCACTCACTGGCATGCCAGTAATGCAAGGTATGGAAATTTTAAAATTATTAAATAATATAATCCTGTCATTTAAAATATTATATTTCAAATTACACTATGGCAACATGAAGACATATAGTGATTTAGTGCCAGTGTTAATGATGCAGGTTCAATCCCTGGCCTCACTCCGACCGTAAAAGATCCCACACTGAAGCAAGCTGTGTCACAGGTCCCAGATGTGGCTTAGCTCTGGTGTTGCTATGGCTGTGGAGGGGTCTGATTTGACCCCTTCCCTGGAAACTTCCATTGCCTCAGGGGTGGACATAAAAAGAAAAAAAATAAAATAAGAGTTCCTGGCACATAGCTGTCACTCAATAAATATCTTAAAAAAGAGTAAATTTAAAAAAAAAAAAAAAGGAAGGTGCCTCTGTTGCTCTTGCCACAGAACTTAAAAATAAGTTAGTATTTCAGATTTACACACTGGTATAAAAGTAACAAGAATAAAAATAATGCATATGATATAGAATGTACAGGATTAAAGCGGAAGAATCCACTGAACAAACTTGCAAACTGACCATTTGATCTGATGCTCTCTTGTCAAAGACAGCCTCCCTTATGGGTTTGAGAGAGTTGAAAGTGTCATATCTACACACAACAATATCCAGAGGGAGAGAAAGGACCTTGGCCATCTTGTGCTTCTTTTGCAGGGATAATCACCCCCAACGCGGATGTTCCCAGGAGACCTCGCCCATGTCAACCTGGTTATGACTGGATCACATGGGTGCTGGGCGGGAAGGTTCCCCGAGCCCAGGCTGCTGCCCATGCATATGACTTGGCTTCTGCTGGTCTCCTCCCGGACCTCACTCCACTGAGCAGGTGGATGTGAGCCTGTGACTCCCTGACTCACTTCTGTTCAGGAGGAGCTAAAGGGTGATGAGGAAAAGGTACCATATTGAGTGGAAATATTCTAAGACTTTATGTGTATATCCATCTCCTTCCACAATTTTTGGGAACAATGGGATCCCTCCCACTATTCTAGGGCCTATTTCACCAGAAACAACAGAAGGAAATTTTTTTTTCATTTACATATATTCATTTTAGTTGGACTTTTTAATATATATCAAGAAACACAAGAGATTATTATTCTATAAATTATACAGAATACAATCCATAGGGCTGAAAATAATAACAAAGTCAGAGGCAGAGATTTAAGCCATGAATCCCTCCATAATTTCATTTAGACTAAAAAGGGAATCCTTCAATGCAGAAATTTTATTTTTTAGTGAGTCATTTGATGGCAACATTAGAGGGCTCATCTGGTATGAAAGCCCAGCTTTCAGTCTGGATTATAGTACAAGTATCCCCTTTCAAAGTTGTTTAAAAATTAAATTTATTTATTTTGTCTCTTTTAGGGCTGCACCCACAGCATATTGAGGTTCTCAGACTAGGAGTCTAATTGGAGCCACAGCTGCCAGCCTACACCAGAGCCACAGCAATGCCAGATCCAAGCCATGTCTTCAACCTACACCACAGCTAATGGCTACACGGGATCCTTAACCCACTGAGCGAGGCCAGGGATCAAACCCACAACATCATGGTTCCTAGATGGATTTGTTAACCACGAATCCATGATAGGAACTCCAGTTGTTTTAAAAATTAAGAGCCATTGGGTTTTGCAATATCACTTTCAAATCATAGAGACTTCAGAAGTGAGTAAATTAATTGAATGTAATTGGATGTATACTGACAAGGAAATATTTTATAGATTTAGGAACATCTGAAAAGTCAGTGACAAGACTTATGAGGAGCCTGTATTGGCGTTATAAATCCATGCATGTGTGTCTTTCAGTTTGGCTATGCATGGGTTACTTAATAGTACTTGATAAGGTTCTTTTCCTCGTATTCAACAATGAGTTCTCAGGACCTCTGACTTAGAAATCTTCAGATATTTGGTTTGTTTTATGAATTTTGTTGGTAATCAGAAATGAGCAGCAAGATGATATTAAGAAACATTACAAATTTAGTTAGGAATCAAGCTGATATTCCTTTGCTACCTACTTTTATTTTATTTTTATTTCCCCAATACACTACTTTTTTTTCCTACTGTACAGCATGGTGACCCAGTTACACATACATGTATACATTCTATTTTCTCACATGATTATGCTCCATCGCAAGTGACTAGACATAGTTCCCAGTGCTACACAGCAGGCTCTCACTGCTAATCCATTCCAAAGGCAACAGTCTGCATCTATTAACCCCCAGCTCCCAGTCCATCCCACTCCCTCCCTCCTCCCTTGGAAACCACAAGTCTATTCTCCAAGTCCATGATTTTCTTTTCTGTGCACCTTACGTTTAAAAAGAAAAGTGGAAGGATATCAACAGCTTATATAAACTTGTTCAGACACATGTTCATTTCATTGGGTTAATATGAACAAAATACTTCTGTTTCAAACTCATAATATTACCATTTGGTGATCAAAATTTCATTCTTTCTACTGGAATTCAAAGAGAATACAATCTTTTGAAATGTTCTGTAAAGAAAAGAGCCAAGTATCTTGTCAGAAAATGTGCACCATTCACAACTAACAGAAAACGTTCATTCTCATAGATTCACATGGCTTTGCAAGGATAAAAGAAAGAAGGTTAAAATGGTATTAAGTCACTTGAAATATATGTTACGGGCAACTTTATTTCCTAGTGTCCTCCATACTGTCCCAATTTACGTAACATTCAGAGACTTTGTAAACATTCACACTTGAGAAAAATGTAACATATGGAAGAGATAATAAAGTTCCTCTCCAGAGCGCTTTGACCACGGAGAAGATACACATTTCATGAGCAAAGAAGGCAAAGTCTTCTTCAGATCCTCGGTAGGGCAGGGGGTTTATTCAAATCACCAGATATGAGATTGAAAGAGTAATACACAGATATGGCGTTCCCGTCGTGGCACAGTGGAAAGGAATCCAACTAAGAACCATGAGGTTGCAGGTTCGATGCTGGCCTCACTCAGTGGGTTAAGGATCCCGTTTTGCCATGAGCTGTGGTGTAGGTCTCAGACGCAGTTCAGATCTGACATTGCTGAGGCTGTGGCTGTAGGCCGGCAGCTGTAGCTCCAATTAGACCCCTAGCCTGGGAACCTCCACATGCCATGAGAGCAGCACCCCCCCACCCGAAAAAAAAAAAAAAAGGAAAACATAGATAATAGTGGGTTTTTTTGCCCCACAGATGTTGAATCGTGTTAAATCACAATGAGTTTTTGAAGAAAAATTTTGCATGATGCTTTTCAGTACAGTTTCAAGCAAGTTAAATCAGAATGGCCTCCTGAGCCAAATATCATTTTCTCAGTGTATCTTTCAAAGACCATACTGTTTAGAATGCTTATAAACTCTCTGAGGACAGAGACTCTATCTTCCGTAGCTGTGAATCTTGATTACCTACAATAGTACTCGGCAGATAAATTATAGTAAAATCTTGAAAATATTTACTAAATGAAGGGATTTTAAATGAGTTTTCTAAGATAAGGTAACACTCAACAGCAAATAATTATTTGGAAAGTAAATGAGAGTTAATCAAATTGGGTAATGCAGATTAATTTCAAAGTACATATGAAATTTTTACCCTTACATTTTTTTTATTGTGAAATGTAATACATATATAGAAGAGTGCGTAAAAATAATTACATACCTTCAATTTTTATAATGTGAACACTCATAAAAGCCTCACCTTAATACAACAGCATCAGGACCCAACGGTCCTCCGAATGCTTCTTCTCAGCAAAACCTTCGCCTCACTAAAGAGAACCGCTATTTTAAATCACACTGACTCCGTTCTGCACTTTTATTTTAACGTTTAATCATTTCAGTACACATCACTATATACGGGAGTTCAGTGTGCCTGTTTTGGATTTAGTATCAGTGGAATTAGGCAGTGCATGTATTGTTTATCTTTCACTTTAAGACTCTGCCTCATCCAGGTTACTAGATTTAGCTACCTAGTTCTTTTACTTGCAAGGATATATTGCACGTCACTGTACAAATTAATACAACTTATCTATTTCCCTGTTGTTATATCTTATTTTTTTACCAGTTGGCAGCCCTTTTTAATAATGCAGTTATGCAAGTTTTTGTACATGGCATCTATATGTATGTCTTCAAGTATACATGCATGGATTTCAGTTGGATTTCAGTTGGATACACACCTAAGAATGAAAGCCCTGCATCATAGACGCGTGTGTTTAACACGAGGGACAATATTTTCTAAAATGGTTGAATCAATGTTTACTCTCTCTAGCAATTCTCAAAACTTCCGTGTCTCTCAACGCTCACATGTTATATTGTCAATCTTAAAATTCTAGTCATACCAGTAGTGGCATTATTATTTTAGCCTTTACTGCCTGATTATAACATGGAATAGTGTACAACGCAAAGCAGACACATAATAGTAATAGAATAATACATATCTATCTATAGCTATATATAGTATATATATATATATATGTATCTTTAGCTATACATCCATCTATACAACTATCAAAATACCCTTCCGCATATATGTCATACGCCATAATATAATATTTTTATTATTTTTCTACTACTACTAGAAAGATCCCAAATTCAAATAAAATAAACACACTTGAAATTTTCATCAAAACATACTTTCGTTGGAGCTCACTTCCGATGTACATAAGCATTTATATGAGATTTTTATTTAAAATGATTACCATTTGCTTTAATTTGAAGGTCTGAGTAATCCTGTTAGGACTCCAGTGCATAAAAACTGTCAGCAACTCAAACTACAGTGATATTTCTCCTGTGTGCAGTCTGGCTCCTAGATTGCTCAGGGTTTAGGCATTTGAATCATATAATTGCATTAGATGTATGCACCGCGTACTATAGCTCTACAACTTTTTAAAAATTTTGTCCAAATGCTTTAGTTCCAGTTACTTTGTAAGATCCCTACTTGGGAGATGTTTGGGTCTTCACGAGCCATGGGGAACTAGTCCTCTGGCCTTTTACTGGCTCTCTTCTTCCCTTTAATTTAGAGAACTAGGTTAAATCTTGGTTCTCAGATTCTTTACATTCTAATGTTTAGGACAAAGCGTGAAGACTAACCAGGAGAAAATGAGTTTCTTCCAAGGGCAAGAGTAGAACTCTTTTAACCTTTGTCACCATGTCCTGGAAATCAAGCACACCCTTGTTGGCTTTCTAAGGAACTTGAGAGAGTTTTGCAAGGCTAAGACATTGTTCTATATGATGCCTACTGTTCTATATGATGCCTACACCTGACCTTCTACAGGAAGTTGGCTTGGCTGCACGTAGTTTCAAGAGGAAAAAGAGAAGACTAAAGCAACAACAACATTTAAAATACAATAATCACAGGAGAAGAACAAATCCTCTAAGACTATATACTCTATGTATAATAAACAATGTGTATCCATTTAGATCTTCCTAATGAAAATTCTACTCAATGGACCATACTGCAAAAGAGCACATAACTGTGACCTGGACTTTAGAGCTTGTTTAAGTAGACAGAGGGAGATGTGGGGAAGAGAAAGCCTTAAATTTTCACAGAACACTTAATATATAATAGGAAGTTACTGAAGATAATATCGAATATTTTAAATCTGAGTGCCCATAATCTCTGCACCAATAACATGGTTCTAGATAAAAATTTTATTGAAGAGTAAGAACACTGATAAGGTTTTACATGCAAATGTATTCAGAATGGTGTTATTTATGATCATATGAGAAACTGAAAACTACTTAGGTCCACAACTTAGAAAATAGTAAAATAATGGTGTACCCTTAGGTACTGCCGAGACATTACAACTATGTTTATATTGAACATTTCTTGCATTAATGAGCCAAATAAAAATAGGATTATATATTTTTAGGATTGCAATCATCTAAGAGATGGATAGATGTGATTGCTTTTTTGAAAGGTCATTTTGGCTAGATTGGTTGCTTAGTAACAGTATCTCATGCTCCTGTTAAGAGTTTTTAATGGATGCAATTAGATTTCCTAATTAGTGGACTTTTAGCAATATTTTTCTGAACATGCCTAACGTAAGTAATCTGTTGGAAGATTTTAAAAGCAGAGGTGACGAATTCTACTGGTAGACAAGCACTTTGGCCTTGTTTGTGGAATTCCAGTCTACTCCAGGACTCCCAGTCCCTGAGAAGCTACAATTTGCTTATCTTTCGGAATATGGATCTGCTCAGCTCTCTGCACCATTATGTAAGCCAACTCCCTATGAAACATCCTTCAGTGTGTTATCTTATTGGTTCATTTTCCTGACCAAACAAAAACTGACACAACAGATAATATGTATGTAGTATATTTACAAAATAAAATATCCCCAAATTAATTATAAATGTTACCTCATTGAATAAGGTTTAGAGTTTTTTTTTATTTTTATTTTTTTGGTTGTGTACCTTCTACAACTTGGATAGAAAAATCAGATTATTATAATTACATGCCAGTATATTTGAAAATATTAAATATTATATATACTCTCTTGGTCTGATTCTACTCTCAACATTCAACTTCATAGTCCTTACTCATTTTGAACAATGAATTGCATTAGGAATGATAATTGCTACAAATGACTTACTGTAAATTACAGGATAATTTTAATTTTAAATTGTAATTGGATTTAAAATATAAATGTCATGACTGCAGAGAATATATATTGTTTGCAAGGTTATTTCCTGTGTCTTTGTACTGTCCACCTCTGAGCCACTCACTGTCACTTGGGTTTAAAGTATTCCAATAGCCAAGTTTTTCTTTTGTTTGTTTTTGTCTATTTACGGCTGTAGCCAGGGCATATGGAAATTCCCACACTAGGGGTTTAATTGGAGCTGCAGCTGCTGGCCTACACCACAGCAACACTGGATTAAGCCGTGTCTGCAACCTACATACACCACAGCTCATGGTAACGCTGGATCTTTAACACACTGAGTGAGGCCAGGGATAAAACTTGCATCCTTGTGGATACTATTCGGGTTTGTTACCTCTAAGGCACAACGGGAACTCCCCAGTAGCCAAATCTTGATCAAATACCCTCCTCCGTGCTAAGGCCTAAATCAACTGGCAGCCAGCCTTTGCCTAGGCATTCAGGTGAACCCTTTGTAATAATGTGACTTTGGAAAAAGTCTATCATTGATTCATGCCATCAAAAAATTAGAAAGTGCTTTCTCTGTTCTAGATTTTGGATTATTTCTGGGTAATTTAAGACCACATTAGGCTCTTTGTATAGAAGAACTTATTAGAGATAGAACTGAACAATTAACTTGAATACAATAATCTTAGTAAATATAAATGGTCTAGCCTGACCAATTTTAACCTCAGTTACCTTAGGATTCTCCACCTTTTCTAAATTCACTGACCACTGCTGTTAGTGGTGTTATTATAGTTTAGTACCGATTGTCCTGTCTAGAAAGAAGTTGAATACATGTGATCTCACATGTTGGAAAACTACCGGAATTCCTAAAATATAAAACAAGACCAGTCTTCCAAACCTGAGCATCTTAAGGACATGACAAAGATTTCAAATAATTAATTGATGTTTATCTATGTATGTATGTGTGTGTGTATATATATATATATATATACATATTTATATACATGTTATAATGAGACACAAGTCTTTCTATAATTACTAACTTGCTTTATTTCAGTGAAACCTGCAGAAAACATTTTAAGTTCTAATATTAACAAAAAGGAAAAAAAAAATCTAATCTTCATAGTTCAAATAATGACCTCACAAAAATTTTATCTGCCCCTGAAAAGCATAACATATTTATGAGGGGTTTATCAAAAAATGAATTATGAAGAAGGCTAATTTGGCCTATCTCGCGTTATTGGCAAAAGTTCCACACACTAGCTGCACCCTTTAAGTGAGGCTCTATCTCCATTTGAAATGTCTACTGGGGTTTATGAAGAGTGTACACTCATTTCTTCTTCATGAATATTTCTTAATCTAATTTCTCTGTACAGCTCACCAGTCATGACAATTGTAATGATTATTGTACTTGAATTGTTTTTTATGTGAGAATCATTTCTCTTTAGTAGAGCATGTAATTTGCCCGATAGTTAATCCTTATATGTCAATAATATAATATTTAACAGATGTATACAATATCTTACTCATGTTACATTTTTATGTATAATACTTTGCTGTGCACCTGAAACTAAGACGGTATGTAAAGCAACTAAATGCCAACAAAAAAATTTAAAAACAAAAATAAATTAAAAAATAATCTAACCAGAAGAGAGGACTTAATATTTTTATTTCTCTTGACAGTAACTCAGTTACATGCCAGTAAATTTAGAATAAAATTGAACTCCCAGTATCTATAGCTTCTAAATTTCAAAATTACTGGGAATGTGCTAACATATAAACCAATCTATGAACGTTTCACCTAAATACAAGCTACCCTGATTATTGTTATTTATACACAGGCCACATATACTTGCTGTTTATGTTTTCTTATTGGCAACTGATAGATATTAGGGAATGAACTGTCAGAGTAAATTTATATAACCTATCAACCTAATAATGCCAATATTAAATATTGTATTTTAAAACAAAGTGCAATTTTATTTTATTATTATTGTTATTTATTACTTTATTTTGCTTTTTAAGGTGGCATAAGGAGGTTCCCAGGTTAGGGGCTGAATTGCAGCCACAGCAATGCAGGATCCCAGCCACATCTGTGATCTATACCACAGCTCACAGCAATGCTGGATCTTTGACCCACTGAGCGAGGCCAAGGATCAAACCTGCCACCTCATGGTTACTAATGGAATTCATTTCTGCTGTGCCACAACAAGAACTCCCAAAATGCAATTTAAATACCAACTGAAGTTCATAAATATGAAATCAACATGGATAAGATATTTAGGGAAAATTAATATAAATAGTTGATACTAAACATGACTTTGAGGAAGGTATGATATTTAGAAGTGTAGCAGTAAAGAATAGCCTAAGTTTTGAAAAAACAGTTGAAAGAATAAGTAACAAATTAGCATTTTTAATGTTTATGAGACTATGATTAGAATAGTCTCACAAATTACTGAGCTATACATGACTTATAAAATATGAACTTAGATTAGACTGTGATTATTTTCGAAAGAGTCTTCAAATCCAGAGTCTGGATTTAATAAAGTTACTAATGACCTGACGTCATAAAAGAGAACATAATTATTACAGTAAAACAGAGCTTAGTTCATACTCTTGTGAATCTGGTCAATTACATTAATCACTAGCTCTGTGAACACAGGCAAATTAACTTACTTCTCTGACTAGCAGAAGCCCTTGCACATAGTTCCATAAACAGGTCTCATCTTTCTCATCCATTTCTTGGGGGTAATACTAAGGTAAAAACAAGAGTATCTCATTGCCTATCCATTCCAAAAGCAAGAGTTTGCATCTGTTAACCCCAAATTCCCAGTCCCTCCCACTCCCTCCCCCTGCCCCTTGGCAACCAGGAGTCAGTATGTATGACTGGGTCACTCTGCTCTACAGCAGCTATTGACACAACACTGTAAATCAACTACACTCTAATAAAACAAAACACAAGAAAAAGAAGAACTTAAAAAAAAGAAGAGGTAACAAAATTGCGCATATACAAACGTGGAAAGAAAAGATTGTTTCCTTATTTATAGATTAAACACAAATTGCAGGTAATACGCACATATTCAAGTCAATTTTTATACTTTGGATCTTTTGCTAGAAGTCTGCATAGACATACAACCTCATTTCTAAAAGTATTGATAAAAAACCATTTAGCGAGTTCTGATAATAAAACACTAACTGAAAAATTGCAGATCTCTTTATATGCATCACAATTTTGTTAACAAAAGTGAAAATGTTTGCATTACAAATGTTGAATTACTCTCTTGATACCTTATCAAATGTTTTGTATAACCTATTCTCATTTATTGACGTCAGAAGGATGAATCAAGAATGCAAATGAACTACATGGAGACGATATTAATATGGTTATAAATAAGTTAAGCCACATGAGTTTAAATCTCGTGTGACCACAAATAAGTTATAAAATCAAATTATTATGTAAAAGACAAGTCTGACTTTAACCATCAGAGGCCAAGTCATATTTTACGCAAAATTAAAATACCATTCAATCAAACTCATTAGGATTATCGCTATCAAATAAATTCAATTACTAAATGTTGTTAATTTGCATCTCAATAGATGATATCTGAAAGATTTGCATAGTGACATTTCACTAGTAAAATAGACTATGTAAAGATTAAAATGGAATATTAATAATGTCTTCAAAAAACTTAGAAAAAAGTTTAATTACCTTTTTCTCAAAATACTGTTAAAAAGTTATGATTTGCTATTGACTGGTATACAGATCACTAATGGGACACTGTCTTGGCTTTGTTACAACTTATTAGGTAATATGTGAAAGATTTAAAAATCAGCCATGTAATAATAGCTTATGCTGTTATATTGGGACATTTATTTTAATAAACAAATGCTTAAAGCATTCTTGTGCAAGGTACTACCTACATCTATTTCTACATGAGTTTTATACTGAATGAAATCATATGAAAGGGAGACTTTTTTGCTAAAGCAAAAATAAAACAGAAGTTGCCTCAAGTTCTTTTCAACATGAAAGTATTTGTCAAACAAATTTTGAGAAATTACACTTGAAATGTTTTCAATTTCTAAACATTTTAAGTAAAAGAAGTTAATACAATGAAACAGCTTTGCTCAATTTTTGAAAATGTGAAAGTTGCAATGTATTTTTTAATGTAAATCTGTCTGTTCACCTATTGCTATGAGTTAAGAAAACAGCATTCTTTCAACTGCCCTTATAATAACTATTCATCTATGGATGCATTATTTTATTAATAAATACCTATGTTATGTTAATATTCTCCCAAAAGAGAAGGAATAAAACCGAAGGCAGGTGTCAATATTTACTAAAGAATTGTTGTAGACCCTATTATTCATTCATTCACTCAAAAATACTTATTAATGTGAAACATGTACCAAGTACATTTCTTGGTGCCCATTAAAGATTGGGGAACAAAAGTGGAAATAAAATGAAAACTGTCCTAGTGTACGTTCTAGGCTTTGTCTTAGCCAAAGAAATCCCCTGTTGTCCCACTTTCTTACCAAAAGATTTCACAATTCTGTGCGGGACTCAATGAGCCTTTCCCTGGGGATTGAATCATGCTAGATCTAATGATGCATCCTTCATCTCAATTCCAGCCTCATCTGCAATGAACAGCTGTGATCAATAGGACTTGAAGGGGAACCAACTAGCATACTTGCGGCAAAAAATTTCCTTGCTAATAAAAAGAGTTCTATTATCCTTTCCTGTTGTTGGTGCTCAAATCTGAAACATACTAGAACTTCAATAGCTAAATTTAAACCATGAGAAAAGAGCCAAGAGGGCTTCCTTGAGGTCAATTAATTCTGCCATTTACTGAGCAACTGAACTAACTTGCCAGCCACATGCCTAAATACTTGTTTACATAAGAAAAATAAACATTCTTTAAGTAACTATGAGATAGATAGGTATTCTATAGTTAAGTGACTAGTAGATAGGTATCTAGTCAAACTGATTCTTATTGCCATAGTGATAAAAACTACTTGATTTATCATGAAAGTATTTGCTTTAGCTTTTGAATAAAGCAATATGGTATAATATAGATTTAAAGCAAGGGAATCTACCATCTAAATTTCATTACTGTCAAAGTAAGTTGTTGTACCAGTGTATTACTACTAGCGTTTTATATATCTAGTTATTTTATATTTAATAATGGACCTTATATAGAGAAATCTACAGATGCTTTGAGGTTCTGTATATGTTTTTTCTCCAGAAGAATTCTAATTTGCTCCTGACAGGAAGCTAGGTTGAATAGATAAACACGCTCAGAGTAGAATTATCTCATCAGAGATAAAGTGATTTGATCTGGTCTTCAGCCCTTATGGGAGTTGGGCTTTCTTCTGCTAACCAAGGGCATAGCAATTTTGAGTTTCGTCCCAAATCCTTTCAAAGCCACCCACCATGTTCCCACCTTCCCACATGATCTTGAACTTCCCTGTTTACTCCTCTTTCCCATGAATTAGGAGTTTTACTCTTCATCTTAGCTGTGCCCCATAGAATCATCAAAACCCTGAAAATTTGTGCTCATTTCTCTTTTATCCTGATTTGGTTTTGCACCTTTTTCACTGACTGGCCATTGTCAGATTAATTTCAATATTTGTCCTGGTTTATTAACCACCATCGAGAAGAGAATTAATCCAGAACACTAATCTACCATGATAAAGTGTGGCTACTCTGACGTCATATTGACAGAGGGAAACATACATATAAATTTGGCATAAGTTCATAAAGTTGAACTAAAAAAAAGAAGAACTGAAGAGAAACGTTGTGGGATTTCTCATAAAGAACTGAACTTACCTCTTGCCTAAGCTTCGACTACTTTTCAAAGGATTATACACTAAATAGTTAATTTATAATCATATTTCTATCCAAGCAGACAATAATTACATATTCTGAAATAAAACTGTGCTTAGAATTCAGCTTTTCATGTTTGTTATTGCAATCAAATTATTTGAGGCCAAATAACTCCTGCAAGATCAATAAGACATATTTAGGTCAATTTTTAGATCAATATACATCACCTTGGTATCCTACATGTGTTATATAATCACACAAAGAGCCTTCATATTATTTCAAGTTCTTAGAACGTCATAATATAAATTTTTATTTTCATTTTAGATAAAGTGCATATTTTGGCAAGATGCGTTTTAAATTACCGCACCTAATGTTGGGAGCATTCAATAGAGAGTATGTAACTTATAAATATCTTCATGACTAGTTTGCATTGTAAAAAATAAATGAAGTTGCTATTTTTGCTATCTTTTCATAGTTTGCTATTAAATGAAACATTGTTTGTGCAGAATACAACTGGTGTTTTGGGACTGGCATATGCACACTGAGGTATGTGGAATGATTGGTCAGTAGGGACCCGCTGTATATCGCAGGGAATTCTACCCAATATTCTGTGATAACCTATGTGGGAAAACAATCTGAAATGTGTGTACTTTGTTTTACAGCAGAAATGATCAGAGTATTGTAAATCATTTATATTTCAATAAAACTTTTAAATGGGGAAAAAATTAATTATAGTAAAGATTAAAAACAAGAGTGGTAGCAATAAACAAAATGGTAACCCATCTGTATTTTTAAAATAAGCAATGCTCAAAATATTTATCCACAGTATGAAACCAGGATGTAACTTTCTTTAAATGTGTTACTATCAGCAGAGATTGCCGCTTGGGGGTGGGGAGAGGTGGCAGGCTGAGTAATTGGCCCCCACGCATACCCAAGTTCTCGTTCTTAGAACCTGTGAATGTGATCCTGTGTGGCAAAAGGGACCTCACTGATGCAATTAAGTGAAGAATCTGGAGACGGGGAGATTATCTGAGGTACGTGTGTGGATTCTAGATATAAGCCAAGATGTCTTTATAAGAGGGAGATAGAAAAGGGGCAACCAGTGTGAGTACCAAGGCAGAGGTGGGAGTAATGGACCATGCAGATCTGGAAGAGGCATGAAACAAATTCCTCCCTGGAGCCCCCAAAGAAATAGCCCTTACACCTTGACTGCAGCCCTGTATGACGTATTTCGTACTTCTGTCTCTAGAGTTAGGAGAGAGAAAATGTCTGTTGTTCTGACCCAGCGTGTTTGTGGTAGTTTTTTCTTTCTTTCTTTCTTTCTTTTTTTTTTACAATGGCAATAAAACATTGACACATGTGTGTTCTCCCAGTGGAATCCCAGTGGAACCATACAGGGAGTGTTTAATCATACACATGGGGCCACATGATGGAGCACGGCCAACCAAGAGTAGCTCCAAGGAGCCTTGGTATCCAGGGACTTACTGGCGGGTCAGTCACACTGGAATGGCAGTCCACGCATGAGACTTTCAGTCTCCAGCCTCTCCCAAGGTCAAACCAATAGCACACAATCTAAGGCCCCAAACTCAGAACTCATTGCTAGCATAAGCCATCTAGTATGGCCCGAGACCCTCCTCGATAAATCACATTATTAGCTTCAAGTGTCTGGTGTGGCCCATGGGATCAGGTAAACAAAGACGTCATTAACAGGAAGTCATCAGCCATTTACAGCAACATGGATGGACTTAGAGATGATGATACTAAGTGAGGTAAGTCAGGCAGAGAAAGACAAATATCACATGAGGTCATACATGTGGAATCTAAAAAAAAAAGCCACAAATGAACTTAGATGCAAACCAGAAATGGACTCACAGACAGAAAATGAAATTACGGTTACCAAAGAGGAAAGGTAGAGGGAGGGATTAATTAGGAGATTGAAATTAACATATACACAGTACTCTGTATAAAACAGATAATCAACAAGGACCTACTTAGAGCATGGGGAAGTCTACTCAATATTCTGTAATAACTCATACGGGAATATAATCTGAAAAAAGATCGGAAGTATGTCTATGTCTAACTGAATCACTTTGCTGTACAACTGAAACTGATACAACGTTGTAAATCAACTATGCTCCATTATAAAATAAAAACTAAATTAAAAAAGAATATCGTAACAACTAAAATAGAGCAAGTAATCAAAGGCTATAAGTTATATCCCAGGATCTGGAAAAAGACCAAATCTTTCTCTAGAATGTTCAGAGTTAGGAACATCCAAACCTGCTGAGCTAACTCTTTGGTGCACAAGAGAGAATACAAAGTAGTGTGAAGTAGTATTCACTAAGTCTAACACAGTCCAATAGTTAAAAATAAAAAAAGACAATTTTTTTTAGCGATATTTCTTTTCCTTCTCCTTTTCTGGGAAATAAACTTATTTATAAATTAAACAGTTCCAATGAGCCAAACAATGGCAGTGTGACCTTGGCTGCTATACTAATTGCCATTCAATATCTTGAGACTCATTAGCATTTTCTTACCTTTCCAGACCATCTGGCATTTGATAGAACTAGATACAAAAAGTACAAACAAAATGATCTTTCTCTACTTCTAGGTCACTCTGGCATGAAAATCTATTCTATTCTCATGTTTCTGCACATGCACTAAATACAAGGGTTTCTGACCAAAATTATTTTATAATGAAATGAGAAGTACATTAAACACTCATATAGTAGAGCCAAGAGAAGCAGGGAAAGTTTTTAGTGTGGCAGTGACAATCCTTCAACTCATAGATAATTAATGTTATAATTTTTGATCAAAAAATTTAAAACAAAGCTACAAAGAGAAAAAAGATAACAAGGTCATCTTGACAAATTAATGTTTTAAAAAATCATAAATGATGTATTTTCTTTCTCCAATTTACATATAGGGAAGGAAATTATTAGCCTGTTAGGAAAATGTACTAAGCAGTTATTTGTGAAATTTTTAGAATATTAAAATCATGCTCCTTGGGAGTTCCTGTCATGGCTCAGTGGTTAATGAACCCGACTAGGAACTATGAGGTTGCAGGTTTGATCCCTGGCCTCGCTCAGTGGGTTAAGGATCTGGTGTTGCTGTGAGCTATGGTGTAGGTCGCAGATGCGGCTCGGATCCCCGTGTTGCTATGGCGTAGGCCGGCATATGACAGCTCCAATTTGACCCCCAGCCTGGGAACCTCCATATGCTGCAAAAAAGCCAAAAAAAAAAATTCATGCTCCTAGTAAAAGAAAACAGCTAGCTATCAAAAAAACTTTAGAGGACAGTATTACTGTCACAACTCAGTTTCATCAAGGGAGATCATGCTTTCCAATTTTGTGGAGATACTCATTTATACAGATTACAGTATGTTGGTATTCCAACTCACAGAGTCTTTTTCATTCAGGATGGCCACGATTTTCATGGATACTCGGTATAAAATAAAATAAAATAAAACACAACACAACAAAACAAAACACTGGCTAAAGAGAAACTCTTGCTTATAGCCATAAACTTGGTTGCTCTGTCTTCCTAACTATTCAGCGTCACTGACGGCAGACTCTCACTTAGGGGCATTGACATGAGACACAACAGTCCATGCACCCCCAGTCCCACAGGGCCACTGACTCGCATCGCCCCCACTTTTCTTTGTTCGATGTCTTTCACTCTTGTTCGTCCCGAACTTCCCACAGCTACCCATTTTGCACTGCCATTCTCGACGGCTCAGCAGTCGCCACCGCTTCAGCTGTTTCCAGGAATGCTTCTCTTTAGAATCGTCTTTCAGGGCCACATGACACTGAAGATGCATCGGATAAAATACATGAGGAGCAGTCCATTTCCAGCTAGGCCACCCATCTATCTGGGAAACAAACCCAGATATTTCCCTTTCCTAAAGCTGTTCAGAGAAAAGCCTCTGTGAAACCACGGACAGCATTTGAAGGAGAGGTGTTTGCTCTAAATGGACACAGATGACAGGGGAGCCTTGGTCGTCAGGTCATGCAATTTACTTGTGTCTTCTGGACATTATTAAATTATCTCACCCTGGACAAATGTTGTCATAATTGTATTAATAAAGTATTTCTTGGCATTCCCTTGTGCTCAGCACTAACAAACCAAACTAGTATCCATGAGGACACAGGTTTGATCCCTGGCCTCGCTCAGTGGGTTAAGGATCTGGCATTGCCATGAGCTGTGGTGTAGGTCACAGATGCAGCTTGGATCCAGAGCTGCTGTGGCTGTGGTGCAGGCCGGCAGCCTCAGCTCTGATTTGATCCCTAGCCTGGGAACTTCCATATGCCCCTGGTACAGCCCTAAAACAACAACAACAAAATAATAATAAGTTGTTGCTTAATAACAAACTACCCCTCAATCTAGTGATTTAAAAGCACCATCGTGTATTTTCACTCATCTATCTGTGTGTAGTGGAGACTCAGATGATCTCCTTGGGGTTTGGCTTTGAGTTCAAGCTACAGATGGGGTGATGTGTCTTCCAGCCTCCTTGCAACAGTGCACCAGCAGGTTTTTCTCATGACAATGGTAAACCAAGAGTTCACACTCTGGTGATTCACATTTGGGGCACTTTTCCATCGATAGAAGTGGTCGCTGTTCGCTTCGCTCGTCTGTGGCTGCTTTGACAAACATACAACATAGAAATGCCACCATGCCTATTCCAGACCTAGTCTTGAAAAGAACTGGCAGGAGTTCCTGTCATGGCTCAGCAGAAATGAACCTAACTTGTATCCATGAAGACGCAGGCCTTGCTCAGTAGGTTAAGTATCAGGTGGGGCCATGAGCTATGGCTCAGATACCGTGTTCCTGTGGCTGTAGTGCTGGAGTGTAGGCCGGCAGCTACAGCTCCAACCTAACCCCTAGCCTGGGAACTTCCATAGGCCATTGGTGCAGTCCTTGAAAAAAACAAGACAAAAAATAAATAAATTAAATAAAATAAATATACTAAAAGAACCAGCAGATCCAGCATATTCCAACCTAGGCTCCTAGAGGTCTGACCCACTTTGTAAAAGATTTAGCCAGCTTACTTGAGAAACTATATGAAACCTAGGTGGATGCAACTTCACAACTCATGCCACACGAGCATCTTGCTCATGAACAAAGCCTTCTCTTCCTTTCCAAACCAGCCCAGCCCAGCCAGCCAGATGCCAGGGGCATGTAACAAGGGACTCCTCTAATGACACACTTAGTACAAGAATCTCCAGCTACGCCCTCCCCAAATTTCTGAAGCACAAGATTATGACCTATAATAAAATTGTTTTAAATCATTCCTAGAGGGTAGAGAACAGGGGTCTTATCCCACACGTTAGAGAACCAAGGGTGGTGTCGGCTGCTAATTTTGTTTCTCCTAATTTTCCATTGGAAGACTGGAAAAACAAAAACAGAACCCACTGTGAACTGTGCTTAGAACAAAGCTCCAATTATAACCTGGCTTCCCTACGCGCCCCTGTATTTGGAAAACCTTTCGAGTTTCTTGTTGTCAGAGTCAATTTAGCAACTATGTCTAACATTTTTAAAAATGTTAGTACACTTCTCTTTCCCCTTTGTACTGGAACTCTATAAAACAGTCACAAGGCTTTTAGGGAAAGAATCAAAATGATATTTTTGTCTGTTGTTACGGTAGCATTTCAAGGTCCTTCCTCCAGAGAAAGAAGCCTCGTCTTCAGTCTGTAGCTATGGGATTTTGAAGTGCCGTCTATTCAGAAAAGTGGTGGCAACGAGTGTCGTGGCTGTACCCACTAGTTCTTACTCTTATTTTCGTGATTACACCAAATTCAGCAACATTCTGTTGCCTCTCCCACTTTGCAACTCCTAAAATAATGATATGATGCCCCTACAGATCTGGACATCCTGAATTTCAGTCTCCCACTGCTATACATTATGGTGTGTTTGTGCCTTCTACCTCTGACATTTGAGGGTGGCCACCTGGCTTCTGCTGTCCTAGAATCCCATTATGTCCATCCACATTAAAGAGCCTCCTTCCATGGAAGCATTTTCCACTAGTAAATGGAGTTTGCAGAGGACAGCCACCACTGAACCACTGAGAAGCCAGTGTGGCCTCCAACAGGACCTCGCGATTGAATAAGTGAAGGAACACAGGCAAGTGGTGGGTATTTACATCTTGCAAATTAAATTAAAGCTAACATCCCTTCTTCCTTCAGCTTCTTAACCTTTCCTCAATATTACAGTAAAATGTCCCATCATCACCACCTCATGTACTTAAAACTGTGATCCTGTCCAAGATTTAAGGAACCATCTCATCAGGGAGCTCCTGCTGTGGCTTGACTGTAAATCATCCCATTGTAGGATGGCCTGCAGGTTACTTTTCTTTTGGTCAGGGTTTACCACTCACTGTTTCATGTTTCAGGTTTTAAGAGACCTCAAGAAACCCACTAGTATCCATGAAGATGTACATTCAATCCCTGCCCCTACCCAGTAGGTTAAGGATCCAGTGTTGCCATGAGCTGTCGTGTAGGACACAGATGCAGTTCAGATGTGGTGTTGCTGTGGCTGTGGCATAAAGCCAGCTGCTGCAGCTCCAATTTAATCCCTAGCCTGGAAACGTCCATATATGGCAAGTGCAGCCCTAAAAAATAAAAAAGAAAAGAAAAGAATAAATGAATCATCTCATAAGACTCTTAAGACTGTCCTCTTGTCAAATGTGGAAATTCCCAGTTATTAGTGAGTTCTCCTGTGTCAATAAATTACTTTCCTATAGCCTCATACTTGATGCACTTCCAGCCTAAGACATTTAAGATTCACTCTTACATGTATCTGGAGTCAGATTAACTTTGTGTTTGTGTTGGCTCCAACACCAACCATTTTCACGAATTCTGGTATTTCACTTCATTAACATGTAACTCATTTTAGCTACATGTAAAAGCTTAAGTATAAAAAAAAATTTCCTAATACAGAGCGATAAAGTAAGAAAATTCACTAAGAAAGTTCATGTGAAGCACTGAAAATATTGCTTTCAAATAGTAAACAACTGTTTTGGTTGAACCGTCTCCCCGAAAAAGATGTGTCCAAGGCCTCATCTCTGGTAATTGGGGATGTGCTCTTATTGGGGAATAAGACCTTTTCAGATATAATCAGGTTAATAAGTCACACTCTGTTAGGTTGGATCCCAGTCCACTGACGAGTGTCGTGATTAGAGGAGGAAATTTGGACACAGAGAAGAAGAGACACAGGCAAAAGAACATGATGTGAAGACACAGAGCAGGTGGCCACGTGATGGAAGAAGAGGATGCGTCCACAAGCCAGTGAACACCAAGTATCGTTTGCAACTACGAGGAGCTGGGCTGAGCCAAGAAGGATGCCCCCAATACTTCAGAGAAAGCATGGCCCTATCCACCCCTTGACTGCCAACGTCCGGCCTCCAAAATTGTGAGAGAATAAATCTCTATTGTTTTCAACCATCTTGTTTCACTTGTTAGGGCAGCCCTCAGAAATTAAGATAATATCCAAAAGGCTTAAGCAGTAAAGTTTTATAAATAAAGCAAGCTTACTGAAGGGTTGTTGGTAGATTCCTTGTGCTTATTAATACATTATATAATTATTAGCCTATAATAATAGTCCTGAGAATATTTAAGGTTTTTTTTTTTCATATTGTTAAACCTAAATCCACAGTATGTGCTAGGTAATAACATATTAGAAACTATAGATAACTTTTATTTTTTTGTTTATTTATATTTTTTTGTTTTTGCTTGCCAGGACACATTTTCAACTAGAAAACCTATAAATGAAACTAAGAGTAAGAAAACAAAAGAGACAGAGTATAGTAAAAGGGTATTTCTCTCCAGCGTTACTGGCCACGGAGTTATTTCAAAGGATGAGCTACAGTCTCTTTTCTTTTGGTCAGGGTTTACCACTTACTATTTCATGTTTAAGGTTTTAGTTTTAGAGAGTAAATTTGTGCAAATCCTATGCCCAGGGGATTAAAAATAGGGAAATAAAACCTAAACCAAAAGAAGAAACAAAACTTGGTGTTGGAGGAGACTGAATGCTAAGCTATGTTAAGCACTGTACTAAGTAACTTGCATATATCACATAATTTTTCCCCCTTACAATTTTTTTTTTTGCTTTTTTTTTAAGGGCCACACTCATGGCATATGTAAGTTCCCAGGCTTAGAGGTGGAATGGAATCTAAGTTGTGTCTGCAACCTACACCACCGCTCATGGCAATGCCGGATCCTTAACCCACTGAGCAAGGCCAGGGATCACACCTGCATCCTCATGGATACTACTTATGTTCATTTCCACTGCGCCCCAGCAGGAACTCCCTCATCACAACCTTTTCCTTGTATCATCTAGCTTTTCCTTATAAGGATGTCACTATTTTAAAAATAAGGAACCTATGGGGCAGAGAGGATATTCAAGTTCTCAAGTCATGGAAGTAACACAAATCTGATTCCTGGGATTCTGACTCACTCTTCCAGCCAGTGCATTCTATCACGTCAAGGAAATCTTTTGAAGGGTCAAAGAAGAGGCGACATGTAATAAAGCTCTATTATATGCCAGGCGCTGAAGGTATGCTTCTCAAATGTATCATCACAATTTATACACCTTACCACACCCCCAAAAAAATCTTTACAAAGGTGAGTAAACTAATGTCATTTCAATTACACATACTAGAAAGTGACGTTCACTGGACGTCACTTTCCTCAAGAAACTGATTAGTTGGTGATTAAGCAAAATAGACATTTAAGAAGAAAGTGAGAAAAGAAGGGTGATGGTGAAATACCTTTGCGATCAGTCCTGTGATATCAATTCCTCCTTTCCTAATGTCTGCGGTACTTGAACGCGTTTGTGTAACACGTCTTAGTGGAGCATCCATGAAGGTCACTAACACCTCTCTCTGATCCAGCGGGACATCTACAGCTATACCCTGCTCTGATTCTGGCAAATAGTGGAAACTCAAAAACAAGTTTGCTGCTTTCAAAAAAACTGTTTTATGGATTTGGCACAACTAAAATATGTGATAATTAGGATTTGACTACAAAAGGAATACGAAGTTGATGTGTCTGGAAAGGTTAAACAACATCCTTGCTGTTACTGTGGTTTTAGAGTTTTTTTGTTTGCTTGCTTGTTTTTAATAAAGTTCTATCACTACCAATCGATGGGACTATCACTGTTTGACATTTGGCAGCGTTCCATACAAAGCAGATTTTGACACCTCCAGCATTCACATTCTCCATGCTTGCAGCAATACGCAGGCATTAACAATAAGAAATGCCCCCACCAATTCCCACATGTTAATAAAGGAGGCAGTACCAGCCCTGGCTGAAAGTCACTGAGGCAGAAGACGACCACATAGATTGGAAGGTGGATTACGAGGTTGTATGTAGCACAGAGTTGGTTGCAAGGTGAATTATGAGGTTGTAGGAAGCTAAATGCTCTGTCTGACGTCGAATGTGCACCCAGGCGCACTGCTAGTCCTCTGAAAGCATGATTTTCTTGCTGATAAAGATCGGGCAGCCGAACACACTGAACTTTCCTTTCAGCTAAGGGTAAGCACGTGATCTAATTCCGCCCATAGGGCCTGCGGATGTCCCAGGGGCTTTCTTTCCTTTAAGAAAATAAAGATGAAAACTCCACAAGAAAAAGGAAAACCTCAGCTTCCTTCCATGATAATACAAAGACACCAGCTGCAGCAGGCGTCCGATGGGATCCTAATCATGAAGGTAACCTGCAAACACGAAGAAAAATCCAAAGACAGAAGAAGCCTGATTTCCTGCAGGTCACATCACACACTGAAAATAGCCCTCCATTGGAGCTGTTCCCGTCATGGAGCAGCGGAAACGAATCCTACTAGGAACCATGAGGTTGCAGGTTCGATCTCTGGCCTTGCCTTGCGTAGTGGGTTAAGGATCTGGCATTGCAATGAGCTGTGGTGTAGGTCGCAGATGCAGCTCAGATCCCGAGTTGCTGTGGCTCTGGCGTAGGCCGGCAGCTAAACCTCTGATTAGACCCCTAGCCTGGGAACATCCATATGCCGCAGGTGCTGCCCTCAAAAGACAAAAAAAAAAAGGAATAAGTTCAAGCGAAGGAAGGAATTGGGGCTATAAGAGAAAAAAGAAGTTTAGTGCAGGAATATTTTTAATTAAAAAAAACTCTTAACTAGGGATAAGGAAGGGTAGTTTTAATTGGAATAAGTACATAAAAAATGCAGATGGAGAGAAATATGTGACCAGTAAGAGATTTCTAAAATGAGAGGTGTTAAATATGGGGTAATTTAAATGACTATGAAGTCAGTTGATTTTTGTAAATGATACCTTTTCATATAAATATATATGTGCCCAACTTTTAAAAGATCCTCCTCTGATGATTAAATCATAAATTTTTCATTTCAGAGTTGTTCTACTGAAACCAATAATTAGGATAGCAATTTTAGATTCAGCTTATTATATCTTCAAAATATTTGTATTTAAACATGGTAAATTTGTAGTACTGGTTTTTAGATAAAAATGAAAAATATAAAATAATTTTACTTTCTAAGGCAACATGGAGTGAGGGAAGTGAGTAGGACCTCAATGTAAAAGCAAGAATGCAGAGTTTCCCAGACGCATAAGCTACTCTGTTATCAATTTGCTTTTGTCAAAATGCATTTTCTTTGCATCTTATTTTCATCTTTACACTTACACATTACTTTAAATTGCCAATAAGGATGAAATATCTGATCTACAAGAGAAAAATAAAGCATCACTAGCGTAAGAGGAGATAGGAAAAGAACAAATATGACTCTATGGTATAATTTAAAATTAGTCATCTTTCTGGAAATATTTCATGTATTTAGTGTATCTCATGGGCAATGCCTATGCTCATTTTCGGAAAAGTCTTCCAAGCTAATCTAACAGACAATGAATAAGCTAGAAATATCAAATTTATAATTCACTTGAGTAACTTTTATTTGTTAAATATGAATCTCGTGGAGAAAATTCTACGTGGCAAATTCAGGAGAGTTTGAATGAGTTACTTTCCATGCACCAGATCCCCAGGTTTTATATATGCAACTCTTAACTATTCTGTATTTTTTGGGAATGCATTGATAAAGTGAAAGAAAATTTATCCAAAATAAAAGGGCCAAAGGAATAAATGAAATTTATCATCGGAGGAAATGGAAAATGCCTGTAAATTACAGCGTCTATAGACAGCTATGTTTGCCACGTCCCTCTCACTGTGCCATGATATTTGCTAACCATGCCTCTGCTATTTGTTCTTATTACAGACCCAGATGGCCCAGGTGGATCTTTAATTTGTTAGGCTCCAAATAAAATATTGTCCTCTCCAGAGTTTAACAAAGGTTGCCCAACTTTATAGTTTAAGACATGCCAAATAAATCTGTTTCACAATGCAATTTAGCCAAAGGCTGGATATGAAGATTAGAACTTTCTCCTGGGTCTTCCCAGCTGCTCAGATTTAAATACCCTTATTGCTTAACCAACCTTCCTTTACTTCCTGCAGGGTCTTCTAGGTTGGGTTACTAAGGAGCAACATACATATTTTCTTTCTGCTTATCATGTTCTTGGAAGAGAAGCACATCCCTGATGCGGTGCCTTTCGTGGGAAAGTGGTCAGTATATACGTTTTCGGATAAACAATGCTTTGTCTTTCTCTTTCCCCTCTATGGTAGTGCTTCCCTTAAAGCACTGCCTCTTTTTGGTTTCTGCTTCTATTTGTTTCTTCTGTAATTAAATATGATTCTAGTTTCAATTTGTTAAAAACGGTGTATGGTAGAAGCTTAGTATCTATAGGGTCAAGTATCTGCTGGCTTTGAAGTCTTTGGTGCTACATGCACAACAAATTTTCTTTCAAAAAATAAAATTATTTTACCTATTTTGTGGATAGTTTACAAATATTTAAAGCCAATAATCAAAGTAGGTTTCCTGATTTACAGCCAACTCTGCTGTCGGGATACAATGTTAGTAATGCTTTGCAGTGGTTTGTATTGCATATACGTGATGCATTATACTGATTAATTCAGTATATGTTGGTTAAATGTCTGTCATGTTTAAGTACTATGTGAGATATGGATAGTAAAAATAAGCAATGATGAATTATTCAAACAAAAATATCTTAATACAGATTACTTAAATCGGCTGCTAACAGAATAAACAGCCAGCTCAATTCCAAGTTATTGTACGAATGAATAAAATAGAGTAGGGTCCTAAAAAATTTAGGTAAGACACACATGGAGGTGAAGTTAACTTACACTGTTGATTTTCAAAATTACTTTTATCTTTTTACTGAGGCATAGTAAATCTGTATTTTTGATGATTTAGTATTTCCTTAAGGTGTATCATACTAGTGTGGAGAAATCCCTTGAAGAAAATTCTTATTCCTTTAATACCTCTTTCCGTGTGAAGTCATCTTTAATCAGCTATTAATGGGCAGCAGTATGCAAAGAACTCTGGGGATTATATAAAAATTAGTAGCTGGTGATAAACAGTGCACGTGAAAAACCAAATGTCAGACGCAGCCTAAGTTCTTGCTAAAAGTTCTCAGGAAGTGGTTTCCTTCTCTACGACTCCCACTTTGCATACCACTGCTTTTACAGCTAAAATAACATAACCTCTTACATTTTCTAACTTAATACATAATGCTGATAAATTCTGAATTTCATTATGATTATTTATTACCTGTTTAGTACAATTTATTCACCCTACTTTTCACTGAGGTGGATTTTAGCAGCATGTCACTTATGATCAATAACTAGGCTTACTTTGCTCTGAACTCAAAATAGAGACAAAATGGTTATCTCACTCAACAAACTCACCACTTTATCTATCTATCTATCTATCTATATATATATATATATATATATATATAAAGCATAAGCAAATTAGGGGAAAAACACCAAAAAGGTTACAAGAATTTTTAAACTTTCTAATAAATGTCTCTATTGGGAACTGACTTGAATTTGTGGAATTTGTGGGTTTGTTTGTAATAGTCTTTTAACAGAAAGTAGAAAAATATTTGTCATGCCACCCAGATTACAACACAAAGCATTCCACATTCATACACCATATCGTACCCTGCTAACAGACAACAGACTGTGTATCGAATGGCTTCTCAAAAAAACTCAAGGTATAACTGACTAATAACACGCTGAAACATACAAAAACCAAAAGAATTGTTTTGCCTTTTTTTTTTTTTTTTTTTTTTTTTAAGGTCTGCACCTTTGGCATATGGGAGTTCCCAGGCTAGGAAGCCAATCGGAGCTGTAGCTACAAGCCTGCAGGACAGCAACACTGGATCCAAGCCACATCTGTGACCTGCGCCACAGCTCATGGGGATGCCAGATTCTTAACCCACTGAGTGAGGCCAGGGATCGAACCCACATCCTCATGAATGCTAGTCAGATTCATTACTGTTGAGCCACAACAGGAATCCCATTCCCCCCAAAAAACCCAGAAGATATTATCAAAAATTAGTAAGGGGAAAAAAAAGGAAAAAAAAAAAAAGCTTATAAAGAAAGTATTGAAAGTATTAAGAGAAAGCAGAAAGTGAGATTAAAAGTTAAAAAATTGAGGTATGAATTAAGGAAGCAAGAGTAAGAGCGTTGCCTCAGTATTTAACCAAAATTTAGACCCCAGCATCTTCTTCCATTTCAGCCCTGGACACTGGAAGAAAAAAAAATAGCTAAAAAAATGTCTACTTTGATATTATTTTGGTAACTTCAAATGTTTGCATAATCAAGTCATGTATGACCATGTATAACCACCACATGATAGCAATACAAGCAAGATATTTCCTTTGGATTTACTTTAAATATATGACTAATCACTTTCAAATACTGGTGAGTATTCAAGATGTACGTGTAGCTACATGATGGAATAGGCAACAATGACATGTGTTAAAGGATGGAGGTGTCCCCTCTGTGGGGCAGCGGTTAACGAACCCAACCAGGATCCATGAGGATGCTGGTTCGGTCCCTGGCCATGCTCAGTGGGTGGGGATCAGCATTGCCATGAGCTGTGGTGTAAGCTGAAGATGCGGCGTGGATCCCACATTGCTGGGGCTGTGGTGTAGACCGGTGGCTGTAGCTCTGATTCAACCCCTAGCCTGTGAACTTCCATATGCCATGGATGTGGCCCTAAAAAGCAAAATGAAGAAAAGAAAACAAACAAAATAATAATAACAAAGGCTGGAAAAGAAGACCTTTTTATGGTATTTTTCAGATAGCAATACTAACATAGGAGCACTTAACTAATGGTTGCTTGTAAAGAAAATTGTTTCTTTGCTGGAACCTACTGAGTAAGTGACCACGCCAGTGTATCTTGAGATTTCAAGGATTTCTTACATAAAGTACAAACATTTTATAAGCATTCCACTGCAGGGAGGGTGCTAGAATGGGTTTACATGCACTGAAAGGTAGGAAGCAAAGGGAAATCCAGAAAAGTGTTAACCCAGTTGTGAAAGCCAATTACATAGCTGATTCCAGATTCCTAGAGGTGAATGTTAAGAAGAAATATTTGCCAAATAATTTTTCTTAAGAAATAAGTAAACAATTTAGTTTTAAACAAGTAGAAACAACAATATGAGGATAAAAATATTAAATCTACTTCATACAACAGAGAACATACCTTCTTTGGGGAGCTTATATAAATTGTATCACCTCTGTTGACCAAACTTCAGGTCAAGAACTGCAGAAGAGTCTTAAGTTTTTATTAGAGAAAGGAAACATTACGAAAGTATTGACACTTTCCTGAGTCTGATCCTATATTGAAAAAGCTAGCCAAAAATATCTTTCTCCTTTAAGTCATATCCTTGAAAAGATGTGTCTACTTAGCATTTTGACTATGAGATGTAGAAATTATAGGAGTCATTGAACAATAAAGAAAGCTAAAAAATTATGGCTCCTGAATTATAATGCAGATTCTGGGCATCTGAGAATTAATCTGGTATACTGACAAAAATATAACAAAAATAATTCCAAATTTTAAAAATCAAATTTGTTTTGACTGACTTTCACATTATACTTCACTTTATATTATAGTTTACTTTTTGCTCCAGGTTAACCTCATACTTGCAGCGCTTTCAACAGTTGGCCTAGAAAACAGCAGAGTGCGAGGTAGTTAGTACAGAAGAACGGAAACAGCAAGAGAAGATCTAAGAAGAAACAGAACGAGCCTAACGTATAACAGCAGGAATGATGAGATGGCCAGGTGAGAAAGCTGCACTGAATTCTGAACCATGTGGGTTATTGTCCAGGCCCCATGACACGTAACGGTAGACGGCGATGCTGGGCCTCACTTCAATCCTGTGAATCTAGGGGTCCCGACGTTTAGATCCATGACAAGGTCAGGGCTGCTCCTCAGATCCCAGGACTGCCTTGGTGACTCCAATGTTCACCCTTCTCCTTTCTAAAACGTAAACTCCTGGGTCAATGGCCACAGCTGGTAAATGTGGGCGCACGAACTAAAGGAGCCTTAAAATACGACATGGGATATAAAATAAATACTGATGAGCCTGTCCTGGGATAAATGCCTGCATCAATTAAGACATCAGGGAAGAGGGACACAACTCCCGTGCAGCAGCATTCCCAAATCCACAAAGCAGATGCTCTGCCCTCAGGGAAGCAGAACATAACTCCCTACTCCCTTGGCACGGGCTGGGCATAGGGACTGCTTTCCAAAGGGGCTGGTATGGAAAACGGCGGGGTGGGGGCGAGGGAGTAATCTTACAAACAAAGCAGAAACTTGACAAACACCTCAGGCAGAGGCCACCTTTCAATCTACAGGGACCAGGAACCAGCTACACTGGTATATACACCTGATATAAGGCCTGGAGTCCTCATAGGGAGGTGGCCCATTCCACACCAGACCTCAGGCACGGCCAGGGCACTGCAGTCTCTGAAGGGAAGGCAGTCTCAGCCCCCAGGTCTGGAAGGCGCTCATGCATGTCTGCATGGCTAGCCCAGGAGTCTTCCATCTGAGGCTCCACCCTCTAGGCTTTTTTCTTTTTCTTTTTTGGCTCTTTAGGGCTGCACCAGCTGCCTATGGAAGTTCCTAGGCTGGGGGTGGGATTGGAGCCACAGCTGCTGGCCACAGCCACATGTGCAACCTATACCACAGCTCATGGCAATGCTGGACCCTTAACCCACTGAGCGAGGCCAGGGATTGAACCTGCGATCTCATGGATGCTAGTCGGGTTCATTACCTCTGAGCTACCATGGGAACTCCCTCTCTTGACTTCTGGTCAAAGCCTGCACCTTGGCTGAAACTGCGTCGTGGGGAGAAAGCAATGGGAAATCTGAAGCCCCTTTTCTTTACTCAGACCCAGCAGTCAGTACTTTTCCACTCCTGGTCCTTCCTCTTCTTTCCCTCAGCTCCTAGACACGTTAGACTATGGAATCCATTGATTTGTCTGGGGCCCCTTCATCAGGAGATGCCTCATAGCTGCACTGACCCACCTGACCTCATCTCACACCACCCTAGGGGATATGGGACAGAGAGAGTCGGCATCCTCACTGAAGCAGCCTCTTGTTTATCAAAGGCCTAGCTCCTACTTTCATTGTGGCTAGTTGTCAGAATCAGGTACCCGCGATCCAGCAGCTCTGCTTCTTTCAGCTCAGCTGAGCTCTTGACATACCTTTGTGATTTCTCTGCCCCAAACTCCAAACCCCAGTCCGATCACAAAAGAGAAAAAAAAAATCAAGTGAATTCCCACGGAGGGCATTTTACAGACTACCTCATCATTAGTCCTCAAAATGGTTAAGGTCGACAAAACCAAGGAGAGTCAAAGAAACTGTCACACAAAGAGAAACCCAAAAAGACACGACATGTAAATGGCTTGTGGTGCCCTGGATGGGGTCCTGAAGAGGAAAAGCGAAGAGTACAAACGAAGCATGTCTGACCAAACTATGGAATATAGTTGATAATAATGGATTAATATCGGTTCACTAATTTTACATACCACAGACACATATAAAATGTCAATAACAGGAGAAACTGGAAGTAGAATAAATGAGAATTCTGTATACTATTTGCTCAATTTTTCTGTAAGTTTAAAACTGCTTGAAAATGCAGTATATTAATAATAAAAGTATTGATAATAGACATAAGTAAATAAATCCCACTTGAAGAAATGTAGGCATTTTTGGCAAATCCTGAGACTAAACAATAAAACCATTAAATAGTTCATGATCTAAGTATTTAATTTGAAGACTCCTTTGATGACTTTTAAACTTTCTGTATCGGCTTTATCTATAAATAAAACCTATCCAATGAAATACTGAAAAACACTAGTTTTTGGTTTTATTTTTTGTTATTTGTAGCAAAAAAAGATTCTATTCTTAGAAGTCTAAGGAAAGCTGTTTGGTTGTTGACGCTGCTTTTTAAAAAAAATTATTTCCGTCTTGTTTATTTCTTGGACATACACACAAAACAATGCTTTCTATAGCCCACTCAGATATTCATTACCTGAGAATAATAGCAATAATAAAGCATACACAGAATATTACAGATGAGTATATAAATTATTGGATACGTTATTGACAGATACATAGATAGACAGATGATAGGATGGATGGGTGGGCAGATAAATAATCTAATGTCTCTCTACACAGTAAGAATGGTTACAAAGGATAACAGTTTATAGCAGTGATTTTGGAAAAAATAGGTAGCCATTTCTATATTTCATAGACTTCCTTGTACTTGCAGCCTAGGAAGAGACACCTTATTTGGCAGATTTGAATTTGGAAAGCAGAAGAAATGAAGTGCTCCACCTGTCACTTAGCTAACGAAGGGGCATATTCCACTGTTAAGTGGCATAGAGGCGCTAGGGTGGTCCCAAACCTTCGGAGTACAGCAGGACCATCTGGAACCTGGCATTACCCTTGCCTAGTTCCAAAAATATGACAATTATTTTCTCTGCATTAGTGACAGTGAGTAAATTAAATCAGTAACTGCATGAAGTTCATGGTAAAAAAAAAAAAAAATGACACACCAGAACTTTTAACGTCATAAACTGATAAATTCTAAAATTCATTTTTAGAAACCAGAATGATTGTGCGGAAGCTCTAACAGAGATATCTGAAAATGTCTAAAGTACGTACTGATTAATAGAGTATAGAAATCTTGAGCTTCTAATGTCTGCAGCCTGATTAGTGTATACCAAGGGCTCATTTGTAAAGTACACTTTCAGATTTGCAATGTCTAAAATTAATCACTGAATTTGCAATGTGTGTAATTAGTCACTAAAATTAATTACTGTCCAGTGGGATCATCGATATATACAGTTGGAAAAATAATATAAGCCATTTATTAATCTTCAAAAGATAATTGAGGACTATATATAAATCCCAAAATACACTTGATAAAATCTACAAATTATTTAGTATACTTAAATATATTGCTAAAAAATTTTCATGTGAAACATAATAAAGTGGCCAAAATCAAACATTTTTTGCTCAAGATATAGAATCAATTATGGGAACATAATTTTAGAGTATAAGATATATATTTTCTCTTTGCACACTTTAACATATTTTCAGGATATATGCTTTCTTATAAATGCAGAGCACAGCTACTTATAAGATATTATAGTCCTTACTGAGAGCCAGTGTAAAATTTTGTTTCTAAATCTAATTAATTTAGGGGACTGCTCTAAAACTGTCATATTCTACTTCTCAGTGTGTATGGTAAGCAGAATTCTTCAATGGCCTTTAAGATTTCTGCTCCTGGGATACGCACTGTTCCCAGGTATTCGATTAAACATTAATCAAGGCGTTGCTGTGAATGAATTCTGAAGACATGAAAGTTCTAAATTAATCGTCTTCACAGAGATTTCCTGGCTGGCTCTTGCCTAATCAGGTCAGGCCACTTAAAAAGTATTTCTAGAGGCCAGACAGAGAGGAATTTTCAGAGACTAGAATCCAAAAGCCACCATATCCTGCTGGCCAAGAAGAAGCAACCTGCCAGGTCGTGGAGAAGATCACTTGGTAGGTAACAGTGGGTGACTTGCAGGAGCTAAGAATGACCTCTGGCTGACAACAAACAAAAAGGTGAGGACCTCAGTCCTGCAACTGCAAGAAACAGAATGTTTCGACCGTCATTGAACTTGGATGTGGACTCAGCTTCAGATAATACTGCAGCCCCACCTAACCTTTTAGTTTCAGCCCAATGAGCCCCTGAGCAGGGGACTCGGCTAACAGTTCAGGTTCCTCAACTATGGAAACTATGAGATGACAAATTTTTTAAACTTTCAAAAATTTAAAACTAGACTCTTTTTTCTAATTTTAAACTATTAAACCTGCAATAAGTTGTTACCAGAAAGAGAAATTCGATGTAGTAGATAATTATTGCATGCAGTAATAAATATCTTCGTCTATCTTAATTGCCAGATGCAAATGTGTACTTTAAGAAGAACGAAATGAATCAGTATATTAGAAGCCGAGTTTGTAACACATAATGTGACTGTGAATTACTTTGTTTTTGAAATACATACAAATTTTTAAAATATGCGTCGACTTATTAGTAAGGTCATTATAAACAATATAAGCTAACATTTTCCTTTGATTGGAATGTTTTTTTAATCGCTTTAAAAAATATATTTAATGGACAATAAACTACCTTCTGTTTTCCCTATCTTGTGTGCAGTAATCAAGTAATAAATTCAGTTATGTAAGAATTAGAATAAAAAGTGGTTTCTTCATAAAAACACTTATTTGATGAGTCTGTCTAGATCTCACTTTTCCAACAATGAAATAGCTGTACGTACTATTTTCATACTGCAACACAATGATCAGAAAGCTCCGTTTTTTTCAATGACATACGCTTAACCCAAAATAGATACATTATGCAAACATACATATTATATATATTTACATAAAATTATCTTCATAAATGTATATGGATAACAAACCTATGAAAAGTTGTTCAAGGCTAGCAGCCATTAGGGAAAGGCAAGCGAAAACCTCCGTAAAATGCCATTACGTGTCTATTACTATTAGAATGGAAACTATCAAAACTAGCACACTGGAACACATTTACACAGAGCAAAGAGAATTCTCTTACAGTGTGGTGGGAAGTCAAGTGTGGGCATTCTTGTTTGATTCTTCCGTTTAGAAGAAATGACTATGTTTTCTACATTACTATTAACTTAAATCAAAATTCCAAGGGCATACAATTGCCTCACATGCATATACAATATTAAAATGTAAACGGCAACGAAAATTAAGGTAAAATAGAGCACTGCACAGGCATGATTTACAAAAATTTCAAAATAATTTTTTGGAAGAAGCATATATAAATGCAAGGGCATACAGATATCTTTATACAGATATACAGATGGTATAATATATATTTAATATTCTACTGGTGTAGGTCACAGATGTGGCTTGGATCTTGTGTTGCTGTGGCTGTGGTGCAGGCCAGGAGCTGCAGCTCCAATTCGACCCCTAATCTGGGAACTTCCATATGCCTCAGGTGTGGCCCTAAAAAGGAAAAAAAAAAATCGAATTATAGTCTGATAAATGTTGTGTGTGTGTGTGTGTATATATAGAGAGTATGAATATTTATATTGTATGTGTACCTGCATAAATGCATTTCTATTTTCATTCAGTTCTTTTGAGACATTGTAAATTTTATATTGTTATATATCATATATCGTATTCATACTTTTGTTTCATTATACTTTAATAGCTGTCTTTCAATTTGTTTCTCGGAAAATAGTTATTATCCTCAGGCATGAGGATAAATGTACATGCGTAAAATTCTTACATCGCAATATCAAGGGTCATTAATATTAAGAGCAATTAAAGTCAACTACTAATCATTATTACAGACTTACTTAACACTAGATATGCCAGAACAAATACATGTTTTTTCCCATTGGGAAAATGTATCTATATTTTATTTTTATTTTTACTTTTTATGTAATGGATTATATTCTTTGTGCTAAACTAGGATTGCGAAGCCATAAAAGCCTAAGGATATGCAATCTGCTCCATCAGTGAGGACACAATTTTTTGTGGTCACAAAACTTAAAAATTAAGTAGACAAACCATCTGCCTTTCTACTCCACACACGCGCACACTTTTATGGAGTTGAAGTAGGATGATTGGAATAAAATTTCTCAGGAAGAGAAAAAGATGGGAAACACCAAGTCGATAGGCCACAGTTATGAGTCACACTGCAGAACAAACACAAGGAGCCCCCCGAGAATGTCTCGGTTTCCTTGATTTGAATTGGATTGTTTTTACGAGGAGGCACGTCCTTAGCTACTGTTTTTGGTGACCACACAGTCTGATTTCTGACAACACAATCCATTTTCTCCAAAGCCAACTATGAGTGGCGTTGAGGAGCTCAGCTGCTCAGGTATTACATGCATTTCTCTGTGTCCTTTTTACTGCTAGAAGCTCAGACCACAAGGATGATAGTACGATCCAGTCTTTCCTACTCCAAGCTCTAATTTCCTCCACAAATACAAATCCCTCAAACTATTAGAAAGTGTTTGACGTGTTTTCTAAAAAGTTCTTTACCAGACCTAAATCTCATAAATTCTTAATTTTATATTTCTTGCATCCATACAATATTCTCTCTCTCAAACTTATGATAGCCATACGGGAAACAACAGAACCTGAAGCATCTTAATGGCTTTGTTGCATAAAATGCTATTCAGTCTGATGTCTTATGGTTTGGCATCTGAAACCAGCTCTGCTTCTGCAATGCCCTTTTTCACGTGTTTCTCCACCAGCTCAATTCTTTCTTGTACGACGAATGAATATACGGGATCTTCCCCAACAATTCCCTGAAGCTATAGTTTCAGGAAGAACCTGGGTACGTCTCCCTCACCACATATGCTAATATTGCTAAACCTCTGTCACCAGTTAACACTGATTTCTCTCTTTCCTACATCCATTGTTTGATTTTTCTCACCCCCAATCGACAAGGCCACCAGGGCCTATTTTAAATTCTCTTGAGTCAACAGCCTACCTCAAAGTACACATTTTTTACATCAGTTAGAATATCTTTATTGCTAAACAAGAAGGTAGCAAGATGTTTACAGGCTCTTTCTCTTGCAGCCATACTGGGCACATAAAGAGGCTGCTGGAGCAGCCCTCCTACATGTAATCGTTCAGGGACACAAGCTGAGCAAGGCTCTGCCTCTCTCCTCAACATGTGGCTTTCTGTTTTCCCTAGAATAACCTGCATTCCGGTCCGCCGGGAGGAGACATAACATCAGGGAGCAGGTGTGGGGGTTGTTAGGAGCTGGACTGGCAAGAATTCACATCATTTTAGCGTTCCTACCCCATTGGCTAGAACTCAGACTTATAGGTATATGTACTTACACCAAAGAAGAGAAATTAGATGCTGAGACATTCCTAACGCTGAGGAATATCAAGGACACATTCTGCTGTGAGAGGTCAATCCTGCAGAGATTTCCGCACTAAAAACTTTGGCCATTTTCATAGTAAGCACACGTCAGTAGACCCTGGGAAACAATGCAATCTACTTTCAAAGTATTTTGAAGAGCACAACGAAAGGGTAACATTAAATAATAGAATAAAGATAACAGGAAGGCAAACGTCATACTGAGATCATCTTAAAATGTGAAGGTTCCTTCACAGACATTCAAACGCTGACAAATACAGGCTCTGGGAAGCTCAACTAGACCCGATAGTGGGTTCATGGGTTGAGGAAACAGTAAAGCACCTTGGTGGATCCTGGTCTTGGTGCACAAAAGTCTCCCTCTGGTCGGTCAAGCATGTCACACAAGGCTAATTCTGGGTAAGACGACATGTGCACTTTGAGACGTGCGCATTTTCTGTCACGAAGATAAACTGCAGAAATTGATTACGGGCCCCGGTTACGTCCAAGTTGCTAAATCAGAAACCACTTCAAATGTCAACTTATTAAAATCAATTACAGTTTTGATGTCGAAATTGTCTTTGGAGTAAAATTAAAACATACTTTAAAAATCCAATTTGCAACATTCATATTTACTTCATCTTTTCCAGAAATAAAGTCATTGATTTTTGCACAAAAATGTAATGTAAGAGAGACACTGTGTATTTATTTTTATAGTCTTTCTTTGTGAAATACATAAAGTCCAAGACAAAGCAAATGAAAATATTGCAATATGTTAAAAATATGTTTTCTTCTGGAGAGAGTTATGTGTGCCTTTTGATATATTCTCAAAAAGTTCAAAAGCTAAAAGAGCTAAATACCACTGTTTAATATGTTTGACCGGATTTGGCTTTTAACTAAACTTTATTTTCAAGAACAGATTTACTTAAGCATAACTTTATTGCATATATTAGAGAGATATCCGTTATATGAGATATTATTAGATATAATATATACATAGATGAGAAAGAGAAAGAAAAGATGCAAAGAATTTCATGGCTGATACTGTATATATTTGATTTCCATGAAATTTAGGTGTCCTGTCTTCCTGGAGCCCGTTCTGTTGTCAGAGCTAGCACAAATTTCAGCTCAGGTGGATTCTCTTGATCTCACCTCTACTTTGTTCTATGTCCTCCTATCTCTCCTATTATCATTTTGCAGATTCTCAGGGTTCAGCAATTACATTCTCTTTTGACCTTTAATAACCCCTCTAAGAAATCTCTAAGACTCTTACAGTCATTTCCCTGCGTTCTTTCTTTCTTGCAAGTTTTATTCTCTTTTATGTGTTGGGGCACATTCTTTTTCCTGCTCTGCGGTTTGCTTTCCCCTGCAGTCTGGTCATTTCCTCTAAGGTTTCTTACTGAATTCCCTTTATGTTTTCTTCCTCTGCTGCTGTCTAAGCCCAGTGCTTCTGCTCCTTCATTGAACCCCTGCTGTGCCATCACTTTCTATCGCTGCCTTAGTTCTCTTCATGGTATTTTTAGGATCGGCAGCCTGATATTTGATTGGTACTGAAACCCTTCTGTTCATACTTGGAAAGTGTATCCTAGAATCATCAAATCAAAAAGTAATTTTTGATACTATTTTGTAAGTTATGTTAAGGCAATATAAGATCGTTTGTCACAAACATTGCTTTTGTATATTATCATGTACATATTTTTGCATGGTAATTTTGCAGAGTGATTTTGAAATCAGCTTTATAATTTTCCATCAGAAATGCTTCAAAAACCAAAAAAAAAAAAAGACAGTGTATATGTACAAAGAGGTCATTGTTTTTGACATGATGTCATAGAAGTAACTGGTAAAATTTTACAACACTTATTAGGGCTATGATATATATTTAATAATTATAAGGCTATTTAGCTGTTTAATCCTAATTGTGTAATACCATTATCACTGTGAATGTATATTTAAAAACCCCAAATTCCTTTTCTTTTTCGAAAACAGTGTTTTCCCTATAGACAGTTCCAAAATAGAAGCATACAAGGAAAAAATAAGTCAAGTTATTGTCAATCTTTAATAATCACTATTGCTATTACGGGGGGGGGGGGGTTGAATCATGTCATCCAAAAGATATACCCAAATCTAAACCCCTGGAACCTCAGAATGTGACACCTTTCCAATCTTTTGATCACATGATACCTTGCCTAACCTATAGGTTCTTAGATCAAAGAAACAAAAATGAAGACTGAGTAATTAACTGATGACCTTTCCCCTCCCTGTCTTCCCCTTCATTATCTAGCAAACGAACTGGTTGAACAAGAAAGCATCTGAAGAAAGATCAGGGGGAGGGGCCAAGCGTGCACACGGTGAGAGATGTGATAAGTCTACCCCCAGCTCAAAGATGAACAGAGGTCACTTCCCCCTTTTCCTTTGAAAATGTTCAGGGCTGAGCAGAATCTTCAGAGCTGGTCTGGGGACAGGAGTCCGCCTTCTCCCAGAAGGCCAGCTTTCTGATTAAAAGCAGTAGTGACCATTTCTACCAACACAGGCGTCTCAAGTACCGATTTTCGAGCAGTGAGGTGCCAGCTGTGATCAGTAACAGAAGCGGTAATATTACAAAATATCTTGAGAACGTGAACAAACTGGATTGTGTTCTGAAAACTTAAAATATTTAAAGTTTATTTTAATATTTAAAATAAAACAGATATGATATTAAAACATTGGCAATATTTTATTTCCTTTATCTTTTTACTAAAAATTCCAGTCTAAGGAGTCTGGGATAAAGGAGCATATTTTCAAATGACTAGATCCTCTTATTTCATTGGTAATATTTTTTTAACACTGCAATAAATATACCTTAAAAAACTAAATTTACTTTTTTTATGGGCATGCGCACGGCATACAGAAGTTCCCAGGCTAGGGATCAAATCAGAGTGGCAGCTACCAGCCTAAATCAGAGCCCTGGCAACATCCAATCTGAGCCGCATCTGCAACCTATGCCACAGCTTGCAGCAACGCTGGATGCTTAACCCACTGAGTGAGGCCAGGGATTGAACCTGCATCCTCTTGGACACTGTGTCAGGTTCTTAACCCACTGAACCACAATGGGAACTCCAAAACTTTAAATTTAAATTTTACACTTTCAATGTCACATTTTTTTCAACAATTTGTACTGGCAAATGACATCTGTAGCTATAATGCTCTGTATTGTAATATTCTGCAATAATACTTAATAAAAGATGAAAAATATTATATAATTATATATAGTTGTATAATATATAAATGTATGTTATATATATATATATGTACCTGATGTAAAAAATATGTTAATAATAGGGAACAAAATTTCAGAGCACCTTTGGTATGATTTTTATGTATTCTTCTGTGCAACAAAATACTAGATCAGGAGCAATTTCACAAAATGTTTGAGAATAAAACTTGCAGTAATAGAGGGCAATGTGGAATAAAAAAGACATTAGCTAAGAAATAGGTTGGTTATTTCTGGGATTCCAATGACCTGCTTGTTCTGTTTTTCATATTTTTTTTGTAAGAGAGAGTGAGAATCTTTGTTTCACAGATACATTGCCTTATCCCACTGCCTATGAAAAGTAGTAGTAAAAGGGCCTTATTTAAGTATCACATGGCAGTAAAGATATTTTAAAATGAAAACGTTTCATACATAGATAGCTTTATATATGTGTGTATACATGCATATTTCTTTAAATATGCATCTCTGCATTATTCAGTACATATATATGATGGACAGAGAGACAGAGACAAAGGCTAGAGCATCACGCATTTTAAACGGTGCTTTGGTTTTTATCATCATTATATGTACTGTTTTTAAGCGTATTGGATTAGGAGTAACACTTTTGGATCAGTTTCACAAATTACTATGTGACTATGTGCTTAATTTCTTTGTGCTTCAGTACTTATTTACGAAAAACAATTCAATAATTAGGCCTGCTCGTAGTTTGCTGTGAGAAAAAAAAAAGATGAATATTTAAATTGTCTGTCACAATATATACTCCATAAATCATAGCCATGAATAAATCCTAAAACTTTGGCTGTTGGGTATAACTTAAGCCCAACAAGATTTACTTCTAAGAAACTCTGCATTCCCATTACTGTTGACACTCTAACAAGAGCTTCTGACCTTCCTAAATTGCCTGGTCAGCTCACCTAATGTCCCTTAGCCAGGTTATGAGACCAAAGAAACTGTGAAAAAGCAGGTGCACACCGTTGTATGTGGAATTGATGGTCAGCAGGGACCTGCTGTGTAGCACAGGGAACGCTGTTCAATACTCTGTGATAACCTACATGGGGAAAGAATCTGAAAAAGAATGGATGTGTTTATGAGTATAACGAAATCACTGTTGCACAGCACAAATTATCACAACATTATACATCAACAATACGTCAATAAAACTTCCAAAAATGGGGAAAAAAGAGGGGAGTAAGTGTATGCATTCCATAACTTTTGAAAAGCCATGAGAAAGCTAAGTCTGGCTTTTGTGTTAGTATGAAAGTACACTGAACAGATAAATTTAAATTTCAAAAACTAATAAGATTAGGATTTCCTGTGGTAGCTCAGGGGTAGTGAACCTTACTAGTATCTATGAGGACACTGGTTCGATTCCTGGCCTCGTTCAGTGGGTTAAGGACCTGGCGTTTCTGTGAGCTATGGTATAGGTTGCAGGCATGGCTCAAATTTGGCATTGCTATAGCTGTGGTGTAGACTGGCAGCTATAGTTCTGATTTGATCCCTGGCCTGGAAACTTCCATGTGCCACAGGTACAGCTCTAAAAAGATAATAATAACAACAACAACAATAATAATAGGATTAAAATTTTAAAAAAACTAATTATGAAGGGTAAATTATGTAAAAAATAGCTGGCCATCTCAATTTGTTTCTTCAATGTGTAATAAAGTTTAGGAGAGGACTAAAATCACATTTAAATTATAAATGCCCATAAAGTGAAATTATACATGGCCACTTTTGATTATGTTTCTTTTCTTTTGAACAATCTGCTCAATCTACCTCTACAAAGTAAACTGTATTCTTTAATAAGACATAAATAATAATACCCTTCACCATTGGAGAGTAGACTTAGAGAAACTTGTGCATAGACACGGATATGGGTGTAAACACGTGATGACTGGGGCCACAGAAGATGAAAAAATGTATAGACAGCATTTACTTTACACCAAAATTTGAAGTCAGTGGTCGGCATATATTGTCTACTTCTTGACCATTTACTATGTAGAACATCATATATTGCACATATTATGTGGAATAACTCACAAATCTTCCTTATTTACATATGGGCCAGGGGAATTCCTTCTCTACTTGTCCAATTTTAGAAGTGTTGCTAAAGAAAACAGTTGGGCAGTTTTTGCATTTTTGTTATATTAAATGTTTAATACCATTAACTGTTCTCCAAAGATATGATTCTTAATGACTGCTTGGAATTCTCTGGCATCAATTTACCCTTCTTTTTGCCAAACTTTTTCTCTAGTTTGTTTTGAATATTTTCCTATTATTTTACAAATTAATTCTGGAGTCTGCGAATTCTTATTTTTGGTTTAAGGAATATGGAAAGTGGCGTCATGTAAGAACGAGGTGAGAGAGGGAGTCCCATGTTGAGACACTCTGTCCACATTTCAAAAGAAATATAGAGCCTAGTTATTCTAAAAAAGACTGCATACACTGTATGTTGAATGACTGGCCAGTGGGGACCTGCGGTACAGCACAGGGAACTCTACCCAATCAATATTCTGTGATAATCTATATGGGAAAAGAATTTAAAAAGAATAGATGTGTGTATATGTGTAACTGAATCACTTTGTTGGACAGCAGAAATTACCACAACTTGAAAGTCAACTATACTTCAATAAAATTTTTTAAAATGGGAAAAAAAACACATCAAAAAATTAAAAAAGATGGCATATACTTTCCTTGTGTTCTTCTATGAGGGAAAATAAAATCTATAAAATATCTAGGGGAAGGTTCTGACTGTTTTCTCGGCTTGTGGGGTAAAACCTTAATAATGAGGATAATACCTGAAAATTACCCTCCACTTCTAAGGTGAAATAATAACCTATGATAATTATTCTGACTTACTGAAACTAGCCAACTGACTAACCCCAGTTGCACGGTACATAACATAACATTAGAGAATCAGCAGTTAGATTAAAATCTCAAGTCTGGTCAAAGTTCTGGCTTTGTTTTTTCAGAGAGAAAGGTTTGGGTGTTGACGCTATGTCCTCTCTTTAAGCCCAAGGGATTAAATGAAATCACATCAGAGCCCTGTTTAATCAGAAAACGAGCCTAGTGCTGAGAAAGTGCTCTTGGAGCTGCAACACGCAGAGTGTGAAGAGGAAACCAGAGGGGCAGTTAACGAAGGAGGAGGCAGAGCAGGACAGGGAGCTCTTCCAGAAGCCAAAAGGAGTCTTTCAATAGTTGTAATTCTCACTGAATGCTACTTACGCAGCATACAAATGGATTCATATATTTACCAAAGGTTACGCAATGAAATGCTCATAGCAGCATGGCAGGTACTGGGCTTTTAAAGAGCCAGGTGCCCATCAGAGTATAACAGATAAACTGCAGTTATTCACACGGAACATATAGTGATCAGAATGAATAATAAACAACTGCATGACCAGAGGAGAACACGATGGGACACTTTGTTTATATAAGTAATAAGGTCAATTGTACTCATCTCTGTTGTTGAGTCACGGGACACTATACCCTTCGAGGTGGTGAATGCTCGAAAGGGGAGCAACGGCTGGGGGAGTGCTGACCATGTTTAGTTTCTTGATTTGGATGCTAGTTTCCTGGTCGGGGTGATTTATGGCTCAGACAGTGACACTGTCTACAGCTAACATTCTGTTGTCTTTCCTAGGACACCTGGCATTTTTTTTTCTCCTTTTCTAGTAATGTACAGCCATGGACTCTGAAATGGCTCTTTTTTATAAAACGTTAGGACATGATTTAATCTCATTATTTGTCACAACAGAAACTAAATAGAAAGTTCTATTTAATAATGATGCAACTGAGATTCAGTTTTTACACCCCAAAACATGAGTTGGTAGCATGAACAACAAAAAACAGTTTGGTTGTTCCTAAAATCTAGCCTATGAATGTGTAAACTCTGCTGAATTATGAACGAGTATCCACCTGTTGTTGGCATCAGTGATCCTCAATGACATTTTAGTTTGAATCTAACGTCAACTTATATTTTAGAAGTAAATAAACTTTAAATATAGATATTCAGAAGTAGAGCAATCTATCTACTATGTTTAGCATAACATCAAAACTGTCTATATTTAAAAGCTATTAGAAGATGAATTTTGAATCTCACTAAAAATTTTCCTGATATTTCCCTTTGTTTGATATACTGATATTATAAACCTGCTCCACAGTTTTTTTTCATATTTTTCTTTTGTGTTAAAAATGTAAAAATGAGTTCTTGTTTAAAAAAAATTTCTTTTCAAAATTAAATAATTCTTACAATTCAAATATTTAATATTATGAACTCTCAGCAAAATTCAATAAAATTAAGGGTATCTAAAGATTGGAATAAATTAGACTATGCCTCTGAAAAATTGATTTCATTCTAATACTTACAAAATGATATGGAAATGTCAAGATCAGATTATATTTGAAGGGCATTTCTATAGGTAGGAAAAAATCTAAAATAATCTGGAATATGCTTATTGTGATATTTTGATAGTCAATACTAGTCATTTTTTAAGATTTCTGAATATATGCAAAATATTACTCACATATTTAAGTAATGCTTTATTATCATAAAATGTCACAACTAAAATTTTTGTATGAAAGGTCTGCCACAAATTTTGTATTCTAATAGTTTCGATCTATGTATACTGCAGTATAATTAAGAAAGTATCAAGTTGTACTGCTGTATCTACACAGATACCTAACCCTAAGTTATGAACACTGTGAAAGTCAGTTCTACATTTAATTCAATCCATATCTCTATATCCTATGACAGTTTATACCCACATTTAGTAATTGATAAATATTTGGTGAATAAATACCAAATAAATGTATGACTTTATGAATTATTAAACACAAATACATATACAATAGAACGATTCTGAAGGCAAAGACTTTTTCCAGTTACCTGACCCTGTACAATTTTGAAAACAGAGGGATCTTATGTCATAAGAAACTTATTTCTGCTGATATTGTCATCATTGTCTTCAAAAAAAAAAAAAAAAAAAAACAGGCCACACAGAATCTGGCATTCCTCTCATTACATCATTAACCAAAATAATTTTGAACTAGAGTAAATATTTAAAGGTGCAAAATTATACCACATAGAATATAATATAGATAAATAATTCCCTGATTTGGACCTGAGAGAGAAAAACAAACTCTAATAATGAATAACAAGTAGTTTCACAGAAAAAGATTGATTACCTTAATTATATTTAAGTGAAAGGAACCCTACGTTTCTCCACACTGTCAACTTTTATAAATGAATAGGGAAATATGACCAGGAACATATATTACAAAGCAAGGATTACTAACCTTGTGAAATATTATTAGAAATTAATACATAAAAAATGACCCATTAACAGAAGTTTTGGTAAGGGGCATGCATTTAATTATGTAAATAATATAATCAAAAATTTCCTAAACTGTAAAGGCAGCACACCTACGTGTGTGTTTCTGTCTGTAAGCTTTTTCTCCCCGGTGCCTATATGAAGCGTACATGTGAGTTACAACTTCTAGTTATACTGTACCTTCACTTCACCATTTTTAAAAAATTTGATCTCTTTGGAATAGAGTAATTCATCGTGATGGTAAATGTTTGGCTAAATGTAGTGAGAAAGCTTATGAGAATCATTAGAACAAAGACAGTTGTAAGGGGAAGCATCAGTGAAGAAGTCTAAAGCATAGGAATTAACTTCTATGAGAATCCTCAAAGGGCTCATCAGAGACTAGTCTAGGATCACTATTAGGCTCTGTTGTCTCAGGCATGTTTTTGCAACAGGTCGCTATCAACCACAAGGAACTGCGACTAGGTCTGGAGACAGTGGACGAAGCTTAGATCCTGCCGTGGTCTGTGGTCCTCCAGAGGGCACAGTACATAAACAGCATAAACAGCATTCACGATCAGGGATGGGAAGTATCATTAGGAAAAAGTATCTTAAAAGGCTGCTTCTTGGAATGATAATGGAAAAAAAATGGTTGAGAAAAACTACATCAGAAAACCACAGGTATCTCAGAAAAAAAGTTTAATAAAATCAAAGTAAAATTTACCTTCTTAGGGGAGTTCCCATGGGGGTTCAGTGGTAAAGAACCTGAATAATAACCATGAGGATGCGGGCTCAATCCCTGGCCTCTCTCAGTGGGTTAAGGATGTGGCATTGCTGCCAGCTGTGGTGTAGGTCACAGATGCAGCTGGGATCTGGCACTGCTGTGGCTGTGGTGTAGGCTGGCAGTTACAGCTCCAGTTGGACCCCCAGCCTGGGAATCTCGATAAGACACAGATGCCGCCCTTAAAAAAAATTACCTTCTTTCTACGTTACAAATTTTATTTATTCCCTTTTGTGCACCACAGTTTAGAGCACTAAAATTAAATAAATTTTAAATAGTGTTATACAGAATAAACAATTAAATAACAAGTAAGGTGGAAGTTCATCATGGCTCAGTGGAAACATACCCAACTAGTATCCATGCGGATGAGGGTCCAATCTCTGGCCACTCTCAGTGGGTTTAGGATCCATAGTTGCTGCGAGCTGAGGTGTAGGTCGTGGATGTGGCTGGGATCTGATACCGCCGTGGCTGTGGTGTAAGCCTGCAGCTATAGCTCTGATTCATTTGATTCCCAGCCTGGGAACTTCCATATGCTACAGGCGTGGCCTTAAAAAATCAAAACAAAAAAAAAGTAAGACAGATTGTATAATATAGATCAAGAATAGTAATATTTAATCACTTACACAGATAAGTATATGTACACATGCAAAATTAGAAGAGGCATCATCAACTAGATGAATCTGCAAAACCCACTGCATCCGATTACGTAATGCCAAATGACTCAACTTGGCTGCCACAGGAAGAGTGAGATGGCTCTTATGACAAGATGGAAATGGAACCTATTTCCATCGCTAACATTTTGGAAATCATAACTTTTACTCCATGTAAAGCAACCGGTAAAGCAATAGTCGGTGCGAAGAAACAAACACAGTCAGAGAAAAGAATGCCCACCAGGTTTTTCATCTAAGAGAAGGGACCCACTGCCTGAGCACATCACACAGAACTTCACTTCCAGAGGGAAAAAGGAAAGTGGTCTATTTACTCCTGGTTGAAGGTAACATTGCCAAAAAGGAAACACATGCAGGCTTGACAATGGTGCGAGTTCCCTGTGAAACCAGAAAATCTATTTAGATGGATTGTTACTGAGCATCTGGTACATTGAAAACATTCTCTAGAAGCTTGTAGCCACGAATATGAATATGATCACGTCCGTCGAGCAACTGAAGGCCAGTGATTATCAAGAGCATGCAGACCAAGCCGTCAGGCATCCGAATGGGAAAATAAGAAAATCCAATCTCTGGTATCAGTTAGCCAAATGAGTTATAATCAAGCTAAGTTTTAAAAGTAAAGCAAGGCACAGAACGCAAAATTGTAGACAATATTACAGCACATATATCTGAGCCCGTGACAGATGATAAACCTAACACATTATGGAAAGTAACAAGAATTAGGAAAAAAAAAAAAAAAGCAGGTGATATTCAAGTGATAAATGAAACCAAGTGAATAATATGAACAATGCTTCTCCGTTTTTCTTGGCTGAACTATCAGAACCATAATAATTTCCTTGCCCTTGAATATTTCTGGAATATTTTCTTTTAAAAAATCAGATTGGGCTTAGAGTCTGTGGTTATGCCTTTGCAGTAACTGATTGTTACTGCTTCGTATTTCAATGTGATTGTCAATAAATATTAAGTAATAACAGGGTAAAACAGGATTTCAGAGATGGATCAACTTTCAAGTAGATTTCTGTGATCATTTATGTGGGCAAAGAGAACAGATGTGTGTACACGTATAATTCAATCGCTTTGCGGTACAGCAGAAATTATCACAACCTTGTACATCAACTACACTCTAATCAAACTTAAAAAGTAAAATAAAATAGAATGCTGGTTATGATGGTGGCCTAACCACCATTTCCTGAGTTTTTTGTTTTGTTTTGTTTTTCCCCGACTCAACACGTGCATGGTTTTACCACCAATAAAATCAGAAGGGCTACTGATGGAAATGTCGAAGAATCTGAGGACATCGGAGGCTGTGAATTTTACGGAATTTCTCATAAAGAAGCTCACTTGTTTTAATGATGGCAGGGAGGAGCCATTTGGAGAGAAAAAGACTTTCTCGCTGGAGGAAGCTTGGAGAAGGGCCTCTCGCTGCACTGCTGCCTGAAGGCACAGGTCTTTCTCTCTAGGACCCAAAGGAAAAAGTTCCCCTGTCCCTTTTGCATGGCGTCCGTCTGAGGCCACAAATACCTCCTGAGAAAGCAGCATTGACAGCAAATCCTCTACGTAATGGGAATGGGTTAAGGCCCTTGGGACTGGTAGGAGAGTACTTCCTCCATCTCTGTCCACCACTTACTACAAACGCAGGACAACACAGGAACCACTGTCTTGGAAGCCGTCTGCCAGGTACTGTGCACACACTAGAAACACGGAATGGACGACCTCGATAACCAGACACATGCCTTCCACTCCTCCGCCTCTCTAGGTCCACCCATCATGTACCTACACACGTCTCAGAATCCTCTGTGAAACCGGCTCCCTGATCTGCTTGGACAAATGGTTCCTACAAGCTCAACGTTCTTCGACTTCAGCAGGTAATAAGTTCAGGTCTGGTGGGTGGTGGCCTCCTTCTCTGACAATCTAATAAAAAGATCCCATGGATAATTTTTTAAAAAACGAAGGGTCAGCAAAAGTACGTGGCAAGGAAGTCTCAACAAAGAGGTGTGCACGTGCACTTTATTCGCTATTGAGAAAGGGAACTGTAGGAATTTAACATATCATCTAACCTCTTGCCAAATAATATTTCCAAAGACATCCGAGTAGGATGAGCCACTTGTGGAAAGTGAAAAACAACAAACGAGGGAGTGTATTACGTGTGTATCCCAAAATAAATAAACACATTAAATGAATAATGTTAAGTAGGATACACGGGTTGTCCATTCTGAAAGAAAACAAATGGAAAAGATACAAGAAGTTAACGAGGCCTCCCAAGAAAATAAAACATTAATATGGTTTTTCTTGTATAAAAATTAAATAATGTGAAGTTCAGTGAAGGAACATAAAATCTCATCATCTCTGCTGAGAATAAAATTAGTTTCTGAAAGATGAAACAAAAGAGACTACTCAAAACACAGGACAAAACCACAAAGGAAATGAGATTATAATAAGGAAAATAAGATGGATTTCTGAATAACTGAGATTCTGGAAAACAAAAACATAATAATAAAAAGATACATGTTAGAGAAAGAATAAAATTCATCAACATAAAACTTCCCGGTTTTTTAATTGGCCTTCTAATCAAAAGGGTCATTTAGAGTTAGTTCACCCATCAGGAGTTCATGATCTTTTTGACAGAAGGTTGAAGAATCTACGACATCTTATCTATTTTTCCAGTTTTGAAACTCATCTGGCCTTCTGATTTGCTTTGGTAGGTGAGAGAGTTGCAAACCCATTACAAGCAGAGCGTTCCAAAGTCTCTCTTTGAGGTTTTGTTAAACTTCTGGCATCGTGTGAAATGAGAAGTGAGCTGTGAGATCCTACGGCACAGCACAGGCAACCCTATCCAGTCTCTTGGGATAGGACATGGTGGAAGACAGCATGAGAAAAAGGATGTGTATACATATGTGTGTGACTGGGCCACTTTGCTGTACAGCAGAAATTGGCACAACATTGTAAATCAGCTAGAATAAAAAAAGAAAAAGAAAAAAAAATGAGAGAACACACTGGGGAGAAAACACCCTCCAAGCCGGGTCCCCTGCAGATTACATGCAACCCCAAGTGGACTAGAATCTGACGGCAGCCATGGGATCAGAAACACCCAACTGAAAACAAACCAAACTGCTCACCTACAAATTAAAAAAGTGATTGTTCATTTAAGCTACTAAATGTTAGTTTGCTTGGCTCTTCCTCATTTGTCATATAATAAGCTTTCCTCTATTTCCTTTCACCTAATAATATATTTTATATTCTGTCTATGAGAAGTCCAAAGCACCCTAAATTCTTTTTGTTTGTTTTTACTGAGGTATAGTTGATTTATAATGTGTATATATATATGTGTGTATGTGTGTGTGTGTAGATTATATATATAATATATATATATACATGCTATATATATTCTTTTTTCTTATTCATTAGAATCTGCTTTTGTTTGTTTTTCCTTCTGGTTCTCATTTATGGTGCTCTTATCCATTTGTGCTTCATTACTTCTCTCTTTTTTTTTTCCTTGAAATTTTTATCTTTTTTTTTCTTAGTTGTGCACCTGTGTTCCTTAGGTTTTATCTGTGAGTGCTTTGAAGCCTTACTTTAAAAGCCATCCCTCCAAAAAAGGATTTTGGTTTGTTTCTTCTGGTTGATTGGAAGAACTAATGGAAAACATACTTTAAATGAAATTCAAATTTTTCAACAATCACAGGATGGCACAAGGCATATCCTTAGGCATATCTTCCTAAGAGATCTATCTTTTGAATCTTTGCTTCCTCTCCGAGCATTAAACTTATGATAGCCACTTTTCTATTGCAAGTTACATTCATTTCTCCTTCATAATGACACTGAGCATGCTCCATTTGAGGAAATCACATTTATGTGGGGCACTATTCCTACGCTGGCCCTTGACTTTCTCTCTTACCCTCTATAACTCATGCAGTCATGAAATCAGAATTTCATTATGTCCTGGGTGCTTTGTGTCCCCTGCCAATTCATATGCTAAAACCTAAAATCCAATGCAATTGCATTGGGAGGCAGAGTGTTAGAGAGGCAATTAACTCTTGGGGTTGGGGGTCTCCCATGTAAGAGGAGGCACTTTGGTGATGGTCTTGCTGTTTGCCTTGTGAGGGTATGGCAAGAAGGCAGCTGTCTTATAAGTCAGAAGGCAGGCCCTCACTAGACACGCGATTGGCTTAGCACCTTAATCTTGGATTTCCCAGCCTCCATAACTGTAACAAATAAATGCTGTTTGAGTCACCCAGTCTACAGTGTTTTTGGCACAACAGCCCAAACTGCTTAAGACAGCAAATCAGTAGAAAATTCTGGTAAAAACTGCCTTGATGCTTGATTACCAATGTGAGTTCCTACCTTTGCATTGCTTTTAGCCTTTGAACACGCCTTCTTGTATGACAACAGAAACCTGATTTTAATTGTCTTGTAGAAGGGTTGCTGGTGGTTCGTTTTTCACCATATTGCCACTAATCTCATATAATCTGTCGGATTATCTAATGCATGAGGGAAACCAGTGATTTCTTCCATTATCTGTGCCTTTTTATATATTGATATGCACCTCAGGTTTTGTCTTGAATCAGATTATTAGCACGCTTAGTTCATTTCAATTATTGTATATTTCTGGTCAGTCAACATAAAAACACGTCAGACACCAGTCTTATGGAAGGTTCAGATGTCCCAAACTCTCAGGTCATGACTTGCAACAATGCTTGAAAAGCCAACATTTCCAATCAATTATTGAATAACTTTTATGTGATCTTTCTTCCTAAATATGAGAGAAGAGCAATGAACAGAGAGACACTGATGGCACACATTAATTTGCTTAACTGTTTTGCCTAGGGCTGGCCCTACATATAACAGTGTATATTTTTCATTAAATAGAATAATAAAAAATCAAATGCAATTAACTGAACTAATATGAAGGGACAAGTTAAATGTTATATCCTAATAGAATCCCAATGCTAACAACTTCAAGCCATAGCTGTCTTATTTGTGGACTAGAGCAAATAACATTAAGCTAAAGAACCAACTAATGGGTGATTAATGTTCCTTATTACATTAGATGAAGGAAAATAACAATGTTAGTTGTTAGCAAGTCACCAGAGTGGGGGGAAAGAGAAAGAAACTTTGACAAGGATAATTTTTCTGAAGTTTTATTTTATAAAGATGATGAATATAATTACCCAGAGAAATGGAATTTTGTTCTATTATTGACTGTAAATTTTCTTTCTAATTTTATCTGAAAATAGAGTTTATGATTTATGGTTGCTTTTACAAGCCACTAGCAGGCTGTACCTAGGTTATAAACTTGTGTGTACACAGCACACGTCACATTTATGGTATCTTTTTCATGATCTCGTAGGAAAGCCTTTATAGGTAACTTTGATTAAAGGTAGATTTGTGAAATAGTCTTACCTAAAAGACTGGGTTTTTGGCTCTTTATTTAACATTACCTTTTAAGGCACTTTAATATTATTCTCTTCTTTCTGATATTGATCACAAAGCCCAACATGGAAAAATCATATTTTCCTTAATACTGCATCTGGGAATCTACTTTAGTGCCTCAAGTATATGATCAAAAAGGAATGAAGAGACTGTCCCAGAAGGAGGTTAAACGTCTTGGTGCTTGAATAGTCTCCAGGTTTATGGTACAGGAAAGGCTTTACAAGCCACATTACATAAAATGAAATACTATGTGGGCAAGCCCTTGAATGGTCTGTGATTTATTTTTCCCCCACCAACCTACTAATCATCTGAAAGTTCTGAGGAAATGGTACATTAGACAGGGTATTACATATTCTCTATTTAACATGAATATTTGCTGACAAAAAAAATTCTATATTCATATATATGTATATATTTTGCATATATATATATATATATATATAGATGTGTATATAGATACAGATATAGATATACATGCCAATTCATCATTACTTTTATTGTCTTAAGTAATTTTAAGAACACTTTAAATATATACTTTTTTTTTTGTCTTTTTGCCTTTTCTAGGGCCACTCCTACTGCATATGGAGGTTCCAAGGCTAGGGGTCTAATTGGAGCTGTAGCTGCTGCAGCTACAGCAACACGGGATCTGAGCCACGTCTGCGACCTACACCACAGCTCATGGCAACACTGGATCCTTAGCCCACTGAGCAAGGCCAGGGATCAAACCTGCAACCTCACAGTTCCTAGTTGGATTCGTTAACCACTGAGCCATGACGTGAACTCCTAAATACTTTTATATTATAGATGTATACATATGTAGAGAGAAAAATATGTGTACATATACATAGATATCCATGCGCATGAAAATATATATATATATATTCAGAGTTTCATTTTTTCCATTCCAAGTGTTATTTCTCAGTGTAGGTCCATGTGTCTAGTGTTTCAAAAATCCTTTCACATACATAACTTTCTGAAGTGTGGCGTCTATAACTAATTTTGACCAACTTTCAGTTATTTTTTTCTTAATGTGTACAGTGCTTCATTCCCTTTTTACTTTCTTCCTGGGATCTCAGTTGCACATGTATTATTTTGTAGCGCCCATATCCTTAGATCATTGGGTCTTTTCTCCTTTGGCTCTTCTGATGTCCTTGCTTTTAGCTTTAGGTAGTTTCTGTTGATCTGCCTTCAGAGTTACTGACTTTCTTCAGCTTTGTAAACTCTACTGATGAGCCTATTAGAAGTACCCTTCCTTTCTTATATTGTATTTTTCTATCTAGCATTTCCATTTATTCTTTCATATAGTGTCCATCTCTTTGCTAAAATTGTATCTGATCTTGCATGTTGTCTACCTCTGCAATTATACTTGAACATATTAAAGCTAGTTCCTTCAAATTCTCAGTCTTAGAATTTTAACATATATATGATACCTGAATCTGGTTATAACTGCTTTGTCTCTCCAGACTGTGTGAATTTTCCCTTGCTTACTGGCATGTTATAATTGTTTATTGAAAGCTAGACATGGTGTATAGGACAGTAATAGTGAAGCAAATAAAATTTTAAGTAGAAGGTCTGAAAAAAAAATGACATGCAGAACAAAGTACATGGCAAATACGTGAGTAAATCCTATGGCTACTGACTGTATAAAAAGTGATAATGTGGAAAACTAAATATAGAACCACCACATGACCAGCAATCCCACTCCCGGGCATATATCTGAACATAACATTCATTTAAAAAGAATGAGTAGCCAATTCATAGAAACAACCTAAATGTCCATTGATAGATGAATGGATCGAGAAGATGTGGTACATATACACAGTGGAATACTACTTGGCCATGACAGAATAGAATAATGCCATTTGCAGCAACACCGATGGGAATGGAGACTCTCATACTAAGTGAGTTAAGTCAGAAGGAGAAAGACAAATACCATATGATAGCACTTATATGTGGAATCTAATATATGGTACAAATGAACCTATGTACAGAAAAAAAACAAACTCATGAACTTGCAGAACAGACTTGCGGTTGCCCAGGGCAGAATGGGGAAGTGGGATGGACTGGGAGTTTGGGGCTAGTAGGTGCAAACTATTGCATTTGGAGTGGATAAGCAATGAGGTCCTGGTGTACAGCAGAGGGAACTCCGTCCAAGCACTTGTGATGGAACGTGATGGAGGACAGTGTGAGAAAGAGAAGGTACATATACGTGTATGACTGGCTCATTTTCTGTACAGAACAGTGTGAATCAACTATAATAAATGTTTTAAAGTGATAATATATTTTCAGATTAAAAAATAAATTTTTATCATGCAACAAAATTATATAAGATTAGAGATATGAGTCAAGTTTTCTAAAGGATTGTTGTTTGAGGGTGGAAAAAAAGATATTTATAAATGTAGACCACGATATGTTAAGTAAGTGTGTTATAATTTCTTGTAACCTTTACAAAAAAAAAAAAATCAGATTGTGACAATTCCAAGCTGATCAATGATGAAAAGGAGAAAAAGAAAAAGCTCATTTGTATGAATGAGTCACTCTTCTATACACAGCAACTGGCACAACATTATAAATCTTTAATATACTTTTACACTTTAATAAAAGATAAGGGAAAAAAGACTCATTTGATCTCAAAAAGAGGCAAGAAAACTGGAAGGACAGGAGAGACAAACGAAAAGTCAAAAATAAGTTACTAGATATGATCACCACACACCTACTTACGTTTAATGTAGACAGACTAATACCCCAGTTAAAAGCCAGGACAGTGAAGCTTATCTTAAAAATTAATCCGACTGAATTCTTCATACAAAGCACCTCTAGTTCTGCAGCATAGAGAAATGTTGAGCGTAAAAGTGGAAATACGGCATAATATGAAAGCACCAACCAAAAGAAGACTGGCAATGCTTTAGTAAAAACAAACAATATCAATTTTTGTACAAAAAAAAAAAATACCAGTTATAAAAAGAATTTTTTTTCGCAAAACAAGCATTCCAAATGGATAATAAATATATGCAAAAAAATCCATATTCAAATCCATGAGTAATCAGGAAATGGTAAATTGCAACTGCAATTAGAAAACATTTTCCCCTAGTCTAGCAGCCACATTCTAAATTCTGAAAATGTCACTGAGGATGTAAAGAAATGGGAAATATCCTAACCTGCTGGGGGGAGTATAAAATGACACAATTTTGTCAGGAAATAATTTATCTTTAGTTTGAAAAGTTGAAGGCTCATTTTACTACTTTAATTGTTATGACCAACAACTTTATGCCCTGCTGTGTGTTGGAGAAAACCTCTTGAAATCTGCATCTGGAACTACAATGCCCTTAAAGCTGGCTTTATTCATTAAAGCAAGCTAAATGTGCTCTACTGTGGAATAAACAGGTAATTTGTGATTTACACACCTAATAAAATATGATAGAGAAATAAAAATGGATAAGCAACAACTTTCCTCTGAAATGACATGTCTCAATGGGAACCTCTGGAGCGTCTTGAGAGCTGCTGAGGGTTTCCTCAAGAAATAAGAGAATAATTTCATTAATAAAACTAATAGTAATTTTAGCCTTTTTCTAAGTTTACATTAGAAGTATACTTCTAATGAGTATATGGCAGAATTTATTAAAAGCTACATGATGGAGTTCTTTACATGGCTCAGAGGTAAAGGAACCCAACTAGTATCCATGAGGACGCAGGTTCAATCCCTGGCCTTGCTCACTGGGTTAAGGATCTGGCATTGCCGCAGTCTGTGGTATAGGTCACAGATGCAGGCTCAGATCCTGCATTGCTGTGGCTATGGTGTGGGCCAAAAGCTAAGTTCTGATTTGACCCCTAGCCTGGAAACCTCCCTATGCCATGGGTGAAGTGCTTTAAAAAAAAAAAAAGAAAAGAAAAAGAAAAAGAAAGAAAGAAAAAAGAAAAAAAAAGCAAAAGAGAGAGAAAAAAAGTAAATTAAAAAAAGTAAATAAAAAATAAAAGCCACATGCACATGATTATATTATTGCTTTGATGGCTATTGGTATGTGTTCTTGTTCATTTGTGTCTGCTCTTAAATTTCTCAGTTTTTATTTCAATATGCTAAATTGTCAAAAAAAATAAACCTAATACCTAAGAATTTCATATCTAAATTGTGTTCATTCTAATGACACCATAGGACCTCCGAATGTTGTTTCCACTGCTTGTGACCCATATATTTCCTCTTAAAATTGGGAACATCAAACTAGCGAATGCACTGTAAACATCAAGTTGACCATTAGCTTAGGTCAGCCAAACACTAAAACAGACAACTGGGGAGAAGAGTCAAATTACTTTTCCCACAATAATTGTTTATTTCTAGCAACTAAGAAGTTCTTATGAAACACAAACAGCACTGAATATCTCAATAATATGAATACAGTTGAGTTGATGAAAAGGTATATTTTACTCTGAATACTGCTAAGGTTCCAACCTAAGAACACATTCAAATGAAATTTCAGTGAAATTTGCTAGTTTAAACATTATCATTTGTTTTTCACAGAGCTGTTCACTCTTCGCTATGCTGGTTTTTTAGTCTATGAGCCATGACATTTCTTAGTTAAAATGTTTTTGGCATGCTTATGGAACCTTGGTTTTACTCTATATAAAATGAGAGAAAGAAACCTCTGGTGTGTTACTTAGTTGTTATAATGTATATGTTATTCATTATTGTTACAATTTTATGTCTATACTATTTATTTATCCTGATGGGCTACACGACGAGGTCTCTAGATCAGAATATCTACTGTCATTTCCTTGAATTTCAGTCAACATGGGGTATGTGATAAAAGCCTGCTGTTATTATTGACACTCACTGACGTTACACTATACGAGAGGAATTATAAAATTATGGTATTTGAAACTTAATTAGAGATGCTGTCACTTCTGGTTCTCCTTCTTTCCAGAAAGAAAAGGACATTAAAATCTAAACAAAACAAAACATCTGGAGAAAAGATGGATGCTACAAAGGTTTTCATTACCCTTAAGGCAGTTAGGTGTAGAGATAAGGATTTAAATCTACCTAGAGACATTCACCATCTCTTAACAACACTTGCGACTCACGTCTGCTTTTCAGTCACCTTCCGGGCCTTTCCACTGTGCAATAAGCCTTAATTATGCAGAAATGTGAAACATTCATAGATCGTTGTCTCCTCCCAAAAAGCATATGATAAAATATTAGCAGTGCTCGACTGAATTTATAAGGTTAGATTTCTTGGGCCTTGTTGTGTAATTCATATTTTATTTTCTAGAAGGAAAAGAAAGGCTTGATTTAACCCCATCATTCATATGCGAAAAGGAGATTCAGAGATGCATAAGAACACACTTTGAATCGTCTAAGTTAGATACTGAAACCAGACAGGACCATGTGGGGATCCTGGGTACAGCGGATCTTGTTCTAAGGAAATGGGCCTCATTCCGCCTCCATGACCTTCCCTGAGTTTCTAGGGACAGGTTCAGACAGCTGTGGGTCAGGGAAGGGAGGAACAGTTAAGCAACAATAGTGCAGCCTTGGGGCCAGGATCCTGGTTTCTTCTCAAGAAACACACATGATAACAGAGACATCTTAAGCAACTAAGAGAAAGTTATATTCCTCATGCTTCTTTCAGAAATGAGTACTTTAAAACTGAACAGCTTAGAGTCCTTCCTTGTCCTTCTCCTTGGCTTAATTGCACCCTAAACGCAATCACCCATAAGCTAAAGTCTAGGTACCTGAGCATAACAGCCTGTGGGTTAAAGATTATTAGCACATAAATGTTTTTCAGGAACTTTCCTAGTCTGTTCTAACCTCTGATCAGTATGCTCTTTTCCCAAACACTCTTATTCTGGGCAGTAACCCCGAAGAGCACCATCACGAATAGCTCCTGACTCCAGCTTTGATGACTGAGTCCCCCAAAGAATGAAGAATGCATCTTTGTTCCAAATCCTGATTCCTATCTGAAATCCTGTTTCTCTCCTTTTCACTATAAAACTCCTCGCAATGCTTTCTAAGGAGGGGACACAGTTTTAAGGGCATTTGCCTGACGTACCCTCCTTTGCCTGGCAAGGCAATAAAGCTATTTTTGCTCCTTTACCCCAAACTCTGACTCTGTGTTTAATTTGGCAGCAGCAGACAGAGGTCTAATTCCGGCAATAATACTTATAAGGAAAATCCACATGAATAAAGTAAACACAGTATTTTGCATTTCCACAACTACCAATACCAAAAGTATGTATGGCGTTGACATTTCAAACTTATGTTAGTCAAGATTATTTTCTTTCAGAATGAGTTTCCATTCCTCTAGAGCTTAATGGCTGATATGACTGTAGTGAAAGTCGCTGTAATTGCTAAGTGGACCAGGATGTGCAAAATATGTGCTAGTGTTTTTTATATTAAAGAAGACACTGCTCTTAGAGAAACCCCACGCACTGGGTTATATTCTTGATTGATAACCTGTCTAAAATCAACATTTTACACCCATGTAAAGCAATGTGATATAGTTTCCTCGTCTTTAAGACTGGAGAAGATTTTTAACCACATTTTAAGAATTTAAGATTCTTTGTATTTAATAGAATAATGCTTTAACTTTTGTGTCTTTTCATTTGATATTTTATTTAAATATATTCCTATGGTTTCAAGCCATCCACATAATATTTACATCTATGATAAAATAATATTTCATACTTATTTAATAAACTTAAAAATCTAGAAATTTCTTCTACATCAACATAAAGGGTTAATTATCAAACAATATATGGGTAGTATTGAAGGAGTATTCTCATTAAGTGTTTATACTTAATATATTACATAAACAATATTTGATTAATCAGAATATCTAAGTTCTTGATAAGAACAGATAATAAAAGCAAAAGAGAAATAAAAAACATTTTGATCTTTAGCAGAGTGGTTAAATTTTAATTATATAAAGATAGAACCTTATGATTAAAGCTGTTTTTTGTTATTTCAACATACTTCTTTAATCTTCTCTGTATTTTATTCTTTGTAATGTGCTTTCTGTACTTATCTATCACAATGGCAGTGGGCATTTTAATCCCAATTAGTCTGGTTCTATCTGCTATTTTCCGTAGGACATAACAATGTATCCTCCTGAGATACATTCTCCAAGTGTATCTTTTATCTCTTATACCTGTGGGGACTTTGTGGGAGGCAGTTTAATTCTATCATTCCCATGAAATCACAGAGCTTCCATCCCTTAGGTTAAATATCAAGAACATCATTAAAAGGATAAAGACAAAGAGCTTCCGCTTGCTAGAGTCAGTGCATAAATAAACATGAAGAACTTAAATGAAAAACCCCTCAGGTACTTGGGATATTAGGAAGTATTTAACAGAAAAACCTGTTACCAACATAGAAAAGTTCTTGAGACCAGCAGGGGAGCCTATTTCAGTCACTCAACCGAAAACTGTTCACCAGCCAAAGCCAAAACCATCTACAAACACTATCCCCACAATCAGTGTTAACACCTGAGGGAATAGGAGAGGAGGCACAGGAAAGGCTAGACTCTTCCTAAAGAGGTGCAACAGATATTTTACAAGTAATAGCTTGGAGAAGAGCCGTGTCTTCTTAAATAGCAACATGGAGGTGAATTTGTGCAGTGGTAGTAGACACAGAAATATCTATAGCAATAGAGACTTTTGGAAAATACCATGCACAAAGTTGACCTCCTCCTTAGAGTTCTGCTTCAGCGGGCTCAGAATGAGGCATAGCTTTTTATCTTAAAGAACTCTGCATGCAGCACCTTGTTTAAAAGTACTGCATCCCTAAAAGGTAGGTGTTATTTTTATTTTATCTGTTGTAGAGATGAGAAAACTATTGCAAATGTTCCACTCTTCACTTGGGTCACACAACAACTAGAAAAGAAGACATTCAAAGTGCCTTCATGCTAAACACAGTGGACTCTGGATAAAGTGTATTTTTAAGTATGGTATCAGAGTAACATATTTTAGATCATAATGCAGTAAGAATTAATTAAAAATATAATTTAAATCGCCATTTAAAAACTCAACAAGGACCTCCTTCACCACCAACAATCTAACACATTGAGGAGAAACTGAAGCCCGTAGCAAGGTCAAATAAGGCAACACTAAAAGCAGAGTTTCCTTGAAGACAAAAAGATGCATTACACAAATAGTATTCAAATAAATCTTGGGGAGCAATATTAATTAGAATGTATAAACTATAAATTAGAAAAACACATGTTAGAAATTCTCTCACTAAATTACACTATAATTCATCAGGAAAAATGTATAATTCTTACCTGGTATGCATCTAATAATGTAGCTTCAAGGTATATTATGCAAAAAATAGAATTAAGGAAAAATTTGATAATATAACAAAATAGCAGGAGACGTCAACACAACGTATCAATGGGTTGTTTGGGAAAAATATTGATGGATGGCTAGATAGATAGATACATAGACAGATTCTTAAATTTAAAAATTAGAGGACCATATCCTTATGTGCATAATGTGCCAAGACAGACATAAAACATCTCTCCAAATATCAGCCACTTATTATCCCAAAGAATATATTTCTACACCACTATGCCATGACAAATAATAAATTTATCAAACATCAATATAGAGTTCTAAATAATTCATGCATCAAAAAAGGATTTGTGAGCCTTTAAAAAGACCTCATAATATAGTTGGATCAATTCATATTTGATACAGTAAGGGTAGTATTTCAGAGTATTATGGTCTTAAATGTTTATACTAGAAGATAAAATAACATGGTACAAAGGACTTAAATTCTCATATGAGAAAACAAATAAATCACATATCCTTCCCCACCAAAAAAAAAAAAAAAAAAGAACAGAAGGGACAGTAAGTACAGACTCCAAGCTATAGTAAAAAAAAAAAAATACATTAAAAAAGGGGGGGTCAAATGCTTGTTCTTCAGAGCAAATAATAAATATTGCTTAGTCTCATTGATCATGATAAAAGAAAGATGGCTCGGAGTTCCCATCATGGCACAACAGAAACGAGTCCGACTAGGAATCATGAGGTTGCGGGTTCAATCCATGGCCTCACTCAGTGGGTTAACGATCTGGCATTGCAGTGAGCTGTGGTGTAGCCTGGCAGTTATAGCTCCGATTAGACCCCTAGCCTGGGAACTTCCAAATGCTGCAGATGCAGCCCTAAAAAGAAGAGGGGGAAAAAAAAAAAGAAAGACGACTCAAGTAAAAATAATAGGTTGACCATTTTCTAGTAACTTGGTTTCTTTCCTCCTTTACTATGTCTTCCAATCAACCGGTGCCTTTCAGATTTGTTACTATTCCCCACATAAGGCAACATCATTGCCTGGAGCTGCCTGCACACAAACACACAGAGGCACATGTGTGTGAAAAAAGTGTCACTAAACATACTTGTACTATTTCCAATGTATCAAGTGTTCTATCCTATGCTACCCCACCCTAAAACTAGCCACAACCCACAAAGCTAATCTTAAAACATCCTTAACTGCAACACTTCTAGAATCTGCACTGCAAGCGTTTCCCTCTACAACTCATTCCCCCCTGTCCAGCTCATTTCCTGTCTATCAGCCACACTAACAATTCTCTGAAAAAATCCCCCAAAATAATCCTGGGAGTCTATCACCCACGAACTATGGTTTATCACTCTTGTGTTTCATATCTCTCCATGCCTAAAGCTGATACCATAGTCTAACCTGCTAATCAAACTCTTACACATACAATCAACACTCTTGCCCTTTTTTTTCATATTTTTTTTCTGAAAGAAGCCCAAATCTTGTCACATAAAACTCCCTATTCTGTGCCGTATGCATGCAGATGTATCTAGTGAAACAAAAACATAACTGCATGGACTGGATCTGGGTTAAATTCAAAACCACTATCTTCAAACATTACTAATACATCAGCAAATCGTAAACTATTTCCCAAATTAATCAAAAAACAGAAGCCTTTGAGGAGAACATGTCAATGTTATCACCACCAAATCTAGACTTTGCCTTCTGGTCCAATGCCAAGTTTGAAGACTGCATCTTTAGCTGGTAGACAAATCCTGCCACTGGTGCATATGACAGTTTATGTTCCTCACTCAGTCACTTATACCAGTGATTATCCCTTTTTCACCTTCATCAAAATAGAGATTCTAGAGCCGACAACTCTCAAAATAAACATGTTTTAAAATAAATGATTGCAACATTATGGCAACCATCTACAGCTAAAAAAATGAATCAGAGGGATATTTATTGCTAAGTGTTCAATGTCTAAGTCAAAATAATTCAATGTCTATACTGAAACCTATAATACTATGGCTTTAAAGTCAAAAGATATTACTTTAACATGGATAACAAGGCTCAAGAATTATATATCCTAATTTAAGATAAGATGAACTGATGCAATGGAATGCTTACTTTGAGAATTTTTCCCCTGGGGCTGTCTCATCAGTTCGTTTGAATAATATCATAGCAGGCAATCGATGTGTCGTCTCCACGTTAATGCACATAACACTTGTTCCACTTCCAGAACCCAGGCACAAGGCTTTATGATCTGGGATTTATTGAGAAAATTGCAGGAAAAGTAATGATGTCCCCATCAGTTTGGGTCTAAGACTAATTAATAGCTTGTTTCCTTTCATTTCAATGGAGACAATCAAGTTCTAGGATAATTAGATATCGGTGAGCCATAAATTACTGTTCAACAGGAGAAAGTCTGGTTCTGAAACAGAAAGCATTCAGAAGTTCTGGGGGGGGGGGATATATGTTTACAATACTCGATTTTACATTTGGAGAGGTTTCTTTTAAAAAGGTGAAATACACTGCTAACTTTCTGAAATTAATATTGTACACTAGAAACCATAATTCATCTTCAGTCAAAACAGCCATTCATTAGCTGATGCAGACGAGATAATCAGAACTAGTGGTTCTGATGATTTTTTTCAGTGCAGATTATTGTGTGGTTTCACTGGCAATGTTTCAGTTTCATGGCTGAGAAAACCTTGTGTTTATCATAAGTTGTGCCTATTATGATCACAACTGGTAAGATTCTTAATAATGACATAAAATGCTCGCGGCTATTATTTAATGTGCTATTTTGTTTTTCTATTTCCACCTCAACTTAATAAAAGATGATGGGTTTTAATTAATAAAAGCATTTAATAATTAAATTACCTGGCATTAGTCCAGCTTTTAAACAATCAAGAGTCAGTCTGTTTTATCTTAAGGCAGCAATTTCCATTTTCTCCCCACACATAATACAGTGAATGATTATATCACCCCAACACATAAAAAATTGTTTGGCTGCAATGCCCACTGAAATAAAAATATTTGAGGCAATGGACTGAATGCTACTTAATATCCACCTTCCACAACCTAAGCTTGGTACTTACTGATTCTCCTAAATACAAATTAGAAAGCTGTACAAATCTTCATAAGACAAATACTTTCAAGAAAGTGTTTGCTTTATCTGTTCAGAGATCTTAAAATATATATTGTAGTCATTTCTTCTGGTCCTTGTCCTCACTATAAGAACTTCATTTCCATGGTTATATTTATGTCCAGATATCCCACACCCTCGTTTTAAGAATATTAAATTCACCAGCCACTCTAACAAACGTGTTGAATCCAAGTCTGCAACACAACAGATGTCCTTCTCTTCATCAATATAGTGTATACACTACAATCTGCTCCAGAGAGATCCCGCTTCCAGATGGGTAGTTATTAGTGCCATCTTTCACCCTGGAGCTTCTATCAGAATAGACAGTACACTACACAGCCAGCCTCTGTCTGTGTGGACTTCAGGCTTCTCTCCACTTTATTCTGTCCCAAGTCCTGGAGGATCAAGAAGATGTGAGCGCTATCTCAAAGAAAATCACCTGACCCCATGTGCCTTAAGCTGCACTCTCTTTTCTCAAGGTGTCATTCTCACTGTTGCTCTTGACCAAGAATGCTCTCTGGTCTCTGCAGGTGCACGGGATCTCGCCTAAACCCAGGAACACGCTGCTGGGATTCTCGACCAGTGGACCCCTCAGGATTCTAATGCTCAGAGGAGGCTGTTGATTGCCACATCCTCTACCACAGGCCCTAAGATCACTGCTCCGCTCCTGAAGCACGTGGCCCGAACTTACCAGACTTCAGATCATCAGGGCGTAACTCTTTCTTGTTCTTCAGTAAACATCTCTCCTGTGCTTTGGGGTTTTTGCACGGGGGCCCCATACAATTCCCAAACTAACTGCTAACCCGGTTGCTCTCTGAATCTTATAAAGATGTTTGCCAAAGGCTCGGCACAAGCACAGTTTAATGTGATATCCTGAGTCATTGCTTCTTTCCAGGGCATAAACTCAGGTGGTGAGTCTTACTAGAAAGTCCAAACTGCTTTCTCTACAGAGTTTTTTTTTTTTTTTTGATTTTCAACAGAGCCTTTTTGTTTATCCTAAATTTTAGATTTCTCTAAAATCACTTTTAACTTTCATAGACCAATTTTAAGTGCAAAGTTTGCAGTTCTTTCATTATGAGATCATTGGCCTCAATGATATTTAAGCGATAAGATGCACATTTTAAATAACACTGAAACTGTGCTTTGTTGCTTTGCCTGTGGTTGCTCTGTATTACTATTCTGATTTCTCAATTTATTCTGTAAGGAAAAAAAAAAAAAGAAGAAGAGAAAAAGAACAAGGCTAGATGTACCTGTCTTGCATCTGGTGAATGCACCTGTAATTATTTAAATACACATATTAAAACACACAACACACACACACAGACACATATACACTACAGAAATGCTGTCTACCTAATACATACTGCAATTATTAAGTCTGAAGGTTATGCAAGTGACATGAGATAATAGTTCATCTTCTTTTGATCCTCTTGGCAGTATCACCACACCAATGTTGTAATTTCTACCTAGCAAATGTAAATGCAGGCACTGGTGTAGGTAGCCAGATTTGCACTGACTTGGTCAACGTTTTAATAATCATATGGGTTAATGAGAGATGAAGTAACACAGGGAGCTTGGATTTAGACTTTATTTGGGATTAATGCAGTAAGCATCCACAACACTGGATGTCATGTGGGATCTAGCTATAAACTTGTTACAACACTAACCAAGAGAATTTACTTAAATGACAATTTGGCCAAGTCGGTATCCCTTCCCTCCTTTACCTCACTACAAGTAACTGCAAAGGCTTCATTTTTATTTCAATATGGAAACTCTTCCACTTAAAGAAAAAGTCTCTGTTGAAGGCCCACATACACCTACTTATTTGTTTTCAGATGTCCAATCTAATTGTATATATTATGGTAATCTTAATAAATTGCAGGAGTATAAATTAAATTTTGAGCTCTAATTTTTCCTTGTTATATAGTTAGAAATATTTTATTAATTTGAGGGGAAAATGATGTGATAGGCAATGAGGCTGAGAATTAAATTAAGGTCATAGACTACATGGCTCGTATTTTTAGACGAAACGCTTTATATAAATTTGCCAGTGTCTCATGGGATGCTATCCATGTTAGTCTTCGAATCCATCCAAATTTTATAAATTGCTCTAATTTTTCTATTAAAAATAGGATATAGTTTCCTAGACAAGTCATGGTTAGAATCACACTGCGTTTCTGAAATGTCACATTAAACAACCAAGAGCTTTCTTTTTTACCTCTCCAATACTCTGTAAGCTATTTTAAAGTGTACTGACACTCTACTCCTGATCATTCTCTGCCCTATTGGTTGTTCACCATTAATAATCTGTGCAGATATTGCCAACTGCCTGAACTTCATGGGGCAGACAACCCTTCACGTGGTTTTACTGTTGTCATTTATAGTTGTGTTTTCTCAACACAGCTTTCATGCTACTTTTTGAAGTTAGCCTGGTAAACAAACTATGTATGTTCTTTTCCTTCAATGACCTGAAACTTAAGTGACAAACTCCACTTTGAGGACACTTCTATTCAACACCAAAATTTCTAGACAGGAGTCACTGGCTTCCCATGAGATTTAAATGATGGAAACTCTTTCCTCCAGGGTGTTTTTCTGTTCCTTTGAGAATGAGAATGGAATTGGCTTGAAAAGGTATCATGAGCTGAGACATAACTCTCAGGAGAGCTCTCTGTACAAACCTGAAAGTCTTTTCATAGACAAACACTGCTCTTTCTCTCTTGTTCTTCCCATCTGGGCGTAAAGCAAATTGAATATCGGTCCAAAAGTGACTATTGTCCTTGGCCTTTCTACTGCTTTTGATGGGGTGGTTTTCTCATTGGCTCTCTTTCTTTCTGGACATAATTCTCTAACTCATTCAATAGGTCTGCATGTGAGCGTCCACTCTCTAGGTGTAGACCAGTGTAGACCAAGTGTCACAAAGTAATATTCCTATGGGACCAAGAGGTTATCAAAAATAATTAATATAAAGCAGGCATCTGTAGAAAAAGTCTACTCCTTATTTTCGCTAACCTAATCTTTTAACATTTAGTATAAATCATATGCGATGCTGGATAAAAATAATGAATTGCAAATTCCTTATTTTGATTCATTCATTTTTTTTTTCTTTCTGGACAAACTTTTGATAAAACTTTCTGTATTTTTGAAGAAATATTAACCTGTTCAATTTATTTTCATCTTTATATATCATTCCTTTTATATACCTGTTCTCTTTTAAATGAAATGTAGTCATCTCTTGCTATCATTGCATATTTATAGATATGTATTTCCAATTCTAAAATAAATAAGAGCATAGAGGTTCTCATCAATTTTAAAAATACTATTTATAATAGTAATGAAATATGTGAGTTCCCGTCATGGCTCAGTGGTTAATGATTCTGACTAGAAGCCATGAGGTTGAGGGTTCGATCCCTGGCCTTGCTCAGTGGGTTGAGGATCCGGCATTGCCATGAGCTGTGGTGTAGGTTATAGACGCAGCTCAGATCCTGCGTTGCTGTGGCTCTGGCGTAGGCCAGTGGCTACAGCTCTGATAAGACCCCTAGCCTGGGAACCACCATGTGCCATGGGAGTGGCCCTAGAAAAGGCAAAAAGACAAAAAAAAAAATATATATATATATATAAAATAGTAATGAGATATATGAACTACTTAGGGGAAGATTTGCAAATGATACACAAATTTGCATACAAAAACTGCATAACAAACAAAAGAACACCTAAACAAAAAGGTGGCTATATTTTGCTAATGAATTGGAAAACTATTTTAGGTTGGCCAGTTCTCAACAAATCAATCACAACATGAATTCACCATAATATCAGTCTTGAGAGAGAATGATGTTGGAGGGCTCATGGTACATGATTTCAAGGGTTTTATTATGGTCGAGGCAGATAAAGTGGTCAGTGAGCAGAGGCGAGAATGCCTAAATAGATCTCGACCAATATGGTCCATGCGGTCTCCTAAATGCTAATAGTTTCATCAAGTAGCGCTGGAAAATAGTTAACGATAGGCAAAAATCAAAAACTCAGCCTCGTCATTTACCACACACCACACAGAAAAATGCACCAAAAAATGATCAGAGACCTAAATAACTAAAACTATAAAGTACTGGGATGAAAAAGAGGAAAAAAAATCTTAGTGGTCTGGTTTGGCTAAGGTTTTTTAAGAAAAACAAAATCAAAGAAAAATAAACAAAGTAGAAGTTTCTGCCCTGGTTCCACAGGTTAATGACATGGCAGTGTCTCTGTGAGGATAGGGGTTCGATCTCTGGCCTGGCTCAGTGGGTTAAGGATCCAGCATTGCCACAAGCTGCAGCATAGGTCGCAGATGCAGCTGGGATTTGGTTTTGCCCTGGCTGTGGTACAGGCTGCAGCTCCAATTCAACCCCTAGTGTGGGAACTTCCATATGCAGCAGGTATGGCTGTAAAAAAGAAGCAGAAGAAGAAGAAGAATATTAATAATAATAAAAAAAATAAACAAAGTAATAAACGGGACTTCCTCAGAATCGAAAAACTTTATTCTCCAAAAAGCACACTGTTAAATGGAAAGGGAATCCACAGATTACACCTAAATACATATATTGTTAACAACATATTTATAAATAATATTGTTATATTAATAGATACTGTTGGGTATATAACAGTATATATATTTACATTTAAATTTACATATATGGTCTACTGCAAAGCAAATAACCCAATTCTAAAAATTGGAAACCCGGAGTTCCCTTCGTGGCGCAGTGGTTAACGAATCTGACTAGGAACCATGAGGTTGCAGGTTCGATCCCTGGCCTTGCTCAGTGGGTTAAGGATTCGGCGTTGCTGTGAGCTGTGGTGTAGGTTGCAGACATGGCTCGGATCCTACGTTGTTGTGGCTCTGGTGTAGGCCGGTGGCTACAGCTCCGATTCAACCTCTAGCCTGGGAACCTCCACATGCCGTGGGAGCGGCCCTAGATAAAGCAAAAAACAAAACAAAAACAAAAAAACAAAACAAAAAAATAAAATAAAATAAAAAAATAAAAATTGGAAACCATTTGAACAAAACCAAAGGAAATAGTTGGATATCAAAATATCATATGAATAGCTTCTCAACAGCAGTTATTTAGAAAGTAGAAAACGTAAATTAAGATGACAGCGATATACCATGATAAGCCAATTGACGTGGCTAAAATTAAAACCATAATAAGTGATGGCAGGGCTGTGGGGAGCAACTATAACATTCATATCCTATAGATGAACTTGAACTAGGACAACTACTTTGGAGAAATAAGCATTTGGCAACTTCTTAAAAAAAAAAATTAAAGATGTATCAATCTTAGGATCCAGACACTCTCCTACTGGGTATTTATAAATGATAAAGAAAAACATAAATCTACACAAAAACTTGTATACAAGTTTTAGTACCACCCTTATTTGCAATAACCAAAACCTAGCAAAACTCCAATGTCCATCAATATGCAAAAGCATAAAAAGTGGTGGTAAATTATTATAATGAGATCTAATAAAAGGAATAGACTGCTGATATGTACATACAACATGAATTGAGCTGAAAAGAAGCATGCTGAGTGAATGAAGCCAGACTTCCATCCCATCAAAAAAAAAAAAAAAGTCAGTTATATAGAATATAGTTTCATTATATAAAGTCTAAGAAATGAAAACTAATCTATAGTGACAGAAATTTGATAAGTTTTGCCTGGGACAGGGAGAGTCAGAAGGGAGCGATGACAGGGAATTCTTGTCATGGCGCAGCAGAAAGGAATCTGACTAGGAACCATGAGGATGCAGGTTCAATCCCTGGCCTCACTCAGCGGGTTAAGGATCTGGCATTGCTGAGAGCTGTGGTGTAGGTCACAGAAGCTGCTTGGATCCCACTTTGCTGTGGCTGTGGTGTAGGTCAGCAGCTGTAGCTCTGATTCGACCCCTAGGCTGGGAACCTCCATATGCCATGGGTATGGCCCTAAGAAGCAGAAGAATAAAAAGGGAAGCAATTATAAAGGGTCAGGAGGAAACCTGTAGGTGGGATGGAAGATACTCGTGTCCTTGAGGTGGTTATGGCCTCCAGGCAGTACATATACGTCGGGGCTTATCAAAGAGCACACTCCAATTATCTGAAGTTTCTTCAGTGTCTACTACAATAAATCTGCAAACAAATACAGATTTATGGCCCAGTATTAGTAGTCCTATCTTGCCCTACTTTGATATATTTGGATTTTATTAATTAGTTTTTAAAAACTACCCAATGCTAGGTGGCTTTCTTTAAAAAGTATTGGTTATATTAATTATTAAACATATTATGTCTTGATTTTTTTTTATATTTTGTTCCAGATAACACATATTTGATGAAAATAAAACCTTTTCATGACTTAAAAGACACCTATAGGAGGTTCTGTTATAGTTACATTACAGTAAGGTAATAACAGAATTTCTAGTTATACTCTAACATGCCATTTGATTTATTGAAAATTTATACAGTGAAACTGATGTAAACATTATTAGTAAAAAAACATAACTAACTCAACTAGAATATATTTTTATTTTATCTGAAAACACAGTAATGAAGAGAAAAACTTCAAAATCAAACAAGGTTTTTTCAAATGATTTGGACTCTATCATTGATTCCCCCAAGAAAAAAATTCAGAAATGCCAACCAAATATACTATTTATAATATTTTGAGATACTAAGTTAAGATGCTTTATGTTTTGGAAATTACTTTTCAAAGAAAACTAAACCAAAAGAGGTCATTCATTCTTTTGAAATAGTTTATCAATTCCATTGCCAGTCGACTGTAGAGTTTGAAGACTCCAGCTTTGAAATCGAGCCAAATCTTAGTTGAAATACAGACTTAAGACTTTCTAGAAACATATTCTAACAAGTTACTTAATTTTGATTTTTTTCCCTTCAATAATAACGGGAACTTACCAAGATGACATTATTAGTGAGTAATAAAGTGAAAAGTCTATGTCAAGTATTTTGCACAAGATAAAATTCCAAGTGCCAAGTTATGATATTAAAACATTTTTAACTACACATTTTAAAATATCAAAATTGTCTGTTAGTAAAAAAAAAAAAGTTGTGAAAAGGATAAAGTTTGACTTTAATGTTACTTCAAACTCCCATATGTTTAATTTCATCACCTTGGCTATTGATTTTTTTCACACTGTGATGGTTCCTCTCCTGGGGAGGGAATCACAGCTTTCTTAATCTCTTCAAGGTGTATTAACCCACCCTCTCATTTTATGATCAGAGTGTGTGTACAGCTTATTCCTATCTGCAAGTTCACCTTAAAGGTAAAATACATGCTTTTTAATACTAATTTGCTAAGAGATGTTTTCTTTCAGAAGAGATAAGGAATTTAGGTCAAGAATTGTGATAGGTGTTTTTAAGAAAATTAGCCTCTTGCGTATTTCAAATTATAGGGGGTATAACCTAATCCATCCAATACAGCAAATCCAGTCTTTGCAGAAAACAGACTTATCTAAGGAGTGGTACACAAAGACAAAAGAAGAAAACAAAACAAAAACAAAAAAGGAGACAGGAATACAAGATATTCAAGTTACAATTTCAATCTTATTTCTGAAGTGCTTTCCTGGAAAATTTTGTTACACAATTCTAAATTCAATGAAAGACTTTCAAAGAATTTAAAAGTAATAACAAAGTAACCCCATTCCACACTGCTAGTTGATGCAGGTAATCCTGTCAGAACAGCAGTACATACGCTGGAAAATAAGAGGAAAACCCCAGGTTTGCAGTTGAAGAGGGAAGACGCCATTTGGGCAATTTAATTCAAACAATCGCTTTGCTGTCTACTGCAATGTACAAATACATATTGTGATACTAGTTAAATATAGCCTTATTTTTAATGGCTGACTTTATGAAAATAAATGTACTTCTCAGCACTACATAACAGTATTAATTTAGAATTCTACTATTCATAACGGATTATATATTGTCTTATGTTCAGCTAACTATAACACTGCAATTTTACGGACACATGCAATGAAGAGAAGGCATTTTTGTGATCATTTAATTATCTTTCATTAATGAAAGAAAAGCCCCAGTGTCCAGATGTGTTGTCTTCATCTACAAACACTTACACTATAAACTTTGGGCCTGGATCTCACAATGGTTTCCTATGAAGATATTGTCAGGGTTCAAACAACATTTAATCAAAAGAAAAAAAATGCCACAAAGAAGTCCTAGCAAATTACCTAAAACCAGTATATACATGAATTAAATCCAAACACGTATGCATTTCATAGTTTGTTCAACTTGTTTTCTCCATGGCTATGTATGTATAAGAAACAGACTCTGCTGCAGAAAATCAAAGTCCCATGAAAATTAGCAGAAGAATGAAAGAACACAAATATTGATGAACCATAAGAAAGTTGTTTTTTAGTTATAGATTTTTAATAAAATGTTCAGTGTATCAAGTCAATGATTCTCCCTGCTATACCCTGAGCTAGTCATTATTAATAATTCACCTTGCTCATATAAATATACCAACATCCAGACACACATATTCTCTTTTTAATTAAAAGTATAGCATGTCTATTTTCCAGATCATTTATCTCATTAGATTTAATGCCTTATGGCAGCAATCACACAATTTACCTGAGGATATGATCTTGGGCCCAGAGTTCTGCACGACCCACGATGCTGATCACCACATCCTGTTTGATGCGTTTCCATACTTTGCCTTATTTGTTCCTTTTCTGTGTGGTTGCTTGTTCTTTAGGATTGATTAATTAGGGTAAAGGTATAATAAGCTGCTACAATAAGGGAGCTACAACGCCTTAGTGGCGTAACCCCATTGTTAATGTCTCCCTCTGCTCTGCGTAGCAGGTGGATGAACAGAATCCAGGGCATCTTCTTCAGTGGCCCTGGATGGCTACATTTCTGCCATTTTCTACATATTTTCTCCAAAATTTCCCTGAGATTATCCTCTATTACAAACTCACTAGAATTTGAAAGGGTGGTGGTCCCTATAGGAGATAGATTTTTTTTTTAATCTTTTTAAGGCCACACCTGCAATATATGAAGGTTCCCAGGCTAGGGGTCGAATGGGAGCCATGGTCGCTGGCCTACACCACAGCCACAGCAACGCCAGATCCACGCCACGTCTCTGACCTACGCCACTGCTCACAGCAATGCCAGATCCTTAACCCACTGGATGAAGCCAGGGATTGAAACTGTGTCCTCATGGATACTAGCGATATTTGTTTCTGCTGAGCCCTGGTGGGAACTCCGAAACAGATATTTACAATGCAGGCCTGAAGTTGCGCTTAGTCAAGTTGAGAACAGGCCTCCCCTAAACGTGTTACTTCTGCATGATTATTTTTGAGCTACAGGCAATCATAATCCTGCAGGTTCAAGGCACATGACTGCCCCTCCCTGGACTACCTAGAAGAATTTAAGTTGGGGACTTTTCCCGTAACAGAGTCATTACCAGAGATAGATTTTATCTCAATAGCCCCATTTATCTGGCAAGGCCAACATCCAATGACTAAACACCTGCTCTTCTTCTTCTTACTGTTTGCGAATGATGCTTCTGGCCCTGGAAGTCCCAAGAACCTACCCAATTCCTGGGCTCAGCATGGCATGTGTGCCTCATTTTACCCTTCCATATTTGAACTTATTTAATTTGGGGGTCTCTAACCCTCTCCTGGATGTGGAGTTTCTGTACCTACAAAGTTAAATTTGATTTTCTCTGTTAATCAAAGCACTGTATACATTTAATTCCTAGACCAGACAGAAGAACCTAGAAGAATAGAGGAAAACTATCTTCCCCTCCAATACACACATCCTTCCGGAATTAGACCTCAGCCATATAAACACCTCTACGAGCAAGGGAACAGGAACAGAGTCTTTGTCAGACACTCTGAACAACGTTAAATTATGGAACAAAAAGCAGAATGTTTTGTGGACTGTTTTATACAGTTTAATAGATAATAGTTGATCTAGGTGCACAGAAAATATTGCCACCCTACCAGGAAACAAAGGATGTTGCAGCCATCGAGCTATCACATTACAGCCGCTGGACAGTGAGCCCTGAGGGAACTGAGGATGGACACAGGACGGCCCCCAGCTAGCACTCGACTGCTGCAGCCATCCCTGAGGAGACTCAGGAGGAAAAAGCACAGGAAGCTGGCCCCAGGTAGCTGAGCAGTACGTCAGAGGAGCGAATCCCAGACTCTCGCATCTTCCCTTACGTAGAAAAGCCCTACATGCCTTGCGGTAGCTACTTTTCCTTAATTAACAGCGATCTTTTGATGCTCCAACTACCTGGGGTTTGTTTCAAAACCACCATATTCAGGCTCCCACCCCCCCAAACACACCTCTGTGGAGCTACCCCTCAGAGTGATCTCAGCACCACGTCCCCCTGACCTGAAGTGCTCAGAAATTCCACTGAATAAAACATCACCTCACCTTTTGGCTGTGCATTTTTTTTTCAGTTGGCATATATTTCAAAAAGTTTAAAATGCATCCCATTCCCTCCAGCAGTGTATAAAAGGGACTTTTTCCTAATATTTTCATGAACACACATGTTTTCAATAGCTTGAATTTTTGCCAAGTACATTATTTGGTTCAAAAGTGTTATTCTCTTCTTTTATTTTGCATTTTCAGTACACCAGTAAGTTTGTGTATATCTCGATTTTAAAGGACATTTGCACTTCTTATTCTAAAATCCTTTTTCATACACTATGACTAATTTTCCAATTTTTTTTTAATGGCCACACCTTTGGCATATGGAAGTGACAGGGCCCGAGACGGAATCTGAGCCACAGCTGAAACCTAAGCCACAGTTGCAGCAATGCTAGATCCTTTGTAACTCACTGGGCCTGGCTAGGGATCGAACCCACTCCTCCACAGCAACCCGAGATGCTGCACTGGGATTCTTAACCCACTGTGCCACAGTGGGAACTCCATAATTTTCCAATTTTTGTATTTGTATCTTTTTCTCAATTTTGTGTTTGAAAAAGTTGTAAATTGGAAACATTCATCCATTTCCAGTGACATGGGATGCAAATACTTTCAGTGTATTAACATTTACTCCATTTTATTTTAGTGATTCCATATTTATGAGATATTAATAATACAAATGCAGCAAGTTGAAAATAATCAGTGAAATGCACAAATGAATTATTAATTCACTAATATTAATTCACTAATTATTAGTTCACTAATTCAATACCCATTGAATTATGAATTCTTCCTGCTGGGAACGTTTGTAAGGAGATGATGTTTGAAGAGTAATTTTGCTCCTGCAAATTCAGGGCTTTTTTCTGAGCAAAGAATACTGGTACTAGGAGGATGATTAAATGATAGTTTGCCTTTGGAGTTGGAGAAAGTGAATTTCCCCAGGGCCATTTGCTTCTATTCAAGCAGTAATAGAGTTTAGAGACACCCTTCTAAAACTCCCAGGTACCAACTGCTTCCATTTCAGGGTGGAGAACTCCCTTTCTGTCCTCAGGGCAGGGTTTGTTTACAGTCCAGAGTGAGAACAAAACAAGATTTCTTTATTTTCAGAGGGGAGACGGACATGTGTGACAGCAGCTTCTATGAGACCTCGGTGTGTGTTCATCAAACCACACTGTGAAAATATGCACGTGTGAGGCTTGGGGAACTGCCTCAAGCTTCTCTTTGAATAAGGTCATTTTCTGATCTTGAGGGATGTGTGTGTGTGTGTGTGTGTGTGTGTGAGTAAGAAAGAGAGTACAGACTAACAGGTTGCAAGGAGGAGAACGTCTCATAACATGCACAGTTTCAGACTTAAACACGTTAGCATCTTTCATCCTTTTTTCCCTTTTGGACAAGAAAATGTTATAAAGAACATCGCCCTCATCCAATAAAAAACAAAGCGAATGCCCATCATTGCAACCATTACTTCATAGGTGATAACCTGATCTGTTTGTAATTCTATGGATATACACACTATATAGAATAAAAGAAAAAATTAAAATGTAGGATAACTTAGTGACAGTGAATTATGATCTGGAAAGGAGCATTATAAATATGGAAAAATGAGCATAGATTCAAGGGCTTGGGGGTCCGTGTAGGTTTGGACTGCAATAAAACTTTAATTGGATCTGCTCTTTCCACTTTCTTTAAAAGATATTTTTTGCACGCATATTACATTTTACGTACGAAACCAACAAAGCCATCTGTAATTTTTTTTTCTGGCACTCTTTAAGAATATTATTTTCAGAAAGTAATTCGTAGGATAGTTGAATTTGTACCTGTAACACCTGCACAAACGTGTAATTTGCAGTTTCAGAACAACACAAGATATTTATACCACCAGTGAAATTTTTTAAAGACCAAATTAGCCTGGTTATGTAAATGAGGCTTCATCCTTTTGCAAACAATAAGAAATCATCCACTATTTCCCATAGTCTTTAAAGTGAAGTCAAAATAGTTCTAAGAAAGAAGTCCAGGATCTATTATCTCCTTGGAAAGTCAGAGACTTTTCCTTGAACACACCTAACTGTCAGCTAGAAGAATGTTCCAGCTGCTAGCTATGTTAGGTGAGTTCATATTTAAAATGTGTCCCTTCAGAGAGCTTATAAAAAATAACCAAGAGCACCACGAGCTTTAGACCCCAGTGTGTAGTGGAAAAACAAACTGTTGAGGTGGAAAAGAGCTAAAAGTGGTGTATGAGACCTTGGGCACAGCCAACTGTCTTGATCAGGTTTCAATCACAGCTCTAGAGCGTGGCCTATCTTTGGAAGGTTCATTTCTCAATACTTGAAACCAGACTCAAATTGCCTTGTGATTTATATTTCCAGTGTATTATGATGACAAAGTTACAGAGAGCACGGCATATCTTGCATCTGATGAAGTCCTAATTACATAACTTTAAATAACACACTGAAACGGGTGCCAGTTTCCAGCATTTGAATCATGACTTCATGCTATTCCAAATTAATGTTCCTGTGTGGTCATGGGAGGTACATAGAAAGTGGTAAGGAGTGTTTTTCTGGGCTGTGTTTGTGTGTGTTTGTGTATGTGTGCACCAGTTTAGAAGTTGTGTTTGTATTTTTTTTTAAGCTCAATGTCTCTAATACCCAGAGTTTTTACCAGAAAGTCAATGATAACTAAATACGTGTGCATTTTCTGAATCACCAAAAATGTATTTTCCATTCTCTTTCTTCCATTTCTTGTACAGTCTCCCAAACTGTCAAATGTCAACATGCAGCTGGGTGGATTGTAGGTATCTGTATAAGATACATTCTTATCATGCTTAGAAGCATGGACCACTCAGTTCACAGTCAGTGTTCATTTTCTTGTTGAGGAATGTGTTCCTTGTTTCAAAACTCTTGACAAATATTTCACCTTTATATGAAGACCTTGCACGAATGATGCCATTATTTCCTGTAAAGTTCTCTTCCGTGACTAGTGCGACTTTAGGACCATCTCACCATATTGTGTGATTGTTTTTACACATGTTTTCCATCAGCTTTAAAAGAGGATCTTGTTAGTATTTCAAGACAGGCAATTACAAAACGGCCATGAATCTTTATCGGACGTGGACCATGTGCGGGACACTACACCGAGTGAGTTCCTAGATCATGAGAACACGCCTCTGTAACCGTATTATCATACACCCTTTTCAAAGAGGAGGAAAATGAGGTTCAAAACTGCCGCTGATCCAAGGACACATCATTGAGAAACGGCCAACATGGAATCAGACTTTGAAATCCTGACTCCAAAAGCTCTGTCTGTCACCCTTTCACAAGGAATCAGTATAGACTCTGATTTCCAGTTACAATTTCAAAGCAATGTTACCACGCGGTGCACACTGACACATTCTTACTTTCGCAGATTGAAATGCCCTGATAACATAAGATCACTTTTCCCCTGTTCACTATGCAACACTCTGAGACTCCTCAAGACAGCGACTGAGTATTGATAAAATTAAAGCCCTAAATTCATAGCATTTGATTATTATGACATAAGCATTCCCTTTATTTATTCCTTAGAATACATTTGATGAATCGGTGTAATAATGAGTGAAACAATTGGGCACAACTGGTGATGAGTGAGAAGATTCATAGCTATAATTATAAAAAGTCAAAAACCTACCCCTGTTTTTTATCTCTTTATCTGAAACCCTCAAAAGGAAGAAGGCAATGTGGTATTTTCTGAAACAGAGATACTGAGCCAAGCTTCTACTCTTCTTTCTATGAGACAAAGAGGATATGGTTTCCTCCAGCTAGGAATGTGGTAGGACTGTTTTACCTAGAACTGACATTCTATGCCAATTCTTTTAGGAGCAATAAATTTCCTCAAAGTATGTGCATATATGTGTTTCTTTAAAAAAAAAAAAACAAAAACAAAAACGTAAACAGGTCTATTATCGGAAAGATAGTTCTGAGGGAACACAAATGCATTCCCACCAAGTTTTTGTCATGTTTAGGTATTCCTTAAGGCTTGTTATTCGTGTGGACAGTAAGAAACATTTTAACCCTCTATTTTGACTTTAGAGGCTTTTGGAAAATTTATTATAAGATGTTAGAGAGACATCTCTCCATGTGTGACATAAACAGCTATCCTGTGGTTTGATTTGGTACACTAGATCCTAGGAAATGTTTGCACCCTCTGGACCAGCTGATAAGAGGGCAATTAACAATGTAAGTGATGGATAGTAGCAGATGATACTATATTTAATAAAACTTGGGTCGAGCAAAATAATTGCTGGACCAATGATGCTACTGGACTTTATGGAGTTTAAATCAATAATATCTAACTATCTTGCAGTTGTGCTGTCACCTGTATAATAAATTATATGGAAAAAAGATTATGAAATGTTAAAGTATTATAAAAATTCACTCTACTTGTTGTTAATAAAGTCCATGATATTTGATTTAGATGATAAGTAATTGCTTTCACGGTATCTGAGTTAGGTGCTAAAAATATTTAGGAGATAATAGGCCTTCTGTCAAAACTCATCAGATATTCTTTGAACCTATGAATTTCCAATTCATATCACCTCCTCCTGGGCTGATTAATTGAAAACCATTGAGCTGAAATATTGTTGCTTTTCCTCACCGCACCACTGTTTTATACACATGATTTGATCTGCATAAGAGGAAAAAAAAATCCACCATAGATACTATTTCAAAAGCAGAGCATATACGTAAAATAAATTCATATAGTGAAGCCCTAATTAATCAACCAAATAATCCTAGGTATAGCAGTTTTTACTAAAATAAAAGAGGTTTTTTGTGTTTCTTTTTTAAATACCCTCAAGATTTATATTTATGCATTGTCTGATCTAATGGCTTATAGAAGACATAGAACTCCTACTGATCAATACAATTATTTACAGATCTGTCACACTATATGAAAGGAAAATCATTAAAATTACTGAAGCACTCTTATGGGAAGCGCTTGCAAATTTAAATAATATATTCCTATCAAAAGAAGGATTTGTCAAATGCATTTTCTAAACATTTAATGACTACTTCTTATGAAGTATGGCACATGGTAGAAAGCTCATTCATTTAGTAAAAGCAGTTTTCACATGAAATTACTTCAGGTTTAATTAAGGTTGTACAATTAAGGTTTCTAGTGATCTTTCATAGAGAAGCCAAGGAGGATTTCTAAGTTGCATTTTACCAAGCATTGATATCACTTTCCCAGGGTTATATAAAACTTGCCCAAATTCATAGGGCCCTATATAAGCCAGAATAAACCCTGATATCCAGGGCTTCTCGCTCCATGTTAAATGATCTTTTTGTTTTGTACCCTATTAAATAGTCCTATCACATTATACCCTTGTCACATTAAATGCAGTGTGTGCTGGTCATCTTGAACTTGGAAAATACACTTGAATGTGAAAATGATGTACTTATGCCTCCCCCAAAAGGAATTCCAAACCATATGTGCAGAATCTGCAAAATAAGTAGGAGAGCAATGTCTAGTAAGTGTGTCTGAGTTAAAACAATAGAAGAAAAATAATGTGGAAAATTCAGAAAATAACCAAAAAAAAAAAAAAAGAGAGAGAGACTAGAGAAATCTAAGGGATTCCAGTAGTTTATAGCCATTTATTATTCTAGTTTTTCACTTTGCCTGTTATGTAAGAAGTCCAACACTTTCTACTTGGTACAGTTTCTGTAAACATGTAAGTCCATACTATCTTTGTGTAACAATATTAAAAGTACATAGAAATAGTAAATTCTATTGCAAAGTTGTATTTAGAATAAATTGCCTTATATTGAAAGATAGAAAGTTAGTCCTCTGAAGTTTTTTTTCACGCCAAAGACTCTGTTCATGTGTCAGTAATGAGGAAAAAACAAGAAAAGAGAAGGAGGAGGAGGATCAGGGAGTGGGAGGGATGGGGGCAGAGGGCAGAGGAGAAAAGAAAGAGGGGAAAAAAGGAGAGGGAGAAAGGGAGACTGGAAGGAATACTCCAACGTTAGAGAAGTCAACCGTATATTAACATTTTCAAATTTCACCACCAAAAGATGGTGGACGATCAGTCATGGATGAAAAAGAATAGAAGGAACTCGCAGGGCATATTAGAGGATACTGGGGAGTCTGCAAAGCGCCTCAAAGTCAGGACTCACAAGCATCCGGCAGCAAGCAGTAGAGGAACATACAGGTTTTGTAAAAGGAAGTTTCACTAAAAGTACAGAAATAAATCTAAAAATCAAAGCCCTTCCAACCATCCTCATCAGCCACATGTTTCCAAAGAAAGTGTTAAAAAGTAACAACTTGAAAGGACAACTTCTTCTGATCACATAAGACACTTTTCACCATGCAACAGTCATTAGATTTAAAAGGGACCACCAAATATAGGACAAAAACTTATTAAAAAAAAAAAACAACAACAAAAACCTACTCATTGGCAAATACTGTGAAATTTCGTAAAACCAATGATGTTGAATACTTTAAAATATCAGACACCTCTAAAATTTCAGAAAATAAAATATGTTACCTACACAAGACCAAGATTGCTTTAGCATTCTCACTAACAAAACCAGGCAGTTGAAAAAAGCCTTTGCATGTCTAACAGGGAGCGACTTTTGTCTAGGAATCCTATACCAAATCAATGAAAATATTAAAGATGTTTTTATAGGGGAGGACTAACAGGACTGGAATCATGGCTATTAGGACACTCTAGGAGAAAACAAAGGAAAATACTTCTTCAGAGTAGCTGATTTTATGGAAAATTTGACTCTGCACAAAACAGAGTAAGATTACACAAACACACACACACCGTTATCCACATGAGGAAATGTAATCTTTGCCTGTGAGACCAACAACATAAAGGGGTCAGATGGAGTTCCTGCTGCGGTGCCGTGGGTTAAAGAGCCGGTGTTGTCTCTGCAGGAGCTTAGGTCACTGCTGAAGTGTGGGTTGGATTCCCAGCCCGGAGTAATAGATTAAGGATACAGCATTGGGGCAGCCTGGCATAGAGGAATTGGCACCATCCTTTATTCCATTGCACAATGTATGTTTGAGCTATAGACCAGTCGTTCTTATCTTCAAAGGAGTTAAGTTAGAGGGTCTGGTATCAGAGCCCAGGCATGAACCTGTTTATAAACATCCAGATTTATCTAAAATGTGGTTAAATTTAAGAAACACTCAAAATACAACATAAAAAAAAAAAAACAGACAAAACAGGAGTTCCTGCTGAACAGGTTAAGAACCCAACCAGCATCCATGAGGATATGGGTTTGATCCCTGGTGACCGTGGGTTAAGGGTCCAGCATTGCCGTGAGCTGCAGAGCAGGTCTCAGACACGGCTTGGATCCCGCATCACTGTGGCTGTGGTTGCTGTAGGCTGGCAACCGCAGCTCCAATTTGACCCTAGCCTGGGAACTTCTATATGCTACAGGTACAGCCCTTAACAAAACAAAGATAAACAAACCAAAGACTATATATATGTCAATCTTAGAATTTCAGAATAGAGTATCAAACTAGTTTTCAAAATGACAAAGAGAAAAAACAGAGATGACAGAGGCTAGGAGCTCACAGTGAGAAGTGCCAAGGTTAAGTGCAGAAGAGGGCACACCCACCACAGGGCTCACTGCCTGGGATGCCCTGCCTGGGTCTCTCCTGATTGGCCAAGAGTTCAGAGTCCATCCCAAAACATATGCAAGTTGTGAAACAATTTGAGTACTAATCTCTGAGTATAATATCCTCCCTAACAAAATAAATGAGTTCATATATTCAATTACAGGTTGATGGAACATAATCACAGGTCAAAATACTAAAAGCTGGCAAAATTAACAGGTTAAGGAACCAATATTAATGATGACACTGGAAATATCTGAAAAGATCAAAAAAGGAGAAGTAAATAGACATTGTCTAAAGTAATTAAATAAACCATTCTAATTATACTTACAGAATTCTAATATAATTATACTTACAGAATTCTAATTATAGTAATGGTGTCATTTTAGATTTTAAAATGAGCTAGGGTTTAACTATGCTTGCCCTTGAAAAAAGAGTCTGGGGTTGCAACGTGGGTTGTGGGCTTTCATCCTAAGCCTACACTCTTAGATTTTTAACTCTGTGCGTGTATTATTTAGATGGAAAATAAATAAAATACTGTTTTAATAACAGTTACATGTTGAACTCAATTTGCAGATTCAAAAACACGAGATCCTTTGAAATTGAATTACTCATTGTGTGAGGAGTCTGATTGTGAATTTCAGGCAGAAAGGCTGCAGCAGATGCAGGAAGAAACGGACAGCATCACTTCTGGAGCACTTAGCATGGGCAAGAAACCATCACCCTCCCCGCATGCGCTGCCATGTTTTGGTGAGTGATTTCTCTGCATGGCCATTACTCGTGCATAAGAAAATATGCTTCCTCTGCTGGGAGAATCCAACTCCAAGAATTACAAAATGTTTCTGGTTTCTGGATGGTATTGGTATCCTTCAGCGTCCTGGTTCTTTCGCCCAGGAGAAATATTTCATGAAAAGCCGCAGATCTTTTCTAGGGGGCTGTGTAATGATGGCTCTCATTTTCTTCTCGGCTGTGATTTCCATTAGACCAAAGATGGACATGACTGGATTGTTTCTTTCCTGCTGATGGTCGCTTTGGCGCAGGCGTTTCTAATTTCTTGGTTACTTGTGAAAATATTATGACTTCTAATATAGTATAATTATGTTCACTGGTAACATGACCAGAAGGCAGTGGGGACATGTAATACTGTGGACAGAGGCTCAGAAGACTGGCTTGACTTTTCAAAAACCAGCTAGAGGAAAAATGTAGCCGATTTAGCTAAGAAGTAATTTTCTGGCCAAATAATGTAAAGTCCATGTCTTTAAACAAAAGGGGGGGGGGGGGAATAACACAAGCTTGTTTTCATCAGAACAGAAATTAAATTCCCACTGAGGCTAATTCATAAAGGGAAGCTAAAGGGATGTCCATCCTCACACCATTTTCTCTTCTCAACGGAAACACACACCCACATGATTTGCTGTGATTTCTGTGACAATTCAGTCTCAGTCTTTTTTGCTCTAGTTTTCCCTTTAATAATGACAATACTGACGCCTATCTTCCAGATTTTCTGGATCTTTTTTTCTTCTTTTGGCAGCCGCACCAGCAGCATGTGGAAGTCCAGGACTAGGGGTCGAATTGGAGCTGCAGCTGCAGGCCTACACCACAGCCACAGCAATGCCAGATCCAAGACGCATCTGTAAACTACACTGCAGCCTGCAGCAACACTGGATCCTTAACCTCCTGAGCAAGGCCAGGGATTGAACCCACATCCTCCTAGACACGATGTCGGGTTCCCAACCTGCAGAGCCACAACAGGTTCTCTGGATTCTTCCTGATGATCTAATCCATATGGTGACTTACAGTTTCCCTTTCGTGATTCTAAAAACCATTTCCCAGTCTTCCCTTAAAACTTCCGGGCTCATGTACCCTATGCTTGCCCATCTAGGTGTGTCAAATTCATTGTATGGAAAGGAACAACTTTACAACTTGCAACCAATGAAAATCTAACTTTTACTGATTTAACCTACTGAATATGTCACAGTTCTGTTTCCGCCTCTGCCACAACTTACTGCTACTACCCTGACGCAGCCCTTATCACCTTCCATCTGAACCAATGTAAGAACTTATTTGTTCTTATGAAGTAAGATCTTTCCCATCCTTGTGGGGAATTTGCCCACAAAGTCCCCATTTATAGCCAAAATACAGACACGATTTTATATACATATGTTAAATTATACATACATATATGTTTATATATATATATATATATATATATATATATGCAATCTTCTCCTCCAATGTAATATCAGAGTACACACACACACCCTCCCTCTTTACAATGCAAGAATGCAGTGGAAGAGCATAGAGGAATTGTTTTTAATAAAAGGGAATGACAAAAAGGCTAATTTTAGCCTCTGGCGTGGAGATAAAGTAGGTGAAGCAAGACCAGTCCATAGAATATCAGCATCATTTCGGCAGGAAAAAAAATCTTGTCAATGAAGACAAGAAGAGCCAGCGACATTCTGATTCATAAATGACAAACTGATAACATAAAACACGGCTGCGCAAGAAGAAATAGTTGCGTAGAAGAAAAACTTCTCACTGGACAGACCATCTCTATGGCATGTTGGGGTTCAGCACAAGATTGAAAGCGTGGAAGGCATCATTATGTAGAATTTCTCCATGTTTATCTGTGCCATCTCTGGTAACTACAACGTACCCTGTGCAATCTGACTTTGAAACTGAGAGGAGAACTGGGTCTCAAATGATACATTCGACAGTGAGTAGAATTTTGGCATTCCATAAAACCAGGATGATGTCTTCTAGTCGGAGCATGTTATGAGAGAAAACTAAAATTACAACCTGGAGGAATACCAACAAACAAAGAGACGGTGGGAGAACCTATGTCAAAACAGAAGCCTAAGAATTGACAAACTGAGGGTGAGAAAAGAAACAAGAGGGCATGAGAAAGCCCGTATCTACTTTTGCAAAGTGTGTAATCAAAGGAAACAACATTTCAGCATTTTTTCCCCTTTCTTGCCATGCCATTTCTTTTGACTTTTTTTTTTTTTTTTTTTTTGGTAGCAAACTAGGGAAGAAAATTCAGCTTGTTCTGGAGAGGCTAAGAAAGTCACAGGGGCATTCTCTGAATTTAATGACAGCAAGGACAGCAAGAAAAGGAGCAACTGATTTATTTAGTGGCTGCCTTACACCTTTTTTTTTTTTTCTCTGAAAGTTGATGACAGTTTCTCCCGATTAGACCCACAGTGGGCTACCTGTTGGTGGGCATCAACTTTAGATGCCCACCATGGGTCAACCTAGACTAGCTCGGCCTGAGGATTTTTCTCTTTTCACATCTTTTGCAGAAAATCACAAATCAGGACTTGATACCAAATCATTTTCGAAAACTACAGAAGTGCTGTTTCTATAAACAGCTTAAATAAAAACTTCCTGATTCTTGGAACACTAGACCCCTTACTTGCCACTTCACTGAATTAGGGCTTTAATTGTACAATTGTGTCTGTTTTCCCAAGTTGCCATCAGCCACAGAAGAATTCTAGTTAATACATTGTATGCCTTTTTCTTCCCCTCAGGAAAGTTAAAATTTCTGTGACAAGATATGTTAGGTTGACTCTAAATTTCTATAAAGTTGCAGTTAATACTTAATGGTTTTAATTTAGAATAAAATGCAAAGATACCTTCAAGAATAGAACAAAATGAGTATCTTCTTAGAGTCTGCAGCCTCCGTTCTTCCCCATTCTAACAAGTCAGTAAATTTAAGAAAAGCCAACATGTTAAAATTATTTGATCCATGGGCAACTGTTAAAAAGGAAACTTTTTTTTTCATAACATTTCCCTTAAAAACAAATAAAACAACACATCGCTCTGTAGACTCACAGACTTTGAAAACAAATTTATGGGTACTGAACAGGACAGAAGAGGGGAGGTGGTTTGGGGGTTTGGTTTTGGCCATATGCACACAGGTATATGGCCAGTGGGGACCTGCTGTACAGCACAGGGAACTCTCTCCAATATTCTGTGATATTCTATGTGGGACAAGGATCTGAAAGAGAATGGATGTGTGTACAGGTATAACTGAATCACTTTGTTGTACAGCAGACATTATCACAACCTTGTAAATCAACTATATGTCAATAAAACTCTAAGAAATGAAACAAAAAATAAAATGTAATCACATCAAAAGAAACTACATCCTTCTATGAAATAACCCCCAAATTTCAATACCTTATTAATGTGCCATCTCATATCTTTAGGATACTCTTAGAATTTCTTACATACAGGAATTTTTGAGAACCCCTAATAAAAATAGAGAACGTTTAAGTACAAATAACCACATGCAGGAGAGTCACCTTGGTATCTTCCTCCCACTTGCCTTTGATAGTCGCACAGGTCAGCTTGCTCTGTACGTTTCATGCTTTCATACGAATCCTTCTCCGGCCCCAGTACAGCGTCAGCATCACTCAGGATGTGGTGAAAAAACCATGCTCTTCCTCTTGTGGGGAGCATCTCTTAACCACACCTTTCTCTCAAAATCGAAGAAAGCCAGTTATAAATGTTCTCGTCTGCGAGGATGTTTTCACCAGATTCTGAGAAGGGGAAGTGTTCTAACAAAGAGGGAGTGGGAGGAGTTCTCTTCTGGAAGAGCAGGTTAAGGATCTGGCATTTTCAGAGTTCCCCTGGTGGCGCAGCAGAGATGATCCGACCAGTATCCATGAGGACGCAGGTTCGATCCCTGGCCTCGCTCAGTGGGTTAAGGATCTGGCAATGCCCTGAGCTGTGGTGTGGGTTGCAGATGCGGCTCAGATCTGGCATGGCTGTGGCTGTGGCGTAGGTTGGCAGCTGTCGCTCTGATGTGACCCCTAGCTCAGGAACTTCCATATACGGTGGGTGCAGCCCTAAAAAGCAAAAAAAAAAAAAAAAAAAAAAAAAAAAAAAAGATCTACCATTTTCACAAGTTCACTGCAGAACTGCAGAGGCTTGGGGTACCGCTGCTATGGAATGGTCCCTGGCCCAGAACTTCCACATGCCACAGGCACAGCCAAAAATAGAAAAAGACAAAAAGACGAGAAATAGGGAGCAGGTTCGATGTCAAATGTCACGGAGGCTTTGGCGACTGGAAAGCTCAAATGTGACTGCTGAGTGTCAGCAAAATTTAGTCCGTTGGAGACGCCGATTTAAAGAGCAGAACAAAAACACAAGCCGAGGATTGGCTCCAGCCTGATGGGAGAGTGACTTGACGGGACAACAGGAAATGTAAAAGTGAAGATACCATGTTTACAAATATAAGCATCTTAACAAAACTCTTGGGGAAAAAAACAAAACAAGAAAAAACAAAAACAACTTGAGTGTTTTGGAAGGTATTTGATCAAATCCATCCCAATGACCTTCAGGAAAGTAATTGTCATCCCACTCTGCCTCCCTTCTCCCCCCTACCCCCCATCTTTTCAAACACAGTCCAAGAAGGAACTGAATAAGGGCCGGCTGCTCCTAGGAGTAACTGCTGCCATCTACATCTTTCTCAAGAAAAAGTGTCTACAGATGCTGAAACATTCCTCCCTTCTCTCTACTGGAGGAAGAAACCAACCTCCCTGGCAGTAATTAAGTGAAAGAAGAACAGTCAAGTCAGCAAGTTGGCATGATGGCTACAGTCCCAGCTCCCCTTCCAAACGACCACCAATGGGAGGAGCTCTGTTGTGTCTGCCCAGAAAGTCCTTCATCCAGAGATGCTGAAATGAGACAGCATGTCTTCCTGTCTGAAGAATTCACATTGACTTATGACTAAGGCAGCAGAAGAAAGACAAATATAGGCAGAATCAAGAATTCTTCACGCTTTCAGACTAGGTGTAACATAAGCACAGAAAAATCAGACGTCCTGCCTCTGTTCTCCCGATTTAAGCCACCCAGGATCCCTGCTCATCAACTTCCTGACCGAGGTCTTGCAGAACAGATGACATCTGTTCTTTTGTGTTGTTCTCTCAATTGTCATGTCACTATTATAGGGGAGGAGTCCAGGAGAACTTTATTTGAATACTCTTCAGTCTTATTGCTTCTAAAAGAAGATCATATTTGTTGCCCATGTTCAAAAACGCTACATTTGCCCATGTTCCCTTTTTTATATCACCTTGTCTATGGCTATTAAGCTGATCTCTTTTTCATTTATTCCAAGTCCTTTTACTTCGAGTTTTTATTTTGACCGTTTTTCAACTCATCTTTGCTTATTTATAAAGATTTCTAAGATAACATTCATCTTAGCTTTACTCCTCACCTGCCAGTAATATTTTGATAAACTCAGTACTATTCCATGCACATATTCCCTGCAATAACTGGATAATCTAGGCAGCCTCTTTAACAGAGCTGTATTGGAAGTAAACTTCGTTTCCCCTCTTACCTACAATTTCTAATCAATGTCATCTATAGCAGAGACCTAATCAGTATTATTGGATTTTATAAAGAAGGAAGTCATTTAAATGTCCATATTTTAAGTTTTTTCCCATCTTATTTTTTTTTCAAGTATCTTGATATTCTCTTGCATTTCCCTACTTTTAGTATCCACTGTGAAACAACTGCAAGTTGATCCTGTCTATATTCTTCTGTGAACTATGCCTTTATTATCACAGATATACATGAGGGACTTAGGTTCAAATTCTGACTCTAGCAATCCATATCAATAAATTGGGCAGATCACTAAACTTCTTTAAGCATCAGTTTGTGTACCTTTTAAATAGGGAGACTAATATGAGCTGCCTCATGGAAATTGCATTTGATAATTCACAAAGCTTGCCGAACAGCTGGCAACTAGTCAATACAACTCATAATGCAGTCTTTGGTTTGTATTATTTATTATATTTATCATCCTGTTTTATCACAACACTTTTTGTGAAAGAATCAGTCCATGCCCCTGGATTTTAATTTTTTATATTTTTTTAAAGATTTTTATCTTTTCCATTCAAGCTGGTTTACAGCGTTTCATCAGTTTTCTACTGTACAGCAAAGTGACCTAGTCACACGTACATATAAACATTCTTTTTCTCACATTATCCTCCACCATGCTCCATCATAAGTGATGAGATATAGTTCCCAGTGCTGTACAGCAGGATCTCATGGCTTATCCATTCCAAAGGCAGTAGTTGGCATCTATTAACTCCAGACTCCCAGTCCATCTCATTCCCTCACCCTCGGCAAGCACAAGACTGTTCTCCATGTCAATGATTTCCTTTTCTGTGGAAAGGTTCATTTGTGCCATCTATTAGGTTCCAGATATGTGTTATCATATGGTATTTGTCTTTCTCTTTCTGACTTCTTCACTTAGCATGAGAGTCTCTGGTTCCACCCACACTGTTGCAAATGGCATAATTTTTGTTCTTTTTTATGGCTGAGTAGTATTCCATTGTGTATATGTACCACAACTTCTTAATCTATTCATGTGTCAATGGACATTTGGGTTTTTTCCATGTCTTGCATGCCTTGCATTTTAATCTCTCGATAGGTGGGGACTTTGTTAAATACATCTCTGTACTATTCGTATTGAATAGGCACAGACATTTGATGTTCATGCTGTTACTTTTAGGTGTAAATCTCAGAGAAAAGTCACCTAATGTTTAGTAAGTGACTCTTAAGGTTGTATAAATGAAGCCCTTTCCCTAAGTAAGCCAAATCTTTTAAAGCTTTTCTTCTACCTTGAGTTGCTTTATATCCACTTAGACAGTGACAACTTTGAAGAATTAGTGTGACATTCATATGCACGCACTTCTTTTTTAAGCTTAATTGTGTGTGCAAAAAGTTTAGTGTGATAATATAGTGTATAATTTCCTTAAATTTACACTTAATTTAAATGAAGATTGTGGAAAAAAATTGTGAATAGTAACTTTATATCATTGTTAACCCTAACATTTATCATATAAAATCTCATAAGCATTTAATATGTATTCATGGACAATGACTAGATGGCAATGAAAAACAATTTTTATAGGGTAGTTTATTCCCACCTTTTTAAAGATGTAGCTTCTTAAGGCAAACAGTTTTCTATAATGGTGATAATTTATGTGATTAGATGTTTTCTTATATGAGATCATGAAATTAATTTTCAGGTTAATTAGTGCCCACAGCAATGATTACATTCATAATCCATTTAGCAAATTGCATTTTGCTAAGTTAGTTGCATTGCATTTTAGGCATTGCTAAAATGCCAAGGTCAACATGTCTCCTCATCAGTAGCCAATATCCAATGTAAGGTACCAGTGAATAATACAACTCGTACTCACAAATCCTACATTACCTGCCTACTCAGATTACTGTTGGTGGCATATATCCTTGTCCTTAAAGGTCTTAGACTCAATTAGTCAGTTTCACATCTTTTTTCCCCAGGATTGAAGGGTTTATTGGGCCCTAACAGCCTGCCATAGGTTAACCAAATTCACAGAACACCAATTTGTTAAAAAGAAGGTCAAAATAGTCATTTACCATGGGAATTATAACTACCAAGATAACCTTTCTCTTGTTTCCCATCAATATATTCCTTTCCCTTAGAAGAAATATGTTTATGAAGCCAAGTTAAGGTCATAAAATTATTCTGAAAATTGTGAAGTCAACAAGAATGTGATAAAAGAGAGTTAAGCAAATTTCATAGGACCAGAATTCTTCAAGGGGTATAAATGTATTAGGTCCCACATTCCATTTTGTGAAAAATACATAAGGTAGACAAATCCTTTAAAAGATCACAATCTCTACTCTCCTTGAAGATGTGTAGGAATCAAAGCCCTATCTTTTCATTTAGTATCTTGTTTCATGGCTTTGTAATTTCAGGTCCAAGTTATAAATGTTCAAACAAGACAATCTCCAAATAAGAGAATTAAAATCTTTTCACCTTTCCCCACAGGATATACTGCCCCATCCATTTAATCACTTGAGTCAATTCTCTTCAAAATCTAGTATTTCTTTCTGCCTTATTTTTGGTACACAGCAGCAAAGAAGCAACTAGCCTACTAAGCTTTGGCCTGATGTTCTTGAATAGAAATTCTTGAAGCGCTCATGTCCAAGTCTACCGATGAGGATTCACATCATCTTTAATGGTAACACTTGTCAAATTTTGCACTTGACTGTGATTTTTCTAGGAGTAGAAAAAGACGAGAACAGGATGGTCGAATCAGAGGAATGAAAAGAAAGACAAGATATTCTAAAACGTGAGCAAAAGGTTAGCAAAAGAGAGCGTATTTTCAAAGAAAATGGAAAGTTCACCTTTTTTTAATTACTAAATTTGTATGTAGAACAGAAAAATTATTTTGAAAATTAAAACATGATTTTTGGACTCCTGGTTTCAGCTTCACTATGAGAAGGGCTTGGAAACCATCACTTCCAACCTTTAGACACAAAAAGAGCTGAACAAAACTGACTATCAAAATTTTCCTTAAAGCATCAAAGAACTAAGGTTGCATGACAAACTCTCATCCCAAAACTGCACCCCACACCAGGAAGAATGTGCATCCAGAGAGTTAGAGCGAAGATCTGCTTACTCAAAACAGAAACTGCTGGAACCGTCCCCTGGTAGAAACACACAAATGGTGATTTGGATGGCTTCCTGGAGGCTGAGGGTAAACCAGTGTAAGAAGGAAACTTTATTCACAACTATATAAGTATTGGGAAGACCCACACTTTTGAGTGCTTTCCTTTCAGGAACCGAGTCGGGCATGCAGTATAATGTGAGAAAAAAAATTCTCTTGTCTATGGCCAGTTGGGGTAGTTATTGTGATTCTCCCAGAACTTTTCTATAACCAAGGGCTATTCTCCAGGGAAAAGGCTTCCTTCTCCAGAGCAAAGCCTTCTCTGAGCTGGTAGAAGGATTCTGTTCCCACGCTCCAATTCCACCTACATCTAGCTGCCTTGTCTCAACTAAAGGGGAAAAAAATCAATAGGCATGAAGGCAACAGACTGAAAATTATCCAGCCAGGTAAGAGAGTAGTAAATTGGGATGGAGGGGGAGATAGATTTATCACTGAAAGAAATGCTTGTGAAACGTCTCTGTCTAGAGACATTGGTTGATCAAAAGATGAGAAACAGTTATAAGATGATAGAATGTCCCACCCCTTGTCTTTGATAGACCAAGACCACCTAATAGGGCTCCAGTATTACAACAGGGAATTACAAGCAAAAGAGCTGAAGACACAGACTCCTTCTAAGCATACCTAGGAAAGCACAAAGTAAATATGGAAAATAAAAATAGGGGAATTTGATGAGTCAGGATTAAGATGGCAGAATAGAAGGACTGGAACTCAACTTCTCTCCTAAAAACAACAAAACTCACAACTAAAGACTGAGAAATCTCCACCCAAATGGACTGGAAACCTTAAAAAAGATGCCCTACTCCAGAATAAAAAGAGGAGGCCACATCAAGAGGTAGGAGGGGCGATTTTGCAATATTAACAACCCCATACCTCCCGGGTGGGAAGCCCCACAGACCGGAAACTAACTGGTTCACAGAGACTCACCTACAGGACTGAGAGTTCGAGCCCCATATCAAACCCTCATGTGCAGGGATCTGGCACTGGGAGAAAGAGCCCCTGGAGCATCTCGCATTGAAGGCCAGTGGGGCTTGTGCACAGGAGCTCCACAGGACTGGGGGAAACAGACACCCCCATTCTTAAAAGGTGTACACAGACTTTCACTGGGTCCCAGGGCAGAGAGAGGTCTCCACAGGAATCTGGGTCAAACCTGACTGCAGTTCTTGGAGGATATCCTGGGAAAACAGGGGTGAATGTGGCTTGTTGTGAGGGAAGGACATTGGAAGCAAAGCTCTTGGGAATAGTCAGCAGCTGCCTTTCTCTGGAGGGGGCCATTTTGGGAAAATCTGGCCCCACATGTCAGTCAGTGCTGAGAAGCCCCAGGGCAAACAACAACCCAGGTGGGATCACAGCCCAGCCCCTCAGTAAACAGGCTCCCTAAAGACCCCTCAGGCACACAGCTGCCTCTAATCCCATCCAGAGACTAAGCCCCACTCACCAGAGGGATTGGAATCAGCTCCACCTACCAGTGGGCAGGCATCAGCCCCTCCCATCAGGAAGCCTACAGCAAGCCCCCCATACCAACTTCAGCCACAAGGGGGGCAGACACCAGAGCTAAGAGAGGCTATGACCCTCTTATCTGTAAAAAGCTCACCACACCAAAAACTTACAAAAATGAAAAGACAGAGAACGATAACTCAGATGAGGGAGAAAGGAAAAGCCCCAGAAAAACAGCTAAGTGATCAGGAGATTCTCAGCCTCCAGGAAAAAGACTTTAGATTGTTGGTGCTGAAGATGACACAAGACATTGGAAATAAACTGGAGGCAAAAATGGATAACTTACAGGAAACACTGACCAAAGAGATACGAGATATAAAACTTACACGTTTAAGAAGAGATGCAAAATACAGTAACTGAAATAAAAAACTCACTAGACGCAGCTAACAGCAGAATACAGGAGGCAGAAGAACGAATAAGCAAGATGGAGGACAGATTTTTGGAAATTATGGATGCAGAACAGAAAAGAGAAAAAAGATTGAAAACAAATGAAGAGCGTCTCAGAGAACTCTAGGACAACGTGAAATGCACCAACATCCATATTATAGGGGTACCAGAAGGCGCAGAGAGAGAGAAGGGGACAGAAAAACTATCCCAAGAGATAATAGCCAAAAACTTCCCTCACATGGGAAAGGAACCACTCACTCAAATCCAGGAGGCACAACGAGTACCATATAAAATAAACTCAAGGAGGAACACACCGAGACACATAATAATTAAACTGACCAAAATTAAAGACAAAGAGAAAATACTGAAAGCAGCTAGGGAAAAGAAACAAGTAACATACAAAGGAACCCCAATAAGGTTATGGGCAGATTTTTCCGCAGAAACTCTGCAGGCCAGAAGGGAGTGGCATGTTATATTTAACGTGATGAAAGGAAAAAACCTCCAACCAAGATGAATCTACCCAGCAAGGCTCTCATTCAGATTTGAAAGAGAAATCAAAACCTTCACAGATAAGCAAAAGCTGAGAGAATTCAGCAACACTAAACCAGCCTTACAACAAATACTAAAGGAACTTCTCTAGGCAGAAAAGAAAAGACAGCAACAGGAAACAAAAATTCCACAAATGACAAGGCTCACCAGCAAAGGTATATGTATAGTGAAGATACGAAATCATCCATGCACAATTATACCACCAAAATCAGGAATCATGAGAAGAGGTGGGTACAAATGCAGGACACTGGAGATGCACTTGCAATAAAAGAACAACCACTTAAAACAATCTCATATACATATAGACTCTTACATCAAAACTTCAGAATAACTGCAAACCAAAAATCTACAATTGATACACAAACAAGGAATCTCTGGAGAAGAAATATACCTCGCAGTAAATTAGTGCATAATCCACCATAAAGGGGGTCATTTGACATCATTCTTGGAATGCTGAAGTCTTCTTAGATCTGATTCTGATTTCCTCTCCATCAAGGAGTTTATGATAATTATAATTAAATAGTGCAACTGTACAATTAAATAATACAGTTCTACAATTGTATTGTTAATAACCATTTCTCTCCATGGTACAATGTAAGGTCTATAATGTCTTGTTTAGCACATAACCTAGAATGGTGTAATGCCTATATTGAAGAAGCAATAAGATGTAACAAATTGTGAGGACATATTTATATAGTTACACTGTTTTTTAACCAATTTATGCATTTTATATTTTACTTATTTTCAGAGGGTATATTACTTTTGTTACTCTTACCAGTGAAGTTATTCTTTTTATTATGCTATATAAAATATTTAATGATATATAAGGCTTTCTTCTTTATAAATTTTAGTTGCATAATATACACGGTTTTAACATAATGCTAATTTTTAAAGAAAAATTGAAGTATAATAGATAATACTAAATAGTACGGATGAAAGCCATACAAAATGGGATAAAGTATAGAATAAGTTTCCTATTTGTCTCAGCATATTTTCCATTCCACTTCTCCAGAGGTAGTCACTTAATCTGTTTCTTAAGATCCATGATATAATAATCTGTATAAATGTAATTGTGTTTAAATATATGTATTTTATTCTGTAAAAAAAATAAAAATAAAATTTCAAAAAAAATAGGGGAATTTGAAGGCTCTGTCACCTATAGCTATGAGCAAACATTAAACACAGCTCACCTCCTAGCCACATTAACAAATTCTCACACCAAAAGCATATTTCTCTGATTTTCCATTACCCAATACATGCCCAGCTTTCAACAAAAAATTACAAAGCATGCCAAAAGAAAAAAATCCTCTGAGGGAATAAAGTAACCATGAGAACCAGACTCCTATATAAGACAGATGTTGGAATGATAACAAAGAGAATTTAAATAGGCATAATTAATATGCTAAGAGCTCTGAGGGAAAAAGCAAACATGCAAGGATATAGAGGTCAGCTAAGCAGAGACGTGAAAACTTAATGTATAAAAGGAAATATTATAATTCAAACACCAAAACAGAAATGGGAAGAAGAGCTTCAACACGATCTCCCAAAGACTTGACGTGACCAAGGAACCATGAATTGTCAGCAGGAACATCCACAGTTGATATTCTAAGAGGAAAATTAATGAAAACACACTGACGTGGAGAAGAGAACAACCTCAAAAGGTGTTGCCTAAATATACTTAGAATACAGAAGGGACAGAAAGTGAGAATAAAATTAAAGAAAGAAATGAAAGTAGTACTGACAGCACTTTTTGCACTTGAATGACACCTGCTGCACATCCAAAACCTCAGATGACAAGCAAGACTGAAAAAACAAAAACAAAAACAAAAAAGTAATAGCAAACAAACTAACCCATCCAGGCACGTTATATTAAAATTACAGAAACTCAAAGGCAAAGAAAAAGCCCTACAAGAAAAATAATGCCTCACCTACAGAGGTACAAGTGTAAGTATTACAGCAGCCTTCTCATCTGAGAGCATGCAAAGAAAAGAGGATGAAAATAAATATGTGAAGTGATCAACTGAGAGTCCACATGATGATGGGTGAAATTCTCACTTCTCATCATGGGAATCATCTTTTAGTGTCCTTACCCTGGTTCCTAAAGCCCCAGGCACTTTTGAAATCTATGTGCCTACGAAAGGGTAGTTTGTCCACCTATCCATGTCATTTAAGTGGCAACTGTGCAGTGGTCAATAGTGAAGTCTGCATCTTTCAAGAATCTCTATGTTGCACATTCTTAGTCCCTAAAGGTACCAGAACTGAAGTGAATGTGGCGCTGATATTTTTTACAGTGTATATCATACTCAGAAGCATCTCTGCCTGGAGCTTCCACACACTCATTTTACATTCCCAGCCATAACCTCTATAGCCCTAGAATGTTGCACAGACAGTTTCTTTGATAGCAGCAGAAGACACAGGACTTCTGGTCTGGAGACAAAGGGGTTTACTACTCAGTGCCTAACAGGCAGCATGAGCTTCATGTTCACACTGATTACCCTGTACCCTAAGTCGCTCGGAGGCAACTCGTAGAAGCCAGGGTAAGTGCTGTATACTAGTGGATCAATGTCACAGCTGAGAACATCCAAGCTTGGGAAACCCCATTTTTTTTGTTTTGATTTTTTTGATTTTTTTTTTCAGTCACACCCTTGGTATATGGAAGTTCCCAAGCCTTGGTTCGAATTAAAGCTGCAGCTGTGACTACGTGATAGCTGCAGCAATGCGAGGCCTTAACCTCAATGCATGGGGCTGGCAATCAAACTCACACTGGCACAGAGACAACGCCAGATCATTAACCCACTATGCCACAGTGGGAACTCCCAAACCCCAATATTTTGGAATAGGTTGCAAGCTAACCTGTTCTGATTTTGCACTAGATGCAGACATTACCTTACTGTACTGGAAAGTAAGCAAACCTGCCCTTTGCCCTACAAAAGTCCTTAAAAGGGTGGTCTGGAACAAAGACCATTAAGATTTATGCTTATAAAACGTTCAGGAATTGGAGAGCCCTACAGAATACATCTCCCAACAGCCACCATCATGGCAAAGGACAAGAGTTTAATTTGAGAGGAAGCATTTATCTTGCCCAGGTTGACAGTGAGCTCATTCAGGCTGCTCTTCTGAAAAGAATGTACTGTTTGCCTCAGATCCCTGAATTTAGCAACTGCTGACAGACCTAAGCCAGAGTTGACAACATTCCAGAAATATCTAGCAACACCCATAAAATTCCGTAAGTGCTATGGCTGTCCTAGGGTCACCCTTTCTAGGTTATCTCCACCTGTCTGAAAACGGGCTGCAGAATTTATGAGTGGTGTTTACGAAAAATATTTAGAATATCCCACTGGCAGAGTTCCTTTATTTTTCTGCAGTAGTAAGTTGTGGCACGCCTTTTGAGATCATGAGGAAGAAATTCCATATTCTGTTAGACATATCCTCGTACTGTATCTTTGATGAATAACCACCATTGTTCATGTTACAAATCAAGCCCCCGACAAGGTTATCTACGATCCTGAAAAAGGCAGAGTTTCTCAGTTTTGCCATCTGGTCTCTTACCACCATTCTTTCAAAGGTGAAATACATACAAACCCCACAGCAAAGTTCCTCTCAGCCTGTAGGGATGTTTAATCCTAAAAATCTTGATTAATTTAGCACCTCAGTGTTTCAACCAACTGCATGGGATGAGACACCTCTTGGGGGGCATGAAAAGCTAGATGATGAGTCAGGAATGAGTATGTTTGGTTGGAAGTAGTTTTGGTAAATCCAGATGAAACATTCTAATGGAAAATTGTAAAAACTAGATTTAGAATTTAATATTTCAGTATTTACATTTACTGATTGGTGTTTAGGTTGTTGATAAATTTGTATTAAGATCTCTCATGATGAGGATTTATAGCACAAGGAGGAAATAAGACTGAGACTAGGAAACCAAAAACACTGCTATTTAAAGTATGACAAGAAAAAAAAAAAAAAAGAATCCACTGATGGAAACTGAGAAGAAATGAAGCAAAACAGGAAAGGGTATCCTCACAGCCTGATTTAGAAGAAGTGAATGGCTGCTTATGTTGAATTTATAATTCGGAAAGTGTCAGGTATTTAGCTAGTGTCTTTAAGATTTTTAAACCGGCTCCTTAAAGCTGTAAATGGAGGGCGTAAATAACAACAAATACTGTGAGAAATGGTCTGCTCTGTCTTTTCTTACTCTTTAAGATTCCCCTTTTCTGCCATTATTTAAACTGGATTAAGCGAACAATCTCTCCCCCTAAGCAATCTACACCAAGCCTGAAAGTAAGATACTTCTCTTAATGAATTCCAGCTCAGGTGAGATTTTCTAAACATTACTAAAATGTGTAGGTTAGAAAAAAGTAAGTTAAGTACAGGCAACAGTAAGCAGCTATTTAGTCTGCCTTTTAGTTTGTGGCCTGCAGCACAGAGACGTCCCTGCCTAAATGTCTGTCTGCTTCTGCTGGGCAGAAATCATCTTTACTCCCAATATAAAAACAATCTCAGAGTCTAATTCTAGAAGCTGCAAAGCTCTTCTACTTCTGCGAAAGTCTCATTTTCCAAGACCAGATTTCCTAGATGAGGCTTCCCTAGTGGTTGACAGGGGATCTTTACCTCAGCGTCACTCCAGGATTAAGCCTACTCAAAACAGCCTTGTCTTAACCCATAACCAGAGCACTCAGCCTCAAGAGAATCTCTTATAACAACAAGTATTCTATAAAACTCTCCATGCAGTTATAAAATCAAAGATGGTATGACTGACTTACACAAACACCTTGAAAATCAATATAAATGCATAAATGATATATACAAAATGACACAGTATTTTGTAATAATATAATACACATTGCACTAAATAAACATTCAGGATGGATCAATTAGAAAACGTGAAGTATCCAGTTGCTTGCACCTCAACATAGAATCACCATGCACGTGACAGCTACAAATTCGGACTGGCTCAAACGTGTTTATGCACAATTTACATACTGTACTACGAGCGGTGGTGGTGATGACACAATTTTATGAAATGGTGAAGAGTTCTTAGAAGTTCTGAACAAATTAAATATAATTATTATTCTTTGGGAGTTCAGTGTATCATGAAAACACGAAAAATTGTTTGTGCTTAAAATCATTTGTGCTTCCATGTGAAAAAGAGTTAAGTTCCAGGTTCGCAATTTGAAGAGCTTTTTGTCTTGTTTTGTTTTTCCACATACTCCTGCACATGAAGGCCGAGTAGGACACTGAAACATCGTTTATAACAAGGGAATTTTTTAAACATTACTCGGTGTTCTTTGGTGCCCTGGGCATGTTTCCACTATTGGCCAATAGCAGTCCCCAGTCACCATGGCAACAAAGTATCTTCCAAATTACCAAAATGTTTTTTAGAGAGTTTGAGGATACCATGGAAAGCCAATGCCTTAGAGCTTCAATGTGTCAGACACACAAGGTCTATTATCACCAAAAACTTGGCCTTAGCCTCTGTGTAACAGCTGTGTCATAATGCAACCATTGAAGAGATGAGAGCAAATACAGTAAATAATGAAAAGGTTTCTTTACCGAGAGTATGGATGACGTTATGAGAGTACATGCCACAGAACTGAGGGAGAAAAAGTCAGATTGCAATAGGCAGTCATTTTTCAAAAGGCTGAGTAATTTAAGCTGCTATGTATACAATTCATGCATTTTGGTTAGTTGTTGAGAAAGGAGAAACTTTTTAACATTTTCAGATCTACTGGATGAAGCAATGTAATATGATTAAGCAAATTAAAAATAACGGTGTAAAAATTCCTGGAAAATGTGTATTCAACACAAAGGTAAACTCTACTTTAAAATGTGTTTTTTTTTTTTTTCAAAAATGAAGAAATTGTAACTCACGTGCTTCGTCATCTCTTCACTTCTGTCTTTAATTCTATTCTTCTGTGCTTTTGTCTGGCTAATATTCCCATACTCCACATGTGCGCTGCTTCCTGGTCCTGAAAAAAAAAAATGTCATCATGAATGTATTATTTATTTAAGCTTTTGGAAAAGAATACTCATTTACAAATCGTCAAATTCATTTAAAATCACACTTCTCACTTTCAGAGTCATTAACAGTCTTGTCTAATTTACAATCATCTGCCAAAGTGATGAGCAGATTTTCAATTGCTCTGTTCAGACCATTCATCACTATAGAATCCTAAGCAGAGATCAATCCCCGAGATTTGTTTTTCTGTAACTGGACACTAAGGATAAAACACTGATAACTCTTCTGAGTTCACCTTCAGTTTGGCTGTTTACTTTTGTAAGTTGAAAAAGAGAAAAGTAAGCTTTCTTAGATAAATAATGTCAATGCAATTATGATAAATTGTAAGCTGTCCATTTACACTGTTGGGTCTACTTTGATAGGGAGCTGCCTTAAAAGCTAAAGAGAAAACTCACATGTATTCATTGCTTATCTAGCATAACAAGGATAGTGGTCAATATTTAACTTGGATTATCTCATTTATTGTATATAATAACCCTCAGAGCTACTTATCTCTATGACTTAAGATTTAAAACCAGAACTCAGTGTCTGAATTCTGAAACCAAATAACTTCGAAGTATAGTTTTTAGGTACCACTGTTAAAAACTGGGGGTTCTTCACATCTCTTTTGTTTTGTTTTGAAGTTTTCTTAATTCAGAAAACAAATAGAGCAAAAAGGAAAGAAACTAATATTAAAGGACCTAATGTGTTCCATGTATGTCTATATTTTTAAAAAAAAAATTTTGCTATGCCTGTGGCATGCACAAGTCCCTGGGCCAGGGATCGAAACTGCATCACATCAGGGACCAGAGCTGTAGCAGTGACAACACCGGACCCTTAACCCACTGTGCCACAAGGGAACTCCCCCAGTATTTTAAATAGCTGTTCACTCATTTTTAATTCCCTCTTTCCTTTCCGGGAAATCCATCATGAACGGCTCTCTTAGGTCCAATTTGTGCTTGCCTCTAGCTCCTCAGTATTCAACAACAGCTGTTTCATGGTGCTTGGTGTCTAAGGCAATGCTGACCAATGAGTGATTATAATTTGCTGTTAGAAATGTTATGACAGGACAAGTTCAAAACAAGAAGAAAGCACAGAACAGAGAGTCTTGCCAGACCTAAGGGGCAGGAGACATCTAGGAGGAAAAGGTGTTTAGACAATGACTTGATGTGTGGGCCGGAGTCAATGGAGACGTGAGGCATTCTGCTGCTTAGTTAACTAAAGCAAACTGTTGTCCAGTGGACCCTGCCATGAACATGCAAGCTGCCTTCTGGGCCTACGTGCAGTTCTTGGTGCCCATGAGGTCTTGTTCTGGCCAAAGACATAACAGATGAAGTTGGGAGGAGGTTTGCTCTTAGAAAGTTCCTGTCCCTGGAGTTCCCGTCGTGGCGCAGTGGTTAACGAATCCGACTAGGAACCATGAGGTTGCGGGTTCGATCCCTGCCCTTGCTCAGTGGGTTAAGGATTCGGCGTTGCCATGAGCTGTGGTGTAGGTTGCAGATGCGGCTCGGATCCCGCGTGTTGTTGTGGCTGTGGTGTAGGCTAGCGGCTACAGCTCTGATTCGACCCCTAGCCTGGGAACCTCCATATGCCGCGAGAGCAGCCCAAGAAAATGGCAAAAAGAAAATAAAAGAAAATTCCTGTCCCTTAAAAGGTAAGCTTTGTAGCGAAATTATTTTCTGTGCTTTTTTTTTTCTTTCTCTTTTGGGGAAAGCCTTCTGAAGGTGTTGTCATTTACTTTTTTCTCCTGAACATGGGAATGAATCTCTACAGAGATATGGAATACTACAGTTTGCCCACTAAGCAAACTGGAAATGAAGAGAATGAGAATGCTTTCCTTAATCATATTCTCCTTCAATCAATTGTATATTATACAGTTGGAGAGGAGATGATGGAGCCACATGCAACCGAGGGAGAGACTACAGATCCCAGCATCTGTGCCTCTCTCTCTCTCTGAAAAAATAGAGAGCAAGGAGAAGGTGGGTGTCTACATGTTGTAAATTTCTCCTATGAAAACAGTAATTCTTAGGGGTAGAAGAGTAGAAATTCAAATGAAGTCTGTTTTAGTACAGAAGAAGTAACTCCCAAGCGGCATGCTACAATAATAAGAAGAGAAAAGAAGTGAAGTTAAACTCATTAGATAAATGGAAAGAGCAGGAAGTATCTTATTCTTCTGCAGAGATGAGATAAAAGTAAATAAAAAGACATCTGTTATTTGCGAGTTGTGTAAAATATGTTTGTTTATATCCCAAAATTATTTTCACATTCTTACATCTCAACATGTGAATTATTCAACTTAATAAGACTTTCAGTGCCATATAGATGTTCACAAAAATATTTAATCATTGTATAGGCTTTTTACAATAGTTCCTTGTATCTGACTTAAGATTAGAGAATAAGTTGTAATATATGATAGCCCTTTACTCTGTTTTATGAGATCTGAAAATTTGCTTACCACACAAAAAAATCTGAATTGAATGTAACACACCTCTATTTTCAAAGCACATAAAACTGTCTAGACCCAATATTGCAGAAAACATCACACAACATTTGAGATTGCTAATATTATTCTGGAATCTACCTAGATGAATGTATTTTGAACTTGAAGTATGATAAGGGGTCAGTTTGTTTCAGTTTCTGAAACTGCTTTACACACACACATATTTTAGATGCCAAGAACACATTTTAATAACTAAAGTGTAGAAAAAGAATTATTTTTGATTTGCTTTATAATTTAGTGAGTCATTGCTCAATAATGTATTTAGTCCTGAAAGTTCAACAATGAACGAAACGGAATATAGTGAACTTTACCATCCAATTAACTTACTTTAAAAGTGATCCCATCAGAGATGTAGGTTTTAATTAAACTTCCTGTGAAAGTCATTTTGTAATTTATACATATATTAAATCATCACATTGCATATCTTAAGCTTTCATATGTTATGTGTTGGTAATATCACAATAAAGGTAGAACATTTTTCAATTAAAAAGTTAAATTTTGGTGCTGGGCTATATTTATGCACAATAAAAATTTAATAATTTCTAGCAATGCTGCTGAGCTTCAAATGCCCTTTTAAAAATAATTATAATGCATCTTATCTTACTACTAAATATAATATTTTCCCATGTTTTTAGTAGAGCCGATCTATTCCAACTTTAAAATATATACAAGTATTTACTTAGAATCCAACCCAAATATTTCGAATTATCTGATAAAAATTCCATGTCATCTGCTAGCAAACTTTTCTTGCCTATTACTTATAAGAAAATTGCCATAAATCAAGAAAAAAAAAAGAATGGAAACAATTTTAGCAAGAAAAATTTAGAAGAAACTATAAAAATTTTGTTTAAAAAACTTGAAAACTTTATAATACATTAGGTTCTATTTGTTTATAGTGATCTGGTAAAGCACTGAGTAGGAAAATATTCAAATTTTCATTTTGATCAAAATTAAAATGGCAACAGATTAAATAGGAAATATCTAGCAACGTCTCACAGATATGAGTTATGTTTCCCTCTGATGATTTACTATTTTAATATTGAGCACTTGGGGCAAGGAATAAAAATGCAAAACAACAGAAAAAAAATAAGATATTTTCTAGTTTTTTGTTTGTTTTCTGTTTGTTTTTAGTACAAGAGCATATTTCAGTCAAATTTCCTTACAACAGAAAAGTTAACCACAATTCCAAGAAATGATCAATAATAAATATTTCAACTAATTATCCAACCCTTTTTGATTTATTCATTTTTGTTCATCAAGACCTTAATTCTTCAACAACCATTTATAAATATGTTTTATACCAAACTTTTGAAGGAAGTTAAGTTCCATTCAGAGTCCCATCCAAAGCCTAAGTTAAGACTCCTCCAGTTTCAAATTAAAGTCACAAGTTGCCCTGGTCATTTATATTTACTGGGACTCGGGATAAGATTAAAACTGAACTTGCAGGCTGCAAGGACTCACATACCTGAGCAGGATACATGCCATGTTCTGATGGAAGGATTTCCACTGAAGCAGAGAGACCAATTTTCTTTTTCCCCCACAAAGGTCATTTTTAATGTATTAAAATACAAACACATTGCCATACAATATTCTGAAGTTCTATATCGCCAAACCTTAAGCAACATGGGTTTGAACTGTGTGGACTACATATATACGGATTCTTTCAACGGTAAACACAACAGCGCCCCATGCAGGGCTGGGTGAATCCCCAGATGTAGAAAGGTGGATGTGAAGGAACTTGGGGAGGCGGGGGCTTGACTCTCATTTATATGCAGGAGGAGGGGGGTCAGCACCCCAACCCCTGCACTGTTTGAGGATCACCTGTACTGTAGCATATACCCACACAAATGTCTGCTTGGGGGGAATTACAACTGTTCTCTCGAGCCACCCAATTTAGCTACAGAAAAACCAAAACATCTGCTCTAACAAAATTAAAGGCCAAAATGGTCCCACATCTAGACATTCTAGATAGGTATCCAAATTTTTTTTTTTTTTCATTTACACATACATCTGAACACTGACGAAATAAACAAGGGGGTGTCTAGGAGGTAACAAGGAAGAGTTGCTAACACTGATTACAGCGTGAGAGCGAGGCAGGCCCTCTGAATCGCGGGTCCACTGCAGAAGGCTGAGCTTTCCCTGCCTTCAAGGAGACAGAAGGGCAGCTGGGCCCCTGAAAAGTGAGGACAGGAAAGAAAACCCAGGACAAAGGCCAGGATCTTTACTTTTTTTTTTTTTTTTTTCCTGCTTTTCAGGGCCACATTTGTGGCATATGGAAGTTCCCAGGCTAGAGGTCAAATCAGAGTTGCAGCTGCTGGCCTATGCCACAGCAATGCCAGAGTGGAGCCCTGTCTGAGAGCTACACCACAGCTCAGGGCCATGCAGGATCCTTAACCCACTGAGCAAGGCCAGGGATCCAACCCACATCCTCATGGATACTAGTCGGGTTCGTTACTGCTGTGCCACAAAAGGAACTCCGAAAGAGGACGTCTTTAAGCCCAGTGCCTCGACCAAGATAATGTCTATATGTTAACTTGTTTTGTTGGCTTATGCAGGAAGAAATAAATATTTGATGTTGGAGATATGAAAGCCATAGATTTTTGAAGACCCAATTCTCACTCCTCTTGGCATAGGAAGTCCACAAAGAAAGTGCTGACATAGATCTAACTCCCAGGATAGACAGCTAAGAGCAAATCCCAAATCAATCTTCCTTTGTGTGTGTTCTTGCCATGGAAAGATGTCATCAGCAATAAAACTATGCTAAGTAGGGGAGAGCCACCTCAGAGTGTGCCAAAGGTAACACAGGCTGGGAAAAAAAAGCAGGCTCTTAAACAGACCAAGCATGATTACCAAACTATGGTTAAAAAGAAAAAAAAAAAAAAAAAGCCAACATCCTCAATAGGGAAACATTAGAAGCATTTCCCTTAAAAATCTAGAATGAGAACATCATGCTGTCTTCAATCATTCCTTAAATGTTACCAAGTTGCTAAGCTGTAAATAATTCATGATACATATATGTCACATTTTCAAATATGAACCTCTAACAATTTGTAACATGGATATATGTGCATTAACTAAGCTACAACACTATGCAGGACTGATATAGCTCAAGTTCAGGGGAGTGGTTCTCTGGTGGAGAAGGATAAAGAGGTAAGATGTAGCTGTGAGTACTGAATTTCATTTTATCTTTTAACAGACATCTGATAGAAATAGGGCAAAATGTAACTATCACTCACATTTTTTTATTATTTTTTTTTTTTTAGAGGCACATACCTGCAACATATGGAAGTTTCTGGGCTAAGGGTCCAATGGGAGCTGCAGCTGCTGGCCTCTGCCATAGCCACAGCAATGCCAGAGCTGAGCCACATGTAAGACCTGTGCTGCAGCTTATGGTAATGCCAGATCCTTAACCCACTGAGTGAGGCCAGGGATCCAACCCACATCCTCATGGCTACTAGCTGGGTTCTTAACCTGCTGAGCTACTGGGAACTCCCATCTCTTATATTTTTATGGTGTTCACATGGGTGTCTATTATATAATTTTAAAATTTCCTCTAAGTTGGAAGAGTTTAAAAACTGAGGTGTTAACTAACCTTACTGTATTAATCATGTTGCAGATACACGTGTATCTGATCGCACAGTACATCTTAAATTCACATATGTTGTATGGTAATAATGTCTCAATAAAAGTAGAAAAATGCAAAAAAAAAGTCTAATGTAATTTTTGTTTACTTAAAATTTTACTTAGTCATTAAAATTAGAATTTTAACTCTAAAGACTATAAATTCTAGTGTCTCCTAAAAACTCAGACTAGTAGCAGAATAAGTATGAGACGTTTTAACATTGGAAGTCATTCATTAAATCATACCTTTGATTTACGATAGTCACACTGGGGAGTTCCCACTGTGGCGCAGCAGAAACAAATCTGCCTCGTATCCATGAGGATGCAGGTTCCATCCCTGGCCTTGCTCAGTGGGTCGGGGAACCCGCATTGCAGTGGCTGTGGCGTAGGCTGACAGCTGTAGCTCTGATTTGACCCTTAGCCTGGGAACTTCCATGTGCCATGGCTCCAGCTCTAAAAAGCAAAAAATAAAATGATATAGTCACATTGAAGGCCAGTTTAACAACTAATACCAATTAAGTTCACACCTTATTATTTACTAATGTATCAAAAATGTATATCAGATTATGATTTTTGTAAAGGAAGAAAAAGAGCCATACAAATAGATCCAGCAAAAGTGCTATCAAGTTATTAATCTACAAATTAAGAGGGAGGAAGTGAAGAGGATTTGGAAATATATCTGATTTTTATGATAGAAATTTGATATCTATCTCAACTAAAAAAAATTAAAAATTAAATAAACATCATAAACAGTTCACATTGTTTTTTGCTTGTTTTGCTTTGTTTTCCTTTTGACAGGTGCACCTGTGGCATATGGAAGTTCCTGGGTTAGGGGTCAAGTCAGAGCTGAAACTCTGGCCTATGCCACAGCCACAGCCACACCAGATCCAAGACACATCTGTGACCTACACGGCAGCTTAACGGCAGCACTGAAGTGTCAACCCACTGAGCAAGGCCAGGGGCCAAACCCGCATTCTCACAGAGACAATGTAGGGTCCTTAACTCACTGAGCCACAAGGGGAATTCCAATATTATCTTAAAGACACAGTTTTTTTATAGCTATTGAAATTTTGAGCGGTTGTATTTAGTGAATTTATGACTAGTGGTTTTGACTGTTATTTAGGGGCGTAATACATTGTAGCCATTCAAGCTGTTTCTAGTCAGTGTCGTTTCTGATTGGGTGGCACCTGCCATAAGGAAACAGGGTTAATAATATTACTCTTGTCCAAAGCTTATCACTTTTGATGGTAACAAAGAAATTGTAACTTAGATTATTATTTCTTTACTCCTCCTTATTTTTTCCACATGTAGAACAGGATTACAATTTTGGAACACAGCGCAAAAATGATACCTAAAATCTTGCCTGCTCTTCCAGTAGAATAGTGATTAAAATGTCCAGGCTGCTAAACTAAGAAGAAGCATGTTGAAATATGTGTTAAGAAAATGCTCATCTGTAAAGTTATACTTAAAATAATGGACTCCAAGATGCTATCAGATGTGGAGAACACATGACACTAAACAGACAGACAAGTTTGAGAGGCCCTATTTTGGAGAAACATTTTAAACAGTTCTGGATGTTTCACCACATACATGTGTGTAATATATATACATCCACACATATATATGTATACTTCTAAATTTTCCTTCGAAAATATCCTAAATATTGAAGATAAAAGTGCTTATAAAAGTTGATTAAAATATTCCATTAGGGGATGTCTACTTCTATACATCTATAACATATTTAAATGTACAATTCTTTTATCATTGGATACGCATATCCTGTAGCATGTCCTGAGCAGCTGAAGGATTAATGCTGCAATTTTCTTCAACGAAAGCTCCTTGGTATATATACAGGGGAGTGGCAAAATTTTCTACTCCTTATCTCCTCAAGCACATGCTCGAAACAGTTATAGGTACACATTCTATTCACTCATCAAAAGCTGCCTCAATAGACATGAGGAACATGGTTGTGAAAGGTGCTAATTTGGGGAATACTGTTTGACTGTGACCTGGCCAATGCTACAGGCACTACCATGTTGAACATGATACAACACTGCGGACATCAGTATCCGGAACTCAGTTTCTTGGGACTTTGATAAAACCATCCTTTAAGAAAATAAATTTGCTTATCATTGATACACAATCAACAAATCTGAATTTCCCATTAAAATTCATTTCCTTTCACTGACAGAGCTGACTTACATACTAAAAGCATATGCTGACATAAAACCTGCAGGTGAGACAATTCTACACATTTGCCTTACCCAAGAGTAACCTCAGATTCTAACAGTTTAATTCACTGATGTCCCAGGTAGCATCGTTGGCTGCTCCATGTGTGAAAATGTATCTTTCTCTAAATGCACATTTCTGTGAAGGATTTAACATTAGTTGCACAGAGTCTTTTTATTGAAAATGAGCCTTTACTCTTTTTTTCAAAAATCTAATTTCTATCACTTATCCCTCTGCCTTCTTGAGGCCAGAGTTAATGACTGTAATACAAGTGGGATAAAACTAGCTTAAAGGTTACATGGCAGTGCTTTTGTGGAAACTTTTGGCTTTATCCTGCAGATCTATTTAGGGGGCAACTAATGAGCTTGTAGAAGAAAGAAGTGGCTCATAACGAATTAGAACCGTGTAACTAACCGATTCCCTACACAGAAAAATACTTGCATCGAAGAGATTCATGACAAGATTTAAGATGACAAATGTTTATGAATAACATTCTAAATGGCTGAAGTCAACTGTGCTATAAACCACCTGGCAGATTTAAGTCCTAACTGAAAGGCCTATGAATTATTGCCATTTAATGGACTATTTAATGGACCTATGAAAAAATTATTTGGCAAAACAACAGGTTTTTCGTAAAAAGATCAGTCATCCAGAGGACCCAACCTAGAGAACATTTCCTCATCCCAATATGAATAATACACAGGATCAAATGACATATTCTTTGTGTTTCAGAAAATAAAAGCCGTATTTAGAAAGTGTACATAAAAGATATACATGCTCGCGTCAGAGGTAACATTTAGCAGGGTGGACAAAGAGGCATCCAAACCCACAATCACTGACGACCAGGATAAACAGACTTTCTGAAGCAAAGTAAAATTATACCTGCAGAAGATTTTAGAAATAGCAGTAAAATGGTGAAGCATGGATTTTCAAGGTATACAGATTACCTTGTCAAATTTTACTACATCAATAATCTCACACAGTGATATGATTAATATTTCAGTCAGATGTGAACATTGCAATATATTATAATGCATAGGTGATCAGAAACAAATCCAAAACCGTTCTTCTCTGGGAATTTCAATTATCATGTTTGCTGCATTATTTTTTTGTAGTTAAGCAGAAGGTGGCAATTATGTCATGGCAGCTCTGTGTTGCTGGAGACATCGGTGAGGTATTGTCATTGAATGAGGCAAAATAATTTCCCCAATTATTTCTAAAGGTTCTGTGACATTAGACTTAACCCTTCTTTAACCATGAAGCTAGGTAGAGGGAGGCAAAGACATTACTACACGGTAATTATTTGTGTGAAGAAAGAAACTGTGTAGGCTGAGTATGATATTGTGACTATAATACTGTTGATAGTCTAGGAATCCTATTGAAGTTATGATTTTTAAAAGCATAACCAATATACATCACTTTAAATAATTCCTCTAAACTACATTATCTGGAACAAAATAGACGTCTAAACTGCCCCAGTAACCAGGGTAGAAGCACAAGGAAAAGAAAGTTGCTTAAATGTTGTTTGTAGAGGAGTTCCCTTGTGGCTTAGTGGGTTAAGGACCTGGCATTTTCACTACTGTGGCTTGGGTTCAGTCCCTGACTTGGGAACTTCTGCACGCTGTTGACATGACCAAAACTTTTTAAAAAGTGGTGTTTGTAGATGATGAACTGTTCACTTAAGTAGGTTGTATTTATGAAAACAAGTATCGTATTTCTTTTTGAGGCACAAATCTAGGTCACAGAACCAGTCACCTAAAGCTAAAATATTGTATATATATCTTTAGTTACTCGATATAAAGCAAAAGAAAATGACAAAATTTGACTCATCAGGTACAAATTTATCACAGCTACGGGCATAGCTGAAGATAATTCAGTATTTCTTGCTTGCATACAAATTTCATCAGAGCATTCTTTCTGCATTCTCCAACAGAGTTTAGTGTCTGCGTTTGTAAGTAAACTTGTGCTGAAATACAGCCAGGCTGCAATGGTAGAGCTGAGTAGTTGTAACGGAATGCAGGAAGCGCTCAAAGCCCAAGGTAAATACTATCTGCTTCTTCACTGGGAAAATTTCCCAAACTATGTGGAAAAAACAATGGCATCTGGAGTCCTCTTCTTTTTTAGCAGCTAAATTAGAAATCCACCCATTTATGTAACAGGTATGTAGTGGCCAGTGCCATTATGCCAAGTTCTCAGGCTCCGAAGCAGGGAGAAGAACAAGCAAGCATGGCTCTGGTGCTCAGACCTGCCTTCACACCTGGGGGAGCAGCAGTTACAGACAAGCAGCTATCATTTGAACAAGATGCACAGCAGCCCGTGATGTGTAGGATGAAGACATTTTCCAAAGGACCCCAAATGACAGAATGTTTGTGGAGAAGAAGAGAGGGGAGACGTTAGAGTGAATCCCCAGGGATCATTTGGGAGGAGAGGTGATATCTGAGCTGCCACCTGAATGAAGAGGGCTATGCATGCAGACACCGGGGAAAGGCCTGCCAGGTAGGGAGGGAGCAGGAATATCAAAGGTCCTCATGGGACAATAAGCTTGGGTTTTGTTTTTTGATTTTTTTTTTTTCCAGAGAGAAGTAGGGTTGCTCATGTATAATGACTGAGAGGATGGGGTGGTCTTTGAAGAGATGCAGGCAAGCTGTAACAGCGTGTCCTCACGAGGCTCTTCTAAGTGTTAAATGAAAATAAATGGTAGCACACGATAGTAAGCAACACTGTGACATTTTTAAGAGGAAAACATGAAGCCTCCTGATAACTCCCTTCCTGAGCTTCAGGAAATGAGAATATAAGTATCTCTTTGGCTCTTTTAAACCAAGGCCAGGGATGCTGTCTTGGGGGAGAGATGAAGGAATGGAGAGGCACAGACAGCTTCTGTGAAGGAGGGTGTAATTCATGTTCTTTATTCCCGAAGTCCTCCCACGAGCTCCACACTTCTCACAGTAGCCAGAGATCAACCTTGACCCTCACTCCCCTGCGGCACAGCCCAGGGTTAGGCAAGAGGACCTCTGTCTGTGGAGTGTTCCTGCTGGTGTGGAGAAGGGTTCTTCTGCCTCCCTACATGGCCTTTCAAGTGCTTCCCACTCACTCGGACATCTATGTACAAAGGCACTTGACTAATCGCCAAATGACTCATCGATACCATAAATATATTCAAAAACAATCATTTCTTTATCCAAAGACACTCTGATCTTTCTATGTTCCCTGTAAACACTATTTACAAGCTTTATTAAGATGGCTTCTTTGGTTAAAGAGAAAAACAACAGACCCAACACTTAAAGAGGATCAGCAGGCTAAGAATGAAAACATCCATATTTATTCTGTAATTTACACCTAATAAAGTGTCATTTTTCCATATTATCAACATTGCGTCAGAATCTAACAGTTACCAGTCTTTTAAATTAGGAGGCCCCTTATATGCTGAGAACTATAAAACTATGGTCAAAGAAATCAAAGATGATGTAAAGAAATGGAAAGATATTCCATGTTCATGGATTGGGAAAATCAATATTGTAAAAATGGCCATACTACCCAAGGCAATCTACAGATTCAATGCAATCCCTATCAAATTACCCAGGACATTTTTCACAGAACTAGAACAAATAATACAAACATTTATATGGAACCACAAAAGACCCAGAATCGCCAAAGCAATCCTGAGAAACAAAAACCAAGCAGGAGGCATCACTCTCCCAGACTTCAAGAAATACTACAAAGCCACAGTCATCAAAACAGTGTGGTACTGGTATCAAAACAGACAGACAGACCAATGGAACTGAATAGAGAATCCAGAAATAAACCCTGACACCTATGGTCAATTAATCTTTGACAAGGGAGGCAAGAACATCAAATGGGGAAAAGGCAGTCTTTTCAGCAAGCATTGTTGGGAAACCTGGACAGCTGCATGCAAAGCAATGAAACTAGAACACACCCTCACACCATGCACAAAAATAAACTCCAAATGGCTGAAAGACTTAAATATACGACAGGACACCATCAAACTCCTAGAAGAAAACATAGGCAAAACACTCTCTGACATCAACATCATGAATATTTTCTCAGGTCAGTCTCCCAAAGCAATAGAAATTAGAGCAAAAATAAACCCATGGGACCTCATCAAACTGAAAAACTTTTGCACAGCAAAGGAAACCCAAAAGAAAACAAAAAGACAACTTACAGAATGGGAGAAAACAGTTTCAAATGATGCAACAGACAAGGGCTTAATCTCTAGAATATATAAGCAACTTATACAACCCAACAGCAAAAAAGCCAACAACCCAATGGAAAAATGGGCAAAAGACCTGAAAAGACTGTTCTTCAAGGAAGATATACAGATGGCCAGCAAACACATGAAAAAATGCTCAACATCGCTGATTATAAGACAAATGCAAATCAAAACTACCATGAGATACCACCTCACACCAGTCAGAATGGCCCTCATTAATAAGTCCACAAATAACAAGTGCTGGAGGGTTTGTGGAGAAAAGGGAACCCTCCTGCACTGTTGGTGGGAATGTAAGCTGGTACAGCCACTATGGAGAACAGTTTGGAGATACCTTTGAAATCTATACATAGAACTTCCATATGACCCTGCAATCCCACTCTTGGGCATCTATCCAGACAAAACTCTACTTAAAAGAGACACATGCACCCGCATGTTCATTGCAGCACTATTCACAATACCCAGGAAATGGAAAAACCCAAATGTCCATCAACAGATGATTGGATTCGGAAGATGTGGTATATATACACAATGGAAGACTACTCAGCCATAAAAAAGAATGACATAATGCCATTTGCAGCAACATGGATGGAACTACAGAATCTCATACTGAGTGAAATGAGCCAGAAAGACAAAGACAAATACCATATGATATCACTTATAACTGGAATCTAATATCCAGCACAAATGAACATCTCCTTAGAAAAGAAAATCATGGACTTGCAAAACAGACTTGTGGCTGCCTGATGGGAGGGGGAGGGAGTGGGAGGGATCGGGAGCTTGGGCTTATCAGACACAACTTAGAATAGATTTACAAGGAGATTCTGCTGAGTAGCATTGAGAACTATGTCTAGATACTCATATTGCAATAGAACAATGGGTGGGGGGAAAATGTGTACATGTAAGGATAACTTGATCCCTTTGCTGTACAGTGGGAAAAAAATAAATTATAAAAAATAAAATTAAATAAATAAATAAATAAGGAGACCCTAAAGGGAAGGGGGAGAGAGTGGGATGGACAAAGAGTTTGGGATTAGTAGATGCAAACTCTTGCCTTTGGAGTGGATAAGCAACAAGAGCCTGCTATACAGCACAGGGAACTCTATCTGGTCACTTGTGATGGAACATGATGGAGGATAATGTGAGAACGAGAATATGTATATTATATATATATTATATATATATAATATAACTGGGTCACTTTGCTGTACAGCAGAAATTGACAAAACATTGTAAATCAACTATCAGAGAAAAAATAAAAATGTTAAAAAATTAGAGGAGGCCTTGAGTTTGAATGTGGATTTTTCTGACTTGCCTTATGAATTTGGACAAGGAATGAATGTCTCCAAGACTCATTTTGTTTCCATACAATAAAAATAACAATATTTACTTTGCAGGGTATTCGTGGAGATAAGAGTTCATGAGTGTAAAACATCTGATGAGGTATCTATTATTATTAAATCATGTAGACGAAAACACAATCACTCTCATTTATTAACCATCTGCAATTTGCAAACAATACGTATGTCACAAGACATATATAATCCTTTGCATATAGGATGCATTACTTAATGATTAAAGCATGAGTCTGAAATAGATACCATGGGCCCCAAAACAATGATGAAGATCTTAAGTTTTACAAACATTTAAAAGAAGCCACTAAGACCCCAGCAACATCTGTATTCCTCATTTATATTCCTTTGTGATAACAGTGCTCCAGGATCTGTTTTCATGATTACCATTACTCCTTTGCTCCATGCTTCCATGCCTGGAACAGATACTCATGTTCCTGTCATAGTACTGGCTCCTCTTTGCTATGATGTGCCCTGTCTTCCTCATAAACAAAGCAGCTACCTGCCTGGATCCCACCTGGATAGCCCCTGTGTCCCTTGTACGGGGCATCTGACTGTGCTTTACTGCAAATGCCCTGTATCCCACACTGTCCGGTTTTCTGGCATCTCATGTGCCTTTCAATTTGCATGGCACAGAAGGTGGGCATCTCCAACCTTTTTAAAACTGGACTGAATCTTCCTTTTCAGCTCTCGTTGACTCCGTATGACCTCTTTTTCCTTCAGACAAAGCTTCTCCTAATTCCTCAAATACATGATGAACAATCATGTTACCATGCTATTTATCATCCTGAAATATCCTAATTTTATTCCTTTGATACTCATACAGACATCAAGACCTACTTTTTCCTCAAGATGTAGAGAAGGAAGGAAGGAAGGAAGAGAGGGAGGGAGGGAGAAGAAAAAATCCATTCCCTCATCCCATCCCCAGTCTGCGATTGTGGCCCCATCTCTGATCTCTCCAAACATTTCATGTGTAATTCTTTTACAGCACTTCACTGAAAGGGCCTGTCTCATTTGTAGGACTGCAAAGTAGTTAAACACATGAATTTAACCTTTTTCTTGGCAATTTTGAGTATCAGTGCAAATCAGCATTATTGGCACTCCTAAAAAAGTTGCAGTACAAAGAAATCATGATGTTGAAATACATACTTTTTTTTTAAGACTCCTACATCAGGGCCCACAACGAAGGATGCTCCTCCTTGTAAAATCCTTCCTGCACTGATGATAGGCTTAGCCACACCACTTCCTTTGACCAAGGACACTGTCCACTCTGATGCTAACAGAGGCTTGACAGACACTTGCACACTGGGTCTTACCCTCTTAGAATATTCCTCTCTAGAAACCCATCTACACTGTGTAATAAACACCAGCACGAGTACTAAAAGGGAAGCCACGGAGGACAGGTGATGATGTACCTTCCAGCTCCAGCTGAGCTCGCATTTGATAAAACCGCAGGAGTAGCCTCCGCTACACCACGAGGAGCAGGGCACTGCCCAGTGCACCAATTAGCTCAAAGCATCATGGCAAATAAGAAATTATTGTTTCGAGCCTCTCCCTCTTGGACTAATGTGCTACACAGCAAGAAACACTGAAATGATCCTCTAAAATCCTGTTTACTAAATATGTCATGTCTTCTATTTTTAGGCTCTGTCTTTGCTTTTGAAATTTAGTTAGAGAGTATACGTATTTCCAGTTTGCGGACTTTCCCACTGCACTGAATAGAATAAGCATTTGAGATGGCTTCCCTGTATCAACTCAAAATTTTCAAAAATTCGTCCACTTGGCGGAAAAAAAAAAAAAGAATTCAAATCAAACAAATCATTTCATCAGCAACAGCCGTTACAATGAAACCTAGGAAGTGTGGTTTTCTGGGATTCCAGTTATACGCCAGCATTTTTCCCAGCAAAACATAATTGTGTCTGAAATATCCTTTTTCTGTTTCTTAAATGCATCTCCTTTATGTCTTGCTATTACTTCTAACTGAGCTGGCTATCTTCTGCCTGCCTTTTAGTCTAGACTCGCATTTACACATTGCTTTGTTCTGTGGTCAGTACAGATTCCATGACTAACCTTTCCTGCCCTCTTTCAGGAAGGAGCACATTGGAGGGGAAACGGGAGTAAAAGCAGCAGAGCCTGAGGCTGGTGATTTTTACCCGCAGACACATTTTCCCCTTCAAGCTTCCTAAGATGATCCCTTAAAAACAGTCATGGTGTTTCTCAGGGAGCCCTCTCTCCATGTTTTATGGTTTCAATCCCTTCCTTCTTTGAACCCCAAGTACCAATGGTGTCTTTTTATTATTATTAGACCCAGGAAATGGCACACCCCCTTGGGTTCCACTGGAGCTGGTGCCATTTTTTTTTTCCCCCTTAGGAAATGCCTCTCAACTTGCCCAGATTTCAATATGCCAACATTTTCTTCCAGGCCTCTGATGGACTGCTTGTCTACGTTTTCCTGAAGACCATTCAAACACATGGCTCAGCCCAGTTAGCGTCTAGTCACCCCGAGACATGACAGCTGAGGTTCCAAGAACTCTTCAGCCCGTGGTACCATAATTACTCTCTTCCTGGAGTCAGTACGACACAGGCCACTGCTCTCCACTTAACAGGAAGACTTCCATAGTTGTTTTTACATGTTAGAGAGACTTGGAAATGGATGTTCACTCCTGAAAAGAAGAGAAAACCCAAGAGGAACACTCTAAAGGTAATCAAAAGACTAACAGAAGAAACTGCTCAAAATCAAAATGTCTTTTTCCTTGTTAGGGCTTCTTTCTGTCACTGTAGTTTCTTCTACTTAGAAAAAAAAAAGTATGGGACAGTTGACGCACAGGTCTCAGAAATCAATCATGTTTATGTCTTGGAGGGGTTTTGTAGAATGCTTTTTGAATCTGCCAGAATGGTTTAAATGAATGATGCTTGAAGGAGTCATTGCTACCACTTATTTGACATGTTTCTTCCTTCTGACTGTCTTTGAAAGGATTTCTTATCAGATGAAATTCATATTCCTTCTCATTTTTTAAAAAATTGTGTTGTGGGGAATGAAGATGCTACAATGAATATACAACCCATGTACGACTTCTCCAGGGCCTTAGAGAAGCTGCTCCAAGTCAAATCTTCGGAGAATCTGAAAGTTTTCAGGGAATACACAGAGGCTTCTGCAGTTGTCATTACGAGGTGCTTCCAAGCTCTTGTTTGTGCATCATACCAAAGCTGTATTAGAGGACAGGCAGTCAAGAGTCGATTACTAACCTAAAAGGCTAACTTGCCATTTTTTCTCTTCACTACAGATCTAGGCCATCAGGTCTTATCTATCCATAAGGACTTTGAAAAAAAATATATACAATACTATTTTTTTACGATTTAATGATGTCGAATACAAGTCCCTGTAACTTTAGGAAGCCACTATCAAAACTACGTTCCTCCAAGAGCAATTTAAATAAAAGTAAACGTAGAATTTCCCTGAGATTTTAATTTCCAAATTGATATGCATGTCACTGAAAGAGTCAAAATGTGGGCTCAAAGAGCAACACATCAAAGAGATTACCATAATGCAGATACTTCAGGTAAATTTAACTCAAAAGTGGCCAATTTTAAAAAGACTTCAAATTAAACTTTACATTTCCTAAGGCTACAGACATGTAACTATGCGTATGTGTGTGTGTATATGGTATATAAATACAGAGAGATTTGATTCCTCTAGAACTTTATCTACTAAAATGATGAGTAATGACCTTTTCCATTAAAAAATTTGAGGTTCATCAAAAGGAAAGAAAATGCTTTCCATGTTTATCTAGTCCAAATACTGGATAAAATCTGAAAAAGTATATTCATTGAATTGTACTCTATGGTAAATGCCCTTGATTTTGACGTTTATTCACCTATGAAGTAATTTCTATAAGAAAAGAAATTCTCACCCATGTCTGAGACTAAGGTGGCCTTCTACACAAACCCATCAAAAATATTGAAAAGACTGAAGAGTTTCAATTAAAGGGAAGTGTCTGTATAACAGTGCCTCCCCTGCCCCCACCGCCCCTTGAGACTATTAAGACAAATGCAGGAAAGCTATTTGTTGTTTTTAACCTGGAGTACAGTGGGTATGCTTCCTTCAGGTAACTAGGCCAACTGGGTTTGGTCCTCTGGGGAAGAAAAGTTTGGCCCTTAACATAATTTCTAAGATGCTTTCTTCCTCCAGCTAACAAACAAAAGAAACCAAACAATGCCTGTCTGGGATGGACATTTAATACTGAATCATTTCAAAACACTTGTGTGTGTGTGCATATTTCTTGACCATATTGCAAAACTGTATAGATCTGGCATCTCATTTACAGAAACTCAGCTGAGTATACCCTATGAATAAGTCATGCCTGGGCTACCCAGAATCATTCAGAAAGGGAAAACGAGCCTTCAAGAAAAGCGTTCACGGTAGGAAAAGTCTAAAAATGTTGGGGCAGAAAACTTACTCATCATCAGGGAAGGAATACATGATGTGATTCCTCTGACTGTTCTCTAGCCTGCCCTAGTACCTCTTGGGAAAAGGAGGCAAATAAAATAGTGAAAAACACAGCAGTTGTACCAACACTTCTTTCGGATACTGGGATCCCAAGGCAGCCCTTATGGCTGGCCTAAAGTGCGGAGCCAACCCAAAGACTACGGTGTGAGACTGGATGCAGCAGAGAGAGAGAGAGAAGTGACACCCAATAATTTGAAGAAGAAAAGCTTAATATTAAAAACACAACAGAAACCAGGGAAAAGCATTGCTCTATAAAGAATGAGGACAAGCTAACGCGGGTTGTCCTGGTCTGTCTCGGATCCCAGCAGAGACTGCAGTCGTCAGTAGTTAAGACGTTTCATTCGGGTTTGGCTTTAGTTCTCCGTGGAGATTAACATCAGGAACACACAACTGAGTCTGAGAGAATCCTTACTGTCACATCTACACAGCATCTAGATGGTCTTCCAACACCAACGTCAACAGTGGCACCACTCTGCTCAAAATCCAGGGCTTCATCTTATTTGGTAGGAAAAACAGAGCAACTTCAGGAGTCCAGAAAGACTCAAATCCAACGTTCCCATTCCGACCACAACCACCCTCTGACCTTGTGTCTCCCTTCAAGCGCGGATCGTGCTAACCGCAGTTATAATTTTTTCTTTTGCTTTTGTCGTTTGGAGCTTTGGGGGACCTCAAATACTCCAAAATGCCCTCGAATCAAGAGTTTTGTTCTACAAGACTTGCTGATGTCTCTTCCGACAACACTGTTTCTCAACGCATCTCAAGTCCTGCTCAGTGTCGTTATAATAATGTCATGACAACCTCGCATGTAATGACAACCCCCTAAGCTGTTATCTTATGCCACCCAGGACTATTATTGCTCCCCCCATCGCTCAATGGGAAGAATTTAGTTGGATTATTCAATAACTGCTTAGGCCTTAGAACAATGGAGACATTCAACAAACGCCTTTTACCCCTATAAGGGGCAGCGTTCTAAGGCCTTAAGCTGTCAATTTAAAAAATATGCACAATTTAAAAGTACAGGGTTAAGTTTTATTTGGGGCAAAATGAGGGTTACAGCCTGGAGGGCAGCATTTCAGATATCTCTGAGATACGGCTGCTAATGGTGGGGGGCAGGGAAAGTCAGCGAATACGTAATTTTGGTGAAGGGGGAGATACACGCAACCAAGCCGGCATTTTGCAGAAGGTCACTGCTCAGTCTCATGACATTTACCTCTAGCCACAAGAAGCCGTTGTCGCCGTGAAGGATTTTAGTGCTTTTCTAAATACAAGGAGATGCAAGAATTGGGCTCGTAAAGTCCTCTCTGAAAATATCTAACTGTCTGAAGACCTGTTCTGCTAGTCCTCCCAGAGCACCGAGTACCTCACTCCTGGTCTCCACCTGGAACCCCTTCAGGGGGTGTTGAGGGTTGGCAGCTGCCATGGCTCATGATTCCATCCGAGGGGAGGCGGATGGCCAGGGCCCATCTCCAGTTCACAATCTGGAAGAAACTTTATCTCTTCTTATCCACAACACCTAGCCCACTGTATACCCTTAATACATGTCTGAAATAGCATTCGTTGTTGAACACATCAGTAAAGGAGTTAAAGTGAAATTCAGTGCTCCCTTGTTAAGGAATCAGGATCTCTGTTATTGATGATGCAACAAAACAGCAGCACGGCCCCTGCTCTTCACAGACTTGGGGTTTACGTTTTCAGGACCAGCCATAACGAAAAAAAGCGTCATCGAAACAATATGCTTGATCCCAAAGAAAATATAATTTGGACAAACGTGCCATAGTCTGGAGTCGTTCATGCAGGCTTCCTGGAAGGGAGAATAACAGAGCTTGGTTGTGAATAAACAGAGCTGGCAAAGGAAAGCGGAGTATTAAAATAACCCAGCCAGAGGTAAGAGCATAAATATGATACGGAAACATGAAATATGCTTCGGGAGAATGGGTGAAACTAGAATATAATTTATGCTCCATGGATCATGAGGAGAAGAACGCCAGCCTCTCATTTCCCTTTACAACGCTCTTCCTTCAAAAAGGTTTCTAAAAATTCTCCCTAAAGATCCAGAGCAGTGCACATATCCATGTTATTTTAGGCACGAGTAACAAGAAGTTGACCTCATTATCGAGCTTCATTAAGTTTCCCTATTCTTACTTCTTACATTTCTTCCTTTGATCTTGACATTGAAATACACATGTCCTTTCTTAGGCTTCTAACCCTTTTATTCTTCTGTCTTTCAGCTAACTCCGTGATGCCTCATGTCTAGAGTCTTGAATTGACTAGAATGTATGACTAATAAAGTGGAAATTCTCTTCCTGTTTGGCTCAATTCCTACCTTTGGAAATGTCATTTTTCATTTGCTGAGCAGGTATCAAAATGTCAATGTCCTTTTTGCTGTTTAATGTACATTACCAACAGCTCAGGAAATGCTGGTGTGAAGATAAACAGACTGGAGTCCATCTTCTTAAAGGAAATATGTCTTATTAAAGTGAATGAACTCATGAGCTTTTGAGATGAATGGATTTAATATATAGTCCAAAGAGATTTAACATATATTCGCAGCACTAGCACTAGCTATATGTGTTTAATTAGGATAAGGGGAGGTCAAGACAGGGGAATACAAGGTATCAGGAAATCAAACGGATCACTAGATGAGAGAAGTAATGTTTGACTTTTTAAAAGCCTTGTGAAACAATACCAGGAACAACTTTGGGTTAGTTTTCACAGTTGAAAAATAAATGCCTCTTATGCAGCCCACTCACGTCAAACCCACAAAAACAGTTCTTTCCATATATTACATAGTGTCCCTAGATCAGATTGGAAAAATGTGTATTTCCTAGCATCTATGTAGAGTTGATTTAAAGATACTTTCAGAAAAGGAATAGATTTATATTTAACTGTTTATCTTTAAATTTATAATTAAACATTTTATCTTAATTTCCAGTAAAAACGTCAGCCATAGCAACACTGTTATTTATCTCTTTATCAAAAATTTAAAGTATGTCAAGAATTTCACAGCTCTCTACCACATGCTCTTGATAGTCCATGGAATTGCTATATTTTCTTTTTCACAATTTTTTAATTGATGTATTATCAAGTTTCTGAGAACTGTGAAATGCACTTGTGTCCTAGAAATTCAGTTTACTCTAGCTCTGACAAGCACTCTCACTGGCAACCAAATATGAGTAGGGGGTAATTACCCAGAGCTACAAGAGAAACTTCAGATATAAAATGATGTTTTTTGTTGATGTGCTGATCCTAGACCCTTTATTCTTTATACAAGATTTTAAAAAGACAGCATGATGCAGAGATCTCTCTCACTTATTTAATATAGAAGTAGAGGCTTAATGGGTCCTACTTACATTGAACTTGTATATATAATCTGTAAAATGTAGAAAGTTGTTTAATTACATTTTCTGACTGCACTCTCTCAACCTGCTCACAATACTGACAGCACTGATTTCCTCCTGAGTCACGAGTCTGTTTGGAACTACAGGTCTCACGCAGACGAGATTCCAACCCAAAGATCTTTTCTTTTTAAATTGCATGTTTTTGGCACACAGTTGAGCAAAATCTGTCAAATTGTGATAGCTTTGCAGTGAGTCAAATAATCATAGGAGATAAATGGAAATATGACAGCATTTTAAAAAAATCTTTAAGTATGTTTTTTGAAAAATGTGGCACTCACATGAAGTGTCACAGAAACAAAAAATTCTCTGTAAACGATGCTCTAATCGATGCCTCTGTGGCCTTTCAGATACTTTGCAACTCAGTCCATCCTCACTTTTAAAGAGTCTATTTGTATTAAAATGAGTCGTCTTTATTCAATGATGACAGCATTGATAAAATTATAAATAGTTTTAAGAATTTTAGGCTGGGTCATGAGCTAAGTACAAAGAAGCGTCGAAACCCAGCTTACTGATGAGTGTCACCCACAACAACCGAATGTTCCAAATTCGCTGCCTGCTAAAAAGAAAAGATATAAATGATGTCCTCACCAAATGTGATATGTCTACGACACATAACCGTGGCTGCATTTAATCATGGAAAATAAGGAGTTCCCATCAGTGGTTAACGAACCAGACTAGTAGCCATGAGGGTGCAGGTTTGATCCCTGGCCTCGCTCAGTGAGTTAAGGATCCAGCACTGCTGTGAGCTATGGTGGGGGTCGCAGACATATTGGATTCTGCATGACTCTGGCTATGGTATAGGCTGGCAGGTGCAGCTCCGATTCAATCCCTAGCCTGAGAACTTCTGTATGCCATGGGTACAGCCTTTAAAAAGCAAAAAAAAAAAAAAAAAAAAAGGAAGTCATTAAATTAAAAGTAGAAAGTGGAAATCTCCTACACTATTGGTGGGCACATAAATTGGTACAACCACTAAGGAAAACAGTATGGAGGTTCCCCAGAAAACTAAATATAGAACTACCATATGATCCAGCAATCTCACTCCTGGGCATCTATCCAGACAAAAGTTGAATTCAAAGAGATACACTCACCCCTATGTTCATAGAAGCACTATTCACAATGGCCAAGACATGGACGCAACCTAAATGTTCATTGACAGATGAATGGATTAAGAAGATGTGGTACATATCTACAATGGAATGCTACTCAGCCATAAAAAAGAATGAAATAATGCCATTTGCTGCAACACAGATGGAACTAGAGATTCTCATACTAAGTGAAGTAAGTCAGAAAGAGAAAGGGAAGTACCATGTGATATCACTTATATGTAGAATCTAAAATAGGGCACAAATGAACGTATCTACAAAACAGAAGCAGACTCGAGACATAGAAATCAGACTTGCAGTTGCCATGGGGGAGGACTAAGGACTGGAAGTTTGGGGTTAGTAGATGCAAACTATTACATTTTAAAGTGGGAGAAATGGATAAGCTGGAGTTCCAGTTGTGGCGCAGTGGAAATGAATCCAACTAGTAACCATAAGATTGCAGGTTCAATCCCTGGCCACGCTCAGTGGGTTAGGGATCTGGCATTGCCATGAGCTGTGGTGTAGGTCGCAAACATGGCTCAGATCTGGCACTGTTGTGGCTCTGGCCAGCAGCTATAGCTCTTATTCAACCCCTAGCCTGGGGATGTCCATATGCCATGGGTGCAGCCCTAAAAAGCAAAAAAAAAAAAAAAAGAAGAAGAATGGAGAAGCAATGAGTTCCTGCCATATAGCAATAGGGAACTATATCCAGTCTCTTCAGACAGACCATGATGGAAGGTTATAAATATATATAAGACTAGGTCACTCTGCTGTAGATTAGAAATTGGCACAACATTGTAAATCAACTATACATTAAGTTTTTAAAAGAATAAAAAATAAATTAACTAAAGGGAGAAACCAATTGTGCAAACCTCTTCATCGGTGCCAAGGCTGGGACAAGGGGAAAGCCAGTGATGCAAGTGAAGCAACTGTTTTTCATGCAAAACCTAAGGGTCGTCAAAAACGTCAGTACACAAGATAAATGATACCTTAATATTTTTTAAAAAATCAAATTAATGGGAAAATTTCATGCTAAATTGATCAAAATTTTAAATAGAGCCAGGTCAGGACTACTGATTTCCCTTTTTGTTCTCTCTACTTTCCTCCAATCCCCACGCGTGAAAGAGGCAGATACCTTTAGGACCCTGAACACATGGTTATTTTTCAAATTGTAGATCTTGATTCTTAATTTACACCATTAAGGTTACTTTCTCTGCTCTCTGTTAATTCCACATTAGACAGTAGGTAAGGTGGGAATGGGAGTTGTAACTCTTTTCAGATCACGCTTGTTGTTTTTCCAAAAGAAGAGAGATATGCTTAATAGTAATCGAGGTCTCGAGATTGCAGATAGTAAAGGCTGATTATAACTGATTATTATGAGTAATTAATTATATATAGGGACATATCGGCAAAGAAGGGAGACATGGCAAAACAGCAGCTCTAAAAGTCTGAGGGCCAAGCCTCGGCTTAAGAAAAATCAATGACCTTTCTTTGATAAGAAATTCATAACCCATGGAGATATTAAAACCAAGGAGATCTGGCAGCTGATTAGCTGTGTATTTTGTATTTATCCATGAATCATGGGCAAGACTCAGCTATTTTTTCCTATCACCTCTCTACCTGTTTAGCCATCTATCTGCCAAATGCAAATAGCAACAATGCTCAAAAAGTATATGAGCAGTAAATGGAATGTCTCTCCATTCTACCACTTAGTGCGGGGAATCATTGAGGTCCCTGCAATGTGATCCTAAGTACTTAAATATGTGTGTGTGCATACATTTGTCTGGGTAAATGTGTGATTTTATATGTAAGTGGTTTCCATGGCAGCAGAGGTGGATTGATCTAGACTGGCAGTGATAGTGATGGGATAAAGATGGACTCAAAAAATGAAAGTAACCTTAGTTGTGCACATTAAGAGTCAAGATCTAGTTTGAAACATAACCATGTCTTCAGGGTCCGAAATGTATCTCAGCCTTTTTGAGTTTATTCCAATTACTTAATTTATAAATTAACCTCTGAAAAAAAAGAGATTTTTTTACTGACCATAGATTTTTTTAGATAACTGAAGGTTTTAGAATCACTGATTTATTTTCATGTTTTCTAATAGATAACTGGTACTCGGGCGGAAAAGTGTTGTCAGATTTACCAAATAAAAATACAGAGTGATAAGTTACATGTGAACTTAAGATAGTGAATAGGAGTTCCCGTTGTGGCTCAGTGGTTAATGAATCCGACTAGGACCCATGAGGTTGCGGGGTCCATCTCTGGCCTAAGGATCCGGCGTTGCCGTGAGCTGTGGTGTAGGTCACAGATGCGGCTGGGATCCTGTGTTGCTGTGGCTCTGGCCCTGGGCTGGCAGCCACAGCTCTGATTTGATCCCTTGCCTGGGAACCTCCACATGCTGTGGGTGTGGCCCTAGAAAAGACAAAAAAAAAAAAGATAGTAAATATGTAGTATACACATGCCCCAAATTATTCACTATTGATCTGAAATTCAAATTTAACTGAGTTTCCTATATTTTACTCACAGCTATACACTCTTGTTTTATGCCATTTCTTGATCTATGCATTTTGCTGTCTAAATACTGTATACCACACCATTAACTCCGTGTAAATACCATCTACGTGTTTGCCTGCTCCCCTTGCCCCACAACTGCAACTTGCTCCTCAGTTTCATCCTAATGGCTGGTTCTCGCCCCATGGATTGACAACCCTCACTATGACCTAAGGAGTCATTAAACCACAGTTAATCAATTTTTAAAAATTATTATCACCAGAGACTGTCATACATATTTTTTTTCTTACTAATCACTCCCCCAATTTCCACGAACTTTTCATATTATAGTTGTGCTATACAGCTATTTCTCCACTGTGGCCCTATAGAGGGAGGACCCCACACCTTGTAATATGTAAAATACTTTACCTCAAACCAGTTACGGCTCCCCTGGGGCAACATGACCCCTATGGCTGTGGCATAGGCCGGCAGCTGCAGCTCCCATTCCAACCCTAGCCTGAGAACTTCCATATGCTGCAGGTGCAGCCCTAAAAAGACAAAAAAAAAAAAAATACAATGCATTCACTACTCACAGGCATAGACAACAAGGAAAGGACAGGTGAGGGAGGGGTGGAGTGGGAGTTTGGAATCAGCAGATCCAAACTTCTACATTTAGAATAGATAAACAGTAACTGGGTCACCTTACTGCACCATAGAAAATTGACAGAACACTGTAAACCAGCTATGATGGAAAAAATAAAAATCATTTAAAAAATAAATAAATAAAATGAATAAACAGGGCCCTACTGCATAGCACAGAGAACTACAGCCAACATCCTAAAATAAACCACAGTGAAAAATAATGTGAAAAAGGGTATTTGTGTCTAATATGTATATATAACTGAATCACTTATACAACTATACCTCAATAAATTTAAAAATAAGCAATGCATGCACTAATCCCTAAAGACCACTCTGTTCTACTGAGGATCTCTCTGGATATCAGATATTTTAGATTTCCACTGTAGAAAAATGGGAATCATCTCATATTTCACCCTATTGTCATAAAAAAAGAAGAATATTATACTTTACATTTCTGGAACAAATTTCACATACACTACCCATCTAAGGCCACCAGAAGTGTCATTCCTAAAGGATGCAAAGACCCCAAAAAAAGGAAGAATATCTACTGACACCATGATTCAGAATATACTTATTTGAACATCCTAATCCTTTAAATTATAAGAGTCTTTGGAAAGCTTTGAAAATTCAAGTTGTTTTTTCAGTGGGATTGCTTAATTTTGAGCAAGCAGTTGAAAAATAAAATGGGAAAGAAAGCCTTGTATTTCTAAGATAAACAGTTTACATGGATGATATTTTTGCACCATTCATTATTACCAGTGACACATGTATTAATCAGCTTGCCATATGTTGGCACAGCTGTGGTGGATTTGTCCAAATCTCTACAGATTTTTCTTTCTCTGCTCAGAGGTATTTTTCAAAGTGGGAGCAGGGCGCCTTTGTGCTCTATGTTAGGATATAGTGTACAGTCAGCATATGCTCTCCAACACTTCTTGGCAGGCCTGGCGGCACATATTTATTTATTTATTTACAAGATTCCTTCAAATAGTTGTCCTTTTTTTTGAAGAGGAAGGTTGTGGCAGATTTCATTGGCCATTTAAAAAAAATTGGCACGGCAAATATTGCTTTTAATTTTTTTTTTTAAACATTTTGGGACCAAACTGAATAAGCATAATATTTTTTTTTCCTGTAGACAAATACGCTGTTCCCCTCTTACCGACCTCCTGACAATCACTTCTTTATTTCAACTAAATATTTTATTTTTTTACTTATTTTTTGCTATAGAAAAAAACCCATATATTTAACGTATATGGTTTGATGTGTTTGGACGAATACATCCACCTGTGAAACCACCACCACAATCAAGGTAACAGACATATCCATCACGTCCAAAGGTTTCCTTGTGCCCTTTCTGTGAGTGTCAGGGTGGTAAGAACAGTCAGCGTGAGATCCCCTCTGTTACCACATTTTTGAGGGCACACTGCAATGTAGTCGACTATCGGTGCTCGGCTGTGCTGTGGATCCCTAGATGTCATTCGTCTTGCGTAACGGAAATATCACGCATCTTTCCTTTTTTCTTTTTATGGCCCTACCTGCGGCATATGGAAGTTCCCAGGCTGCAGGCTGAACTGGAGCTGCAGCTGAGGGCTGTGCCATAGCCATGGCAACACTGGGTCTGAGCCACATCACCGGCTCACACCACGGCTTGTGGGAATGCCAAATCCTTCACCCGCAGAGCAAGTCCAAGGATCGAACCCACATCCTCATCTACACTATGTCAGGTTCTTCACCCGCTGAGCCACAGTGGGAAGCCCACTTCATACACCTGGGACAGGAACATCCAACTATCTCTCCCCATCGCCTCTGGTAGCCACCATTCTATTCTTTAACTGTTTTAGATGCCTCAGGTGGAATCATGTAGTGTTTGTCTTCTATGGCCGGCTTTTTCACTTGGCATGATGTCTTCAAGGTTCATCCAAGCTGTCTGCAAGTGGCATGACTTCCTTCATTTTTTAGGCTAAATAATATTCCATTATATATATGTACACACACACAGATACAGATAGATATATATACACACACACATATATATCTCGTGTTATTAATCCATTCATTGTGGATGAACATTTCAGGTGTTTCCATAATTTGGCTGTAACGACAATGACGTGAGAAACATGGGCGTCTAAGTATGTCTTTGAGATCCTGACTTCAATTCTTTGGGGCATATACAGACCAGGGGCATTGCTGGTGGTTCCACTTTTACTTTTTTTTTTGTTTGTTTTGCTATTTCTTTGGGCCGCTCCCGCGGCATATGGAGGTTCCCAGGCTAGAGGTCGAATCGGAGCTGTAGGGCCAGCCTATGCCGGAGCCACAGCAACGCGGGATCCGAGCCGCGTCTGCAACCTACACCACAGCTCACGGCAACGCCGGATCCTTAACCCACTGAGCAAGGGCAGGGACCGAACCCGCAACCTCATGGTTCCTAGTCGGATTCGCTAACCACTGCGCCACGACGGGAACTCCCATTTTTACTTTTTTTGTTGAACCTTCGTTCTGTTTTCCAGAAGAGCTGCACCATTTTACATTTCCACCAACAGTGTAGGAGGGTTCCAACTGTATCCACGTACTCACCAACACTGGCTTTTTTTTTTTTTTTTAAATCATAGCATAGACCAAAAAAGCAAAAGCATAGCCCTTGTAAAAGGTATTCTCTCACTGCAATTTTAATTTGCATTTCTCTGATGGTTAATGATGTTGACTATCTTTTTAATGTAACTGTTGGCAATTTTTATGTCTTCTTTTGGAGACATGTGAAGTCTTTTGCCCACTTTTTACTTTTTTTCTGGGGGGGGGGATATTGAATCACAGGAGTTCTTATGTACTTCAGATTAACCCCTTAACAGATACATGGTTTGCAAATGCTTTTTTTTTTCCCATTCTGTAAGCTGTCTTTTAACTGAAAATGCTTTACAAGGCTATAGCAATTAAAACAGTATGAGGGAGTTCCCCTGTGGTCTAGCGGTTAGGACTGGGTGCTTTCATTGAGGCAGCCTGCATTCAATCCCTGGTCTGGGAGAGATCCCACATCAGGCTGCTACTCCCATGGCCACAAAAACAAATAAAAAAATTAGCATGTCACTGGCATAAAGACAGACTTACACACCAGTGGAAAGAATAGAGAGCCTCGAATTAAACCCACACATTTACAGAAAACTGATCTTCGACAAGTCTGCTGAGAGTACACAATGGGGAATATTCTCTTCAACAATGGAATTGGAAAAAACTTGATATTCACATGGAAAAGAATGAAACCTGAACCATATTACCACTCACATGCACTCACATACAAAATCACAAAATAGATTAAAGACTAAAATATAAGACCTGGAACTGTAAAACTCCTAGAAGAAAACATATGAGAAAAGCTTCCTGACATTCGTCTCAACGATGACTTCTTAGATAAGACACCAAAAGCACAAGCAGCAAAAGAAAATACACAAGTAGAACTACATCAAACTAAAAAGCTTATGATCACTTTTTTGCTGTTTTGTTTACACTGAGATTAAAGTCCTATCACATTGCCCCCAGACGCCTACTTCAGCTGGACGTAATCCATGAGAAACGTGTCAGTCACCCAGCCCCCGTCAGACAGGTAGTATCAGGGATTATTTGATCATATAACTGGGAGTAGCTGGGGACAAGGACAAGCCAAGTAACTCCGGGGCAGTAGCAAAGGTTCTACCTTGGTCTCCCTCTCCTAGAACCTGCTAGGCTGTTTTGCAGAGGAGCAAAAAAATCTGGTGAAGGCTCAGCAGGGTGGCCAAAGTGTGTCTTGCCTACTAAAAGCACTCTTTCAATGAAAAATAAAGACATATCCAACCTTTGGGAGAAAGCCTGCATTCTCTTTTTAATGTATTCATTTTAACATCATGATCTTTCTTGTGCTAATACTGGAACACACTAGAAAGGACATAGATTTTTCGGTTTTCTTTTAAATGTTCCTTCTTTGGGGATGGATGGGCAAGAACTAATTAGTCTAAAATGTGTCTGACAATAGTCACAGAAGAGGCTCTTCGAGAAAGGAGGGCATGGAGGCAAGCAGGTAAAGCTTCCTTGAGCACAGGGAACAGCCAGAATTCCATTCACATAGGATCACAGAGGACCAACTCCAAGTACTACCTGGATTATTTAAGTCAGATTAAATTTATTAACAGATCTTAGACCTCTTAGTGTTTGGTTCAGGAATCCGTGTATTAAGAGACGCTTGCCAGGAACCTTGTGAGACTTAGACCAGAATATAGAGCATCTAATTTTGAGCAAATCATTCATTCTCCAAACATTTTTGAATGGCTGCTACATGCCAGGAACTGGGTTGGTTGCTAAGGATATCATGACGAGTTTATGAGTAGAACAGATTCAGATCTTGACTGCATGGAACTTAGGAGAAAGAGTCTTGAGAAAAGGAGAGTAAGCAAGGGTCCTATCTTCCAGACAGAAATGCATCATCTGAGAAACCAGGAAAAGACCATTTCAACTTTGACACAGTGTCAAGAAGCATAACCTTTGCAAAATCACCTCAACATAATGTGGATTTCCTGGGCTGCTTCTTTTACAAAGGACTTGATTCTTCATATTATGGAGAATAATTATTCTCACCTTCATGTAAAAATAATGAATTAGCCTAGCACTGACAGGTATGTAGTAGTAATAGACTCAAAAAAAAAAAAAACCCCACCAAAACCAGATTTATAGCCTTCGCAAATTTTGTTTTAAATCGTCCTACCACATCTGTTTTAAGATACCAAAGCTGCTGGCAAAAGTCCTCAAATATTAGGAATCAGTTCTCAGAAACCTATATAGGCATGTACCTGCACATTACTGAAAGCTGACCTATTAATATGTGCCTGGTTTCTCAGCTACAACACTTGGAAAAATATATATTAAAATCTTAATTCTGTAGATACTTCTTACTATCATAACTGTCTAATTCTGGAGGAAAGAAAGAGGTAAAATAAACATTTTTGCATTTATCTTATTTATTTAACCTGTTAGCCTTACTTTAGGGTTGATACCAGAGTTGCAGTTGAGGCTGAAGAACCAAACAATACAAAGAAAAAATATTTGGGGCCCATGGCCAGACATATCCAAGTATTGCCCTATGTAAAAAGGGTACAATTATATACACATAGTGAATGTATTGTGAGTTGATATGATTCCTCTGAGTACTTAATTAGACATTATTACATATCACAAGCATGCAGTGGCAACACAATTGAAATATATTATTCTTCTTCAAATTTCCATGCCTTTGATGAGACACAAGAAATTCCAGATAAGACCTTAAAAAGCCAAGCACTGTTGGTCAAATATAAGAGGTCAGCTAATTTTTGCTTGTCATAGAGTTTAGTTTTTTATTGCTTATTTGTTAAAAATAGAAGGTAAGAGAACGTGGAGGGCAAATAAAGGCCACATGCGGAAAAACAGAACAAAACTACTGGTATTCCAAAACGTGGGGGAAATGTGTACATTTTGTTTCTCTCTCCTATTCACGCCCCCATGACAATGGATCATCAAGAAATGACTTCATTGTAATTAGGACTGAAGTTGAAGAACACAGCACACAATTCACCATTTACATTATAATATAGCTCATCAACCCACTAAACGTACATTAATAGGGCATTCAAAACTGTGCATTTGGCCTTTCAAAGAAAGCTCCCCACATCTGGAGTGACGTGGGTATATTATTTAGTGCCCTCTCTGCCTTTCACCTATGTTTGGTGAGTTCCCTTTTGCATAATGTTGCCATCAGCCTCTGAGTAGAAAATTTTAAGGTAGTGGAAGGTGGTATTCTTCATCTCTGGACAATTCTAGAGGAAATAAGGCACCCAAGAAGAGAGGAGAGACACCCAGTTTTGAGGTAATTAGCCAGAAGAATAAATGAATGCCAATAAATTTTGAGATTATTCAAAAATTACAGGGTTTTAAGTAACATTTGATTTTGAAATTCTCACTTTTTACAAGTAGGATTTCACTGAACTTGTTTCATAAAATTTTATTTAGTTATAGAATACTGTTCCCATAATATTAAAATAACAATAGATCGATGTAATAGTATTTTCATCTATTTGCTCTTTGATATTGCAAAATATTCTCTAATTCGTCAGAATTTTGGAATGACATAGATCATGAGGCGCTCCTGAGATGTCAAACTGGCAGAAGCTTGAGACGATGTGCTTCAATTTCATAAAGCAGTAAATCAGACAGTCCTGGAAACTATACGCTTGACACTAAAACCCAACATTTGCAAATGTGTTATTAGATTATTTGAAGGCACTTGGGGCAAAAGACACAATCAAAAGATATTAAGAACTATTAGCTAAAAACATAATGAAAATGATTTTATTTTTTGATATGGCGCTAGAATCACCAGATAAATTCGATAGTTAAATAAAGACAGATGGTGGAATAAGGAATTAGTGGTTAGCTATGTTGTATTTTTATTTAGCAAATTATCCAAAGTATATTACAAATACTAATGAGAGAAATGTGAACTGAATTATAATCACAGAAGCTAATAGTTACCAAGTTTATATTCTGTTGCAGGGATTGTTTTCACTCTTAATATCACTTCCTCTAAACAACATCCATAGGATGCAGAATGTTATCATTTATTCTCATTTTAAAGACAGGAAACTGAACATGAGAAGTGGAAAGTAACCTGCGAAAGGTCAGTCAGAGTCAAAAATGAGCCTGGTTTAATAACCAAGAAGTAGAAACTGCCAGAAACTGTGCTGCCAAATGAAAAACTATTGTGCGAGAAAGACTGACTGCAAACAAGGACATATACTTCACTGAAAGGCTAGTTAGCACAAGTGGAGAAGGGATTTTGTGTGTTTTACTTCAGAAATCACAACAACATGAATACATGAAAATAATAAGAGCAAATGTGTTAAAGATATAAAAGATATATAATTTCCCCGTTGGATCTATCCAACAATAAAATGACTTGCCTCACAAAGCGGTGAACTCCTTATCCTTGGAATTATTCAGAAGGATATTGTTGACTATCAGAAATACGGCAGACAATCTCTTTGCCTTGAGAGGAGCACTCATTTATTTTCCTCTGAAGGAAAAAAAACAAACCACTTGAGGATCTAAATGTTTAAAACTTACTCATGCTAAAAAAATTATAAATTTATTTTCACTTTTCCCCAAGGGATAACAACATGCATCAAACTTAAAAAGAGAAGACACATCCACATATAAAGGCCAGGTTTACTACTGATTACTTGATTTGCAGAATTCTAAGGAAGAAATAGCAGCCAATATTTCTTTCCAGCTGCATCTTTTAGTCTTAAAAAGAGTAGCAATTACTTATTCTGAAGATACTGGTTTTGAATCACTTCAGTTACCACTGAATCTATGTATATTTCATGATTTATCTCTATATCATTATGAAATATTGATATATGGGTAAATGATGTAACTCAGAAGATAAAAAGGATATAAACAGTATAAATTACTACAAAATATTTTTAAAAATTACTCTGAATCATTTTGCTTCCACTTAGCATAATCTCTGGTTCAAAGACTGGTATGTAAATCTGTCACTTACATGTCTCTATGAATATAATATCATTTGAGATGCTGGAGCTGTTTTATTTCTTAATCTCACTAGAGAATTCCACTGTTGATATGATTTTATCTATTGCTATACACGCATATGTTATTATATCTCACTGTTTCCCAAAGGTCTTACTTCATAATGTATGTTTCTTCTAGGTTTGACTCCTAAATATATTCACTTTACAGACTTTTTTTATTTCCATTTCCCACATGATGATTTTGAGAAATGTTGTGATTGTTTTTCAAGAGGATAATTCTGGTTCTTTTTTTTTTTTTTTTTAAGTAGGAGACAAGCTATCAAGTGTATTCTACCAAGAATACATGTTCTGTGAAGCTCTCTGCAGGCGTTGATGCTACAAACAAAATAACAACAAACAAACAAATCATCATTATGCAAAAATGAAAGTGGAAAATGTGGGAAATGACAGAATGTACTGACCCATCAAAGCACATCCTTATAACTGATAATTAAACATATTTAATGCGTAGCACAATTAGATAGGCAAGTGTAATATATCATTTACTAATATTTTAATCCATATTTTATTCCAGCCAAAGAATATTTGTTCTCATAAATGTACCAAATTCCAGTATCTGTTTCTTGGCAAGAGGAAGCTACAGCTGCTGGGAGTAATCTTATAAACATCAAGAAGTTTCTTTTACTTTACTTTTCTTAAATGCTATTTTTATTTTTCTTGAATCTATTCCTGTAGAGTCTTCAGTTTTCAGATCAATAAAAGACCCTGTACCATGTCTCTTTTTTAGGTTATTTGAAAACACGTAGAATTTATGAAAGTACGTCTTTGCATGAACTGTACCACGGTCGTTCTGGATGTTGGCCAAAAATGCAGATTGAATTTATATGTCTATTTAATCCACTTCTGGGGATGGGAGACCACAATAAATTACTTCATCAAATACAATAATCTTTCTACATTACAAAATTCTAAGCCCATAGTTTGAATGTTTTTAAAAACTCACTCCAGGAGCCCCCATTGTGGATCAGTAGGTTAATGACCCAGTGTTGTCTCCATGAGGATGCTGGTTTGATCCCTGGCCTCACTCAGTGAGACTAAGGGTCCAGAGTTGCCGCAAATTGTGATGTAGGTTGCAGATGCGGCTCCGGTCTGGTGTTGCTGTGGCCTAGGCCAGCAGCTACAGCTCCAATTTGACCCCTGGCCCGGGAACTTCCACATGCTGCAGGTGCGGCCATAAAAGGAAAACATAACAAAACAAAAACAACTCTTTCCAGTGTTACATACACACATTCTAGGAAACTGAAATTTTAAGTAATTTTCCATCTCATTTCACCTTTCACTATTTGCAAAATGTGTATCTTCCCAAAAATATATTTTTTCCACCTTGGAGACAAGTGTATCTATAAGCAACTAAAATGGTCAATGGTTATTCTGGCTTCTCCCTTGAAAATTTCTGCGCCAGCCTGACTTTAAAATATAATTTCGAAAATATTTCTTTCTGTTAAGGAGGGGTTAAAATCTCCTTAAGAGAGTTGGAATTTTTTAATAGAGAAAACAGGAAAGCAGTTCCTGTTTATTAAATCATCATTCATTAATACATATCATTTATTTGTGTGTTATGGAAAATAATTGAGGATAACTCTACATCGATACAGAAAAAGAAAAAATCCAAAAAGAAACCTATCAACAAATAACAGCCACTGTATGTTGCTTGATTCCCCAGTAATGTATCTGAAACCCTTCCTTCCCTTTTTATCCAGGATTAGAATTGCATACTATAGCCTTCTTTAGAAATAATTGGCAGTAATAAACAGTACATGTTTTACATTATAAGCCAGATATGATTGTGTCATGACTTTCCTACAACCGACATATGTTTCATTTACATGGTAGATAAAGCTATATATATATATATATGTATACACATACATACATACACATACACACACAAATATATGCATATATCACACACATATATGCATGTATATATATATGGGTGCATGTATGTGTGTGTATATATATATGGAGAGAGAAAGGCAAATGCAAACATATGTAGCCATTTTCACTATAATTTTCTAATGTAGATAAGAGCATATGAAATTTATTATCTTAGTAACAGAAAAAGGTTTTACAGATTCACAATGTAAGTGAAAATGAGTTTCCTAGTATAAAACATAAGTCCATTTATTTATGATCAGTTTTTGTGGTAAATTCTTGTTGCATTTACTGGTAAGTCATTTTAGTGCAGTCATTTGCCCACTTTTTTATTTCCACCCATCAAAAGGAATGGCTGGCTTGTATTCCAGCTAAAAAGTATGCATCTTACTTGGATTGAATATGTGTAAAATATACATATGGAAATTACGGAAAACTCACTGGCCTTTTACACTGGGTCTTCCTGCAGTATATAGAAACTATTTGTTTTTTCTTTTCATTTCCATGTTTTTCCACGCCTCTCTTCCTTATCCCACCCATTTAGGTTTGTGTTGTATAATAAAGAATTTGGCCATTGGCCTCGATTCTTGGGAAGGAAAATCTTAATCCTTGAAATTTTTCACAGTGAGTTTATGCTGATCAGATGCCTTAGGATGGAGACTGGTCATCAGAAAGACCAAACCTCTAATGAGAGGATTGGGACTTTCAACCAAGCTATCCACTCGGTATAGAAGAGGTACAGAGACTGAATTTAATCAGAGGGCCAATAATTCAAACAAGCATGCCAACACAGTGACATTCCAATAAAAACTCTGGACACTAAAGCTCACTTGAGCTTCCTGATTGGGGAACACAAAAAAACGTAAGACGAATGTGCCCTAAATCCACAGAGAACGCTATTACAGCTCTCAGACCTCTCTTCATTTGCTTGGTCCTGAGTTGTATCCTCTATAATAAAGCTATAATCATAAATGGATTTCTCTCCTGAGTCCTATGAGTCATTCTAGTGAAACAATAGAAATGCCAGAATTTAGAGCCTGTTGATCAGAAGAACAGGTGGCCCAAGGACTCCCAATGTGCAGCTTTGACACCTGAAGTGAGGTCAGTCTTGCTGAGGTCTGGGTCTTTTAACTTGTGGGAGCTGTGCGAACTCCTGGCGGTTAGAATTGTGTTCTAATGCACTAGTTAGTGTCAGAATCATGTGCTCTGGTTATGCTCTGTCTCTTAAAGTAGACACAGCAACGTCAGAGCCAGGCACTCCCCATCAGCTTCCAAGTCCCTCTTCTAGGTCTATGGGAATACAAGTGTCCACTAATGCTTCCTTACTGAGAAGAGGCTGCAGAGTGTGAGATCCAGATGTGAGCATCAGCGTTGCCATGAGACAGAAGTAGAAAAAAATGACTTGATCTGATGAAAAGGAGAAATGGTTTCCTGCCTAAAAAAGAACCAGATAGGAAATAAATGCAAATGGTGAGCAAGTCAAAATTGCCACTGCCCCCTCTCAGCCATGACGTCACATCACAACATGTGAGGATGAGGTTTGAGTAAAAAGCTTTGAGCAGGTCGTTTCCTAAGAATGAGCCAACAATGTACACCGCACGTCATTCTGTTGGAGAAAAAACTCACTATAAGCAGACGAGAGAAAGAAAATATTCAAGTCATTATCAACTGGATCAATTTACACTCAATTCTAGTGAAAAGAAATACTGCAAAATCCTATAATCTTGTGAACAACTTGAGCTTATTTAATATAAAAGTCCTATGGTCTAGTCTCCCTTATTTCTAGACTGTCATTTGATAGATATTACCGACTACAGAATTGCTATTTTTAAAAGTAAATTGAATGCTTTTAGAGCTAGAATAATTTTTTTTACTATGTTATCTTTACACTGCTACACTTAGTAGTATCCAAGCGTACTAACACAGACATAGCCTGTAAAAGTGTATATTTACTTAATACAAAATTAAAATTGTTAATTGACTGCAGAGAAATCTTAACCCACTTCAATATATGGGAGAAGTTATATAAAAACATATATGTAGGTATGTATATACATAATCTAAGTACACCCATATAACAACTGTGTTGCATTTTCTCTTGAAAAATGATGCTATATACTATTCTATGTGGTTTGAACTACGCAGAGTGGGGAAAGAGCTGGTGGTGGTTGTGCTCGTCTGTGTCCAAAGAGCTTCACGCTTCTTTACCCACACTAGCAATCCCCCAGTGTATTTTTCTGTATAGAATACTGGTGCTTCTACCATCTCAAGACCTGAATGATTTATGCCGGAGGAACTAATTGTGCTGTTGAAGTACTGGGGACAGTGAGATAGTCTTCTCTCTTGTTCGGTGCAACCTTTATCAAAATCTTGTTATACTGTCTGTGTTAGAAGATGAAAGGTTACCACTATGAACAGGAAGCAATGGTTTCTGAAGAAGCAACTGGAGCACTGACATTGGTTGTTTTAAAAACATTCCAGAGATGAATACAAAATCAACTCAAGACTACATGCAAAAATATAACCAAATGTATTATTAATTATGACTATAAGAAAATTGTGCTTTTCAGCTTGTTTCTTCAAAGCTTTTGTTCCTACCTGGTAATTAGCACTGGTCATTACGTGTATGTATTCTGTCTTCCTTAGATTACAAGCTCCTCCTGAATAGAGATGTATCATATATGACTCTGTAACCACACATGCATACTGCACTTTGTCACTCACAATAGTTTAAAATTTCCTGTCTATTTTTTTTTTTTTTGGCTTTTGTCTTTTTTGTTGTTGTTGTTGTTGTTGCTATTTCTTGGGCCGCTCCCGCGGCATATGGAGGTTCCCAGGCTAGGGGTTGAATCGGAGCTGTAGCCACCGGCCTACGCCAGAGCCACAGCAACACGGGATCCGAGCCGCGTCTGCAACCTACACCACAGCTCACAGCAACATCAGATCCTTAACCCACTGAGCAAGGGCAGGGACTGAACCCGCAACCTCATGGTTCCTAGTCGGATTCGTTAACCACTGCGCCCCGACGGGAACTCCAAATTTCCTGTCTATTAAGGGGAAAAACTCTCTCCTGTGAACCCTCCTTCTTCTCCACACTTTTCCGCTTTCTGGTTGCTAAGTGCTAAGAGTTCAAGGGTCTCTGTTATTCTGTTTATCATCATTCCCCAGCCTACTGACTCTAAATAACATCTATATTTCAATGAGTTTTCAGTTCTAGCTCTGATGTCTTCAGTTAAGCTCAATTTCATGAAACCAAGTATTTATCAGACATATTTGATGAGATATCCAAACAGGATTTCCAGCTCTCCAACTAAAGTATATTTTCCTTATACAACAAGTGAGGACAAAACTGAACTTTCAAAATCTGTAATATTCATTCAAGCATTTTAATAGCCTCACTTTTATTTTCCCATTAAGCTTTCATATATAATCACATTTAGTTTTTTTAAATCTGAGTTCAAGTAGCAAAAGGAATCAACTCTATACACAGCCAAATTCACAGTTCTTGAAGGTTAAATTTGAATTTGTTTTCTTTGAAAATACACCAAAGTTTATTAACTGGAATAACACACTTCATCTTTGTGACACAGTCTACACAGATTAGGGATTGTAACAAGAATTTTGATCAGAATAATTCAAGTATAGGAGCAGCCATACTTGGATACTTTGTTCTTATTTAATTTTTAAAACTTATTATCAAATTAAAACATTGTAAAATGTTAACTATTTTCAAAATTTATGAACTAAAACATACATTGTTTTAGTTTGAAAACGAATTCCAATAAAACATATTTCAGAGTTTGGAAATTTAACATGTATTGTTAGCATAAATTAACATATATTAAATTCTGCTGATACCTTAGGTTATTTTTGCAGAAATCTACAGATAAGAATTAGGCTACAAATATGCTATATGCCTTATCCATTCAACAACTGATCTTTAAACTAAAATTAAACCTCTCTTTAACACTGCCCAAGGTCAGATCTCAACTCTGCCACTTATTGGTTATGAGGTATGAAACAAATAACTTAGATTTCCTTAATTTTCTCTTTACAATGGGGAAAAACATAATATTAATTTCCAAAGGATATTGTAAGAATGAAAAAAAGATAAAAATCTGAAATTCTCTTGAGTGCCTTATACACAGGAAGCAAATGTAAAGAAAAGAAGACTTGTTGAGCAGAATATTATAATCCAGACAAGAAAAAAAAAAAAAAAAACAAAGCAGTAGCTTGGATGAGGGCAGGTGCAATAATAACATTAAGAAATGTTCAGAGTTTGGATATATTATGATACATTTGGATGTGCTGTAATAATGCACAGTGAAATGCACATTCAGAAGTGTGAGAAACGGAAGAGACGAAGATGCTATCAAGACTGTTGACGTGGAGTTCCCATAATGGCGCAGTGGTTGATGAATCCGACCAGGAACCATGAGGTTGCGGGTTTGATCCCTGGCCTTGCTCAGTGGGTTAAGGACCCGGCGTTGCAGACACGGCTTGGATCTGCATTGCTGTGGCTGTGGCATAGGCCAGCGTCTACAGCTCCAACTGGACCCCTAGACTGGGAACCTCCATGTGCCACGAGTGCAGTCCTAGAAAAAACAAAAAGAGAGAAGAAGAAGAAAAAAAAAGACTCATGGCCTGATCAATTAGAAGACTCTTTTTTTTTTTTTGTCTTTTTGCCTTTTTGACATTTCTTGGGCCGCTCCTGCGGCATATGGAGGTTCCCAGGCTAGGGGTCTAATCGGAGCTGTAGCCACCAGCCTACACCAAAGCCACAGCAACACAGGATCCGAACCACATCTGCGACCTACACCACAACTCACGGCAACGCCGGATCCTTAATCCACTGAGCAAGGCCAGGGATCGAACCCACAACCTCATGGTTCCTAATCGGATTCGTTAACCATTGAGCCACAACGGGAACTCCTAGAAGACTCTTTTTGCTATTAAATGAGATGAAAAGTGGTTTGGGAGTTGAGTTTTGAACATATTAAATTTGAGGCATTGATTTTAAAAAGCTAATTAAAATGTCTAAGTGGAGTACAAGAGTGACAACCAGGCTACAGATAAAAACTGGGGGTCACCAATTTACGAGGTGATATTTAAAGCCACTGGAATTAGACAAAATCAACAAGAGAAAACACTCTACAGAACAGATCCAAAGACTGAGCTTTAGCATCCCAACATCAAGTTATCAGTACACGAAGAGACACAGCATAAAATAAGGCGGACCAGCCAGGGAAGTTGAATGAAAAGCCAGAGTGTACCTCCTTCAGGCCAAGTGAAGTACACGTTTCCAGGAGAGCGTGATCACATCGGCCAAGCAGCATGAAGACTGATCACTGACCCTTAGACTGGTATTTTCTACTTAACAAATAATAATACCTTTGTATCCAAATAATGAAATATGAACGATTTTAGCAATCCGTGTTTGTTTTAATTTTTGGCACTCTACAGATTTCTTCTTTCCTAGCCCTACAGTCTTTTTGGAGAAAAAAATAAAAAAAGGCAAGAACCATTGATTCCACGTCACCCCAGCAATTCATTATAATCCAAGCCTGCAGGTTGCACTGCAGATTAAATGTGCATAAACGGGACTTTAATTTTATAAGCATGTATTACTTCAATTAAAATAAATCCATATTTTGTTACTTTATTAATTGCATACCAGGATTACGTGCTAAAAGAAACATGTGTCATGCTCTTCTGTTCCATTTATGATAATCCAATTTCTTCCAATGTATCATAACTATCTGTATTTGGCTTTAAGTCTAAAGTTATTTGGCCCAAGGATGCAATTTGTCACTTTTATGCGAAACTTCCAAATGACTTCAATGTGTTTTATTCATGTAAAAAAAGCAGGACATGTCCCTAAAGACTGTGAGAACACATTTTTGAATTAGATGGCAAATTTTTATTCCTGAAATATTGACTTTTCTCAAGAAAGAGTATTGAATTCTCTGTGGATATGCGATGCCAAATGAATACGCAAGTAGAGCTGAGAATTGCTGAGTGAGAGCCAACTGTTTTATTTAGAAGAGGCCTTCCACAAGAGTGATCTGGACCCTTTGTTTTCAGTAGACTACTCAGCACCCTGCCTGGTGCTTGTGTATCATAGAGTAAGCAGCTTAAATCGTTGCCCCAATCAATATGCTTCTGATCAATCACTGAGTCAATGAAGAACATTTTACCAACTACATGCTGTTTACATGGAGATATGGGCTGAGGGGATATGAAAGAAAATTTTCTTTGATTCCCTGTTCTCAAGATACTTGAATTGCAAAACACACAAACAAACAAAACAAAAAAAAAACCATTGCGAAAGCACGTCAAAATAAATAGAAAAGAAGGCAATGCATACCTAAGCTCTTAAATTTTCTAGCATATGCTTACAAACTAGGATTCCGAAGAGGGAAAAATCAAAGTTATTCAGGATATTTAAGAAGGACATTAAGGAAATAATGTACTCGAGTCAAGCTTTCAGATTTTCTTCCTCGTGGGCATCAAAACGCTGTTTTAGAGAGAGGAACATTTCCCTCTTGCACTCCACATCTTGACCTAACAGTTTTTTAAGTTCTGGGCCTCAGTAGCTATTTTCTGGAAGCGAAGAGTATGACTTCTGAGTGACTCAAACAGCCAAAGGGAACGGAAATGACTTGGTAATGGAAGAAAGCAGAAGACTCACCCAAGTACTGAAATGCAAATGAGCACAGCCTATTCAGGGAAAATATGGTAATGACCTTGTTTAGAAGGAAGGAAGGGTCTGTGACAAATGAATTCCTAAGAATAGGGTTTCACTTGTAGATACGATTTGATATCAAACCAGAATGACTTTCACGAAATTTTTATATTGACAGTTTCTAGTATATGATTCTCAAATGTCCATTAAGTTTTCCTTAATTGTCATGTCAACAAATAGCTATGGCGAATCAGAGACCAATAACTTGGGAAAGATAGACATAACTGTTAAAAGTATTTTGCAAATCAAGACAAAGGCATTACCTCATTAATATTTTTCTGGACAAGTAAATTGTTTCAGCTGGTCCGATTAAGAAAAAAAGCATTTTCCTGCTATTTAATATATTTTTCAAATTTCCTCACCAACATGGCCCTGTTTTCGTTCCTGTTTTTTCCTGAATATTGCTGGCTGTGCTTCAGGTAGGCTTGCGTAGAAGGTATGATGTGTCTGAGCTACAGTGAAGCCTGTGGAAAGCAAATTTGAAAACTGGGAAAGGCCAATTAAGCTACGGGTATAGGCTTGTCACTAGGTCAAGGATAGAGGCTGGGAGCAATTTATTCAGCTGCAGAGGCTGACTTTGTTAAGGGCAGTTCAAAGTGCACAGAAAATTACAAACTTAGGCTTGGTACCAAAAATATCAATCTGGGTAACAGGTGAATGTATGCTGTCAGTAGCACTGATTGATGGCAGTACTCCAGCCATCGCTGAATACCTGAAGAGTAGAGTGAACAAAGGACCTCCAAGAGTGGGTCTAGCATCAGATTTTCAGCCTATAAGCCTGAGATTAAACGGTGCTAAAACCAAAAGAGGAATACAGAATGGAGTTTGGGAGCACTGCAAATCAAAAACCTTAAAGATTTGCTAACTTTGCCTTTAATGCACAAATGTGAGGGTTGTTTGCGATTAAAGGGTCTCACAGTTGGGTGGCAAGGGGTGACCTCTGCAACCCAAGAGCCTAGGCATAATATCTAGACTGTAGCTCCATGAAAACAGGAGACCCACGACTATATTAATAGGATTTGTGTTTCCAGAAATATGTAGAATGCCTGCCACATAAGCCATGGGGGTAATTTTCTGAATGCCTGGAGGAGGAACTCAAACAATGAACAAATGATCTTCCCAGAGTCTTTGAGGCTAAGGCAGTTGACATTATTCCAAATTCCACCAGAGCTTGGGGCCCAATTTCATCTAGTTCTTAACCCAAGCAATGAAGATGGCAGTATCTTTTTTTTTTTAACACACGTGGCAAAACCCAAGTTCCAAACAGACAGTAAATACTAGTTATTTCTTACTTTTTAGTTGGTTTTGGTAACCGAGGCTGTATGTGTCGACATGACTTAAAGGATTGCCTAGGAAACGTGAGGCTGTAAACAACGAATTACCTATTTGTTTCAGGAATTTCCTAAAGATTGACTTATTGTAAACCAAAATCTTCTCTGAGCCACCATCCCTTCTCAAGTAACAGTTCACCTACTTAAATCATCCTCTTATTGGGTCTCCAATCCTCAACTACTGTGTCATGGGTTTTTCTCAGCCCCAAGCCTTGGCCCAGCAAGAGCCCCCTCAGAAGATGGGAGGTCCAACTCTAGCAGTCTCTTCTGAACCCAACTCCCCTGTGAATCAGTCCTAAGACTCAATCTGCAGTAAGTTCATATTCATAAATCTCGGCATTTCTTTCACATGCCGTCTACAGATAGTTTCGTAAGTCCAACATCTCTCTTGAACTTGCATTTAAACTCTGTTCTTGGTTGGTGTGCTAGCTGCAGTTCCCCTTGCAATCAAGTTTTTACGTCATTGTGCGTAATAAGAGATACTGGTGTCAGTACAAATGAGCTTTAACTCAGACTTGTACAGCACACAGTTCTGAACAAACCGCTGTGATTATGTCTAGAGTCATCTAGGAGGCTTCGCACACAAGAAGGATTGCACAGTGATACCAAGGGGTGAAAGGTAAACGTGGACTTTAATGTCGGAAAGATCAAATTCTAAGTGATGTGCTACATGAATATTAAATAGAGAAACCGAGCAACTAAACTATTATTAGTTATCATGAATAATTCACCAGCTAAAGCATCATCAGAAGTAGCAAGAACTAAATATGTGATTTTAATTAATGTTTAACAAACCGGAACTATTCCGCCTTATAGAACATGATAAATGACGAGGATAAAAAGCACAATATTTTAATCATTTCATGCTTTTATTAAAAATCAGCTTCTCATTAAGAGCTTTTTGGAGCTTCTGAGTCAACCCATTATTTGCAAAATTCAGATAAGCAAACTAAATTCTAGCACTCTTTAACATTCTACTACTTAAGTCCTATTTCTGGAACATCATGTATCCCATAGCCCCCACCTTTAATTCAATAAAGTATGAAAAACAATGCAATAATTCCTGTAATAGTAAATAAGTTGCCAGGTTAATTAAAAGTGTTATTATATAATTTTTAAAAACAACAAGAGTTCCAAACTAGTTTATGCCACTCTTCAACTAGGAGAATTTTCTAAGCCTGAGAATTAGTCCAATTCTAAGGTCAAGTTGGACCTATGAGAACTGAAATCATCTACAGCCAAAGACATGGTCTCTAGAGCAACATGAGTTTACCCGCCCAGGAAACGGTTGCCTAGGAAGTGAGACTGCAGGTTACATTATTGTTTACTTCAAGAACTTTCTGAAAAGCTATTTGTTCAAAAATAGACTATTGAGCTTATTGTTGTCATCAGGGTAAAAGTTCCTTCTCAGAGGAAGAGCTCACTCAACTCACCAAACAGCTGTCGGCTTTTTTACCACCTGCTTTGCACACCTTGCCTGGCTTGTCCACCAAACCTAGCCAATTCTATGTAAGCTGATGAGGGCTTCTCCGTCAGAAAAAAACCCTTAAACTGCGTGGGGAAGGCATATAAAATACTCTGCTTGTGAACACACCCTTCCCAGGTGCCACTAAGTGCAGTGGCCTTCCTTGCTGCACTTGGCCATAAATCTGACCGTTCTCCTTCAAGAGGTCAAGCTGCTAGTTCTTCAGTGAGTTAACACTTGATACCTGACAAATGACAGAATTCAGAATCAAAATGGGAGAGTGTCAGGAAATCAGCTCTAACATTACATAATATACACTAAAACATATAAAATACGTAGTATATAATATTATCTATGTTGGTCATAAATAATTTCCTATATTAAAGGGAATTTTTTGATATAGACCACAATGTTTTTTCCACAAAGCAGTATTTTTAAAACAAATTTCATGTGAAACCCAAAAAGACACTTTTTAGAATATTTTTATCGAGCAGAGTATTAAAACGTATTCGCTTTTGTGTTTTGAATCTCCATCATCCTCCCCAAGTATGAGTGAGGAGGATACGTAAGATTTGGGCAGGAATGAGAGAGTTGCTGTTACAGAAATTAAGCTGCATGTTCGTGACAATTGGAGATTAAAACGCATTTTTTAGGAATGTTTTTAAGACTACCTGCTCTGAAGCACCCGTTCTGGGAGATGTTAAGACATGCATGTGAGGGTTTTTTCCTGTAGTTAAATATGGTTAGGAACCTCTCTACACTCTAACCCCTTCTGAGGGTCACGATGCTCATTAGCATCTTGCAGGTCCACAAAGTCTCTTGGGTAACTCCCAGGGTCTTTTAAAATGCTGTAATTATATAAGCTTCATCAGAGGAGCATCTGTCAGCCTTTATCAAATGCAATTCACGGTCGTAATTACTAGATACCGCTATTGCAGAAACTCTGACCCAGGGCTTCGTGTCTTTTAAAAATAAGAGTCATACAGTTTTAGCATTGTACAATTCTCTACCCAACTGCTGTGCACCCACGTTCTAGACACAAAATCACTACCCATCCTCTGCCTGAAAATTCCACTGAGTGACCCATCCATCAATGCAGTGACAACTTCCTTGTGTTCAAATAAAATGATGTGCCATGAATACTCATACTTGTGACCAAAATACACCATCAAAATTCTTATTATGGATATTCCTTTTTATTCATTTCAGAGTCACGCGAATCAACTTACGTCTCCTGGAAATGAAGTCTAGCTTTGAACGTCCTCTTTTGAATGTGTTGTCAAAAATTGAGGACAGTTTTCTAGGCACAGTCTTACAAAGGCAGGGTAGACTGGGGATCTTCAATTCCCCATACTGAGTACTGCATTTCTACTTGGCTCAAAAAAAAAAATTATTTGATAGCCTTTTGTATAAAATTCAAAAAAAACTCAAGAATATTTTTCTTATATTGCTACTTAGTAATGATTTCCCTGCTCATGTTATGGTTTTTGCCACGCATTCTGCGTTTTGGTAAAAGATTCCTAGCTGCTTCCCAACAGTGGATCCCCCCATTCTCTTGAGTTATGGAAGCCCATTTATGGCCAAGCACACTGCCACAAAGCTACAACTTTATAGATTTTAATCAGTTCTGTAGGTGGGTTTAACTATGACTAAGTACATGCAAGTAAGATATTAAAAGAAATTCCACGAGGGAACCTTAAGATGTCTTCTGAAAGGTAACAGAATGCCTCCCCTCATGCCTTCATTTTTTTGTGGCAGGAATTCAGTGTAGTCATTCTGGATCAAGAGCCACAGAGGCAGTGACAGCCCCCAAAAAGTGAACTCTAAGAGCAGCAAGTTAAAGACCTCTGTCCGTTTCTTTGTTCTTCCTCTCTGCCGTAACACCACAGAAGAGCTACACGTGAGAAAAGGACAAAGAGGGAAAAGAGCAAGAGAAAACATATGCCTCCTATTTCCATTTCAAGGTGAGGGAAGAAAAAAAAAGTCAATCAGGCTCTGCTACTATTTCAGTTACTGATGGGGAGAGCGACACATGGAACAGAATATGAGCTTGGTGGTATAAAGTGAACAATGTTGAGTAACTGAGAAGGCAGAAAATTTTAGCCTTCTACCCTAGACATTAAGGAAAGTGCTACTTGGAAGAGATTCACCGCAGCCGGTTTGGGGAAATAGGTGGTAGAAAAATAAGCTGCTTTAAATTTACTTCTTATTAAGAAGTGAGACTCTTCAAGATATGAGATTTGTGTACCAAATTACAGTAGGAAGATGTATTTGGAAGTCAGTAAATATATAAATAAAGTGCACTGACTGAAATACACAGCACTGGCAAGTCGAGTAACAGCCCAGGTGTAATTTCTCACAGGCACTAATCATCGGGCTGTGTAATGAGACCGTAATTTGAGCTGGTGAACACGAAGATGCGAACCTAAGACCCTAATTCAGGATGCATCACAGAAAATATCATCCACTAATTGTCATCAACTTGTAAGTACACACGTACAGATCATTTACGTCATAGCCAAACTTCAGGACAGCGATTTTTGAAATACATAATTTTTGAAGTGTTAAAGCAGCAAAATAAGTTCCCGTCATGGCTCAGCGGAAGCAAATCTGACTAGCATCCATGAGGACGCAGGTTCGATCCCTGGCCTCACTCAGTGGGTTAAGGATCCAGCATTGCCATGAGCTGTGGTGTCGGTTGCAGACACGGCTGAGATCTGGCATTACTGTGGCTGTGGCACAGGCCAGTGGCTACAGCTCCAATTCAACCCCTAGCCTGGGAACCTCCATAGGCTTTGGGTGCAGCCCTAATCCCCCCCCCCAAAAAAAAACAGAAAACAAAAACAAAAAAAAGGAGAAGCAAAATGATGCAGATTCCAAATACTATGTTAGTGTCCCAGGGGAGTGCCTGCGTTATCTTACAATCCAACACATTACTCTCTCTGCAGTGAGTAATCTTTGAATTCTCCATGCTAAGTGGGATGAATAAAGATATAAATAACCTCACGTCAATTTATGTTGGGTTTTACTGCCAAATAGTTTCATTAAGAAAAAAACAGTTTTCAGTGCATTTTGGATTTAGGAACAGCTGATCAGTTATAAAAGGGTAGCACAAACTGGCTTTATTTAATCAAGAAGAGGGGAAAGTCTTTTGTTAAAGGCGTTTGTAGAAGAGTTACAGTCATATAAATAAAAAGGCTGGATTTGGGGAATTCTGGGGTGGCTGGATCTTTTCTCAACTGAGCAGCAAAGACATAGCTCTTCTGCATATACCAACCATGGATTCACTAATAGTAGCTCAGACTGCGGGGCCTTCCCAGAGAGCTGGCCACTGATCCCAGTATTTCTTCATCTCTTCCCTACTAGAGACAGCCATGGAAGCTTTTTCCAAGAAGCCAGGAACAAAGAGAATAAAATCATTTTCAGATTGACTGGTCAAGTATCTCAATGGTAAAAAGACACTCAGGGTTTAAGATTTGAGTCAAAATTAATACCTTCATTATGTGAAAACATAACTATACACCAATTTCAGTTTTATATTGACATAAAATCTGTGTTCGTAATCAAACTGCTATTATTATTATTATTACAACATGATTTATATTTAAGGCCGAAAGTTTTTCCCGTAACTTAAGGGATAACGTCGTAACCAAAGAAAGGCTTCTTACAAAATCATTTTTGCTTTGAAAAGCCTAGACAGCAAGAAGGGCACGGCCATCAAACATCTTTCCAAGATCTTTCTTCTCTTCCTTCTTATGACAGTAAAAATAGTAACAATAATTAAGGCACCACAAGCAGTAAGAGAGTTTTCGTCATAGGTTAGCAAAAGTTACATGTGTCACTTTATGGCCGAAGCTTAAAGAGTCAGCATTTGGTTATTCAGTTTCTCATGTTCTCTCTTCTCTAAAGATCACGGAATCACAAAATGCCTTATCGTCTGTCTGCATCCCAGAGTGACCTTGAAAAGCAGAGCACTTTGACACAGGAATGATAGATAGCATGAGTGAGAAACCCCGCTCTTAGAAGTCGCCGAGATTTTTAATATATTCCTTGCTACAGCTGATTCTGACAGACGTAGACATGTGAATCAGGACTATGTGAAGCTACAGCAAAAATTCTGAAATATGTGCCATCAATTCTGCGGTACACAATGAGAGCAAGACAACTGTTTTGGAGGCCAGGACAATGTGAATCCCTATAGTACATGGCACAATAAGATAAAACCACTATAAACGATAAACCAGGTCATAGATAATTGACTTAATGAGCATCTCACTTTCGAAAAGAAGTGAGGCAAACAATGTTGGCAGCATGAGTTGATTACTCATGGGGAACATTTGAAAGTTACTGCAAAGTTAAAAGCACAAAAAATTATTAAACAGTTGCAAGAAAGAATTAAAGGGAATGGAGAGATCTCAGAATTTAAGAATGCTCAGAATAAAGGATTCAGTCAGTCCTGAATGTGAACATACAAAAGAGCAGAACTTTAAATGACAAAGACTAACTAGAACTCTACCAAGTGCTACCAAGCAGGGAGGTCCAATTTCCTACCACTTAAATCTTAGCTAGCCATTTAACTTGCTTTTATCAACAGAATCCAGGAGTTCCCATCGTGGCCAAGTGGTTAACGAATCTGACTAGGAACCATGAGGTTGTGGGTTTGATCCCTGGCTTTGCTCAGTGGGTTAAGCATCCTACGTTGCTGTGAGCTATGGTGTAGGTTGCAGACATGGCTTGGATCCCACTTTGCTGTGGCTGTGGTGTAGGCCAGGGGCTACAACTCTGATTCGACCCATAGCCTGGGAACCTCCATATGCCTGCAGGAGCAGCCCTAGAAAAGGCAAAAAGCCAAAAAAAAAAAAAAACAGAATCCATTTAGGTCAAGTTGTTTGACTTCCAAATGGGGGCTTTTGCTCTTGCCCTTGCTGTTCTGACATCAGTATAAAGATATCCAGTTGTGATTTTAAGCCATTAAGTCTTGGTGTCATTTGGTATAAAGAAATAAATAATACAAAAAATCAGTACCTGGCATTAGGGCTGGTCTTAAGAAGAGTCTGGGAAAGCAGTGGTGAAACTTCTATCACAAACTAGACAAAAGGTGACCTATGTGCTCAAAAGCAAAAATATTGGCAAAAATGTTGCCTAAGGTAAATTGGAATTTGAATATGCATATTTAAAATACTGTAGATTTAGTCAGGAAACTAACTAGCATATTGAAACTGTTAGTTGTGTGTCTCTAGCTGTACGTAAGATATTGCCAAGAGAAATAAGTGAAAGAACAAACTGTTCAGTTGTGTAGCATTTCCATTTGGGAGATGAATGAAACTGCACAGTCATCAGTTGATTGTGGTAGATGACATTACTTGGTTTTGTTTCTTTTTTTGAGGGGGAAGGGTTGTTGTTGGGTTTATTTTTGTTTGTTCGCCATGCCTGTTGCATACAGAAGTTCCTGGGCTAGGGATCAAAACCAAGCCATAGCCGTGACAATGCTGAATCGTTAACCACTGGACAACCAGGGAACTCCTGTGGTAGATAACATTACTATTCACAAATAAGGGAGGATAAGAAAGCTGGAAAAAGTGACTCAGCAAAATAGTCAAATGAGACATCTCTCGCTGCTATTCCCCTCTCAACAACAATTTGGCATCTTTCCATAGGTAAAATTGCTTTTGTGGAAACTGTGAGATCCAAGACCATATGCCAAGGCATTCCAAAAGAGTCTTGTCCACCTGTGCCTCAGGTAATGATCAAACAGACCTCATTCCTGGCTGTGGACCACACAGTGGTTGATGAATTGGCTCTAGCCCTTCCAGCCATGGTCTGGGAGCACCTGGGGAATAACGTCTTAACAATCACCGAGGGATGAGCGCTTCTGTAGAAGCCTAGAGTCCAGCAGGAAGTTACAAAGCAACATCACAACAAAAAAAATTATGAAGAGTATAAGAGAGAGAATTTGATCGTAGCAATGTCCTTCCTCTCCCAAGACAGCACATCTCAGTGCAAGAGAGACCTTCTAAGCTCGCATTTCCCCAGCAGAAGAAACTGACAGCATGCGAGTACCTGGACTGCCCTGTTGTGCAGGACACTGCCAAAGAGGCTGATTTCTCTCTCTTGTCCCATCCAGAGTACTAAGCTATGAGCATAACTGGGAAGCTGAAGGCAGAAGGAAGAGTGGCAGACAGGACGTGTGGAGGGCATTAGACTTGGATCCTACTAACAATACAGTGAAGTTCATGAAAGCCTGCCCTTCGGCCCCTGGGAGGCTTTGTACAAACCCCTCTGATGGGCTCATGGGCACCCCCAGAGCTCCACAGACCTCACACACCCCACGCCCTGTGGCTGACTCCCTATGTGTGCTCCCCATGATAGTAAGAATGAGCTTCAGCAGATGGCTAGTGAGCACCTGCACAACGCGAGCTCAAATCTGCAGGCCAGAGAGAAACCACAGACCCGAAGGTTAGCATCACTCTAGGGAAAACAAAATGAACACTGCCAGCACCTGGCACCATGCTCTGCAAAGATCAAGTGAAGGCACAGGAGCTTAGGATTCTGCCACCAGAGGGAGCAAGAGAGTAGAGCAGGCAATCTATAGAAAGTTTGAGACAGCCTCAGAACATCTAGCAGAACGGATGGAATTTATTGTTACTCCCAAGTCAGTCAGTAAAGATGGTAGGAAGAAACTCCTACTTCAAATGAAAAGGCAGCAATTAAACACTTCAAGGAGTATAAAACTAAAAGAAACATGAAACCACCAAAGAATCACAGGAGCCCTCCAGTAGCCACCCCAAAAGAGATGGGACGTGCAATTTATCAGACAAATAATTCAAAATAGCTTCTTTACGGAATCTCAATAAGCTATAAGAAAACACAGAAGGACCTCTCAACAAAATCAGACAAACAACACACAGACCAAATGAGACATTTTTTTAAAAAAGTCAGAAATCAAAGAACCAAAGAGAAATTCTCTGAGGAATACAATGATAAAATTTAAAATGCAATAGAGAGCACCAAAATTAGAATAGGTCAAGCATAAAATAATCTATGAATTACAAGCCAGGACCTTTTAAATTGTTCAGTCAGAGAAGAAAAAAAATGAAAGAGGTTGAAGAAAGCCTATGTGATCAGTGGAATACCATCAAGAGAAAACAATCTGCAAAATATTCTTGGCCCAGAAGAAGAAAGCACCCAACACGAGAGTGCCTAAATATATCAAGCAAATGTGACTAACTTAAGGGAGAAATAGACAACACTACAGTAAAAGGAGGGGACTGCACTACCCTGTTTTCAACAATGGATAGATCATTCAGAGAGAAAATCAATACAAGAAAATGTTGGACTTGATTTATACCTTGTATACTATAGACCTAGCAGACACATACAGAACGTTCCATCCAACAATGGCAGTATACACATTCTTCTTAAGCACACAAGAAACATTCTCCCGGGTATGTCAGATGATAGATCACAAAACAAGGCTTAGCAAATTAAAAAGTCAGAAATTATACCAGCTAGTTTTTCTAACCACAAAAATATGTAACTAGGAATCAAGAAGAGAAACTGGAAAATTCAGAAACAATGTGTCAAATAAGAAACCCAAAGGGATGTTAAAAAGTATCTTGAAATAGAAAAAAATGAAAATGCAACATACTAAAACTTAAAGGATACAGTAAAATTGACTCTAGGAGTTCCTGTCGCAGCTCAGTGGTTAACAAATCTGACTAGGAACCACGAGGTTGCAGGTTCAATCCCTGGTCTTGCTCAGTGGGTTAAGGACCTGGCGTTGCCATGAGCTGTGGTGTAGGTTACAGACACGGCTTGGATCTGCATTGCTGTGGCTGTGGTGTAGGTCAGCGGCTACAGCTCCGATTAGACCCCTAGCCTGGGAACCTCCATAAGCCATGGGTCCAACCCTAAAAAGACAAAAAGAAAAAAGAAAAAAAAAGTGATTCTAAGAGAAAAGTTTATGTGATCAAGTTTATGTGATTAAGAAAAAACAAAGATCCCAAAAATCAATATAACTTTACATTTCAAGAAACTAGAAAAAAATCAGTCCAATGTTAGCATAAGGAAGGAAATAACAAAGATCAGAGCAGAAAAAAATAGAAAAAATAAACAAAACCACAACTTTTTTGTAAAAGATACAAAAATGGAGAAAACTTTAACTGTACAATAAAAAAGAGGGAACACTAAAAAAATAGAAATTAAAGCAGAGATTTCATAGCTGTTAACACATAAAAAGGATTGTAAGAGACTACTATGAAAAATTACATTCCCACAAATTATTTAGTTGAAAAGAAATGGCTAAGTTCCAAGAAATATAAAACTTACCAGGGCTGAATTATCAAGAAATAGAATATCTGAACAGACAGATATCAAGTAAGGAGATTTAACTGGTAATCAAAAATTTTCCACTGAAGGAAAGCCCAGGACCAGATGGTATCCATGGTGAATTCTACCAAACATGTAAAGAAAAATTAATTCTGCCAAACATGTAAAGAAAAATTTATCAAACTTTAAAATAACTGAAGAGGAGGGAATACTCCAAAAATTATTTCATGAGACCGAAACTACCTCATTCCAAAACAGGATACAGGTACTATGAGAAAACAATGGGCCAATGTACCTGATAACTACAGATGCAAAAATCCTCAACAAAATATTAGTAAACTAAATTTAACAACACATTAAAAGGATCATACACCATAATCAAGAGGTACTGATCCCTGGGATGCTGGATGGTTCAATATATGTATGTCAACAGATGTGAGATATAACATTAATAGAATGAAAGACAAAACTTATAGGCTCATCTGAAGAGATGCAGAAAAAGCACTTGACAAACACACATACGAAGTATTTTTTCAACATCCTTTCATGTTAAAAATCAACCAATTGGAGATATAAATAACATATCTCAACATAATATCAGTCATGTATGACAAGTTCAAAGCTAACACAATGATAAAAGTTGGAGGCTTTTCCTCTGAGTTCAGGATTAAGACAAGGGTGCCCACTGTCACTACTCCTATTCAATATAGTACTGGAAATCCCTGACAGAGCAATCAGGAAAGACAAAGAAAACTCATTCACATTAGAAAAAGTAAAAACATCTCTGTTTGAAGATGGAATGATCTTATATACAGAAAACCTTAAGGTTTCTGCTCCAAAACTATTGGAAGTAATCAACAGATTCAGCAATGTTATGAGATATGAAACCAACAAGTATAATTTATTTTTGTTTCTATACACTAACACTGAAATATCTGAAAAAAATTAATAAAAAAGTTACATCAAAATAGCACCAAAAACAATAAAGTCCTCAGGAATAAATTTAACCATGGAAGTGAAAGGTTTGTACACTGAAAATTTTAAGATATAAAAGACAGCCCATGTTCATAGATCAGAAAAGTTAATATTGTTAAAATGTCCATAATACCCTAAGCCATGTATAGATTGAATGCAATCCTTATCAAAATTCCAATGCCATTTTCACAAAAATAGAACAATCCTAAAATTCTTAGGAAAGCATAACATTCTGAATAGCCAAAGGTGCTTAGAAAGAAGAAGAGAGCTGGAGGCATCATACTTCCCAATGTGAAACTATATTACAAAGTTACAGTCATTAAAACATTATGGTAATGACAAAAAAGGAGAAAATGACCAATGGGGAGTTTCCATCATGGCTCAGCAGAAATGAGTCTGACTAGTATCCATGAGGATGCAGGTTTGATCCCTGGCCTTGCTCAGTGGGTTAAGGATCCAGAGTTGTCATGATCTGTGGTATAGATTGCAGACATGACTCAGATATGGAGTTGCTGCAACTGTGGCACAGGCAGCAGCTATAGCTCCTATTCAACCCCTAGCCTGGGAAAGTCTATATACCACAGGTTTGCCCCTAAAAAGACAATAAAAAAAAGAAAGAAAGAAAAGAAAGAAAGAAAAGAAAAGAAAAGAAAGAGAGAAAGAAGAAAAAAAGAAAGGAATTGACCAATGGAACAGAATCAGGAGCCTAGAAATTAACCCTCACATTTACAAATATATGACAGGAGATAATAACTGGGACAATGTCAAACTCAACAGTTTTGCATAACAAACAAAATAATCAACAAAATGTACAAGTAACCTATGAATAGAAGAAATCATTTGCAAACCATATATTTGATAAAGGGTTAATACCCAAAATACATCAAAAACTCATACAACTTAATAGCAAAAAAAAAAAAAAAATCTTAAATCAGATGCTTTAAAACTGGGCAAAGCATCTGAATAGATTTTTCTTTCCAAATAAGACATGGCCAATGAAATGAAAATATCAACATTACTCATCGTTTTCATTATGAAAATGAAAATCAAAGCCACAGTGAAATACCAACTCAAACCTGTCACAATGGCTGGCTATTAACACAAAGAGAAGAGGTCACAAATGTTGGTTAGAATGTGAAGAAAAGGGAATCCTTGTGCTCTGTTGGTGAAAATCAGAAAATTAGAATAGCTACTGTGGGTAAAAATATGAAAGGTCCTAAAAAAAATTAAAAATAGAATGTCTATATGATACAGCAACTACTCTTCCAGATGTATCTCCAAAAGAAATGAATACAGGGTCTCAAAGAGGTGTGTGTACTCCCATGTTCATTTAACAGTACTGGTAACAACCAAGACACGGAAACAACCTAAGTGTCCTTACAACAACACACATGAAACTTGAGTGTGCTGGGCTATGTGAAATTGAAATAAGTCAGACACAGGAAAACAAATACTGCTTGGTATCACTTGCATGTGGAATCTAATAAAGCTGAACTCAGAGGAAAACAAAGTGAAAATCATGATTGCCACAGTCTGGGGAGTGGGACATGGAGATACTGGACAAGGGGGGAAACTTCCAGTTATAAAACGCATCATTTCTGGAGCGCTGATATACACCACGGGACTCCAGCTAACAATACTGTACTAAATACTTCAACATTTCTAAGGGAATAGATAACATGTTCTCACCACAAAAGAAGAAATGGTAATTGTGTAAGGTGATGTACGTTAAGGGTTAACTAACCCTACACGGATTTTTTTTTTTCAGAATGTGTCTGCGTCTCGTCAGCATGCTGTACACATTGAAGTGTACAATAAAGATGGGAAAATATGTTTTTAAATATGAGAGTATTTTACGTTTTCCACCCTCTAGATAAGGTTATATGACTTGATGTAGGCAAGGAAATTTGAGGAAGATGACTGATCCCAGGCAGAAGCTTTACAAGAAGTTATAGTTGACTACATACTCTTTCTTTCTTGATTCCTCCCATATGACAGCTTATGGTCAAGGATGCTCCAGCAAATCTGATGGGCCAGTATCCCCTGATAACCTCTACTGGGCATCAAGCAAAAGTTAAAAACTTAAACATTTATATTTTATGCTGCTACAGTGTCAGGATTATTCACTACTGCAGCCTAGTATACTCAAGCTAGGAAAAAAGTAAAAAAAAAAGTCTGGAAAAATTTTTTTTCTACATTGGACTATATTTGCTATCATGTATACTCTATCAATGAAAACATCACCTATTTTCAATGGTAAAGTAAATTTATCCAGAGAACAGAACAGTTAACTGAACAATGATTGAACAATTTTTTTTTTTTTGGTACAAAGATGAAAACAACTCTTTTTATGAATTCACCTGAATTATCTTTGGAATCATTTTGAATTCTATTAGATGCCATTGTATTTAGTTCTTAATTAGTATTCCCTGCCTCTGTTTATTGGCAGGTCATTTTTCTCAGTATTACAACTAAAAACTGGACAACCAATTGGTCAACGTTGGTAAGCCTAAAGCTCAGCAATTCACAGTATCAGTTAATTGCAAAGTATACTAATGCTAATTAAAATCTCCATATGAACACTCTGAGTGTACAGTGAAGTGTTACTTCAGCAGGACGGGGTTGCTCTAAATCTGAATTCCAAAGAAATGACTGGCTATTGACTAGCTCCTAAAATTGTATCTCTGGGTCAATGCAATGTTACACCTGATAAGTATGTTTTTCTATGCCTGAAAGCCTGGACCACCTAAGCTTGACCAGTGCTAACAGAGGGGCTTACAGTAAACCACCTTTCCCCCCCGCCCCACGGCTGCTCCTATGCTATTTGGCATTTCCCTGGGCTAGAGGGTGAATGACAGCTGCAGCTGCTGGCGTACACCACAGCCACAGCAACACCAGATCCAAGCCTCATCTTTGACTTGCACCTTAGCTTGTAGCAATGTCAGATCCTTAACCCACTGAGCAAGGCCAGGGATGGAAGCCTCATCCTCAAAGATACTATGTTGGGTCCTTAACCTGCTGAGCCACAATGGGAACTCCTAAACAATCATTTTTATGTGTCTGAGGCCCTGGGCCATACTGTATTAGTTTGCCCTTTGGGGTCTAGAGACTGAGTAGCTAAAGGCGTTCATACATACATGCTAACATGATGGGCCCCCAGTGAAACATCTTCCTACCAAGACTTGGGTGAGTTTCTCTGTCTGGCAGTCGTTCATGCTTCTTGCCACTTACCATTCCTGGGAGAATTAACCTTACCCCATGGGATTCCCCTGGGAGGTGACATCTGAAACTTATACATGGTTTCTCCAAGATGTCACTTGAGGCATCTCCTCTCTTTGCTGATTTTAATATGAACCCTTTTACTAAAGAAAACGGTAACCAAGAGTGTAACAGCTTTTCAGAGTTTTGTGATTGCTTCTTATAAATTACACAGTCAGAGGGGCTTTCTGACATGGTCACAAAAAGAGCAACATCTTAATATGGCCAAGATTATTGTCATCACTACATGTTTCTAAAAATTGAAAACTATGACATTAAAAACAGAGACAACAAAAAAAATAAACAAGTGAAACTATGTCAAACTCAAAAGTTCTGCACAACAAAGGCAACCATCAACAAAATGAAAAGGCAACCTATCAAAAGAAGAAAATAACTGTAAGTCGTATATCTGACAGTGAGTGAATATCTAAAATATAAAAATAACTTACTAACTCAACAACAACAACAACAAACTCTAAGTAAAAAATTGGCAGATTATCTGAATAGACTTTTTTTCAAAGAAGACACACAGACGGCAAACAGGTACATGAAAAAGTGCTCAACATCCAGTCAGGAGCAAATGCAAGTCAAAACTACAAAGAGAAAACAGTGTAACATCTCTCATGACTTTCAAGTGATATTAGTACATTTACTCTGAAAAAACTGTGTATTCCAATGTATTAGTTACTAAACCTAAATTCATTTTCTGCATTTTCTCCAACATCGATCAATGATAAATGATCATTACTTGACTCTGCCTTTAACTTGATTTTGCAGAAGATCTCTCGTATCACAAAACGTGGACCTGAAGCCTAAGATATTCGAAGAAATTTTATCACAGTGACTCTTAATGATATACTAATTTAATCAGTTGTAAGAAGTTAGCTTTCTAAAAAGAACTCTCAGTTGTTCTGAGACCAAAACTATTCTGCCTTTGGAGGAGAAATTAGAAAGTTACAAAACACACACAATATGGTTTAGACAATGAATGCAGAGAAGGCAGTTTTACTTTGATTTCTTCTAGTCAATTTAACTTTTTAGTTCTCATGCAAAAAGTACCTGAAGCCCTAACAGAATATTTAAAAGCTAATCTTTTTCACTTAAGATCCTCATATGATTTACATTAATTTTGTATTTCATAAAATCTTAAGATATATAATTTAAAAAGTTACAATTTCTATAATGCTTTTTTCAACTTCCAAAAAGGTATCTTCACAGATCAAAAGAAATGTTATTTGGTAGAAAAAAAAAAGAAGGTAGAATCTTTGCACAGAATTATTTTATTTAGATTTGACGCATATTTTCCAGTAAGTTAAAGGCAGTGAATTTAAAATCACTAAGATATTATTATTAGGGCTAAGCAAATTAACTCAACCAATTGACCCTTCTCAAAATAAATTCCTTATTGAGGTCTATAAATGTTTGATTAATTTCTCTTTCATTACCTTTCCTTTCATCCTCATACACCCTTGAACTTACATGTTCAGAGTAATTCTCACAAAATAACAACAAAAAAGAGTTTGCTTTGTAGCTTTATGAAAGTTCCTAATTATCTTTTTCCAAGATTTTTTTCCCTTTGATGTGAATTCCATTGATTGATGGTGTTGGGTGTTGGTGTCCTGAAAATTGTACTTTCCTGTATTTATATATTACTGTGATTTCTCACATACTATTTTTTCTACAATAAAGCTTGTCTAAAACAGTGATAATTTTTAAGTACGCTGGGAGAGAGAAGAAAGAGAAGGAGAGAAAGGAGAAGGAAGAAAGTAAGAACAAGACACAGAAAATGGTACAAATTAACAGTAAATTCATGTAACTTACAGCCTGTATCTGAATCCATTTCACATTTGGCAAGAGGTCTTTACAATTAATAAGTACAGCAAATAGGTCAATGCTTTGGGGGTTCGTCTATCAAGAGACGATCTTCTGACCACATACATAAAACCCTAACATTTACATGGTAACATCTGCAGAACTGCTTTACTCTGTATGTGGCACTTGAGGAACACTGTGGAACTACTGAAGGCACACATTACAACTATAATATCATCACTGCACAGAAGAAACCGACAGCATGTGGAAAAGGCTTGTGTTTCCAATCGGACAAACTCAAAAGTGCACCATGTATCACTTGCAGGTCTGCTTTATATCATAGGATGTACCCTAAGTCTTGATGGCTCTCTTTGTGATGAAGGTTATAAACAAATAAAGGACCTAGCATATGACTGAATCAAAATACTACAGAAATGGAAAAGTAGCTTTGAATAAAACATTGTCCATAAGAGTCAATGCTTGCCTTTCAACAGAATAACGGAACTGCTTTATCTACATGATTGACAGGTCAGTTTTTTTACAACTTTCTCAGACCAAAGTACCCTTCCAAATTTAAGGAGGGTATGAAGACTCCTCTAGAACAGGAATAAATTTGCAAAAATTGCAACATTTTGTGGTTATGGAAGATAGACATTTATAGTTTCACATAGCTTGTGTTTAGGTCAAAGGATGACGTTTTAGAAATGCTTCTAACACAGTGGTTGATGGAAAAATAAATGCTTAATATAACAATAGTTCTCTTACATTCACCTGATATTATTTGAACTATGTTCACCACATAACAGGAAGATTAAGGGGCTTAAAAATAAAGACTATATAGGAATTTCTGATAAGAGTTTTTAAAAAATACTTTATACTTTCAAAGCACCTGAATATTGATAATTAAAATGTCAAAGCATGTAAGTACCCACCCGAAATGCATTAATATAAATGCTTTCTGATATATTTATGAATTTTTAAAAAGTCACTAGAGAAACATCTATAAATCTGCGTTCTGGTCCCTTCGAGCACTTTGCCTGCATCTTAGTCTTTGGGCATTTCTTTAGTTTTTCCCATGCTTTAGTCATGGCTGATGTAAGATTTGGAAAAATGAATGCTTAAGTAAACAATGTGGTGACTGTAAAATCTATATAAATGAAAAGTGTTATTACTGCCATCGAGAATGAGTTCATTACTCATCTAGCCATTAGGTTTCATTTTATACTTTGCAGCAGTTTTAGCATTCTTGCTGTTAAGTAATACAGAAATGCAGGTTTATTAAAACCAAATAAAAATTCTGACTCTAAATTCAAGGGAAACCTAACAAAACTTATGTCTTTATACAAAGAACAAGTGCTGTACCACCAACTACATTCTGTAAACCCACCAACACTCTTCTAAGACACTTCAAACTGAAGTTTCTTATATTATTTAAACAAAAGAATCACTAAACCATAAGTTACTCAGCACTTCTGTAAAAAAAAAAAAAGTATTTAATCTATTACTTTCATTTATATTTCACATTTTTATTGTTTTTCATATTCTGATCACATAAAAGAATGTTTTTATAATAAACCCAACCCATCAGAAATAGGTAAGATAGAAATTCTTGCAATTTTAACCCCAAAGACAATGACAGATTTTAATTTCACATTTTCCCACTTTTTTCTTTGTGCATATATATGTATACAAACTAACATAAAGTATATTAATGTTAATTTTTGCTTGTTCATAAAAGTTTTTCCCAAATTCAGATTATGGTGTCAAATTATTTTTGACTTGACTATATATTTGTATAACCTTTCTATTTCTGTATATAAAAAGTTCTTATATTCTTTAAGAATTGCACAGAAGTCCATTGAGTGAATATACATTTCCCCACTCAAGGGTCTTTGTGTTATTTCCAATATGTGCCATTAAATGCAATGGTGTACTCCTTATTCCTGTGTATGTAATTCTGAGCATTTCTTAATATTTTCTAGGTTAATTTCTAAGGATCTTTACTAAAGATCATATATCTTTATATTTAGAAAAATAAATAATCATTATGGCTCTACGATTAAAAAAACCAGTAAGTTTTAGAGAGGTCAGGGAACAAAGATGACGGCTGAGCTAACTTCAACTGTTGAGAGTCAGTTGCTGATGAATCAGGAAACAAGATCTTTAAGTATCAGTGAAGGTTACAGAAGGGCTTTTTGTTTTAATTTGGAGGAAACCAAGTTATTCTAATCTACAGAGTTTTAAGCTCAAAGTCACAGAGAAAATAATAGTGGGCCAGACTGAGCTCAAAATTTCGCAAAGTTTTTCAATTGTTTTAATACTTGCATGACTCCTAGCTGGGCCCTAATCTTGTTCAACATGAATCCTGGGTGAGTTGTCTACATCTTGGCATAAAAATACGGACTTTACATTTTGCCAGCACAACTCATATGAATTCCCCCAGAGAGAGGCAGAGGTGGTTCTCACCTAAAAATGCAACAAAAGGAGAAGGCCTGTCTGAGTCAAGTGATTCTAAACATGACACACATTTGAAATCTGTGATGGTTGTGCCTCCCACCCCTCAGATTTCCGGAGGTAGAAGTTACAAACCAAAATTGGATACATAGCCACAATGTATGCAGTGTCATGATTATACAAACACACACAAAGAAAGAGACACATTGTGAAACCATTAACAAAATCAAGCTAGTTGACACAAGCATTATCTCTCAAAGTGGCTACTTTGAGGGGTTAAAAGTGGTGGTGAGAACAGTCAAAATCTACTCTCTCAGCAAAGACCAGACTATTACGGCCTCTATCCAAATTACTTCTTCCACAAGTGTAAATTAGAAATGTTTCCTGACCATGAGGTTTCAGGTTCAATCCCTGGCCTCGCTCAGTGGGTTAAGGATCCGTCATTACCATGAGCTGTGGTGTAGGTCACAGATCTGGGTCGGATCCGGTGTGGCTGTGGCACAGGCCAGCAGCTGTAGCTCTGCTTAGACCCCCTAGCCTAGGAACCTCCACAGGTGTGGCCCTAAAAAGACAAAAAGACCAAAAAAGAAAGAAAGAAGTGTTTCCTGAAAACTGGAGATAGATGCACTCAAAAGTCACCTATCTTATGAAGTAAGACTGTGAAAGACTCTTCTTAAGGTTAAATTTGTAAATATTTGCAATGCTTATTGGGCCTTTCCTGTTTGCCTCTTCCAGAGAAGGATCTGTAGTCTGTGAACTGTATACATTAAATAATCTGCAACATTCATTAAGACTGCCAACCAGTATTTCTGGTTCTTCTCCTTGTGAACACAGGATCAGACTTCATTTTCTGCTCTCTGTACAATTTGGTGAAGTCATAAGACTTGGTTTGCTAATAAAATGGAAACCAAAGCATTATACAGCATTTCTCAAAGAATTTAACAGTCTGTGACTTATTTTTCATTATCTTAAATCCTTTTTTGACATCATAGGACAGAAATCCTTCCCCACAGTCAGCAGATGCTATTTAAGAAAGGATGTGTGAAAAGTGAAATTATGAGGTTGCTTCTCACTAAAATATAACTAAGTCTGCTTGATATATATGTAAACTTTAAGTAAAAATAACTGCTATTTGAAGAGTTGCTTGTTGATTATTTTAAAAGGGGTCAGGAAGAACTTAGACTTTGCAATTAAATATATATATATATATTTTAATCAATTTCTCTTTTTTGGCCATGCCTGTAGTATGTGGAATTTCCCACACCAGGGATCTAATTCTCACCACAGCAATATCCCAAGCTGCTGCCGTGACAACACCCCATCCTCAACCCACTACATCACAAATTAATTCCTTAGGTAACAAATTTTATTATCATCATACCCTGGTCCATCTGAAAGACAGTCATTCAGAACTTCCCATTGTGGCTCAGCAGGTTAAGAACCCAACATAGCGTCTATGATGATGCGGGTTCAACCCCTGGCCTCGCTCAGTGGGTTAAGAATATGGTGTTGCCATCAGCGGTGGTGTAGGCTGCAGATGTGGCTCCGATCCAGTGTTGCCATGGCTGTGGCATAGGCTGGCAGCTGCAATTCCAATTCAACCTCTAGCCCAGGAACGTCACATGTTTATTGTGGCCAAGATGCAGTTTTCAAGATTCCAGTGAAAACACAAGCCGTTTTTCTACAAAGACTGATAGGAAGGCACGGTGTGACATTTTCTACAGCATTTCTTTCATCACCTGATAACACTATTTCTTAAAAGACTGGCAAAGCACTTTTGAACCAAGACAAATTATTGCCACAGAGCGTCTGACTCTCAGAGCATACCCACCATAGACAACGAATGGAGACGACTAGCACAAACTCAGTGCTTACTAATTGTTAGTCACTTATTTTGGTAAAGTGGTTAATTTAACAAGCTAACAAGTAGTTACTTTAACAAGTGCATACATATAGTTTACAATGTGTCAGCCTTACCTCTGTACAATTTTCCAGGTACTATTGTACCTGGGCCTCGACCATGCCCCTAGGAGATAAATATGACTAGCATCCTTTTCAATAAGACAGGCACTGATAAAGCCCATACATACATTGTCCAAGCCAAAGAGCTATTAAGTAATGAGAATTTAAATCAGATGTACTTAACTTATTAGGAATCATGGCCTAGTCTCCAAGCCCAAGCTTTTCCACTTTTTCTGTAGTGTCATCGATGGCATCCACCAAGGGGCATTCTCTCGGGCGATGGTCTGCTATGAGGTCAGCAATTGCTACTCCATGAGACCTCACTACACTGGATTTTATTTCAATGGTAATAGATGATAGCAATAAAAAGGTAATCAACTATGGCTCTCTTTAGGCATGAAATTCATCAAATTGGAAACTAGAATGCTATTTTGCTTAAGAAATAAAGACATTTTGTGTCTTATGTTTTTAAAAAGAGAGTGCAAGTAGCAATATGTATTATACCACACTGGAAGCCCTTTGATAATAAAACCTAATTTTTGTTGTTGAGAATTCATTCTTGTCAGGAAAAATGTAAATTGTCTTCTAATACTATCCCTCGTCTACCCAATAGTGTTCCTGTCACATCTGATAATCTCCAGCATTGTAGAAGAGGAAACTGAACAGCAGAGGTGCTAACTTGCTCCAAGACCGAAGGTCTCCGAGCCCAGATGACACCTCTAGGGATGTGATCGGCACACATTTGCTCCCCTCACAGTGCACGTGATGAGGGCACCTACAGGACGGGAAAAGGGTTATTTCCTGCCACAATCATTGAGGTATTTAGGTTAGTGCAATCCACAGGCCTATCCGTAGAAATAGGACAACGATATTGCTCTTTAAAGGTATTATGACCCAAATGACTTTAAAATGATGGGATAACTTTTAAAAAGCCATACGGTATGGATTGTTCAGCTATCTGTAGGGGATGCACAAGCCTCCCAAGGAAAGAAGAAAGGGACTTTTAATGTCTTGGGCTCCATGTCTACAGAACTGTGGAGCCTCTGGGGTTTTCTGCACACAGTATGATGCGTGGGACCATCTCACAAATGCAACTCTTTTGATCAAGAAAAACTCTGTCTCAGAGTTCCCGTCATGGTGCAGTGGTTAACGAATCCGACTAGGAACTATGAGGTTGCAGCTTCGATCCCTGGCCTTGCTCAGTGGGTTAAGGATCTGGCGTTGCTGTGAGCTGTGGTGTGGGTCGCAGATGTGGCTTGGATCCCATGTTGCTGTGGCACTGGTGTAGGCCGGCGGCCACAGCTCCAATTAGACCCCTAGCCTGAGAACCTCCATATGCCATTGGAGAGGCCCTGGGGGGGGGGGGGGAAATGCAAGAAAGACAAAAAAAAGAAAAAGAAAAATTCTGTCTCACCAAGGTGCAATACAGGCTTCGAATGTTAGAGAAGCAGTTGAAATGCTTATTGTTAGCTACCCTGTTCATTTCAGTTCATTTAAAGTATACAGTGAGATCATGTAAGAAAGGGTTAGGTCACTGCAGCATTAGGAAAAACAGCATCTGTCATTTTTCATATACTGATTTGTTTTGTTTGTTTCCTAGCTAATGCCCTATACATTTCTATAATTATATAAAATAATATAAAATAAATTACTCATTTTATGGGTATTTAGATATCAAAATAGTACAAAAGTTCATATTTAATAACTAAAAAGGATATAAATAAGCATTTTAACTAGAGAATACATAAAATCACCTTATATGAAAGATCAAAATTTTTTTTACTAAATTCTCATTTGTATTGATTACCATCTTAATTTAAGTATCTCCTTAAAAAACAAATCATAATTGACTCCTCATTCAAGATTCAGGAATACTATTTTTATTCTCATTCATTTCTACTCCATACGTTTTTGAAGCTCTTCTAGACGAACACTCTGGGTCTGGGATCAAGACGTCAGAGGAGTAGGATGTGGAGCTCACTGTCTCCCACACAAAAAAATAAATAAATAAATTTTTAAAACTACATGTAAAATGATTCTCACAGAAAATCTGAATGCTGGCAAAAGAACTCAGACATCCAAAAGGGCGAGAAAACCCCCGCATGACTGGGTAGAACAAAAGGAAAAAAACCGAGAGAAGACAAGAGAGAGGGAAAAAAAAAAATGAATCAGGATGGGACCAGTAAGCCAGAGAGAGCTATGGAAGACAAAAGCAATCACCCACCGGGAGGCCCCCTAACCTGCAGGGAGATCAGCTGGGACAGAGGGGGAATGTCAAAGCCTCGAAGAAGGATGCAACAGCTGGTCTGAGGCAGACAAAGCAGAGAGAGCTGCAGAGATAATCAGGACCACTGCCCAGCACATCACAGCCTGAGACACTCATGGTGGGGAGAGAGGGACTGGGAACTGAGGCTCAGGCTTCAGAGGTCAGTTCCAAGAGGGCACTAGGGGCTAGGGAGTGGCGCATCACAGCCTGGGGAGGGTGGCAGGAGGCCTGGGCCTGGCAGAGAAGCAAGTGCCATTGTTGGGGACTGTGCAAGGAGGGGGAGCAGGACCACCATAGCAAATTCTTTCTCTTTGCAAACATGGGCTCACAGTCAAAAGGGCACCTGTTATGTGGGCTAAAGGGGCAGATCCATATCTACTTCCACACGTGGATGTGTTCTGCCACCACAGAGGGTCCCATGACCAAGCACTTCCTGCTGCCCCAGTCACCCCAGGGGTCACTACCATGGATGGCCCTGAAACCAAGTGCTGCTGATTGCCCCACTGTCCTACCAAGGGGAGCAGAATCTGTACACAATGAGGAGGGAAAGAGCCAGCATCCAAGCCAAAAGCAGCCTTTGTGCCAAAAAACTAGTAAACTAGGAAACCCACACAAGTTCCCTCATATAAATAGTCTGTGAAGACTATAGTAGATAGTTTTATCCCTAATCTCACAGACTAAAAAATATATATATAACAAAAATGAAGAAGTACAGAAACCATTCCCTGCTAAAACAAAAGGAAAATTCCTTTGATGGAGCAAACAATGAAACAGACCTTTGCAGTCTAAGAGACACAAGTCAAAAAAGGAGGTCATGAAAATACTGAAGGAATTAAGAATGACTATTGACAATAATGCAAATTACTTATAAAAAGAGCTATAAACTAGAAGGAGGAGGAGCCAAGAAAATTTAGAAAATTCATTTCCTGAGACAAAAGCTGACCTAAAAAGCACTGAATGGCAGAATGAATAATGCAAAGAAATGAATAAGTGACGTGAAAGATAGAATAATGGAAGTCACACAATCAGGACAGCAGACAGAAAGCCAAATGGAAAAAAAAAAAAGAAAAAGAAAGCAATATAAGAGATCTATGGCACAATATAAAGTGTCCTAATCAATGCATAATAGAGATAAAAGAAGGAAAAGAAAGAGAAAAGAAGATCAAAAGTGTATTTGAAGAAATTATGTCTCAAATCTCAATTTTTAAAATCAGAGAAACAGATATCTAGATACAGGAAACCCAGTAAGATGAACCCAAACATACCTATACCAAGACATAATACAATAAAAATGGCAAAATTTAAAGAAAAGGGGATTTTAAAGGCAGCAAGAGAAAAAGAAAGTTAATTATATAGGAACACCCATAAAGATTTCAGCTGATTTCTCTACAGAAATGTTAGAGGCCAATGGAGAGTGGCAAGGGATAGTCAAAGTTCTAAAAGGGAAAAATTTTGCAGTCTAGAATATCCTACCTAGCAAGATTATCATTTAAAATAGGAGGAGAAATAAATAATTTATCAGATAAGTAAAATCTAAAATAAAACAGCAATATTAAAGGACCCTAAAAGAAATATTGAAAAGTCTCCTCTAAATGGGAAAGAAGTAAGAAGACAGAGAATGGAGGATATCACAATCGGAAACTAGTCACCTAAATAAGCCAGTATACAGATTGAAAAGTAAACAAACAAACAAAAAAGCCATTATGAAAGCAATGATAAACACAAGGGACAGCAAAAGGATAAACATGATGATGTAAAAAAAGAATATCAAACCATAAAATGTGGGGAAGGAGAGTAGGAAAAAGTACTCTTCGTTTAGAGTGTACTTGAGCTTATACGACTGTCAGTCTAAAGTAAGCAGAGAGAGAAAGGAGTTTACACACTTGAAAAACAGGGCAACCACAAATCAAAACTAAACAATACATTCACAAAAACTAAAAAGAAGAGGACATAAGTACAAAATAAAAGGAAATCATCCAACCACAAAAAGGAAGAAGGAGAAACAGAATCAACTGGAAAGTAAGGTTTAAAATGGCAATAATTATCTTAAATGTCAAAGGACTGAATAATCCAGTCAAAAGTCCCTGAGTGGCAGAATGGTTAAATAAATGAGAGCCTACAATCTGCTGCCTAGAGGAGACTCATCTTAGGGCAAAGGACACACAGAGAATGCAAGTGAGGCGATGGGAAAAGGTATTAATGCAAATGGAAATGACAAGAAAGCGGGAGTCCCAATACTAATATCAAACAAAATAGACCTTAAAACAAAAGCCATAAAGAAGGATAAAGAAGGACACCATTAATGATAAAATGATCAATTCAATAAGAGGATACTTCCCATGTAAAGATATATGCAGCTAAAAGAGGTGCACCCAAATACATGCGACAAATAGTAACAGACAGAAAAGAAGAAATTGATGGGAGTACAGTAATAGTAGGAAACTTTAACACCCAACTTACATCAATGAACAGATCTTCTAAAGAGAAAATAATAAAGCAACAGAGATCCTAAATGACACAACACAATAGTTAGACTTAATTGATCTTTTCAGAAAATTACATCCAATAAAACCAAAATATGTATTCAAGTAGACATTGAACATTCTCTAAGACTGACCACACAATGGCACACAAAATAACCTCAAAAATTTGGAGAGCCTACAAAGTATTTCAAGCACAAAGTATTTCTGACCACAATGGCATGAAACTAAAAATCAACCACAGGAAAAGAAATGAGAAAAAAAAAAAAAAAAAGGCTACATAGAGACTAAAGAACTTGCTGCCAAAAATCAATGGGTCAATGAGGAAATCAAAAGCGTAATTTAAAAATACCTTGACACCTACGACAATGAAAACACAACCACACAAAATCTATGGGATGACACAAAAGCAGTTCTTACAGGGAAGCTCAGAGTGATACAGGCCTTTCTCAGAAAACAAGAAAAATCTCACAGCCACAACCTAATCCACCACCTAAAAGAATTAGAAAAGGAACAAAGAAAAGCTAAAGTCAGCAGAAAGAAGGAAATAATAGAGATCAGAGAGGAAATCAATAAAATAGAAATTTAAAAAATACAGAAAAAAATCAATAAAACCAAGAGCTGCTTCTTTGAAAGGGTAAACAAAATTGACAAACCTCTGGCCAGGCTCATCAGGAAGGAATGAGAGAGAATGCACCTCAACAAATAAGATATGAAAAAGGAGAAATCCTAACTGATACGGCAGAAATATATACACATATATATATGTATGTATGTATGTATACACACACACATATATACACACACACATATACACATATATATACACAAACATATATATATACACATATGTATACATGTATACATATATAATGAATAATTATATGCCAACAAATTTGACAACCTAGAGGAAATGGACAACTTTCTAGACATACAGCCCACCAAAAGTGAATCAGGAATAATAGATAATTTGAACAGATCAATCACTAGAAATGAAATTAAATATGTAATTTTATTTTTTTTTATTTTATTTTTTGGCCTTTTTTTGTTGTTGTTGCTGTTGTTGCTATTTCTTGGGCCGTTCCCGCGGCACATGGAGGTTCCCAGGCTAGGGGTTGAATCGGAGCTGTAGCCACCGGCCTACGCCAGAGCCACAGCAACGCGGGATCCGAGCCGCGTCTGCAACCTACACCACAGCTCACGGCAACGCCGGATCGTTAACCCACTGAGCAAGGCCAGGGACCGAGCCCGAAACCTCATGGTTCCTAGTCGGATTCGTTAACCACTGCGCCACGACGGGAACTCCCTAAATATGTAATTTTAAAACTCCCTACAAAACATGAGTCCAGGACCAGATAGCCTCACATGCAAATCCAAACAAACCTTTACAAAGAACTTATACTCATCCTTCTTAAAATTTTCCAAAACAATGAAGAAGGAACAGTCCCCAAAACTTTCTATGAAGCTTTTATCACCCTAATTATCAAAACCAAAGATACTACCGAAAAAGAAAATTATAGGACAATATCTTTAACAAATATAGACACAATAATTCTCAACAAAATTTTAGCCAATTGAATCCAACTAAACATAAAGAAGATCAGATACCACAACCAAGTGGGATTCATCCCAAGTGCACAAGGATGGTTCAAAATATGCAAATCAATCAGCATCGCACACCACATTAACAAAAGAAAAGTCAAAAACCACTCAGTTTTTGACTGAATAGACACAGTGTGAATAGATACAGAAAAAGCAGGTGACAAAATTCTACATCCATTCATGACAAAAACTCTTACCAAAGTGGGTACAGAGGGAACTTATCTCAACATAACAAAAGCCATTTATGAAAACCAACAGCCAAGATAATACTCAATGGAGAAAACCTAAAAGCCTTTCTGCCAATATCTAGAACAAGATAATATGCCTTCTCTCACCACTTTTATTCAGTATAGTACTTGAAGTCCTCGTTACAGCTCTCAGAGAGAAAATAAAAATAAATGATATCCAAATCGGAAGAGAAGAAGTAAAACTGTCTCTATGTGAAGATGACATAATACTGTATATACCAAACAGGAGTGTTTCCACCCCAAAACTACTCGACCTGATCAATGAATTCAGTGAAGTACCAGGATAGGAGATTAACATTCAGAAATTGTTTCAATTTCTCTATACTAACTGATACATTAGAAAAGGAAAGTAAAAAACAATACCTTTTAAAGTTATACCAAAAAAAAAAAAAAAAAAAAGCTAGGAATAAACTGACCAAGGAGGTGGAAGACTTAAGCTGAGAACTATCAAGCATTGATCATGGAAATTAAAAAGGATTCCAAGAATGGAAAGATAGCCCAGGCACCTGGACTGGAAGAATTTATACTGTTAAGATGACCACACTACCCAAAGCAATCTACTGATTTAATGTGATCACTATCAAATTACCTGTGATATTTTTCACCGAAATAGAATAATCCAAAAATTTACCTACAAAACAGAAAGGAACTCACAGATACAGAGAGCAGATTTGTGGTTGCTAAGGGGAAGGGGGAGGGAGTGGGATGGACAGGGAGTTTGGAGTTAGCAGATGCAAACTATTACATTTAGAATGAAAAAGCAATGTGGTCCTACTGTATAGCACTGGGAAATACATCCAATCTCCTGGGACAGACCATGATGGAAAATAATATTTAAAAATTACATATAAATGCATGACTGAGTCACTTTGCTGTACATTAATATTGGGACAACACTGCACATTAACTGTACCTTAATTAAAAAAAAAAAAAGAAAAACTCTGAAGCTTCAACTTTTAATCAAGCAAGGTGTCCTTGAAACGATCACGTGTGTCCTACTTAGCTTCGCCAATTATCTCACTGCACAGTTTAGTGCTAAGGTGATGTGTTGAAAGACTGTCAGAAATCTAATGCACTTAATGCTTTCGGTACACAACTCTTAGTCTTCATTTGTGACTCTGAAATAACAATCTACAGTTTATTAGTTAATTTTAATTCAGCTCTGAGATTTCAGGGTGGTGTTATTTTCTTAATACTTCTCTTACACAGCAAATTTCTCTATTAAAAAGAATAACAAAGAAATCTAGCGTGTTCATTATACATTTATTTTCTGTGAGTACCATGTGAGAAGCACCCTGTATGGGGAGGGGAGCGAAAATAATGAGAAATGGTTAGTTTCAGGTATATTTTAAGTATAAGTGGTACCACAAGACTGACTAATGGACAGGATGTGACAAAATGAGAAGGATCCAGAATGCTTCATGCTTCCATATGCATTAACTCACTCTGTCATAATAATTAAAATTTGAGTCAATTTTTTAAAGAATATTGATGAAAGAAAACTGTGCCACGTGAGATGACATTAAACCCACACATACCCCTACACACACAAATATTATTGCATCTTTACTTTTGGGATTGATTTCACTGTTTTATATGTATTATCATGTTTAAGGTTCATGTCATCCCATGAGGTGGGAAATTTTATTTTCCCACCTTTAGATAAGGAAAAATGAGGCACAGTTCCGTCAAGCAGCTTTCCCAAGTTTGGTCATATAGCTATTAAACGGAAGAGCCAGAAATAAAACCCCTACGTTCTGTGCAGGTCTAGGCCCCTACCTACTCTTCCATAATGCTTCCAAAGCAGGTCTTATTCATACAGGTACTGATTAATTGGAGAGAGAAGGGGCCGTTATAGATTTTATCCTAAAAATAGCATGTCTAAAGTCTTATCAAAAGAATAAATAAGTATAAAATTAAAGCAATGTTTTATGATTTATTTAAAACCCAAAGATCTCTCTGATATTTCCAGACTATTATTTCACAAAGGAAAATATAAAATGTTGACATCTACTCCTTAATGTATAGGACTAGCTTATATTTAACTGTAGTGAAATTCACTGCTGTTTGAGTGGATTTTTTTCCTTACATATTATACATTTCTTTATACATCTTAATTTTAAAGTCTTTTTTTAAAACTGTTAATTGAAGGTAACAATCTATTTTCATCTGTCAAACTGTTTTATTCTGCTCTTTTCTCTCCGTTCTTTTCTTACATGGCACAGAAGCTGTGTCTATCATTTTAACATAAAGTATGAGAGGATGAGTTTTAGGTCATACCAAAAAGTCTCCCCGGAGTACTTATAATGGGGTCCCTCTTTTGGGGACTATGACTACATAATATGATAGGGCAGATGGGTAGCAAAATTTTCATCATTACTGAAGTATGATTTGAGTCATGCCCCTAAGCTGGCGAAGCTTGAGAAAACTGGATTTACACGCACATATATTTCCAAACAAGATGACAGACTCTCCATTTTAGTTTGTAAGTTTCGTCTCCTTCACATGTTCACATCTTAGTAGCCCAAATTAGATTCAAACTGTGTTGAATTCAGATCACACTTGGCTTACTAATATTTGTGTCATGTTTACCAAGCTCACTCATTTAAGTTTCAGTTATCTCATTTATTAGACTCAGGGGAAAATCGCCTACCTCATACGGTTTCTAGGTTTAGGTGAGACAGTAGTTACCCTATGAGTGTAAGCATCTACATCATAACGATTGTATCGATTCTTTAACTATGTATCTGCTGCTTGTTACTGTTTATGTAACTTAATTACAATGGACTATTACTTCCAGACTAATTATAATAGGGAATAATAATAGTAAAAGAGGGTATCTCTGTGTTGTTCTTAACTTTAATGACAAATTTTTTGTTTGCTCATGGTATAATTATTACACTACATTATGTAAATTACATTATGTTGATTATGTCAATTACAATATTATAGAATGCTCCAAGACTGCCCAACTATTTCTATTTCATATGGTTTTCACTTGAAACAAAAGTTATATCTGGTCAAAGACTATGTTTACATCTGAAGAGAATATCATGTTTTTAAGCTCTGATGGACTAATAGGGGTGAACTATATTAACACATTACATTTCTGAAGCTGGAAATGACTTTCCACGGATGGCACCTGTCCGTGTGCCATGCCCATCTTCTAAGGGCTGCTAGATTAGATTTGGCAATAGCGTGGGTGAAGGAAGTAGAGGGTGGTTGCAGATGATGTTAGAGAGATAGGCTGAGACGCTATCAAAGAGTAACTTGATTTAAGGAATTTAAAATCAATTCCAAAGGAATTTAGCATGGAATTTATATTCTATTTTCAGTGCTTACGATTTACACCTTCTCTCTTCTCTGATAAATTATCCTCTCTCCTCTTTCTTGGCTGATGA